>NW_026988463.1:13467500-14210000 GCF_030222135.1 Aotus nancymaae
CACCAAATAATGCTGATTTTAAAACCACCCTCCAAAACACCATAGCTTTAAAAAAAAATCTTTTATTTAGCTCCCAAATCTGTAATTGGTTAGTCTGGGATCAGCTGGGTAGATCTTTCAGTCTCAGCTCAGCTCATACGTGTAGTATTGGCTGGCTGTTGACTAATGTAGGATGATCTTGGATGGGAGAAGGGAATGACCTGGGTTTGTTTCACACGACTCTCCTCCATCAGGATACTCTTGACAATGGTGGAGGAGCAAGAGAGCAAGAAGAAACACACAAGGGCTCTTCAGCTGTAGGCTCAGAATTGGCACAAAGTCACTCCTACCATATTCTATTGGCCAAAATAAATCACAAGGCCAGAACAAATTCAAGAGGTAGGGAAATAGACTCCACATCTCTTATGATAGAAACTGTAAAGTCACATGGAAAAGAGTGTGCATGCAGGGAGGTCTGAAGAATTCTGTCTATCATTACAGTCTTCTACACAAAGCAATCTCCAAGTGGCCCCCCAAAAATAAACTTAAGTAAGTCTTTTCCTGCCCTCAGGTTTTACTTATTCTGGACTAAGGCCAAATATCTGTGATCTAATTCTCCCAGACCCCAGAACAAAGAACATCCCAATGACCTGACTTCTGTAAGATGTGAGTTGGCATCACCGCTCATTAGCAAGACTAGCTAGGCCAGAAGGAGAAACAGAAGCTGAGAAGTTGGGTCATTCACAAGGAGATGCTAATGGTGCTCATCACCCCTATCCCCACCAATGCCATCCTATATCTCTCCCTCTATCCTGCTAAATGAGCTAGAGTCCAAGAAGCCAAGCAGACTACTTCTCTATTTGGAAGAGGTAAAGATTCTGGTCTCAGATGGAGGTATCTTTTTTTTTTTTTTAGATGGAGTTTTTGCTAGTCACCCAAGCTGGAGGGCAATGGCACAATCTCAGCTCACTGCAACCTCTGCCTCCAGGATTCAAGTTATTCTCCTGTCTCAGGCTCCCAAGTAGCTGGGATTACAGGCATGAACCACCACACCCAGGTAATTTTTGTACTTTTAGTAGAGATAGGGTTTTGCCACGTTGGTCAGGCTGGTCTCGAACTCCTGGCCTCAGGTGATCCACTCACCTCAGCCTCCCAAAGTGCTGGGATTAAAGGCATGAGCCACCGTGCCCAGACACCACACACAGCCAGATGGAGGTATCTTAACAAGCTTCTTTCACTTTACCAATTATGGGCTAAACCACCTTGGACTTGGATCCTGAAAGTGATGAAGGTGTATTGGAGCAAACTGAGAATAACTTCCTTATTATGGACATCTACTGGGTGGTGTGGCCAATCACAACAACCACTCCTATTGGCCTTCCAAGCCAAGGACATAACAGTGAGCCCCTGGCAGTTTATTTATTCAACAGGACACCACCATCCCCCATGCTTGAGTCTATTGATTTGAATGTAAGTGGGCCCCTAATCCAAGCTGGGTCAGAACCATTTCTTTTGAATTGAAAATTGGAATATTCAATCCTTTCTGGGAAGTTTGGGTTTGGCAGCTACTACTATGATTATGAATATCATGTGGATTAGAGAAGCAGAAAAAGAAAGGTTTCTGAAAAAGAAAGAAACGAAGCACAGTATAGGAAATAGAATCTAAATGGCTTCCAAATCCCTGGTTTGGGTTCTTATAGTGGAAGTGTGCTGGTTTTGCCTGACTAATGTTCATTTTTCCTTGTTCAGGTATCAATACTTTGAACTTCCTTTGGAGAACCACCTTCCCCATTCCCATCAGTCCAGGTCATCAGTCCAGTTTCACCCTAATTGTAGGGGAGAGCATGTCACTAAGCCTAGCCAAATATGGCCACGGCATTATGATTTCAGAAATGAGATCATAATCCAGTTAGAGCTGGCTAATCCCAGGATTTAGGCAGATGTGACTAGAAGGAAAAAGCACCCTATCTTTTCTACTAGACTTGAAGCTGTATGGTTGCGAACCAGGAACTTCTGGACACCATCTGGTCACCATGCAAAGAAAGCCTGCCTGAAAATGAGGCCAACACAGCAGAAGGCAGCTCTGAGAAATGGAAACTAAGCATTGATAACATCTCACGGCTTGAGTTCCTTGATCCGGCTCTGACTGAAGCACTATCTCCAGGGAACTTTGCAGCTACAAGCTTTTTGTCTTAGCTATTAGGAACTAGGTTTTCTGTTTCTCGCCAAGGTAAAAACTACGACTTCTCTGAAGTCAAGTTGCATTCCTGTCCATGAGACATCCCTATCAACTTCCAGCTATGGAGTTTGAGTAGCTTCTCTTACTACAATCAAGAGTCATAATTCAGGACCTTTCTGCTTTCTATTACACAAGATATAATAGTATAAGAGAAAGAAGTTGATGAGAGCAGTCTAATATTTACTCTATACTAGGCACTGTACTACGCACTTTATTACATAGTTCCGCTGCTAACATGCAATATTCACATTTCTAAAAATTACTGCACTCTACAAAATCATACAATAAAAACTACAGCATTTATGGGAAAATGTGGTTGGGGTACACCATTCAAAATCTTCATCAGTGACACATTTTTCAGAGACAGGAACCTCACATAAAAATGGTGAAATGTGGGCATTTGGGTTGGTTCCTGGATAAAGAAAATGTGGCACATAGACACCATGGAATACTATGCAGCCATTAAAAAGAAGAGTTCAGGTCCTTTTCATGGACATTGTGAAGCTAGAAACCATCATTCTCAGCAAACTGACACAGGAATAGAAAACCAAACACCTCTTGTTCTCACTCATAAGTGGGAGTTAAACAATGAGAACACATGAACATAGGGAAGGGAACATCACACACCAGAGCCTCTCTTGGGGATGTGGGGCAAGAGGAGGGAGATCATTAGGACAAATACCTAATGCATGCGGGGCTTAAAACCTAGATGATAGGTTGACAGGTACAGCAAACCACCGTGGCACACGTACACCTATGTAACAAACCTGCATATTCTGCACATGTATCCCAGAAATTAAAGTAAAATTTAAGAAGGCATATATTAAAAGTTGGAGAGACAGTGGCAATGCCAGATGTGGGCAGGCCTGGCTCACAACTCAGGAAGCAGGCAGATGTTTGAGGTATGCGTATTTTACGTATTCCTATACGGCTCAGTTTATTTGAGTGCAGTTGTCTGCATTCACCTATTGTTTCTCACTGATGAAACTGCACATGAGCAAATGCAAAATTCACATTATGCTCAAATTGTTTCTTGACATATCAATCTCACTTGTGCAAATTCATGTTTTCAGAACAAGCGTCATAACAGAACTGTCTCACATGAGCCTAGCCTTAACCTCATGACATAGATATTATTTATTTTTCAGGCTATAGAGTGAAGCGATTGAGGCCGAGAGCCACTGAGTAACAGACTTAAAATTCAAACCCACATCTGTCAGACTCTAGTGCTCACATGCTTTTCATACGGGCATGAGCCATCTGAACTCCAGTGTTTCCTGTGATATGTGTATACACTGCCTTAGCCTTGACTACCTTCTTGTTAAGTCTCAGGAATTACACAAGATTCTGCACTGAAATATACGACTTGGCACAGTAAGTGGTTAGTGCTCGCAGCATATTGCCCACTCTACCTCAGGCACCCCATCTGTAAAATGAAACAGTATCCATTTGCTGCTTACCCACCCCACGGAGAGGGTGTAATGGCTGAATACATATTGTAAAGGCAACAGAGCTCATTCAGCTCCCAAAGGATGAACAACTGGGGATTTCTATCCAACCTATTCCATTTGACACAGGAGGAAACCAAGGGCCAGAGAAAACAAGGGATTCATCAAGGTTGCACAGGAAGGCAGAGGCAGAAGAGGGATTAAAATCCGAGACTTTGGATCCCCAGTAATTTCCCAGTATACCTAGAGTAAGATCCATGGTAGTCGCAGTGCCCGCGGGACCTGGTATGGCCATTGTTTATTTACAATAGCCCCCTCACCATCTACACAGAAATGGCTGGAAGATTTGGGTCAGCCTTCCAAGCCTTGCAGTTCTGCAGTCACTTGGCCACACATAAACCCACAGCTCATTATTCTGACACTGACTAATAGCCCTGTGCTAAGAGCCAAGATAATCTATCACTTAACCAATACTTAGAACTCCCCTGTCAGTGACTCCATTTTGGCCATGAAGGGGTCTTTGGGATTTATTTTCCCCACTGCACTCCTCTCCTATAAATGTTTTTGTAGAATTTGCATACCGAGAAAGCTGCACTTATTAAAGAATAGTTCTTTCCTACCATATTTTATTCATCAAAGCCTTAAAGAGCTGCCCGTTAGTGCCTGTGGTCCACAAGAGATAACTGTCCTACACTGTGACACTACACAATGTTGCTGTAATTCCAGCCAAGAGCAGAAAAACATGATGTTTCAATTCACTCATGTGGTCCAGATCTCAGGTTGAGTTCCCCAAGAAGCAGGTTCTGAAATCAATTTTGAGTACAGACAGGTTCTTGGGAAGGTGATCTCAAAAGCGGGAATGGGGGCTGGGCACAGTGATTCACGCCTATAATCCCAGCACTTTGGGAGGTCAGGGCGGGCAGATCACGAGGTCAGGAGTTTGAGACCAGCCTGACCAACATGGTGAAACCCCGTCTCTACTAAAAATATAAAAATTAGCTGAAGTTGGTGGCACCCACCTGTAATCCCCGCTACTCAGGAGGCTGATGCAGGAGAATCACTTGAACCCAGGAGGTGGAGGTTGCAGTAAGCTGAGATCATGCCACTGCACTCTAGCTTGGTAGACAGAGTGAGGCTCTGCCTCAGAAAAAAAAAAAAAATGGGGACGTTACCCAGTGAAGAGAGGCAAGCCAATCTAGCGTCAATGGGCATGTTACTGCAGTGGGCAACTGGACTCAATACTGTGTGAGACCCCTAAAGGGGGTCTTCCCCTATAGGGAAGGCTATAAAATGTGCCTTAGAGTAGACTCACCCAAGTAATCAGAAAGATGGGTGGCTACCATTGGCTGGGGGCTGCTCCCAGGGGCATCAACTCTCCAGCACTTCTAGAAGCACTTCACCTTACCTGCAGGAGAGTAGCATGTCAGAGAAGGCCCCCATACAGTCTGAGTCGGGAGGCGGGGGGGGGGAGGGCAGGTGCGGGGCAGTTCTCGCAATAGTATTATTCATCAGTGCATTTGAGAATGGAAGTACCGAGGAGATGTGGACAGGGCGCCAATACACCTGCTACACCTGGTTATAGATAAATACTGTTTCTAAAAGTCATTCAAAATTCTAAAAACAGTAATTATAAATGACATTGATCAAGTGCTTACTGTGTGCCAGCCACTAAGCTAAACACTGGATATGAATGATCTCATTTAGTCCTCACAGCAGCATCACAAGGTAGGTCCTCTAATTATCCTCAGTTCACAGACATGAAAACTGATTCTTAGAGAGCTTGAATAAATTGCCTAGGGTCAGAAGGCAAGGAAGAAGCAGAGCTGAGATTTGAACCTCCAGATCTCTGGCTTGCAGCTGTCACCTTTCTACTACTTTATGCTGTCATAAATCACAAAAGTGATGAGACAGATGTGGATCTATCTAACTCTGGAGGGTGAGAGGTCCACAAGAGAGATGGGTTCAATTGTTTTGATTTTTAGATCCCACAAACAAGTGAGAACATGCTCTGTCTGCCTTTCTGAGCCTGGCTTATTTCATTTAACATAATGATCTCTAATTCCATCCATGTTGTTGCAAATGACAGAATCTTGTTCTCTTTTTTTGTTTAGACAGGGTCTCCTTCTGTCACCCAGGCTGGAATGCAGTGGCATAATCTCAGCTAACTGCAGCTTCGACCTCCTAGCCCAAGCGATCCTCCCACCTCAGCCTCCTGCATATCTGGGACCACAAGCATGCACCACCACACCAGCTAATTTTTTCTATTTTTTTATAGAGACCAGGTTTTGCCTTGTTGCCCAGGTCAGTCTCAAACTCCTGAGCTCAAGTAATCCAGCCTCCCTTGGCCTCCCAAAATGATGGGATTACAGGCATAAGCCAATATCTCATTCTTTGTATGGCTGAATAGTATTGCATTGTGTATATGCACCACATTTTCTTTATCCATTCATCAGCGGATGGACACTTAGGTTGCTTCCAAATATGACTATCGTGAACAGTGCAGTAACAAACAGGAGTGCACATCTCTTTTTGATATACTAATTTTCTTTCTTTGGGGTATATAGCCTGCGATGGGATTGCTGGAGCATATGGTAGCTCTGTATACCTACTAGGTGCCCTCAAAAAATTAAAAACAAAAAAAAATTTTTAAAGAGAGAGATGGGTAACTAGCCTGGAAGGTTGTATCTAGGGAAGGTCTATGAAGAAGACCTCTATTTCACCTGCATCCATTCCTCGGTCTTCTAGTAATAACAGCACCTTTACTTTCCTTTGGGGAAGGACTCTTCCCCTACTCACACTCCATGGATGTGTTGACACCACCAGCTGGCTCCAGAATATGATCCAATCCTGACCAAACAGAGAATTTCACCACCATCTGCAGACACATGGATTGATTCAAGGAAAGTCCTATGACCCCCGCTGTTCCAATGACCCTTGGTGCCATAACTTGTCTATAGGAAGAAGCTCTTTTCCATGGGGATTGCTGAGCTGAGGGGCGAAACTGCTGAAGGCTTTTCATGTGGTTTGACTCCATCCCCACACAACTCTCATCTTGAACTGCAGCTCTCATAATTCCCATGTGTTGTGGGAGGAACCCCGTGGGAGATAACTGAATCACGGGGGCAGTTTCCCTGCTACCGTTCTCATGGTAGTGATTAAGTCTCATGAGAGCTGATGATTTTATAAGGGGTTTCCCCTTTCAGTTGGTTCTCATTCTCTCTTGCCCGCCACCATGTAAGACGTGGCTTTTGCCTTCTGCCATGATTGTGAGGCCTCCCCAGCCATGTGGAACTGTGAGCCCATTAAACCTCTTTTTCTTTATAAATTACCCAGTCTCGAGCATGTCTTTATCACCAATGTGAAAACAGACTAATGTAGCTTTCTTTACCACTACCTGGGGAAAGCCTGCCTAAGAATAAAGCCACGTAGAGATAAATAGAACCCAAAGATAAAGGCAGATTTCCTTTAAATAACCTTTATAGAAGTATAACTTATATTCACTAAAATGTACCCATGTTAAGTATATAGTTTGATCAATTTGGACACACAGTCAAGACCACCATGACAATCAAGAGATACAGTTTTCATCACCCGAGAAGGTTCTTTCACACCTGTTTACAGCCACCATTCTCCTTTTGTCATTATAGTTTTACCTTTTCAGAATCTCATATAAATAGCATCACATAATACACACTTTTGATTGCTTGGCTTTTTTTTATACTCCTTTTTTTTTGAGATAGAGTTTCGCTCTCATCACCCAGCCTGGAGTACAGTGGCATGATCTTGGCTCACTGCAAACTCCACCTCCCAGATTCAAGTGATTCTCCGGTCTCAGCCCCTCAAGTAGCTGGGATTACAAGAGTCTACCAGCACATTCACCTAATTTTTCTATTTTTAGTAGAGACAGGATTTCACCATGTCAGCCAGGCTGGTCTCAAACTCCTGACCTGAGGTGATCCGCCTGCCTCAGCCTCCCAACACTATACACTCTTTAGTGCCTGCTTTTGAGATTCAGCCATGTTTTCTGTGAATCAATATTCATTCTTTTTATTGCCGAGAATTATTCCATTGTGTGGATGTACCACAGTTTGTTTATTCATTCTCCCATTGATAGATGTTTGGGTTGCTTCCAGCTTTTAGCTATTACGAATAGAGCCTCTATGACTACTAGCGCAGATTCTTTGTGTGGACATAATTTTCAATTCTCTTGGATAGATACTTAGGAATAAAATTGCTGGGTTGCATGCTAAGTGTATATTGGATTTTATGCTTCACTTTGTAAGAAACAAAAGGCAGACTTTTAACAGTCTCTTTGGGGCACCTCTAACTAGCTAGGTTTCTGGAAGTTTTGCTACATGACTTAATACATGTTATTAATTGCTTAAGGAAGTTTGAGACGGTTTTTACTGCTCCCTGTGACTGAAGCAATACTGATGGAGCCCATCCTCCAGGTAAGAACATCAAAAGTGTCGGCCAGAATTTCCAAAGAAAGCTGAGGGCTCTTCACCCAACGTTTGTCAACCAACAGTACAATTCAATGTTGAGCACAGAAATCTTGGGGATCCCCAAAGTTTTCGTTGTTCAGTAAATGGGCTATACTCCAAAAGACAGACACAGCAGTGGAGGATGAAGGTACAAACAAACTTCAGGTCTCTTTCAGGCCTTGAAACTCCAGGTAGTCATGGTACCTTGAAGACAAAGACAATGACTTTCAAACTCCTTAAAACCTAAATGTTTACTCGGATCAAGGAAGGGAGGGGCACTTGTTTTCCCTACCCATGGCCATCCTTTTCCTATAAAATGGAAATAATACTAATTATCATAGTATTACTGAGCTTCACATCCTTTTCCTATAAAATGGAAATAATACTAATTACCATAGCTAACTGGTAGTCTTCCACTGTGTAACATCCTTTATCTGCATCATGTAGGTAGTCTTCAAAATGATGCTAGGAGAAGATTCCCATCACTACTCACATTTACAGGTAGGAAAAGTAATGCTGAAGGAAGTTAGAATTGACCCACAGTGAATGTAAAATGGTGCAGCTGCTGTGAAACACAATATACAGGTTTCTCAAAAGATTAAAAATAGAACATATGATGCAGCAAAACCATTATGGATCTATAGAATTGAAATCCGGACCTTAAAGAGCTATCTGCAGTCCCCTGTTCACTGCAGCATTATTCACAACAGCCAAGATACGGAAGTGACGCAGACGTCCATCAACAGATGAATGGTAAAGAAAATGTAGTAGGTATAGCTGTACAATGGAGTATTATTCAGCCTTTAAAAAGAGGGAAACCCTGTTACATACGACACATACATGAGACTTGAGGACATTATGCTAAATGAATAAATCGGTCACAAAGGGACAAATGCTGCCGATTCTACTTCAATACAAACTCTAATGTAGTCAAACTCATAGAAACAGAAAGTAGTAGGGTAGTTGCCAGGGGGGTGGGGAGGGGAAAATTAGGAGTTGCTAATCAACGGGAAAAAACGTCTCAATGGTGGAAGACGGATACATTCTAGAAATCTGCCTTATAGCACTGTCCCTATAGTTTACAATACTGTATTATACACTTAAAATGTTGTTAAGAGGGTTGATCTCACGTTAAGTGTTCTTACAACTACAAAAAAAGTAAAAGTTAAAAAATATGTACCACATTTTCTTTGTCCAGTCTATCGTTGATGGGCATTTGGGTTGGTTAAAAAATAAAAATAAAGAAAACATAAAGAACTGACCCACAGTTAGGAAGAAGGGAGTCAGCCTGTGACCTACGTCTTTGTGATTGCCAAGCAGGAACTCAGCTACGATGTTCTACTATTGAGTCCTATTAGGAGCGGAGCTGTGTGTTGGTAGTTCTCACCCCTGGCTCAGTATTAGGATCCTCTGGAGATTTTAAAGAATTTCAATGCCCAGTTCACACCCCTCAACAATTAGGTCAGCACCTCTAGACGTGGGACAGAGGCATCGCTATTTTCTAAAGTTCTTCAGGGGTTTCAGATTCCAAGAGTTCCTCCAAAGTTAAGGACCAGTCCTCTAGGGAAGGCTTGTTTCAACCTCAGCATGCATCAGAGTCACATAAAAGCTTTGTTAACACAGATTGCCAGGCCTCGCACCCAGAGTCTCTAAGTCAGCAGGTCTGCAGTGTGTCCTGAGAATCTGCAGCTCTAACAAGTTTCCAGGTAATGCTGTTGCTGGTCTAGGAACCAAATGTCGAAAACTACTGGTCTAGAAAGATAGGGGAAATGAATAATTAGCCCTTGCCTACAAATGTATCCCTGTATAATAAATAGGTAACAGTGTTATAACTGTTGTGATAAATGAAATACAGGATATTCTAGAAACTCAGAAATGGGGCCATCCAATATATCTAGAGATTCAGAAAAAAAAAATCCGAGAGGAAATGATGTTATGCTGTTTTATAAGAATCCTCCTAACATATTGGTATCAATGTCCAAGTAACTACGAGCATGCATGAGATAAGATATCCTTCCCCAATATCTGCCCCTTTCATTAGCAGCAATGTTCACACTTGCATTTGACAGATGTTACCTGGCAATTGAGATCCTGGCTGCAAAGCTGCTACTTTCATGAAAGCAGAGATAGATGCTAACCAGGCATAGAAGTATCACAGGTACGTGCAGATTCAGCCAACACAAGAACTTTGAGGCTGTACTGTGTAGCAGGTATTGTTCAAGGTGCCTTATGCGCAAGCTCTGTGAAAATGGCTATTATCACTCCCTAATTTACCGTGGAAGAAGCTGAGGCTCAGAGAAGTGCAACAGCTCACTTGCGGTCACATACCCATAAGTCGCAAAAATAAGATTTGAACCCAGGTCTCTCTCATCTCAATTTTCTTTTTCTATCACACTATACTGCCTCTCAGAAAGTCCTGCTCAGCTTGCATGAACCCCAGCACCGGTGGGAGTAAGGAATCCAAACCCTCTAAAACAGTATGTATGGGACTAGCTCCTCCACAGTGCCAAATGGCCAAAGGTGCCAGAAAGGGTGTTGCATCTGAACCAGCCAAAATCTGTCTTCACATCCCTGCCTCAAGAGGCTCTGGGCCAACTGGGCTGTCCAGCACCTGGGCTCCAGCTGCCAAAGGAAAGCAGGTGAGCACCAGGATGTTGGAAGCCCAGGAAGAGCAATGACAGCTTCTGTCGCAAATGAGATGTTCTGGGCTTCGTCTCTCCCTGCAGCTGCCAGTAAGAGGCCATGCAAATGTTTCCTTTATCCTAGAAAGAGCACGGGCTCTGGAACCAGCAGACCTGGGCTTGATTTGTTCTGGAGGTGACTGAGCTACTGGTGCACCTTCTCGAGCTTCTCTCTCCACCTTTAAAATGGAGATAACCAATCCACTAAGTGCTAATGAGGATTATCAGAGATGAGAAACGAAGAGCTTTAGCCCAATTCCTGGCACATAAAAGGTGTCCTGTTCCTCTTTCTTATCTTCCACACCTGTCCTTTCCCAGCACTGTAGGTGGTAAATCATATTCTACGTTTTTTTTTGTTTGTTTGTTGGTTGGTTTTTTGACAGAGTTCCGCTCTTGTTACCAGGCTGGAGTGCAATGGCGCAATCTCGGCTCACCGCAACCTCCGCCTCCTGGGTTCAGGCAATTCTCCTGCCTCAGCCTCCTGAGTAGCTGGGATTACAGGCACGCGCCACCATGCCCAGCTAATTTTTGTATTTTTAGTAGAGACGGGGTTTCACCATGTTGACCAGGATGGTCTCGATCTCTTGACCTCATGATCCACCTGCCTCGGCCTCCCAAAGTGCTGGGATTACAGGCGTAAGCCACCACCGCGCCCGGCCTCTACGGTGTGTTTTTATCATCCCTTCCCATCTTTGTGTTTTACTTCCATCTGGAGTGGGTTGAATAATGTCCCTCTGAAAAATACGACCATGTCCTAACCTTCAGAACCTATGAATGTGACTTCATTTAGAACAAGGAGTCTGCAGAAGTGATCAAGTTAATCTCGAGATGAGATCATCCTGGATTACAGGGTGGCCCCTAAGTCTAATGACAGATGTCCTTACAAAAGCAAGCCAGAATGCTGGGTATGGTGGCTCCCAGCACTCTGGGAGGTTGAGGCAGGAGGACTGCTTGAGCCCTGGAGTTGGATGCTAGCCTAGGCAGCATAGTGAGACCCTGCTTTAAAAAATCAGTTTGTTAGGCAGGGTGATGTGCACCTGTGGGCCCTGCTACTCAGGAGACTGAGGCAGGAGGATTGAGCCCAGGAGTTTCAGACCAACCTGAGCAACAGAGTGACACCCTCCTATCTTTTAAAAATAAAATTAAGGCTGGGTGTGGTGGCTCACACCTGTAATCCTATCACTTCAGGAGGCGGAGGTGGGTGGATCACCTGAGATCAAGAGTTCAAGAGAAACCTGGCCAACATGGTGAAACCCTGTCTCTATTAAAAACACAAGAATTAGCAGGAGTTGGTGGCACATGCCTGTAATCCCAGCTACTCCTGAGGCTAAGGCAGGAGAATTGCTTGCGTATGGGAGGCAGAAGTTGCAGTGAGGCGAGATTAAGCCTCTGCACTCCAGCCTGGGTGACACAGCAAGACTCTGAGAGGAAGAAGAAAGGGACAGGAGGGGAGGAGAGCGGAGGGGGAAAAAGAGAGAGAGAGAGAGAGAGAGATCAAGAGGGAGGGGCACTAGGCTTAATACCTAGGGTGATGGATACAACCTAATGAGTACTAGGCTTAATACCTCGGTGATGAAGAAATCCATACAACAAACTCCTGTGACACAAGTTTACCTATGTAACAAACCTGCACTTGTACCCCTGAACTTAAAAGCCAAAAAAAAAAAAAAAAGGATCAGGAAATGAAAAGTGGTGATGATTGCACAACACTGTGAATGTACCTAATGCTATTAAATGTACACCTAAAAATAGTTAAATCAGAGACTTTTATTATAGTTAACCACAATTTTTAAAATCTGGAGAAAAAAAACAAAAGACAGACACCACAGAGCTCGTTCTCTCTCTGACCAAGGAACCATCACACAAGGACATAGCAAGAGGTCATTGCTTTCTGGCACCATCGGCAGAACAGGAAGACAGTTCCTACCAGAAAATGGATATGCCAGATCTTGGACTTCTAGCCTCCAGAACTGTGAGAAAATACATGACTGGGCCGGGCGCAATGGCTCATCCCTGTAATCTCAGCATTCTGGGAAGCTGAGGCAGGCAGATCACTTGAGCCTAGGAGTTCAAGACCAGCCTGGCCAACAGGGTGAAACCTCATCTTTACTAAAAATACAAATATTAGCCAGACATGGTGGTGAGTGCCTGTAGTTGCAGCTACTTGGGAGGCTGAGGCAGAAGAATCTCTTGAACCGGGGAGGCGGAGGTTGCAGTCAGCCGAGATTGTGCCACTGCACTGCAGCCTGGGTGACAGAGCCAGACTGTCGAAAGAAAGAAGGAAAGGAAAGGAAAGGAAGGAAGGAAAAGAAAGAGGAAGGAAGGGAGGGAGGGAGAATAAAAGGAAAAAGAAAAAGCATTTCTGTTACTGAAGGCACTCAGTCTATGATACTTTGCTATCATAGCTTGAGCAGACTAATGCACAGGCCAAGGAGTTTGGACTTTGTAGGTCAAGGCTTCCTAGTGTTCTTTAGTTCTGGGACCATCCTGCATCATAATCATGCAGAGGTTCTGGCACACACAGATCATCCCCCTGGACTGAATCAGGATCATTGAGTGGGCACCTAGGAATCTGCATTTTCACACACTCACCAGCTGGTATTTATGCGCATTCAAATTTGTGTCGCCGAAGTTGATAGGCGACTGGGAATCAATAAAGGATTTTGAGCAGATGTATATTTTGGAAATATCACCAGCTGCAGTGCCTCTCCTGGACTGGAAATGACTGAGATGGAGGCAGAGCACTGAGAAGTCGCTACACTCCCTGCCTGGGACTCTCATCTCCACTCTGCTGCAAATCGCCTGCATCTCGATTAGACCTTCGCCTCTTCCCACATCTTGCTCAAAGTTACAGCTTGTAAAAGATAATCCATGAGGTAGAAGATTTGGGTGCTGGGCAAATACTAGGAGGTGGGGTAGACAGACTGAGAGTAGGAGGACAGAACAGAAAAGAAACAGGCAGTATCATGAAACTGGTCTTCACCCGCCACTGTGATAGCTTCTTCAGGAAGCAGGGCCAACCTGCTCGACACTAGATTCAAAGTGGAGGCCAGATCCCTCTTGCCAGATTTGGGATCAGAGATTTGGAGGCAAAGCGTGAATGACAAAAGGAAGCCAGGCCAGCAGTGGTCCGATAAACCCTCCTCACAGTGAAGCTGTGCTGATGGACAATGCATCCAAAACAGAGAAAGGAACTCAGGATGGAGAACAGCTGACCTGCTCAAGGCTCCAGAAGTGACCACTTCTGTCGGGCCAAGGGTCAGGGCTCTCATCTAGCTCCTCAGCAGAGGACAATATAGGATTTAGGGAACAGTGAACGGTCTTAAATGTTATAAAGAAGAAAGCCAAGTCCAGAACTTTCCTTTAAATTTCCTTTGAAAAGGCAATATGAGTAGGAGGGAGTTTCCTTAAAGCTCAGTTAATTTTTTCATTGAATAAGGGGATTTAATGCGATAGGCCTCAAGTCAGAGACATTCTGGATTGAAAGCATGAACTATTAAGACTTGAGTATACCACGTTACCAGGTTTCATGTGCTTGCACCACTGGCATCACACAAGGAAGCATTTGAGCTCTGCCCTTGGTGCTTTCAAGGGGCCCAGTTTGTCTCACTATAAAATGGGGAAAATAAAAGAAAAGCGGAGGGGAGGGGAGGGGAGGAAAGAAAGGAGGGAGGGAAGGAAGGAGGGAGGGGAGGAAAGAAAGGAGGGAGGGAAGGAGGGAGGGATGGAGGGGAGGAAAGAAAGGAGGGAGGGAGGGGAGGGAAGAAAGGAGGGGGAGGGGAGGAAAGAAAGGAGGGAGGGAGGGAAGGAGGGGAGGAAAGAAAGGAGGGAGGGAAGGAGGGAGGGAGCGAAGGAGGGAGGGAGGGAAGGAGGGAAGGAGGGAGGGAGGGAGGGGAGGAAAGAAAGGAGGGAGGGAAGGAGGGAGGGAGGGGAGGAAAGAAAGGAGGGAGGGAGGGGAGGAAAGAAAGGAGGGAGGGGAGGAAAGAAAGGAGGGAGGGAGGGGAGGAAAGAAAGGAGGGAGGGAGGGGAGGAAAGAAAGGAGGGAGGGAGGGGAGGGGAGGGAAGAAAGGAGGGAGGCAAGGAGGGAGGGAGGGAGGGGAGGAAAGAAAGGAGGGAGGGAAGGAGGGGAGGAAAGAAGGGAGGGAGGGAGGGGAGGAAAGAAAGGAGGGAGGGAGGAGAGGGAAGAAAGGAGGGGGGAGGGGAGGGAAGAAAGGAGGGGGGAGGGGAGGGAAGAAAGGAGGGGGGAGGGGAGGGAAGAAAGGAGGGGGAGGGGAGGAAAGAAAGGAGGGAGGGAGGGGAGGGAAGAAAGGAGGGAGGGAGAAAAGAAAGGAGGGAGGGAGGGGAGGAAAGAGAAGGGAGGGAGAGAGGAAGGAAGGAGAAAAAGAGAAAGAGAAAGAGAGAGAAAGGAAAAGGGAAAAGGAACACATCTTTGTGAAACTGACAGCAGACTTCAAGGGTGCTGATGAATCAGCTGCTCTAGAAACCTTTGATCTCCAGGATGGAACTGGTGTATCTATGTGTAAGTTAACAGACCCCCTTCAGCTACCGAGTACCCAGGCATCCTGCGTGCCTTCAGGGGCAATTTTATGCTAGCATTGACTTTGAAGCCCCAATAGAATTAACCCCAGATGCTCAGAAAAGTTGGTTCAGAAATAAAGGTAAAAATACATTTAGTTTGTTCTCAGTTTGGTTGGGAGCATAGAGTGGAGTAAAGAGAGAGCACTGGCTTTGGAGATGCAGACTGGGGTCCAAACACTGGATCTCCCACTTACCAGTTGGGCAAATTGTTTAACATCTTTGAGCGTTGACCTTCTCATCTGTGAAATGGCAGCAATTCCTTCCAAGGTTGTCACAAGAATATTAAAATATTACGTACTGATTATGAATAAAGCAGAGGTCAGCAAACTTCTGAAAGGGCAGATAGTTAATATTTTAGGCTTTGTGGGACCATGTAATTTCCATCCCAACTACTCAACCATGTCATGGCAGCAGAAAAGATGCCACAGACAACACATAAATGAATAAACATGGCTGTGGTCCAGTAAAAATAAAACAGGTGGCCAGGCACGGTGGCTCATGCCTGTAATCCCTGCACTTTGGGAAGCCAAGGCAGGTGGATCACCTGACGTCAGGAGTTCAAGACCAGCCTGGCCAACATGGTGAAACACCCTTTCTACTAAAAAGGTACAAAATTAGGTGGGCATGGTGTCACATGCCTATAATCCCTGCTACTTAGGAGGCTGAGGCAGGAGAATCGCTTGAACCTGGGAGGTGGAGGTTGCAGTGAGCTGAGATTGCACCACTGCACTCCAGCCTGGGCAATAAGAGCGAAACTCCATCCCAAAAAATAAAAATAAAAAAATACAACAGGCAGCAGGCCAGACTTGGCCCACGGGCTGCAGTGTGGCTGACTCCTAACTGCAGAGCATACAGCCCAATATTTACACACACAGACAATCAATAAATGGTAGCTTTGATGATGTAGATAGCAATGCTGATGAATGGAGAGGATCCACTAACCAGGCATTTGTGGAGGATGCCTTCACGTCCAGCCCTCTGCTGGACACTGAGTGGGCAAAAGGCACATAGCTGAGATCCCCACCTTCAAGGCACTATCTGAACATGCCAAATAACTAAATAATGGGTGAAAAGGAATATGGCAATGGAAAATAGCAGAGGAGTGTCTTTGAAGTCTTGTGGGTTCATAATACTTTAAACGAAAGAACAAAGTCCCACTGTGAGGCCTGATTCATCAAGGCATTTGTATGGGGGAAGAGGAGGGGTTAACAGCTTTCACCTGCAGGTTATCATCCCGAATTCCACCCCCGGTTCAGAATTCATCCCAGCTCTCTGCTGTAACAGACAGCACCACAACTCAGGTTGGTGCAAAGCAGTAACCCGAGATGAAATTCTCTTTGAAATAGCCGCTTTGAGTGTTCATGCTCTTTCTGGAGTCCGAAGGAATAACCAGCGGTTTGATTATTTAAAGGCTTCCTGTTGGAGCTATCACTAACATAACGAAATAAGCACAATTGAAAGAGACTGAACTGGATTAATTAAGGACATTATCACTTGCTCTGTTTAATTACTTCCTAGCAGCCCTTCCCAAACTGCCGTCAGATGTTAACAAGTGTGCCCAGAAAAAACAAAAAGGGTTGAATGATTTTAGGAACTCCCTTTTCTTTGAGATTTATAAATCACATTAATCTATTAAAGACTCCAATGAGTCCTGAAGCTGAGAATCCCATTTAAATGTGTCAGCTGGAAAGACAACTCTGGATTCAGGCCCACGGTGTTGTCTTGGGCACGGGGCTTTAACTGCCCTCGGCCTGAGTTTCCTCATCTGTAAAATGCGAATAACAGCCTTGTAGGATGTGCCTGTCTCACTGAGTTCTTATGATGCATGTGCACCTCCAGACAGAGTTCCTCAATATAGCAAGGGCTTTAAAGGTATTCTTTTCCTGCCTTGCTTGACCTCATTAACCTCTAGATCTAGCACACCTGGGCAAAGCAGTGGCCAGTGAAGGGATGTGACAGTCACGCCTCAGGAGTTAAGAGAAGACCCTTTAGGAGACAGTCTTTCTACAGGCTTATAACAAGATATTTGATGAATAGCTTGTTTAGCACGTATTAAGTCTGGACTCTGGGGCATGAGCTGAGCAAACTGAACATGCCACTAGGAACTTAGAGTGAAGCGTGTTTCCATTGAGTTCACAACCCATGAGTCACTTCCAGGAGCCTCTAGCCACCCGCGCTCCAGGCAGATGAAAGCTCAGTTTCCCCCGCCAGTCTCTGAATATCACAGGCAAACACCTCTACGGCCAAGACAGGCCCGAGGCTAAGAAACAAAGGGCTCCCAGCATCCTTGACTCCGGGCCTATCATTTCAGAGGAAGTTGGTGGCAGCCAGCTCCAGCAGAGGACAAACAGCCTGCGGAGGATGTGATTCTGGTCAAAGCTATAGGCTCCAGAGCTCATCAGCACAGAGCACTGGGAAGCCTTCCAGCCACAGGATCCCTGATGCTGTTCACACGGCCCACCACCAAGTTGCCAGAAAGTCTCCTCTGATCCCAGGACAGATCATGGAAAGGTCCTACTTCTGTGGCCTCTAACTGCTTAATCAATAATAGCTGGAGAGAGAGAGAGGAGAGAGAGAGGAGAGAGAGAGGAGAGGGGGAGAGGGAGGGAGGGGGGTGTGGGGGAGGGGGGGGAGAGAGAGAGAGAGAGAGAGAGAGAGAGAGAGAGAGAGAGAGAGAGAGATGCAGCAGGAGAGGCAGGTTCTCTTTTCCCTGTCTCTCTCCACTCCCCTCCCCCTCCGGTATGCTGAAAATAGCCTAATTAGATTGTCCCCCTGCCTGGGTACCATGGAGATAGCAAGCACAGAGGCTGTCACAGCACTCACACACCCTTTTGAAAGTTGTCTCTCCTCCCTGTCTGGCCATGGCTGGCTGATGGAGACACAGGACCCAGCACTACAGGACCAGGAGGAGGGGCTGTCACAAGGCAGCAGTGATGGGCAGGCGGTGTAAGTATCAAGCAGGATGCTTACAACAGCATTGAGGAAATTCCCCTGCAGGCCCTTTATGACGCTGTGGCCAAGGGCAGCCCTCACTAAGCCCCACGTGTTTCTCAGAGACCTGATTATTTCACCTAAAACATTAGCAAGCACTTCCCTCCAACATGTAGAGGGTAGCTGGTTCAGTATCGGGGTACCAGAAGTTTCTTGTTAGTTGAAAGGAAAAGCATGTGCATCCTTACCCAGTTGATAGGCCTCATCCCACCCCACCCCCACCCCACACTCCCCCTCCCAGTCACTAGGCTACCGCCACACGGAGGATCTTCCTACACCTCCATCATACAAGCTCAGCCTGAGCTCAGGGCCTTGTACTCGCTGTTCCCTCTGTCCGGAACTCTCTTGCCCCAAACCTTCCCATGCCTGATTCCTCCTCATCATTCCATTCTCATTTTCCAAGGTCACTTCTGCAGAGAGGGCCACTTGAACACCTAAGGTAGCCCCATCTTCTTTTGGAAATGTTCACACTCTAAGTGAAATAAGCCAGACACAAGAAGACAAATATTGTGGGATCTCACTTATATGTGGAATCTATAAAAAGAAAAAAAAAGTGGGGGGGCTTTGTGGGGTGGCTCAAGCCTGTAATCCCAGCACTTTGGGAAGCCAAGGTGGGTGGCTCACATGAGGTCAGGAGTTCGAGACCAGCCTGGCCAACATGGCAAAACTCCGTCCCTACTAAAAATACAAAAATTAGCCAGGCGTGATGGCACACACCTGTAAGTCCCAGCTACTCAGGAGGCTGAGGCACGAGAATCTCTTGAACCTGGGAGGTGGAGGTTGCAGTGTGTTGAGATTGTGCCACTGCACTCCAGCCTGGACAACAGAGACTCCATCTTAAAAAAAAAAAACTTAGGTGGGCATGGTGGCACACCCCTATAGTTCCAGCTACTCAAGAGGCTGAGGCACTAGAATCGCTTGAACCCAGGATGCAGAGGTTGCAGTAAGTCGAGATCGTGCCACTGCACACCAGCCTGGGCAACAGAGCGAGACTTCATATCAAAAAAAAAAAGAAAAGAAAAGAAACAAAAGTCAAATATACAGAGATAGAGGTTACTGGGGATGGGGTGCCAGGAGGAAATTAGGAGATGCGGTTAAAGGACACAAAATAGCAGACATGTAGGATGAACAAGTCTAGATATCTAAACATGAGGACTGTGGTTACCAACAGTGTATCATATTAGGGATTTGTGCTAAATGAGATTTTAGCTGCTCTTGCCCCAAAAAAAAAATCTGTGCTAATCTGAGATGAATATGTGAATTTGCTTCACTATAGTAACTATTTTACTATCTACCCACATCTCATAATGTCACGTTATATACCTTAAATATACAATAAAAATTGTTTTTTTAAGAAATCAAAAAAAAAGATTCACTGCCTAAAATCATATTTTTTGTGTGTTTACCACCAGCTCACCTGTGCAAGAAGATAAAGTGCATTGAGACAGGCTGTCTCTCTGGTTCACTGCTGCCCATATTAGGTGCTCAATAAAAACAGTCGTGGAATATTTTTATTGTGGAAGAAACTACCAAGAATATTGGAACTGGAGGATCTCATTCAGAAACTTGACAAGAATATTTATTTAACTAGCTTTTTTTTCTGGCTTTAAGACAGTCTCCCTCTGTTGCCCAGGCTGGAGTGCAGTGGTACGATCTCAACCTACTACAACCTCCACTTCCTGGGATCAAGTGATTCTTGTGCCTCAGCCTCCCGAGTAGCTGGGATTACAGACATGAGCCACCACACCTGGCTAACTTTTGAGTATTTAGTAGAGACGAGGTTTCACCATGTTGGCCAGGCTGGTCCCACCTCCTGATTTCAGGTGATCCTCCCACCTCTGCCTCCCAAACTGCTGCGATTACAGGCATGAGCCACCACACCCAACCATTATTTAACTAGCATTTTTTAAAAACCAGATACTCCATGTAGAGGAATTCTGATTCCAGTACTGCTTGACTCTAAGATTGTAAAGGTTAATGAGAAAAAGACCTACTATGCTGCTGATTGATTTTCTGCTTATATGATTTTATGTACCTGAGATCTCAGCTAAAATTCTATGTCTATTATTTTAATGATTCAACATGCCAAGTATCCTAAGAGACAGTTTTAAGTCTAAGAATCTATTAGGCTAATGATTCTGAAGCTACGATTCTCTAAGACACTGTCAGTTTAAGTATAATATCCTATTGTCTAGGGCGGGTCTCAACATGGGCAGTCAGGAACCAATTTGAACCATTAATGCTGATGTCCTTAATGCCAACCTGCAAAGAGGTTTTATTTTTAATTTGTTGCCAGTATGTAAAACTTGGAAAGTTTCATCGATCAAAACTAGAGTTCTGGGGCCGGGCGCGGTGGCTCACGCCTGTAATCCCAGCACTTTGGGAGGCCGAGGTAGGTGGATCACGGGGTCAAGAGATCGAGACCATCCTGGTCAACATGGTGAAACCCCGTCTCTACTAAAAATACAAAAAATTAGCTGGGCATGGTGGCGCGTGCCTGTAATCCCAGCTACTCAGGAGGCTGAGGCAGGAGAATTGCCCGAACCCAGGAGGCAGAGGTTGCGGTGAGCCGAGATCGCGCCATTGTACTCCAGCCTGGGTAACAACAGCGAAACTCCGTCTCAAAAAAAAAAAAAAAAAACTAGAGTTCTGGCTTCTCCTTTTTCTTGTTTTAAGACAAGATTTCGCTCTATCGTCCAAGCTGGAGTGCAGTGGCACAATCACAACTCACTGCAGCCTCAACCTCCTGGGCTCAAGCGAACCTCCTGCCTCAGCCTCCTGAGAAGCTGGGACCACAGGTGTGTATCACCACAACCAGCTAATTTTTAAAAACACTTTTATTTGTAGAGATGGATCTCTCTATATATCCAGGCTGGTGTCAAACTCCTGACCGCAAGCTGTCCTCCCGCCTCAGCCTCCCAAAGTACTGGGATTACAGGTGTGAGCCACTATGCCTGGCCTTCTCTTTTTATTAAAAGGAAAAACAAGCCATGCTACGCCCCTCCTCCCACCAGGCCATGATAGGCTGCAGCTGGGCCCAGCTTCCTTCAGGCAGGGCATCTGCAGAGCCGCTGACCACCCCACACCTGGGCTTTTCACTGTTCCCCTTGGCTGCTTGGCCCTTGCAGGCATTTGAGTTTGCAACCTGGGATATGAGGCTTCTGGGATCCTGCGACGTTAGCGTCTAAGATTTAGTGTGTGTTTGAGACTCTTGCAAACTCTGAGTATAAATCAATAAAGCTACAGAAGAGAATCTGCTGCTGTAATAGCTGCAGCCAGGTTCCTTCGAGGCTTCTGGTTCCAGCTATTGGCCCTTTCACCTTCCCCACATCCCCAGGGTGTTGAAAGTAAGTGAGGAAGGGCAGAGAAAATGGAGGAGGAAACGAGATAGTTCCAGAATGGAGACCTTCCTGCAAAACAAGACGCCTCCAAGGCTATGATCCTGAGCAAGGCGCGTGCAGTCTCATTTCCTTGCCTTTGTTCCAGCTGACCCACCTTCCTGAATGTCCTTTCCAATCCCTTCTAATCATTCAAGACCTGGATCAAATCTCACCACCTCTACAAGCCACAGTGGTTCTGAACCCAGTTCAAAGCCAAACTGCCTGGAGCCAACGACTCCCAGCTCCTCCACTTACAGCTAAGAAGACCTGTGCTTAAACTTTCTGTGCCCCAGGTTACTTCCTTGTTTGTAAATCAGGTTTAGAACAGTGCCCACCATGAGTTGCTGAGATGCTTAAATAAAACACACGCACACACATTCTCTTAGAACGAAACCTAGAACATAACAAATGTTCAAGTCCTAGCTTTTGTCACTCTCCATCCCCTATGGAGTCCTTCTCCCATGATTGACAAAGACTTTGGAACTGTGGATTCTTGTTTGTAAGCTATCTTATGTTGCCCACCTACTGTTTTATGGATATTTTATATTCATTGTATTACACTCAGTCTTCAAACATTTCTTAAGACACTGTATTAGTCCGTTCTCACATTGCTATAAAGACATACTTGAAACTGACTAATTTATGAAGAAAAAAGGTTTAATTGACTCACTGTTTTGTATGGCTGGGCAGGTCTCAGGAAACTTACAATCATGGTGGAAGGCAGAGGGGAAGCAAGGCGCATCTCACAAGGTGCCAGGAGGAAAAGTGAGAGGAACAGGAAGTACCAGACACTTATCAAACAATCAGATCTCGCAAGAACTCACTCACTATCATGAGAACAACCTGGGGGAACTGCCTCCATGATCCAATCACCTCCTACCAGGTCCCTCCCTCAACACGTGGGGATTACAATTCAAAATAAGATTTGGCTGGGGACACAGGGCCAAGCCATATCAGGTACTATCTTAGTTGAGCTCCCACAGAAGCAGACTTTGAGACAAAGATTCAAGTACGATGGTTTATTTTGGAGATGATCCCAGGAAACCCCAGTTTAAGAATGGGGATGTGACACGAGGGGAGAGTATATTAATGAACAGCTTAACACTGTCACAACTGGACACGTTCACATTATGGACCTCTGGAAAAGGGTGGAAAAAAAATCTCAGCGTTGTCCCACCCAAGGAGTAAGGATGCCAGGCTATTAATCTACCAAATGCCTATTCTTATTTGACATATTTTTGACCTGTTATTTACCCACCTGTTAATAGAGTATTAACTCCCTGGCGCTTTCATTCTTCCCCAGTCATATCCCAAGCAAGGTCTTACGGCTGGAGAAAACCATCAGGCAGTCACAGAGGCTTGCAGTAGAAAACCTGCAGCTGGTATAGGAAAGCAGAAGAAATAAGGTAGAGCACAATAATGTCTGCTACAGTCACATACCGGTGCAAGGCCCTGGGAATACTAAAACCGTGCTCCTTCCATTGTAGGATGGAAAAAGGAAGGAATGTAAACAAGTGTGTGCAATAAGAATCGCCAGAGCAGAGAGAGGATGGCACAAGAGGGAGGTGAGGGAGGAAGAGGCCAGTTCTACACAGGAGAAGATAAGATCCAGCTGCACAGGGCTGGGCACGGTGGCTCACGCCTGTAATTCCAGCACTTTGGGAGGCCAAAGTGGGTGGATCACCTGAGGTCTGGAGTTTGAGACCAGCCCGACTAACATGGAGAAACCCTGTCTCTACTAAAAATACAAAATTAGTAGGGCATGGTGGCATACACCTGTGATCCCAGCTACTCAGGAGGCTGAAGCAGGAGAATTGCTTGAACCTGAGAGGCAGAGGTTTCCCTGAGCTGAGATTGCCCCATCGCACTCCAGCCTGGGCAACAAGAGTGAAACTCCGTCTCAAAAACAAAACACAACAAAACAAAACAAAACAAACAGTTTCAGAGAAGAAAGGCATAAACAAAGGGTTTCGGGCTGACATAGGCAGGCATGCTAAAGGAATAGTGATCAGACCTGCATTGGCCATGTGAGAGCTGAGGCTGGGGAGTTAGAGAGGGATGAATCATGCTGGCCCCTGTAGGTTGTATAAAAAGGCTTGGGTTCTCACCATAGGGTCATGGGAGGCCCTCAGGTTTTTCAGCAATGGAAAAACATGATGTGATTGGGAGCTCAGATTCCTCTGGCTGCAGGGGAGACATAAGTTATAAGAGGAATAAGTTTAGGTGGAGAGAGAAGCTGGAAAGGAGACCAATATGGCGGCCACAGCAATAAAAGCAGGCAACAAATAAAGAGCAGTTGTGCAGACAGGGTGGGGTAAAGGAGGCTGTGGGAGATGCACGAGATACAGAAACCTCAGGACTAGGGGCCTGTTGGGGTTGGGAGGTTGGGAAAGAGGGAGGAGCCTAGGGTAAGTTTCCCATCTCTGGTTTGGGAAACTGGATACTGGGAAGAGCCATCTCCTGAGCATTACAACACAGGAGAAAGGGATGGTCCAGAGTGGGAGACAATGAATGTCCTTTTGGACATCTAATAGAAAGTCAAGTCCAGAGGTCAAGCCAGAGAGCTTAGAGTGGGAGGTTGAAGTTCCTTGAGAACAAGGAGTTAGTCTGTGTTATATGTTGTATTCTCTCTAGTGTCTAGAATAGACTGGCACATGAACAGTATTCCATAGATAGCTGTTCATTTAACAAGTGAATAATTTGGGAGCTCAACAGCTCAACATTGATAGGATGCTGAGGCAGCAGGTATGCAGAACGTGTGTAGGGTGACAAAAAGAGAGCTGAAGACATCCACAGTTAGGAACAGGCTGGAGAGAAGTAGCTTGAGCTAGATGATCAGAGAAACAGCAGAGAAAGTAGAGCATGAAAACCAAGGGTAGGGGGTGGGGGGTGAGCTTCAATGATCAGACAGTGGACAATGTTGTCAAACACAAGGTGTAGCCAGGCAGCGGCAGAAGAGTAGGACAGAATCAGTAATGGATGTCTGCTTCCCCCTAATCAGCTGTTAATGTCTCAAGGTAGATTCACAGTCTTGTCATCGCAATGTCTAACACAGTTCATTTTCTCATTTCTTCACCCACTGTTTTAGCAAATTTTTGTCCATACAACAAATATTTGCTAAGCACCTATTGTGAGCCAAGCATTGTGCAAGATTCTGGCAATACAATAACGAACAAGATAGATAACATCTGATGAATGAGTGAATAAAGGAGGTCCCCAGGTGACTTGCAAAGTCCTTGGAGACACAGTCTGTGTCTTGCTTCACTGGCATCTTCTTTGTCCTCAGTCACAAGTTGGAGAGACAGAGAACGTGCTTGAGAAATACTGTCACAGGTTGGCTGGTATGTTGATGGGTGGCAGTGGATGGAGACTCTCCTCCTCCCCATAGACTCTTTCCCCGCTGCCCATGGCTCATGATTTGACCCCTCCCATTTCAGATTTAGAAGACACGCCAAGGAACAGGTGCTTAGAGAAAATGCAGCCCCCCAGGTTGCTGAAGTCACTCTGGCTCCTTACTTTGGGGAGGAAGAAAAGAATCTGGCAGGCATATTTTTCTTTCCTCCAAATCATGCAAATGCTCACATGTGAGTCTCTTCTTTGCACAGATGATATGTTAGCTAATAAAAGCTCGTCTGAAGTCAGTCTCTCAGAGTGCGCGTGTGTGTGTGTGCGTGCGCGCATGCTTCACTGCCCATCTGTAGCCCAAGCTGCAGGGACACACATGCCTTTGTGGGTGACTTTGCAATCGAAAAGGACTCCAACATCCTGTGCTCAACTCTCTGAAATAAGAGCCTCCCTCTGCCTCAGACCTTCCCCTGCTCACATGCCGAGGTCACCCAAGAACCGCCATGTGGCAGCAATGCCTTTCTAAGCAGGCAGCAGTCCCTAGAATGTTGATGCCCAAGGAGCAAAGTGTCTGTCTGCTGTGAACACCTCTCTGTGCTCTCACCAGTATTCACTCCCATGTCTCCTCCCCCCGTCCCCTCCCCTACTCTCCAGTCATGTGGTTGGGCAAGGTCAACACTGAAGACTGGTTTCAGGGATTGGTGGGTTGGCACATGTCCCCGACCTTACCAATTAGACGGTCCCACTGGCCTGAGTGATGGAGGCAGGGATGATATAGTACCCAGATTTTCCTGGTAAGAGTCAATCCAAGGACCCTCCTGGGAATCAGTAAGCAAGAGAAGCTTGCTTTCTATAGGCAAAAGGAAGAAAAATCTGGATATAAATCCCACCTCTGCCATCACTTAATGACTATAAGACCTTGAGTAAATTACTTTTCCTCATTGTTAAAATGAACATTCATCCATATGGTGCTTGCAAGATGACCTGGCAGATAGTAGGTGCTTCATAAATGTTGGTTGCCCTTCACCCACACCCCAGCATCTTCTGTATTTCCTTAGCAGCTGATTTAATCAGCCTTATCACCTCCAAAAGCCTCAAATTTAAATCTCCAGGAGTAATCTCTCTCCAGAACTTCATACTCAATATCCAATACTGACTTGGCCTCTCTGTTTGGACGTCTCCCAAGCGTCCCAAACTTCACAGTACCTCAAACCGAGCTTAGTGATACGCTCTTCCCTCCACTAACTCCACACAAGTCACCTTCATCTTGGGAATGGCATCTCCTCTCCAATGGTCTTAATGGCCCAACCCAGAAACCAAAGATGTATCCTTGATCACTCTCTCTCCCACCCTCAAAACTAAACCATTGTTGGGTTCTATGGATTACATCTATACATTTCTTGACCCTGGTTTGTTGTTGTTGTTGTTGTTGTTGTTTGTTTGTTTGTTTTGAGACAGTCTTACTCTGTCACCCAGGCTGGAGTACAGTGGCGCGATCTCTGTTCACTGCAAACTCCGCCTCCCAGGTTCAAGCGATTCTCCTGCCTCAGCCTCCCAAGCAGCTAGGATTACAGAAGCCCACCACTACACCAGGCTGAATTTTGTATTTTTAGTAGAGATGGGGTTTTACCATACTGGTCAGGCTGGTCTTGATCTCCTGACCTCACGTGATCCACCCGTCTCAGTCTCCCGAAGTGCTGGGATTATAGGCATGAGCCACTGCACCCAGCCGACCCTGTTTCTTTTTTACCATCTTGTTTATCCCACCCTGGGCTCAATCATCATTATCTCCCACCCAGAGGAATGCACCAATACTCTCTAGACCTAGCATTAAGAGATCTCTTTGTAAAATGTAAATCCGATCAAATCGTTCCCTCTGCTTAAAGCCTTCCAGTGGCTTCCTAGGGCTGTTAGAATAAAATCAAAACTCCTACCCTCACTCAAAGAGAGAGCATGAACCGGTCCTGCCCACTCCTGTAGCCTCACCATTGACTATGTCTCTGCCTCTGCCTCTGGAGACATTTAACACACTGATCCAGCCCTCTAGTGACCTGAATTCTAGTTCCTCAGCTGCCACGGACTCACTATTGAGACTTGACTACATCAAGTCCCTTTCTTGGATCCCTGTAAAATGGACAAGTTTGTCACTACGGACCTTTCCAGATCTGTTAAAAGTCAGACTTTTCCCTATATCCCCTTTGAGGCAGGCTTAAAGAAGAGACCCAACTTTTCCACCCTGTAGTCCTCAAACACTCAGAGTTAAAAAGCAGAGTGCAAAGAATCTACCAAATGCCTCCACCCTGACATCCTCTCCCTGCCCACTGCTTGCTGGACCCAACACATTGATTCACCCAGGACATCTCTGTAATAGAAGATGTAAAGAAAGCACCGCCAACACACAGTTTATCCCAGGCTCACTAATTAGTCCTGTTACCCAGAATATCACAGATGTTGTAACTTATTATTATTATTATTATCATTATTATTGAGACAAAGTCTCTCTCTGTTGCTCACGCTAGAGTGCAGAGGTGCAATCTTGGTTCACTGCAACCTCCGACTCCCAGGTTCAAGCAATTCTCCTGCCTCAGCCTCCTGAGTAGCTGGGACTACAGGACATGCGCCACCATGCCTGGCTAATTTTTGTGTTTTTAGTAGAGATGGGGTTTCACCATACAGGTTAAGCTGGTCTCAAACTCCTGACTTCAGGTGACATCCGCCTCGGCCTCCCAAAGTGCTGGGATTACAGGTGTGAGCTACCACACACAGTCGGTAACTTATTACTATTCACTGCTGTTAGTGGTGGTTGCTTTATATCCTCTGCCCTGTAATGGGATTTTTCATGCCTGCCGAGCAGGTTGAGTTTTTGCACATGGACAAAACTACTACCACTTGGAAATACATACAGCAGCATTTGAAAAGTCTGGAATCCCAGCAAGCTTAGGAAAACAGTGTAGGAGAGTAGAAGAAAGTCTTTGAGGGCAGAGAGATCCAGGTCTAAATCTGGACTTGGCCATTTTCTAACTTATATAACCTGGAGCAAAATAGATCATGCTCTCCCCCTGCCTTGAAACACATTCATGGTTCCCCAGTGACTTAGGGCTAAAGTCTCAAGTCACTCCGGCGGTGTATAAAACCCTGCAGGGTCTGACCCTTGCCTACTGCTCTAGATCATTCTGCACCAGCCCTCCTCTCTCACCCTCTGTGTCAGCCACACTGGCCTTCTTTCTCCGGAAATCTTTCCCACTCTAAAGTTCTCGCACATGTTGTTCCTTCCAGCTGGAATGTGCTCCCCTTGCCAATGCCAACTATTTCTTCAGTTTTCAGCTCAGGATATCATCTTAGAGAAGCTTTTTTTTGATGGCCTCCTCATCTCTAATGTTCAGCCTAGTGTCCCTCTTAGATGCATTCATAGCACATTCTAATTCTATTTCTGCAGCGTAAGTCATTATTGTAATGAAATACTTGCTTGATAATGCAAGTTTGAGCCTAACTTCCTACTCCAGCAAGTGCCATGAAGACAGTAACCGGCCAGGCGCGGTGGCCGATGCCTGTAATCCCAGCACTTTGGGAGGCCAAGGCGGGAGGATCACCTGGGGTCAGAAGTTCAAGATCAGCCTGGCCAATATAGTGAAACCTTGTCTCTATTAAAAATACAAAAATTAGCCAGGTGTGGTGGTGGGCACCCATAATCCCAGCTACTCAGGAGGCTGAGGCAAGAGAACCACCTAAGGCTTGAGCCTGAGGGGCAGGGGTCGCAGTGAGCTGAGATCATACCACTGCACTCCAGCCTGGACAACAGAGTGAGACACTGTCTCAAAAAAAAAAAAAAAAAAAAAAAGATAGGAACCAACTGGTCTCACATTGCAAATGCCAGATCCTAGCACAGTGTCTGGTGTATCAAGTTTTATTAATTAAATGAATAACTGATTATGCGACTCACTTCCTGGAGCCATCTTGCTTGTGGACAACGTGGATAATCATGACTAACTCCAAGGATGGTTGCAGGGACAAGCAGTGAAATTGTGCAGACTTTTATTACCATGCCTGGCACATGCGAAGGGATCAATAAAAGGTCACTGTTTAGGGATTTAGAATGTGGTGTTTACAAGCCTGTCTCTGCCACTTAGTAGCCATGTGACATTAAACACGTGACACCTCTCTGATCATCCAGACTTCCGTGATATTGCTGTAAGTCAGGTCAGTGTTTTCAATCACCAGGGAATTTTACAAAACATGGATGCCAGGCCCTATTCCAGGCCAATTACATCCATTTTTCTGGGCATCAGTATTTATTTTCTCCAACATTGTTACTGCAAAATGTTTTAAGCATATATTAACAGTTGAAAGACTTTTACAGTGAACACTCAATACACACAACCTAACTTCTACATTTAACATTACATCATTTTTTCTTTATCACCTTTTTATTCATCTACCCACCCCTCTACCCACTCATCAACCCATATTGATTTTTTTATTCATTTCAAAGTAAATTGCAGACAACAGTATATTTTTCCCTAAGTATGTCAGCATACTTATCGTTTCATTAACTAGAGTTCAATACCTGTTTACATTCTTTTCTTCAGAGATAAAATTTATTTAGAATGTAAGAAACAAATCTTAAGAATACTATTTTATGGGTTTAATATTACATATACATGAGTATAACATTGCATATCAAGATATAGAACATGCGCATCAGCCTGGAAGGCTTTCTTCTGCCATTCCTCAGTCAATCTGCATCCCCATTCCCTAAAATCAACCAATGTTTTCCTTTTTTCTACCATAGATTAGTTTGGGGCATTGCAATTTTAAATTCTCTAGAGGAGCTTCTCTGTGAAATCAACATCCGGAACCAAAGGTCTAGGTAAATGCATCTATCCCAGGGGGTTTCAGGAGAGGGGAAGAAACACCAGGAATAACAGAAAGGGCCCCCTGATCCTTAGTTAATGGGACCTTAGGATAGGCCAGCCAGGGGAAGAGAGGGAGAAGCAGGTCCCTGGACCCTTCCCCCCACAATCATCGTGGCCATCTGGAGTCTGTGCTACAAGCCAACAAGAAAGTTGTGTCTCAAAAAGAAGCAACCTGGCTGGGAGCAGTGGATCACACCTGTAATCCCAGCACTTTGGGAGGCCAAGGTGGGCAGATCACCTGAGGTCAGGAGTTTGAGACCAGCCTGGCCAATATGGTGAAACCCCATCTTTACTAAAAATACAAAAATTAGCCAGGCACAGAGGCAGGCGCCTGTAGCCCCAGCTACTCAGGAGGGTGAGGCAGGAGAATCACTTAAACCTAGGAGACAGAGATTCCAGAGAGCCAAGATCACACCACTGCACTCCAACCTGATTGGCAGAGTGAGACTCCATCTCAAAAAAACAAAGAAAGAAAGAAGCAACCCAACATGAGGGCAGTTGCCTGACCCCTCTCTGGCTATTTTCATTTCCCAGCTGTCCAGGAACAAGCTTTATTTTTGAAATTGTAGCCTCTTAGTCTTACACAGCATGTTCCAAGTGTCTGAGTTTAGATGCCAAGGGGGTAAATGAGAGTCCTAACAATCATAATGGCAGCTGCTCATTCTTGAATGTTTACCATGCACCAGGCGCTCTGGGAAGCCAACCCCATGCGTCATCCCTGCAGCCCTCCTAGCAGACACTGCCAGTGTCCCATCAGGCTCCTGGGGATCCCTTCTGCTTGCAGATGTGGATGCTCCTGCTACAGGCTGACACCTGTGATCATCCTTGGGGCCATAGGAGCCACCTTGTCCAGACATTCCAGGGAGTTACTCCTCCCAATCTGCAGTAGCCCAGAGCCAGTGACCAACTGACACGAAGATATAAGGGTTTTGTTCCTTTCCTCAAGGTAAAACAAACTCTGAGATGCAATTTATACTCCAGAGCTGTTCACAGGATCAGTGTGAGGCTAGTCTCTACCTAAAACCATATCCTTGTTTCGTCTCCCTTTCCCTATCTTTGCTCTCCTTAACTTCCTCACAGTTTCTCCCAAGGGCAGCTCCCTTAATAAATTACTTGCATAAGAATCTCCAACTCAGGCTTTGTTATCCCATTTTAGAGATGGGGAAATCAGGCCCAGAGAACTGAAGCAGCTTGTCCCCATTCACCAAGCTTGAATTCGACGGACCCGAATTTGCTTTCAGGAATGTCTGACTCCAAACCTTTGATGTGAATGTTAAGTGTCCCTAATTCATAGAACACCCCTGAGAATTAAATGACACTTATGCATATAAGGAATTTTAGTGATAGGTACATAGAAGAGAGTCAAATTGTTATTCCCAATAGATGAGAAATTCAAGACCTGTTTAGGCCTTGAACAATGGCAGCCTGTTTAGGCTGTTCACCAAAACGCATTTCGCTTTTTCCCATGCACATAGATGAACTACATTTCCCAGCTTCTATCGCACTCTGTGTGGTCATGTGACTAGTTCTGGCCAATGAAATGTGAGAGGAAGTGATGTTGAACACTTGTGGGAAAGGGCACCGTGGGAAGCAGGACTACATCCTCCACGTTCATCTTCCTGCTGGCTGTATTAAGGCAACCTCGAGGCACTAATACCACAGTTCCCAAACTAGATGCCAACATATCCTGTCAGGGCATCACCACAAACTCACCTTGGTGCCATAGGATATTTTAGATTTTTGAGGAATACACAGCAACATCTATCAGGCCCCATGCAACCCACTAGGTTGAGGTAATTCAGGGCTTCACATTAATCACTGTGTTCTTTTTGATGATATGATATCTTTGCAACGCTGAGTATTTGGCAGTTGTTAGGATAAAAAGCAAGTATAGTAGATTCTCATTATCTACAGAGTCTGTATGAATTCACCTACACACTAAAATTTATTCGTAACCCCCAAATCAATACTCATGTGTTTTCAAAGTCATTTACGAACATGTGCAGAGCAGCAAAAAGTCTGAACCACCCAACGTGCCCACTGTCAGCCAAGGTCAAACAAGGTGTCCCTCTGCCTCCTTGTTTCAGCTCTTAAACTGTAAACAAGTGTCCTTTTTATGGTCTATTTAGTGCCAGGTTTTTTCCATTTTTGTTCTTCCTGTTGGTGATTTTGCTGTTTAAAGCAGCCCCCACGTGCAGTGCTGCAGGGCCCTCTAGTCTAATGTTCCTAAGCATGAGAAGGCTGCGATGTGCCTTATAAAGAAAATACGAGTTAGGTAAGTTTTCTCCAGCCATGAGTTATAGTGATACTGGCTGTGAGTTCAGTGTTAATGAACCAATAATCTATACCAAATAAGGTGTCTTTAAACAGAAACGCACATCAAATACATCAAAATGCAGGCTATGTATTGATCGGTTGTCAAAAATGTTGTGACTAAGGGCTCACAGGAACCCAACTCTGTATTTCTCCTAAGAGCAATGGTTAGGGATTTGCTAATTCAGTGTTTTTGGTGAACTTAGAAAACATATCTACCACGAATAATGAGGATTGACTGTACTTTATGAAGATCAATGTAGGCACTGAGTTGTTACAGACATAAATACTCATTAAGTAGTTTGAATCTACTACTTAAAAATAAGTTATTTTCTGCCTGGGCAATACACTGAGACTTCATCTTTACCAAAAAAAAAAAAAAAAATTAAAATTAGTTAAGCATGGGGGCCCACACTTGTATACCCAGCTACTCAGGAGGCTGAGGTGGGATGATTGCTTGAGCAAAGAAGGTAGAGATTGCCGTGAGCCATGATCACACCACTGCACTTCAGCCTGGCCCACAGAGTAAGACCCTGTCTCAAAAATAAATCAATAAAAGTAAGTGATTTCTTTAGCACAGAGTGCTATGAAAAACATTACAAAGACATTAAGGGTACTGTGAGCTTAAAGGAAGTTTGTGAACCTTACCCCCAAGGGATGGTATAGCTACATACCAAAAGGAGCCTGGGTCATACATTACCACATTGGGAATAGCTGTTTACCAACCAAGAACACCTGCCTCGAAGTGCCACATGAGCAAGAAATAAATGTCAATTATCTTTGACACATTACACATGTTAGTGCCTACTTTTCTACAGTGGTATAGCCTACCTTAACTAATGCGTGGACCCTCCAGGCTTTACAAACCTGCTTCCCTATATGTTCCCCTTACTATCAGAGAGAACATGAAGCACAGTCTACCAACCAGGCATCTTCAGCTCTAAGAAAATATGGTATTTGGGTAGCAGGATACATTATCCCAACAAATATGTACTGAGCATTACTTTGTCTTATGTACAGGTACTGGGGATACAAGAGTGAATAAAATATGGACCCAGTCCATACATTTCTCCTGTGGTAGAAAGGAAAAGACATAATCAAACACAGAGCATTCTAGCCTAAGGTCTATATAACACGGTATCTGGACAAGAAGGCACTGTTTAAGCTGAGTCTTGAAAAATGGCAAGTTTGTCATGTGGGTGATTGTCTAGAGATACACCAGGCAGAACAAGTTATGTACAAATATGTGGACACAGATGTGAAGGGCCTCAGTGAGGGAGCACCATGAAGGGTATTTGGCAAAAGCCATGTGGTGAGGCCAGATGGGAAAGCGGAGTCCAAATGATGAAAGGCCTCAAATTCCAGGTAAGGCCAAGTGTGGTAGCTCATGCCTGAAGTCCCAGAATTTTGGGAAGCTGAGGTGGACAGATCACCTGAGGTCAGCAGTTCAAGACCAGCCTGGCCAACGTGGTGAAACCCCATCTCTACGAAAATACAAAAATTAGCCAGGCATGATGGTGAGTACCTGTAATCTCAGCTACTGGGGAGGCTGAGGCAGGAGAATTGCTTGAACCTGGGGTGCGGAAGTTGCAGTGAGCTGAGATTGCACCATTGCACACCAGTCTGGATGACAGAGTGAGACTCCATCTCAAAAAAAAAAAAAAATCCAGGTTAAGCCTAAACCGGAAACACGTCAAATGTCATTAACAGGAGAACAGATAGCTAACTGCAGTATACTATGGAATACACTCAGCAATAAAAGGAATGAATTACCAAGACAAACAGTAACATGGACGAATTCAAACATGTCCTGCCAAGCAAAAGAAACCAGGCACAAAGGGCTATATATGCTGTGATCCCATATATGGGATGTTCAAAACTCTCTGGTAAAAGTAGTCAGAACAGTGGTTCTATCTGGGAGATGGGTGGGCCTGAATGAGAAGAAGCATGAGGGAATTCTGGGAGTAATGAAAATGCTCTTCCTCCTGAGAGAGGAGTTGGTTGCAGGGGTATATGCATCTTTCAAAACTTATTGTATTATACACTTAAGATATGTACATCTCACTGTATGTAAACTATACTGATGAAAACAAGTTCTAGCCTAAGGATTTGGCAGTTGGGTGCTGCAGAAGTGAGTTTCATGCAAGCTGAGTGGTTTTATTCTTCAAGAGGACTTGGGTGCCTTATATAAAACTAATTTTGGCAACCATCTTTTTCAAATTTTCTTAGCCATGAAACTTTTTTTTTTCAAAATTAAAATATTATTCAGCATTCCAAAATACCAGACCTAAAGGAAGCTGTTCTGTTTGAAGTACAGATAAGAAATTGAAGGGCCCTTAGAGGTTCTACCCTCAAGGTCTCCTCTTCCACTCTACGGGACCCCTGAGACACATCCAAAGACCCTAAGTGTCCACAGATCCCAGGTTAAAAACCACTGACCCAACACAACCAGCAGGACTCCTGAGTTCAGTTGCACAGTTGAACACTGCACAAATCCAGACTACAATATGAATCGTAGGAGTGGAGGTGCACAATGTAGTTGCCCTAGGGGTCATGCTGGTAAAATGAGAAAGTCAGCAAGTCAAGCTGACCTGGGAAAGATGATAAGTGGTAGTGAGCACTCAGCCAGAGCATCAGGCTCAGGAGGGTGTGCTGGGGGCCTGTGCCAAACTGAGGAACACAGCCCTGTTTAAAGGGGACAGCTGCTACTCACCTCCAGCTGATGGTTGCTATGTGGGAAAATGGGCTTGGCACTGCCAGATCTTCACTTTTTTTTTTTTTTTTCAAGAGAAGCCAAAAATCTGGATCTTATATAAAGCCTCTCAGTTTTTCAATGCTGGAAATTAATTTAATTTGAAAAAAACACATTGTGTAGCTCAAATCAAACATATCTGCCAGACAAATCCACCTTCTAGGCCATCAATTTGCAACTTTTGGTTGTAGACTGTCATCAAAAAGCATCTGAGCTCTTGGCAAGAGATTAAAAAGAGGCACGTGTACATCGCCCCTTTGTGTCCTGGATCCAGGAAACTGAGCTGTCTGCTTTCTGAGAGCAAGGAGACTTCATTTACACCCTCCTTCAATTTCCAGGGAATTATGCAACCAGCATTACGGGGACATGGGCACACATAACTCAAGAAGCATCATCAGCGCTGTGGGTACGTCCATGCTTTGGCCAATGATGTGCTGGGGTGACCACCGTTATGAAAGCAGGAATTTCATGACTTTCTCGCATGCATCTCAACCTCAAGCTTCTCACTGGCAACACTTTGATGGATTAATGAGATAAAACCACCTAATTGAAATCATCTGAAGTCAGAATTGTCTTTATAAATAAATTCATAGGAATGAATGTAAACATGTTTTGATCTTATTCTCTTAAAACCTTTCTTCTGCAGGATTGCTTTGAGAAATCCTCTGAGGCTTAGGGACCTTAACAGTGGGAAGGTGGAAGGAAAGTCAGAAGCCGAGCACATCCTTTCTGGTGGGCTGAATGCCAGATGAGCAATCAAAAGACACCCTCCTTTGGATTTGAGACAACCCTCCTTAGGCCCATGTCTCTCAAAGTGTGGTCCTATAGAACCCTACCATTGAATCACCAAGAAGAATCTTAAAATGTAAACTCCTGAGTCCTACCAGATGCTTATTGAGTCAGCCTCTCCATGAGTGTGGCCAAGGCACCTGCTTTCTCAGCAAGCATCAATACACATTAAAGTTCAAGAAGTACCAGCCCAAACAGCCAGAAAGAATGAACGAGACCTGCTGTTCGACAGCTCAGCGGTGTGACTATAATCAATGATAACTTAATTGTACTTTTTAAAATAATTAAAGAGTGTAAATGAATTGTTTGTAACGCAAAGGATAAATGCTTGAGGGATGGATACCTCGTTTACTTTGATGTCATTTTTATACCTTTCATGCCTGCTTCAAAACATCTCATGTATCCCATAAATATGTACACCTACTATGTACCCACAAAAAGTAAAAGTTAAAAATAAAATAATTTTTTTTATTTTCAAAAAACAAACCCAAATAAGCTTATCCACTCCTGTGGCTCTGAATATTGTTTACATGTGATAAAAAGCATACCTTTAGCCCAAAACACTCTTGTGGGTCCAAAACACATACATTCACCTGTGGACTTGACACCTCCGCTTGGGCACCTCACAGGTATCTCAGATTGAAAACTAAAACTGAACTCTTGATCGTTGTAATCATACTAAATGGGACCTCTATCCACCCAGCTGTCTATACCAAAAATATGGACATCCTTGACACCTCCATTTTCCTTACCCCATCACATCATATCCCTGGCCATGACCCACGGATTACACCAGTTCTACTTTCATTGGGCTCAGTTTTTACTGCAGTAACAAACAACCCTGAAATCTTAGTGGTTGAATACCACAGTGAGTCAACTACAGTTCTGCTGGGCTTACTGTAGAATGCAGGTCAAATTCAGGTCTACACCACGTCTCCTGTTTCCAGAAGTCAGGCTGAAGAGGTACCCACCACCACCAGCACCATAAATCTTGCCTTGTCATTCTCATGGCAAGTAACAGGAACACAAGAAGCCAGCAGACATATACAAGGCCTCTGAAAGCCTCTGCTCAGTTCTGCTCATATTATAGACACCAAAGCATGTCATCAGGCCAAGCCCAGCATCAGTGGAATAAGGAAGTATCTTTCAATGGAGGGGAGAAAGAATATTTGCTGAACGATGATAGCCTTAATGACCTCCAAAACATATTCCAGGTCCATCCGCTTCTCTCTGCTTCCGTGGCTCACACCCTAGTCCAAGTCACCATCATCTCTCAACTGGATGTCTACAACAGCCTTCCAACTACTATCCCTGACTCCCTCAGCCCTTCCAATCTGTCTACACAGCAGCCACCATGACTTTCACACAACTTCTGTTTCCAGTGGATTCCCAATCCACTCAGGAAAGACCCAAATTCCGTATCCTGATCTCTAAATCACTACACAAGCTTCCCCCTCTCTCTCTAGCTCCGGGGTTTTTAGCCAGACATCCATAGCCCTCTATAGGGTCTCCAACTTCATTTTCTTCCCTTTCCCCTCTCCTACCTGCTGCAGCCACACTGGCCTGCCTTCAGGTCCCCCTAACTCTCCTCCCTCTTTCCTGTCTCCCAGCCATTCCCTCCACCTGGAACCCCCTTCCCATCCTCCTTCTTACCTGGGCTTCCTCTTATTCACCTTGCAGATCTCCACTTAAAATTCAAATCAAAACCACACTGAGGTACCATCTCACGCCAGTTAGAAAAGTGATCATTAAAAAGTCGGGAGATGACAGATGCTGGAGAGGATGTGGAGAATAGAAACACTTTTACACTGTTGGTGGGAGTGTAAATTACTTCAATCATTGTGGAAGACAGTGTGGCAATTCCTCAAAGATCTAGAAATAGAAATACCATTTGACCCAGCAATCCCATTACTGAGTATATACCCAAAGAATTATAAATCGTTATATTATAAAGACACATGCACATGTGTGTTTATTACAGCACTGTTCACAACAGCAAAGACTTGGAACCAGCCCAAATGCCCACCAATGACAGACTGGATAAAGAAAACGTGGCACATATACACCATGGAATACTATGCACCCCTAAAAATGGATGAGTTCATGTCCTTAGCAGGAACATGGATGAAGCTGGAAACCATCATTCTCAGCAAACTAACTGCATGTTCTTACTCATAAGTGAGAGTTGAACAATGAGAACACATGGACGCAGGGAAGGGAACATCAAACACCAGGGACTGTCAGAGGGTGTGGGGCTAGGGCAGGTAAAGCATTAAGAGAAATACCTAATATAGATGATGGGGTGATGGATACAGCCAATCACCATGGCACGTATATACCTATGTAACAACCCTGCATGTTCTACACATGTATGCCAGAACTTAAAGTACAATAAAAAAATTATCTTGCTCAGAATGGGCTTTTGTGATTGCCTAGTCTATATGAACTCCTCCTAATAGTCTCTTAACCTATGTTTATTACAAATTGAAATTATAAGTGGCTACTTGAAGTATCAGCTCGATATGTGCCTCCTGCTACAGGGTAAACTCTACGCAGGCAGGAGCCAAATCTATTTTGCCCACACCAAGTCGCTAGCATTGCACACAGTGCACGTGGTAGACGCTCCATAATTGGTTGTTGAACAAATGCCACGCTATCTTTTACTGGACACCTAGGGGCTTTTATGTTATTTTGTTATCATGCCTGCTCTAGTTGCATTGATTCAAGGAAACAAAAGCTCAGGAAGGTAGAATAATGCACCTAAAGTCACACCACCAGGAAAAACCGAACCCAGATAAAAATCCAGTTGAATCTACTTCCAGAGTCCACACAATTAACTACTGTGTTATGTTGCTGGCTCTAGAGGAAACTCAAAGGTGATTTCTCAGGACCTAAGACAAAACCTGTCATGGTCCCATTCTTTACAACCAAACCCAGCCTCAAAAACAAGGAGAGCCAGGTGTGGTGGCTCACGCTTGTAATTCCAGCATTTTGGAAAGCTGAGGCAGGCAGATCACCTGAGGTCAGGAGCTCAAGACCAGCCTGACCAACATGGAGAAACTCCGTCTCTACTAAAAATACAAAATCAGCTGTGTATAGTGGCACACACCTACGATCCCAGCTACTGGGGAGACTGAGGCAGGAGACTCGCTTGAGCTCGGTAGGCAGAGGATGCAGTGAGTCAAGATAGTGCCACTGCACTCCAGCCTGGGCAACAAGACTGAAACTCTGTTCCAAAAAAAAATTTTTTTAATAAGGAGAAAATCAAACCCTTATTTTGAATCTGAACTTTTTATATCTAAGGGTAGATGCCTGGAAGCCTCATGGAGGGGCCAATGCTACCCATTCTCCTCTCTACCCAACCTCTACTATGAAACATGTCATCTCGTTTAGAGAAGGAGGTATAAATACACACCAAAAAACCAAATATCTTTAAAATCCAAGATGGAAATGAAGAGTATATCCCAAGGCAGTGTGTGCCAAATGGATTATACAGACAATCCCACGCTAGAAGTTTGATGTCATCTTCCTGTGCCTCAATTTTCCCAGTTATAAAATGGGATGATAATACTAGTATCTACCTCCTAGCGCATGGGAAAGAATCCAAGAGACAAAGCATGTGAAGTGCTCAGTCATTGCCTGGGACATGGTGAGCATTCAGTAAATGTTACCATCCCTGGAAGGCATGCCCCTCAAAGCATGCAAGACACCACTTGTCGTTTTCCAAAAGCAAAAATGACAGAGTGACCCATGTCAACCTTACAGGTAAAAAAAGCCAGGAAGAAAACTCTGATAAAATTGCGGAAAACAACCTTTCGTTGTGGCTGAAAGAACACTGGTCTCTGAGACAGAAAACTGGAATCTAGACCAGATTCTGGCTCTTATGACCTGAGGCAATTTTGGTATTTATGTGTGTGGTGTTTTGTTTTGTTTTGTTTGAGACAGAGTCCCACTCTGTCACTCAGGCTGGAGAGTAGTGGTGTAACCTCAGCTTACTGCAACCTCCACCTCCCAGGTTCAAGTGATTCTCCTGCCTCAGCTGACCAAGTAGTGGGGATTACAAGAGTGCACCACCACATCCAGCTAATATTTGTATTTTTAGTAGAGACAGAGTTTCACCACATTGGCCAGGCTGGTCTCCAATTCCTGACCTCAAGTGATCCACACACCTTGGCCTCCCAAAGTGCTGGGATTATAGGACTGAGCCACCGCACCCAGCCCTGGAACAAGTTTTTCCTTTCTGCAAGACTTAGTTTTCTTGTCTGAAGACAAGGGTGTTAAGAATGCTATTTCTGAAACTTATCAGTGTTAAACTTATCATCAAATTTATCATTATTCTACTACCTTGACAGTTGTTATTATGAAATATCTATATATCTCCCACACTATTACTTATTTAATATTTTTAAATTATATTCATTTCTTCAACAAAATATTTGTTGAGCACCTACTATGTGCTGGGCACTCCTCTAGACACTGAGGAATGTTACAGATGACTTTTTAAAAACTTAATATCAATTTTAGTGTCATCCTAAGCAATAATGTCCATGAACTCATGAGGTAAGCGAATGATATATTTTGTTCTAATGTACATAAAAATAAATGTGTAACTATCAAAGGGAAAATGATCTATCAATGTCCACTTATCATCTTGGTAGTACCTAAGGGATACAAGGTGGATGCTTTTGAACACACGGGCTTGGATCATATCTAAGATCCCTTGCGACTCTTAAAATTGTGCCATTCTAAATTCCTCTGAAGAAAAGATTGACTCAGCTCATCTTCCTCTCTTCCAACCCACTCTGATAGAGCACTGAACAGAGTGACGTTAATTGAGTAATTATTCAGCAATGCAAGAACTTGTTTTCTGAGCCTGAGACTGGGGCCTTGTCAGTTCAAGAACATGCTTGAACTTCTTAGTTCTCTGTTTTCAATTCACACTCCAAACTTCAGGTACTTTCATCATCTTCTCTTCAGTAAAACGGGATGTTTGTTTACATCCAGGCAAACGTGTTTTCATCTTCAGTGTTATCAACTTTAAATGACCTCTCTATATCTGACAGAGGAAAGGCTCAAAAAACCTATAATCATCCTAGTAGACAGCTCCTACCAAACAATGTTTAGTAAGTTTTGCATAATGAGCAAAAATATATGTTCTCAGTTGCCTTTGAAATACAAAAAAGATTTGAAAAGGAAAACTTTCCCACCAATCAATTAAAACCCCTTAAAGCTTCAGTAGAAAAAAAGGATGAGGGGCATGAACTACTAATTATTAGCACAGGAGAAGAAACACAAACAATGAATAAGCATATAAAAAGGTATTCGAACTCCTTAATAATCAAAGAGAATACCAATTAAAACAACAAGACAGCAGAGGTTTTTTTTTCCCCCAAATTAACAAAGGCTTATAACATAACAATTTTTCATGCCGGCAAGAGTGGGGTAAAATAGGTTCTGTCGTTGGAAGAATAATATTTCTACATTTCTGGAAAGCAATTTAATATTGTGTTTCAAGATCTTTCAGAGAAGTTATGATCTTTGAGACAGTAATTCCCCTTCTAGCAATCAATCCCAGGAAAACCATAGAAAAGCCATTGGTGAAACATGTTTGGTTTAATTTGCAGGGATGTTTATCATGATGGTACATCTAAGAATGGGATTTTCCAACCACAGTATCATTGACACTTGGGGCTGGACAATTAATTCTTTGTTGTGGGGCCTTCCCACTACATAGTGGGGTGTATACCAGCGCCCCTGACCTCTACCTACTAGATAGCAACAGCACCACCCCCATCCACCTCCAGTTATGACAATCAAAATGGTCTTCAGACATTGCCACGTGTCCTCTGGGAGACAAAACCCACATTGAGAATCAGTGATCCAAGAGCAAAATTTTTAAACTTCCTAAATGTCCAAGGATAACAAAATGGTTAAATAATTCATGAAGTGAATCAAAACCACAGTGAGATACCATCTCATGCCAGTATGGTGATTATTAAAAAGTCAAAATACAACCAATGCTGGTGAGGTTGCTGAAAAAAAAGAATGCTTTTACACTGTTGGTGGGAGTGTAAATTTGTTCAACCATTGTGAAAGACAGTGTGGTGATTCCTCAAAGACCTAGAGGCAGAAATATCATTTGACCCAGCAATTCCATTACTGGGTATATACCCAGAGGAATGTAAATCGTTCTATTAAAAAGATACATGCACATGTATGTTTACTGCTGCACTAATTCACAGTAGTAAAGACATGGAATCAACCCAAATGCCGATCAATGATAGACTCGATAAACAAAATGTAGTACATAAACACAATGGAATACTATACAGCTGTTAAAAAAGAGATCACATCCTTTGCAGGGACACGGATGGAGCTGGAAGCCATCATCCTCAGCAAACTAACACAGGAACAGAAAACCAAACACTGAACATTCTCAATTATAAGCAGGAGTTGCATGATGAGAATACATGAACACAGAGAGGGGAAAAACACACACTGGGGCCTGTCAGGAGGGGAGCAAGGGGAGAGCATCAGGAAGAATAGCTAATGCATGCTGGGCTTCACACTCAGGTGATGGGATGGTCTGTGCAGCAAACCACCATGGCACACATTTACCCATGTAACAAACCTGCATATCCTGCACATGTACCCCTGCACTTAAAACAAATGTTGAAGAAAAATAATTCATGATGTGTTCCTATGATAGGACATTATGTCTTTGCCTAAAATGTTACTTTTAATGAGTAATTAATGACATGGAAACCTAATCATAATAAAATGGTATGTGAAAAAAAGCAAAGAATAAAATTATTTAGGTAGACATGTATAATCTTAGAAAAAACAGGCTGGGCTGGGAGCGGTGGCTCAGTCCCAAACCTTTCAAGCTAAAGATGAGGCACCCAAGTCAATGGCTCAAAAGAACAGAAGAAAATCCAAAGAGCCACACTCCTAAACAATTAATGAGTTTGGCCAGGAGCACTGGCTCACGCCTGGAATCACAACACTTTGAGAGGCTGAGGCAGGCAGATCACTTGAGAACAAGAGTTTGAGACCAGCCTGGCCAACATGAAACCCCATCTCTACTAAAACTACAAAAATTAATCAGGCATGGTGGCAGGTGCTTGTAATCCCAGCTTCTCAGGAGGCTGAGACAGGAGAATCACTTGAACCCGGGAAGTAGAGGTTGCAGTGAGCCTAGATCATGCCACTGCACTGCAGCCTGACTTCATCACAAAAAAAAAAAGAAAGAAAAAAAGAAAAACAGGCTAAAAGGAAATAAAACAAACACCTATTGTAATAATCTTTAGGTAGTAGAAGAAGCAGTTTTCATTTTGTTTTGAAGCATCTACTGGTTCTATAACCTCAGAGAATGGATCTTTAGCCTGAAAACCCTCACTTTAAGTTCCAGTGATGTCACTTTCTAGCCCTTACCTCATCTTCTGAGTTCCTGTGGCTTCATTGACAAAACACAGATAGCCGTGTGCTTATTGCAAAGAATGGTAAACAGCAAGTGGAATTATGCACATAAAATGCTTAGCGAGGTGTTGGCAGGTTGTAAGTGTTCAGTTACAGGTGAGTTTCATTAACATTTCATTTATTTTTTTTTCTTAGAAAACAAATACAGGTTGGCTGGGTACAGTGGCTCACACCAATAATCCCAGCACTTTGGGAGGCCAAGGCAGGTGGATCACTTGAGGTCAGGGGTTCGAGATCAGCCTGGCCAACATGGTGAAACCCTGTCTCTACTAAAAATACAAAAATTAGTCAGGTGTGGTGTTGGGCACCTATAATCTCAACTACTCAGATGGCTGAAGAAGGAGAATCGTTTGAACCGGGGAGGCAAAGGTTGCAGTGAGCCGAGATCACACCACTGTACTCCAGGCTTGGCGACAGAGCAAGACGCTGTCTCTAACAAAACAAAAAACAACAATAAAATATAAGAAAATAAATATAAAACACCAAGCCAGAAGGAGCTTGTCCATTTTCTCTGGGGAGAGACTCTGTCTAAGAATGAGTGATGGCGGATATTTGGAGGTTTGGCGCGGGGCAGAACTCTGTTAGTGGTAGAATGAAGACAGAGATGAAAAATCCAGCTGGCAGAAGGGGACGACCTGTGGGGAAATGTTATTTGAATTGGACAGGCTGGTGAGTAAGCTTCAAGTCAAGAGTATTAACGTGTCAACGGCCATGAAGACTTTTACTGCTTAACAATTTAAACTACCAGCAAAGAACCTTCCAAAGAGGCACTGGGAATTTGAACTGGAAATGACATGGTGCCTGTGGTGGTCCATCTGGACTGCAGCCTAGAGAGACAGGCGTCTCAGCGCATTGCTGCCTTTGGGATATGGTGAGGAATCTGGAGACCCGGCTTCCAGGTCCTGCTGTCTTGTCCTGCATATTCTTTTACTTCTTTGGGTATCTGATTATTGATGTATTTAAAGAAGTAGTACAGCTTAGCATTCAAGAAGAGGAACGCTGGAGACCAGCCCTCTAGGGGTAAATTATGGTTTCTTTACATATTAGCTATTGTAACCCTGAGTAAGGTACTTATTTCATGGATGGAAGCCTCCATTACTGCCTCTACAAAGGTGGACAGCTGAATCTACACTACACAAAATGTTTAGTATCCTGTCTGGTAGCACCTAGCAAGTACTCAACAAAATGGCAGCTCTAACTACTTTTTCTTTTTTTATTTTATTTTAAATTCTGGGATACATGTGCAGAACATGCAGGTTAGTGATATAGGTAAACATGTGTCATGATGGCTTGCTGTACCTATCAGTCCATCACCTAGATATTAAGCCCCACATGCATTAGGTATTTATCCTGATGATCTCCCTCCCCACCCCTCCCCACAACCACAACCGCTGCAGGCTTCCCCAACAGGCCCTGGTATATGTTGTTATCCTCCCTGTGTCCATGTGCTCTCGTTGTTTGGCTTCCACTCACAAATAAGAACGTGTGGTATTTGGTTTTCTGTTCCTGTGTTAGTTTGCTGAGGAGGATGGCTTCCAGCTTTATCCATGTTCCTGCAAAGGACATGATCTCATTCATTTTTATGGCTGCATAATATTCCATGGTGTATATGTACCACATTTTCTTTATCCAGTCTATCATTGATGGGCATTTGGGTTGATTCCTTGTCTTTAAGATACCAGCTCACACCAGTCAGAATGGTGATTACTAATTGCTTTTTTGAAGTTACTCCAAATACAGAATTTGAACTTTCCTCAGAGTGGAATTCATCCCTTTGAAACTGCAAATGTGGTATAGAACTATGGACAGAGGCACAAAGGATGAAAGACAACAGCTCTTTAGCCCCATCAAGACTTCTTGGTTGTTCCAGGCTTAGCACAACACTCTGACCACAAATCCCTTCTCCCTTCAGCATTGATTTACCTGTACTAGGTCCTCCGTAGATACTGGGAATAATGAGATGAGCAAGAAACACTCCCTGTCCTCCTCTGCAATGGAGAAGACAAATATGGAAGAGACAGCTACATATCATTCAGGTGCAATATCATCTAATGAGAAGAGGAAGTATCCTGTCATGGTGAAGGCCTCAGGTCCTTCAGCCAGACTGGCTGGTTTTAACTCCAGATCTTGCAAACCACATAAACCTGGGCAGATTCCTTTGCCTCTCTAAGCCTCAGTAATTTCATCTGTAAATTGGGGATGATGGTTGTACTTCTTCTCTCTCATAGAATTGTCATCAGGACTAAATAAGAGAAAACCCTTAGAACCATGCCTGGCACACAGGTAGTGTTTCCTAAGAATTAGCTGTTACCACTACTAAATTCTGGGAAGCTACATGTTTGGATCCTAGAAAAACACTCTCACTCCCTGACCCTGTGGAGGGTGGGATCTCCCCAGTGGGATTCAGCCATCCCATCCAACATCTAGTCTGAGAAGACCTCCCAGCTCATGACCTCATCACACCTGAATTCCCTTTAACGTCACCACACAGGTCCAGAGGAAACTTTGAGAATCAAGATGGACACTTTCATTATTCTAACTACCTCCCCACAAAACACAAAATACTGGTGGCTGTAAAGAGTAATTTGTTCATTTTCTAAATGGAAATGAAACTACAAATTACTTCTAAAAATAATACTTCACCCTCATCTCCCCAACCACACACACACACACACACATAAATAGCAAGCAAAAAAGCAATAAGGTAAGGAAGGAAAGAAGAAGAGAAAGAGGGAAAACAAAAGAAAAAGGCAAAAGAAGTGGGGAGGAAAGGAGAAAGAAAAAAAGGAAGGAAGGAAGGAGGGAGGGAGGGAGGGAGAGAAGATGTTTAACAAGAACAGGAAAAGATGAGGAAAGAGCCATGGGCAAGGCAAGATTCTCTGAGGATGAACACCTGAGAACACTCTCATCTGACCTGGAATGACAGAGCAGACAGGTGACAGGTGACAGGTGTCTTGTCTGTGACTCTTCCACCTGAACACCTGCTTGCCCAGAAGCTCCCCCAGGTCATTCTGGGTGATTCTCAGGCTGAACAGACTCATGGTCTCCTGGTGATGTTCAACAGAAGCCAATTATTTCTTTTCCCTGGCATGAATCTCGACATTTGGGCGGACAAAAGTGTTAGGGTTTTTTGAACAAGGGAAGTATTGTGACGGCAGAGAGAAACACCACCACTACATGATAGATTTAGACCAGCCTGCCATTTGTGATTCCAGACCACACACACAAACACACACACACACACACACACACACACACACACACACACACATTTCTCTGTAACTCCCTGTAGAGCTACTTAAAGGGGTGATAGATAAAATATTTAACAATCTGATGAATCAGAATGGACCCTGGACCATAGCTTTGGAGAAGGTTCTCAAACTCCCCTGTTATTACTTTCTTTAGTTTAAAAATCATGGAATGGTTTAGTGGATCCAAGGTGAGGACCAGAGTAGCAGGCAGGCATTTAGAGCATCTGACTATTTTCTTATGGAAAGTATTTCAGGCCAGGTACAGTGACTCACTCCTGTAATTGCAGCATGAGGTGGAGGGATTACTTGAGCCCAGGAGTTTGAGGCCGCAGCAAGCTAGGATCACAGCACTTAACTCCAGGCTGGGTGACAAGCAAGACTCTGTGTCCAAAGAAAAAAAAAGAAAGTATTTCAATATTTTAATACCCACTATGGAAATACTTGTGCATACCTGCTATCTTCATTGGGGTTCTGTAGAAGTAGACCCTTAAATGAGGATTTGCATATGAGCAATTTATTTAAAATCTACTCCCAGTCATTAAAAAAAAATACTGTAAAGAAGCAGGTAACACAGCACATAGAAAGGAAGGAAGCCCTGAAGGGCAGAGACTTTAATCAAAGTCCTACAGATGGTAACATCAATCTTATCCCACAGGGGCACTCTGAAGTGTCAGTCAGTCCCACTGCTGGCCTGGTCTTAGGTGAGAGAGTGGAGTTCTCATATTTGTGCACCTGGTAGCCATGAGCTCAGAGTTGTACTGGAAGCAGGATGCAAACTCTTAGGCATTTGTGGCTCTCCGCATACAGAAAAAGCGGCTCCAGTATCCAGAAAAGTCCTCTGAAAAAGAGCCACTGGCGCTGGCTGTTGGAAGCAAAAGCACAGGAAAGTCAAAGATTGTAGACCACAAAAATGGTGAAAGGGTTCCAGGAGATCTGAGGGGAAGGCCAACATTGTCACAACACCAGCTGAATGTCATCCGAAACCCTTAGGGAAGAAATGCAGACAAATGATGACATCTTAGCACAGGGACCCTGCTCTATGCTCAACGTTGCTTTTATCGGGTAATTCACTTCTAGATGAGCTCCTTGCCTCCAGTCTCAGCCCCTTCATTGCCAAATAGTAACAAGACCTAAAAGATAATAGAGTGCCCACAGTGTGCCAGGGACCACGCAGATGATACGTCCAACCTCACAAGTTTTCAAGGTGGTCACAGTCTTCCCTTTTCACAGATGCACAAACTGAGGCCCAGCAAGTTTCAGACACTTGGGAAAGGGTTTACCAGAAATAAGCAGTAACAGAGAAATTCCAAAAAATCCCAGATCTGCAGAGCTAATATTCTTTCCAACATCCTCTCCCATCCAACACCCCTTCCTTTTATTTATAATTGACAGATATAAATTGTAGATATTTGTGGTATACAGTATGATGCTTTGATAGACATATACAAAACACCACCTCCTTTTGATGGAAACAGGGCCCAGAAGCAGATCTTGAGATGAGGATTAATGCACAATTCATGTAACATATAACACAGTATTCAGGAAGTGCTCAGAGGGTAAACCAATAAAGGAATTGTTTCAGGGGCAGGACAGGGAAGGGAACTAAGCTGAATAAGGGACAATTTCAAGACAAGTCTCAGCCTCAGCCTACTCCCTTCTGGAGCTCTGGGGCATACATTAGCTTCAGAGTTTATTCCAACTGGAAGCAAGAGAACTGGGCTCTCCTATGGCTGCAACCTTTAGGCACCCCGGGTCATAAAGACTCACTCCCACATAGGGTGGCTCCAGCAGCCCACCGGAATCCTTCAAAGAGTCATAGAGAAGCGAAGCCCAGAGAGGCATGCCAAGGAAATCATGCCAGAGGATGCCAAAGGAATTGAAGGCTCTTTGGAGAACACACAGGCAGGACCCATCAGGATATCCATGGTTCTTATCAAAGCCCAGCAGCTCTTTCCAAAACTCTAGGTTTTAAACCCCAAGAACCAACTTTCCTACTGTCTGGGGAGAAAAACCATCCTTTCCTGATATTCTGAAGATCATGTCAAGGACCACTTACAAGAGCTGATTACTTACTTAAACACAGCTCTAATCTAAGTAAAGTGCCCCATTTCCCACCTCTACAGAGAGAGAGAGAGAGACATAATCAAGTAAGCTGCCCCTGAATCTTCAGCTTTATTCACGCAGATACCAGTAAATAAGAGAGAGTTTGACTCTTCACAGAACTTGAGCAAATTGAGCTCATATTTTGGGGGGGGAGCAAAGTAAAAGGCAGCTGAAATTTAATGTGAAATCCTCCGCAAGGAAGATGATTGAATACATTACAGGGGCTTCAATTTTTATACGGCATATACTGAAAGTACCTTTCATTTCTTTCTGGCACTCGGCACCTCCTCTGCTCACTTCCTTGATGCTAGAGGCTCCAAGATAAAGGAAGCTTAAAGAGGTGGGGATGAATGTACTGGCAATGGAGTGACAAGGGAAAATCAGTAGGAAGGCCAGGGGGCCCTGGGCTGAAAACCCTGGGATTACATGAATGCCAGGTCCCATATAAGGAGCCCCAGATGGACTGGAACTCCAAAATCAATGTTAAGAATGAAGTATTTACATTTTAAAAAAACACCAACAGCCAAGTAGAATGGGTACCAATGTGGGAGTGATGAACAGAAGCCAATACCAAGAACCAAGATCACTCGTTATCTTAATCACACAGCATTTGGTGATAAACAGAACCCCCTCAAACTAGCTTGAGCTAAAGGGGACTCTAACTGAGAATTAGGGGTAGAGGACAGAGCTCAAAAGGGTGAATAACTGAGTTAAAAACAAAACCACTCTCTGCTCTCTGACTGCACATAAGAGAAAATAATGTTTAGTAGGACCTACTATGTGTTGGGTACACTGCTGAATGCTTTTCCTACATTTCCTTGGTTAACTCATGGAGAATATCTCTGGGGGACAAACATTCCCATTTTTCAGATGGAGAAACTGAGGTTCCAAGAGGTTAAAGAAATTTCCCATGCTCACATGCTTGAAAGTGGCAGAATAAGGATTCAAAACTTGTCCTCCAAGCCACTCCCCACTGCCACAAGCCACATGAGCTCTGTCTTGACTGTGCTCTCTGGGCCTATTATATTCTGAATGCTTCTCTCTGCGTCCTGGCTCTTCTTACCTCAGCAGGCTTGCAGACTGAAAACATGGTCACCCCAAACCTGGTTCTAAATGGCACCCAGAGAAAAAAATACAAGGATGGGAGAGTTCAGCCTACCCTTATCAATAGTTACATTCAATGGCACCCAATACCACCTCACAAGAGTATCCGTGTCTTTGGTTCAAATGCTCAAATAGCCTAATTGGCTTCTGATGTCTTCATCTAAGACAATGGGGATGGGGAAGATTTCACCTTATAGAATCAGGACAGCTAGAAGTGGATGTGTGAGTAAGGAGACTGACAGCTACCTACAATCCCCTAGTTTATTTATGCAACACTTTTTAAGTATCTTATTCTTTCCAGGTACCAGGGCTTTACAGATGAAGACATTATCATACCTTCCCACTCACCATGCCTGGAATAGACACATAAGTAAACCATCACCATGCTGTGGCTGAGAGAAACAAGGAGTGCTGCCATCTTACAAAAGAAGTAAACCTGGTCTAGCCTAGGAAGTCAGGGGAGATGTTCTGAAGATGGTGTCTCATGAACCCAGTCTGAATGAATGGTGAGTTGGCATGACCTGTCATACAAAGGTACCAATGCATGCCTTGCTGGGGAACTTCAGGGAATTGGGCAACATGAGAGGATAGAGAATGTAGAGGAGAATGCCAGAAAATGAGATTAAAAAGGTAAGCAAGGGCCAGTCTGTCAATGACTTTCTGTGCTAAGAAAAGAATTGTAATCATTTTCTTGAGAGGCAATATACGCTAGTGTAGTTCTGTCCAAAAGAACCTTCCGAGATGATGGAAGTGTTCTAAATATTTCCTGTCCACAATCGCAGTCACCAGTTGTGTACTTGGCATATGGCTAGTGTTACTGAGAAACTGAATTTTTAATTTTATTTAATGTTAATCAATTTAAACGTAAATGGCCACATGTGGCTAATGGCCGCCATACTGGATGGTCGAATTCAGCAGTTAAGCTGTGAACTCTAGAGGCAGAAGAGATACTGGCTCCATCTTCAACTGGCTGTATGACTCAGAGGAAGTTCCTTAACATCTCTGTACCTCAGTGTCCCCATTTGTACTATATGTGCCTGGCATCTAGTAACCGTACTCAACGAGTTAAGTCTAGTTTGAAAGCTGATGGGAGCTCTGGCTTGGGCTGCCATAACATAGCCATGAACAGAAGCCAATACCAAGAACCAAGAGCACTCGTTATCTTAATCACACAGCATTTGGGGGCATGAAACAGAATCCTTCAAACTAGCTTGAGCTAAAGGGGACTCTAACTGAGAATCACTGGTAAAGGACAGGGCTCAAAAGGGTGAATAACTGAGTAGTTAAAAACAAAAGCCACTCTCTGCTCTACCACAGATTGGGAAGCTTAAATAATAGAAATTTATGTTCTCACAATTCCAGAGACCGGAAGTCCAAGATCAAATATCAGTAGGGTTGGTCTCCTCTGAGGTCTCTCGTCTTGACTTGTAGATAGCCACCTTTTCTCCATTGTCTTTACACAGTCTTTTCCCTTTGTGTATTTCTGTGTCCTAGTCTCTTCTTCTTATAAAGATACCAGTCATATGGGGTTACAGTCCACCCATATGACCTCATTTGACCTTAATTACCTCATTAAAGACACTGTCTCCAAATATAGTCTCATTCTGAGATACTAGAGGTTAGGACTTCGACATATGAACCGTGGGCAAGAAGACACAATTCAGCCTGTAATGGAGACCCAGGAGATTAAAAATCGAGATGGCCAGTTCTCTGATCATGATGCTGATTAGACTGCTGGCATCCTCCCCCATATTCAACCTTGAAGGAACCTCCAGGAAAGCAGAGGACCTGTGATGAACTACTGGAGTGGCTGGGTGCTGATTTGGACTGAGATCCAGGGGATGTCTTGAATCTGAGACAGAAGCTGCTCAGTAAGGCTGTGAAAGGATAAATTGGAATGGGGGATGGGGTGGGGGTTGAAGGATTATGGCTGTATCTGCTCCCCTGCCATTGCCCTGGGGCAAACAGTGCCTGCCCCTATGTCCCAACTCAGAACTCTGCTCCAAATGCTGCCGTGGATAAAATCAGGGCTGAGGAAAAGCTAGGGGTTTGTGAATGCCTGTGAGTTTCCAGGATCTGGGGCTCCCCATCCTAGGACTCACCTACCGCCAGCCCCTGAGCTCACTGGGGCTGACTTGGGGCTTTGACCTTTGCCCATCCACATTGTCCAACGGAGTAGCCCAATACCTCCAGGGTAAAGTGAGCTCACAACCCACAATAACGAGACATTTGAGGAGTACAATCATTTTAAAAGAAAAACAATACATTGGGTTACAGATTCCAACAGAAGCAAAAATATTAGAACAGATGAACTTAAGTTTTTTTATTAGCCTTTTATTAAACATATTAAAGAAAGAAGGAAAGATATTAACAGTATAAAGCAGGAATAAGAAAATTTTAAAAGAACCAATTTGAAATATCAGGCATGAAAAATATAATGGTTGAAATAAAAAATACAACGAATGGGTATATAGACACAAAATGCATACCGCTGAAGAATGAATTAATTAACTGGAAGATAAGATTGAGGAAGTCTTCCAGAGGAAGAAGTCACGACCAAAAAAATAGAAAAAAATGGTAAATTATACGGAGTATAGAAGAGTAACATTAACATCAAAATAATAAGACTCCCAGAAACAGAGAGAAATAAAAGTAAAAGGAGTAAATATTTAAGAAATAATGGGCACACATTTCTCAGATTTTAAAAAAGTTCCAAACGAGAAATAAGACAAAAACACATTTAGATACATTGTAGTGAAGTTCAGAAACTATTAAAAACAAAGGAGCTTCTAAAGGCATCCATGGAGAAAGAGCAAATCAAATTTTTAAGAAGAAAAAATTATACTGGTGTCAGAATGTTTTCATCAGCAATATTAGATGCAAGAATACGTGAAATAATATTTTCAAATAATCCAATGAGAAAAACAGAACTTAACATGTTGTATCCAATTAAGCTGTCATTCAAATATGAAAGTACAATAAAAACAGTTTCAGACACAGGAGACCTCAAAGATTTACCACAGAAAGCCCCACATTAAAACCACTTTTGAATAAATTACCCAAATAAGAGGAGAGACTTAGGGAGGAGATGGTACCAGATGCACAGATGCAAGTAATCAAATGTCTTGGTAAAGCTTTATGCTGTCTTTAAAGAGTAGCTAAGACCAAAGTTTTTAAAGACCATAAAAAGAGAAATTATATCTATAAAAACACAAGAGTAAAAGTCGCAAGAGCCTGCTCAAAGTGTGGTTCCTTGGACCAGTTGCCTCAACCTCACATGAGCTTGTAAAAATACAGGAACGTGGACTCCACTCACAACCTACTGAAAAAGACTCTGCATTTAGTAGGATCCCCAGGAGATTTGAATGCACATAGAAGTTTGAGAATAGATAGTGTCACCTAATAGAAGTGGTAGTAAAGAGGAAAGAGGAAAAAGGGATGGGAGAACATGCTAAGTTCTTACTTTATTAGAGGGGAGAGAGAGGCATCTATTCTTAAAAAGAAAACAAAGATGAAAAATTTAAAAAGTGAGAACACATGGACACAGGGAGGGGAACATCACACACCAAGGCCTGCTGGGGGTGAGGGGGCTAGGGGAGTGATAGCAGGGGGTGGGGGGATTGGGGAGGGGTAACATTAGGAGAAATACCTAATGTAGATGACAGGCGGATGGATGCAGCAAACCACCATGGCATGTGTATACCTGTGAAACGATCCTGCACGATCTGCACATGTACCCCAGAACTTGAAGTATTAAAAAAAGAATAAAATTTAATTTAATTTAAAAAGTTAAACAGATGCAAATAAATTAAAATAGATAAACAGCAGTCAAAATAAATGTACTACAGCAATACACAACATTATGGATAAATCTTAGTAAGTGGGGGGAAAAAAGAAAATTCCAAAGGATAATATACAGCATGATACATCACAAAATTAAGAAGCAAGCAACATGAAAATATACACATTCAGGACTATAAGAGAAGCACTAGATATCAAAAGGGAAACAAGTAAATGATGAACCAAGACTGATGGTAGAAAACTATGTGGTTAGACACATATTATTGTCAACATTCTAGCTTTCGTTTGGAGCATGGGCCCACAGGCACGTATCACATTACTAAAAATAATGAACTCTATTAAACATAATTAACTAGACAAAAGCAAGTCCCGCATGGAATGATAGGAGTACGCCATAAACCAATAATCATAATCAATCCAGTTTTGTGTCCATAAGGTCAAAAAAAATTTTTCAGCACCAGGCACAGTGTCTTGTATATAGCAGATAATCGAAAAATGTTTCTGGAATTAATCATTACTTTGACAACAGTATAAGGATCTATCTGAGTGAGATCAGGCAAAGACCGGCAGAGACAGTATGTCTGTAAACCATGCAAGAATTGCTGAAGGCAGGAGTGATGGGAAGAAGGAAGGAGAGGGTAGTGTCTGAAGATTTAATCCAAGGTAGAATCCACAGGACTCGATGACTGATTACATGCGGAGATTAGGAAGAGAGATAAGTCAAAGTGGATAATGAGGTTTTGGGATCCCAAAATCAGATCATGAGCCATCCCACGTGACACTGTTTTGTTCGCCCCACATTTCATTATGGAAACTTCTGCAGATACAGAAAATTTTTAAAAAGTGTATGGCAAACATACATACGCACCACCTAGATTCTGTAATCACTACCTGGGTGTATTTTCTCTTAGACACATCTAACCTTCTATCCGTCCCTCCAGCCACTCATCATCCATATATTTTTAAGGAAAAGGTTCTGCTACATTGCAATGAGAAGAAAACAAATTTCAAAGAAAATATCTCACCTCCTTAAATATAGAAACCAAATGGTCTACGATGATGTCAAGCCACCTCCCCATCCAAGGTGATGAGACACTACTTCGAAACACTCCTTTGAGGCTATTTATCACATCATCCACATTAATGTTAAGTGGATTACTTTGGAAGCAAATACTGACATCCTTAATTGTTGTTTATGGGAGTTTTATGGAAGTACCAATGTGCATCATTGGCAGTTGGTCTGCAGTTTGGAAATATACTCGTTGCCTAATATTTCAAATTATTTACTATCTACATGGAGAATAATTAAATTCTGCATGCTTCAAATAATATTCAGATGTCAGTTACAATCAAAATCCACTCCTTGGGTTACATAGTACTCTTCCTTCTCTATATAAATCAGCAATCATAATTTGATGAAACAGTGCTACACTTACGAAAATTCTTTCCCAGGGGAGAAGAGAAGTCATGCTTATGTCTTCCAGAATAAAGAGGGAGCTGTCAGATGATTCTATACCACGTCAGAGGTGCCATTTTGGTAGATAATGGTAGGGAATATACAGGGGTTAAATTCAGGTTTCCATTTTATTATCCGGAGAAAAGCATCCCATTGTTGCGTCATCTGCCCATTTCAAGTGCTCCCTTTCTCTCCTTCTCTTGCCTGTCTTTGCACCAACTAATCCCTCTGCAAACATCCTACCTCTCCCGCATCCTTACTCACCCACTTCACTTCTCATTCTGTTTCTCTTAAGCATTCTTTTTTTAAGTTCCAGGTTACGCATGTGTGGGATGGACAGGTTACACAGGCAAACGTGCGTCATGGTGGTTTGCTGCACAGATCATCTCATCACTCAGGTATTAAGCCCCACATGCATTAGCTATTTTTGCTGGTGCTCTGCCTCTCCCTGCCCCCGCCCTCAATAGGCCTCAGAGTGTGTTGTTCCCCTCTCTGTGTCCATGTGCTCTCATTGTTCAGCTCCCACTTATAAGTGAAACCATGAGGTGTTTGGTTTTCTGTTCCCGCATTAGTTTGCTAAGGATAATGGCTTCTAGCTTCATCTACATCCCTGCAAAAGACATGATCTCATTCCTTCTTATAGCTGCATAGTATTCCATGGTATACTGGTACCACATTTTCTTTATCCAGTCTATCATTAATGGGCATTTGTGCTGATTCCATGTCTTTGATATTGTGAACAGTGCTGCAATGATACATGTGCATGTATCTCCATAATAGAATGATTTATATTCCTTTGGGTATACACCCAGCAATGGGATTGCTGGGTCAAATGGTATTTCTGGTTCTAGGTCTTTCAGGAGTTGCCTCACTGTCTTCTACAGTGGTTTTAACTTCTCAGTCTTCACAACTTTGCTCGGGTGTCAGTCCTCAAGAAGTCTTACCTGATTTTCCCTAAGTTGAACTGTGCTCTCTACATCACCAATGCTTCTGTCTATCATGAATTCCCTGAGAGCAGGAGCCATTTTTTCATTTATGCAACCTCAGTGCCTGCTATAGGATTATCCACCTAGGAATCCAGCCCATCTGCACCTCCATTATCTAGAATGCAAGGCAGTGGGGAGAGAATGCAGTGAGTCACACAGTGGCTCTTAAAGGTATCCATTCACATTTCACTGGCAACAGCACGTCATATGGCTATGCCAAACCTCAGGGGGGTTGGAAGAAACGTGTCCAAGGCACACTCCGCTTGCAGTACTCCTTCTTTTTTCATATCTCTCAAGCTTACAATATTCTGCTCCTCCAGAGAAACCACACAAACTGCAGTGTTCTTCTGATTCACTGTTAAGTGCCACTACTTTCTAAAACCTGCCCCTGGCTCACCTTCAGCCATTCTCTGAGGTCCAAAATATTTCTTCCCTCATCCACCATGCTGTTTCATTTCCTCTGCTTGGGGTGACATTCTAAGCAAAGCCACAGGTGAAATCTGGTCAGGCTAACTCAAGCACGATATTTTGCTGTCTGCTTCTGTAACACTCACCTGCTTCAAACCTGCTTGTTACTTACCCTCGGCCAGGCACACTCAAAATGGAAAGCAACAACTCCACCTTAGAACACCTGAGATGATTCAGAGAGATTCTGAGAACGGGGAAAGTACCTTCAGCCTGAATATCTACAGTAACTGAATTTCAGAGGAATTAAGTATCTTTCCAAAGCCCCATGATTCTGTTGAGATAGGAACAGACCAAAAATTAGTCAGAAAGCCATGCTCAGTCCCAAACCTTTCAAGCTAAAGATGATACACCCAGGTCAACGGCTCAAAAGACCAGAAGAAAATCCAAAGAGCCACACTCATAAAAAGTTAATGTGTTTTGCGAGGTGCAGTGGCTCACGCCTATAATCCTAATACTTTGGGAGGCTGAGGAAGGCAGATCACTTGAGGTCAGGAGTTGAAGACCAGCCTGGCCAACATGGTGAAACCCTGTCTCTACTAAAAATACAAAAAATTAGCTGCGCGTGGTGGTGCACACCTGTGGTTCCAGCTACTCGGGAGGCTGAGACACAAGAATCTCTTGAACCTGAGAGGCGAAGGTTACAGCGAGCCAGGATCTCGCCACTACACTCCAGCTGGGTGACAAAGTAAGACTCTGTCTCAAATAATAATAATTATTATCATTACAATGAGTTTATTTTTCTAGAGCAATCAGTGGAAAGGCAGCTCATGAATTTGAAGACAACCCATGATTGGTTCCAACATGTTGCCAAATGAAACGAATTGAGAATCACAGTAAAAGTCTGATTAGTCAGGATGCCCTGGGTCATCAGATTTGCTGATGAATTAAAATTTAACTAGAAATTTCTGTTGGTTTAATGTTCACTGGCAAAAATAAATAACAAATAAATAAAAAGCTGTTCGAATAAATGAAGCTATTATCCTCGTTTATCACTCAGGCCACTAAGCGTGACTTCAGGTTCTTCAAGGATGACCACAAATCTTGTCAAATATCTGGGTCATCTTCCATCTTCTTCCAATCCCCCTCCCAGCCCCACCTACAATTTCCTTCTAACATTCACCAATCCCTAATTAGGCCAGGTCTGTTCATAGTGTCATTCCCTTGCCTCCCATTTATCATTGACTGAATGCCTTTCACTGGCCATTATCACCTAACTATTTCTATTAATCCTTAAACACACAACTTTCATAAATCCAATTATCTGACAGAGGTAATAACTCTATTCTTTAACACCCTCCCCCAACACTTTGATTATGTGAACGTAATAGCTGTGTGTGAGCTACGATTCTTCTACTGGGTACAATTTTAGTGGAATTATCAATAAAGATAACATATACTTAGTCAAAAACCCCTCAAGAGCAGGGAATATTGCTCAGATAAGTAAACACAGTGCCTTGGCACAACAGCTGCTCAACAAATATTTGTCAGATGGATTAATTAATCAATCAATTAAAATATTATGCATGTAGGTTAACAAGGTACAAATGCTGGAATTGCAGCTGACTCCATAGCAACCCTGAAAGTTTATATAGAGAGATAGATATAGATACAGATATGGATGCTATGGATGTAAATGCAGATAAATATAGAGCTATAGATGTAGACATAGATACAGTTTCAGGTTCAGAATAATTTTCATAACAAGTAACCTAAAAATCCCAGTGAATTGAAGATTCTGATTAATAACAATTTCACATACACTGAGAAATCACTTGCTAGTTGGAAGGCCGAGGCCAGTGGATCACCTGAGGTCAGGACTTCGAGACCAGCCTGGCCAACATGGCAAAACCCTATCTCTAGTAAAAACAAAAATTAGCTGGGCATGGTGGCAGGCACCTGTAATCCCAGCTACTCGAGAAGCTGAGGCAGAAGAATCACTTGAACCCAGGGTTCAGAGGTTGCAGTGAGCCGAGATCACACCACTTCATACCAGCCTGGGCAACAGAGTGAAACTCTGTCAAAAAAAAAAAGAAAGAAAGAAAAGAAAACACTTGCTAGGCATGGCTTATGTGGACACGGAAGTCACATTCTTAATTTTTAGAAACTATAGTCTTGGTCATTTTTGCCCACCTGGTTTCCATATCCCCTTCTTTGGGTAAGAGCATGTCAATTTTCCTTCAGGGAACTATGTCTCTTCTATTGGCTGTAATTTTAGAGAAATTACCCATAAAGATGTCCTGCCCTCTCCTGTCCAAGGAGTGGCCCAAGCTTGTCCAAACATATGCTTTCTCCCCATAATGTGAATCATGAGCAGTGAATACAAGGATGGACACTAGATAGGTCTTCATTGGCATTCTCGAGGGACCTTGGAACTCCCTGGTCCCTGTTGTTCCTAGGCCTTCCACTTTATAAGATGGCAAGAATTGGTTTCTTTTGCTTACCACCAAAGAATCCTGACAGGCAGTGCTGGAGACCCTCGACTTGCATCTTCAGCCCATTCCAGGCTTCGCTTCCAATAATACCCTGATGCTACTTACGCATAATAAGGAAAGCAAGCATACTTTTATGCCACAGGCAACAAAATCCAGAAGGGTGCTTCAAGAATACCTTACTAATCCCCTCCAGATAATATCCACACAAAAGAGGAGCCTTTCGAAAGACTATGCAGACAATTAGCGGCAAAACTGAGACCAGAACATAGGCTTCTGAAGTCCAAATTCAGTGCTCTTTCCACTGTCCCAAATCAATGAAACTATCCCTACCTCTGGGGGTCTTCATACGAATATCTGTAGTTCAAAATTTCTTAAGAATTCATTAGTAGGTAGAGTGGTTGTAAAAGTTCGATGCGATGCCGGGTGCAATGGCTCACACCTGTAATCCCAGCACTTTGGGAAGCCAAGGCTGGTGGATCACCTGAGGTCAGGAGTTCGAGAGCAGCCTGACCAACATCAGAAACCCCCGTCTCTACTAAAAATACAAAATTAGCCTGGCATGGTGGCACATGTCTGTAATCCCAGCTACTCGAAAGGCTGAGACAGGAGAATCACTTGAACCCAGGAGATGGAGTTTGCGGTGAGCCGAGATCATACCACTGCACTCCAGCCTGAGCAACAATGGTGAAACTCTTTCTCAAAAAAAAAAAAAGTGACTATCACTAGCATCTGCAGATTTTATTAAGTTCACTTTTGTTACAGCAGGGAAGGAGAGTGATGGGGTGAATTAGTGTGATCTTTCCCAGTTGTCTGCCAAATCTCTGCTCTGAAATCAAAATGTTCAGCTCACCCAGTGATTGCTCAAACAGAATAAACTAGCTTGGTCTGTAGCCTCTATCTTTATGGGTCTTAAGAATCACTTCCCAAGCACAATGAGAATTGAACCCTCCAGTGAAACAACATGCACATGTTTCTTGACTTTCTATTTCCCTGAAGAATCAGCTTCATCCTGATCCCATATCATTTCAGGAAAACTGTTAGCATTTGAAAAGAAAAAGAAGAAGGGCAAAAGGAAAACTTTCTGTGAATATGGGATTCAGCTGCCAGGCTTTTCAGGGAAAATGAACAGGATCCTTCAGTAGTCACCGCTTTTACTCTTGCTAACAAAATCTTTTTTTTTTTTTTTTAGATGGAATCTTTCTCTGTCACCCAGGCTGGAGTGCAGAGGTGCCATCTCAGGTCACTGCAACATTTGCCTCCTGGGTTCAAGCAATTCTCCTGCCTCAGCCTCCCGAGTAACTGGGATTACAGGCATGTGCCACCACACCTGGATAATTTTTGTATTTTTAGTAGAGACAGGGTGTCAACATGTTGGCCAGGCTGGTCTTGGACTCCTGACCTCAAATGATCCTCCTGCCTCAGCCTCCCAAAGTGCTGGGATTACAGGGATGAGCCACTGCACCCAGCCGCAAAATCCACTATTTAAAAAAGCATTACCCAATCTTACCATCCACTGTACCAACACCCTCACTATTTTCTGGGTTACTTGTAATTGCAGCATCCAATATGGTAGCTGATAGCTACATGCGGCTATTCAAATTTAACTCTGAATTAGTTAAAATTAAAGAAAATTAAGAATTCCATTTCTTAGTTGCATTACCCAGATGTCAATGGTCCAAGATCAGCGCCTGCCATATTGAACAGAATCAACATGGAGTATTTCCACCTTCATGAGAAGTTGATTTGGACAGTGCTGACTTAGAAGAAAGTCTAAACTCCTTGCTAGAGTCGAAAAGATTCTGTATGATTTCATCCTTCCAACATCCCTCACCTCATTACATATCACACTCATCCTTGCTCACTTAGTGGCATACGGAAGTACAGGTGGGAAGATGACCCACGATGGCCTCTCATTTGGTTTTAGGACTTGCCAGACTTTGTTTCTACCTTGGGACCTCTGCACCTGTGGTGCTTCTTGGCTGGAATACTCTTTCATTCTGCCCTTTTGTTTCTTCCTATCTTTCTGCTTCAAATTAAAATACTGTATTTCCAGAGAGCCTTCCCTGATCACCCTAGCTAACATATTCCACTACCCTTTAAATATTAGTGCTTACAATCACTGGAAATGATCATAATTGTTTACTTATTTACCTTTTTCTTCCACTTGCCCCTCTCGACACACACACACACACACACACACACACTCTCTCTCTCTCTCTCTCTCTCTCTCTCTCTCTCTCTCTCTCTCTCTCTCTCCATGAGAGCGGGGATTTTCCCTAATTTACTTACAACCATTCCCCCATGTCTAGAATGGTGTCTGGCATAGATTGAGCATGCAGGAGAAACTTTCGTAGACTAAACAGATTACACTGCAAAGACAGACCAGAATCTCCAGAATAGTTCTCCAAAGAGAAAGCTAAGAGGAATAACCCTGGGGACCACTAAAATTGAGCAGCACCGATCTGGAAAGGAGCTAGGAAGGTCTTTATTATATTAGCTTTCCTTATTTCTGCAGGATTTTCCTTACTTTGGCTGCTGTGATGAATTGCATCAAAGATCCTCCCCTACAACAATCATGATGGCATTCATAATAATGGCAGTCATAAAATTAATCTGGCATGATGTGTGGTTCCTACAGCCTCTGCTCCTAAAGAGAGATGATCCACGCAACACCTCGGGGTGAGTATGGAGATTTATAAAGTGTTTAAACAACAGCATCCCCAGAGCACAGGCAAAAGGCTTGCCTCCCCAGTTATGCACCAAATTAGGCCACAGTTCCCCACCCCCAATCCTCTCCCAAGCTTCAGTGGCTGACTCATGCTTCATGGGAAGACCTTTCTCCCATTCAAGACCAGGCAGCCAGCCAAGAGACAAAAGGGTTTCTGCCTGCCTCTCCAACCCAGCTGGGCTCAGTCTCTGTCTCCCCCATAACCTCCTTCCCCATCTGTGATCAGAGGTGATCTCAGCTCTCTGGCTACTGGCAAAGGCTTCAGGATTTACTAGACAGCCTTAGGAAGCAGGCAAGCTGAGAAGTCCTCAACAGGCTTCTCTGCACAGTCTTGATTTGGAGGGGGGACAAGGGCAGCAAGTGTCACCTTTTAAATATTTGCCCCAAAGTTTTAGTCTTGCCATTTAGGCTGGAAAATTAGCACCTCTGCAGACAGCTAAAAGGGAGACTTAGCAATGCCTAGCTTCCAAGCTAGGCAAGCAATGTCAAGATCCCAGGTGGGGTGTCTTTAGAGATCTCCAGGTCCTCCTTCCCTTCAAATTCCCTCAGCACTGCTAAATTGTATCCCTCAATCAATCTCTAACTGTCCATGAGATGTTTCATTCATTCGTTCAACAAATACTTTGCAAGTGCCTCCTATGTATTAGACTCTGTTAGAGGCACTGCAGACAAATATAGTAAGTGAATGGAATCAATAAATGTCCCTGCCTCATGGGCTCACATTCTTCTGAACTCACTTTAAAACATACACCCCAGCCAGGCAAGGTGGCTCATGCCTGTAATCCCAGCACTTTGGGAGACTGAGGCAGGCAGATCCCCTGAGGTCAGGAGTTTGAGACCAGCCTGGCCAACATGGTGAAGCTTTGTACTAAAAATACAAAAAAATTAGCCAGGCATGGTAGTACATGCCTGTAGTTCCAGCTATTTGGGAGGCTGAGGTGGGAGAATCACTTGAACCTGGGAGGCAGAGGTTGCAGTGAGCCAAGATCACACCTCTGCACTCCAGCCTGGGCAACAGAGTGAGACTCCATCTCCATACACACACACCCTGGCAAGAGCTAGAGGTTCACTTTCATTCTTCTGCACATGGCAATCCAATTTTTCCAGCCCAGACTTTACCACTACACAATATATCCATGTAACAAATCAACACTTGTACATCCTAAATCTGTCATTGAAAAAAATACATATACTCCTGAAAAACAAGAATAGTGTCTGTTATTCTTTTTACTATTATTACTTAATATTTAAACACATAAAGGGAAATAAAGGATAGCAAACATAATAAAGTCCATTTATTCACTATTCAGCTCAGGAAATAAAAAAATGAGGACTATCCATGAAGCCCCTATGTGTCTCTCCCCATCCCATTTGTCTTGAGGTATTTACCATTCTGAATGTAGTGATTATTTTTTCCCTGCTTATCTTTTAAATCTGTTGCGTGGTCCCAAAACAGTTTACTATATTGTGTTTGCAAGTTCTACATTTTTAATATAGCTTCCAAAACTTTTTGCTCATTGATTTAATGCATATCGTTCCAGCTGGTTCATTTATTTGTTTGCTGTTTCCAGTGTACACTCACATTGAAGAACAACATTTTTTCGGGTGTGATGAGGGGGCAGAGTCTGGCTCTGTCGCCCAGGCTGGAGTGCTATTTCCAGTGTACGCTTCACATTAAAGAACCTTTTATTGTTGTTTTTTTTTTGGCGGGGGGGAACAGAGTGTCACTCTGTCACCCAAGCTGGAGTGCAGTGGCAGGATCTCGGCTCACTACAGCCCCCACCTCCCAGGTTCAAGTGAGTCTCCCACCTCAGCCTCAGGTGTGCACACCAGGCTAATGTTTTTGTATTTTTAGTAGAGATGGAGTTTGACCACGTTGGCCACAGCTGGTCTCCAACTACTTGCCTCAGGGGATCCACCCACCTAGGCCTTCCAAAGTGGTGGGATTACAGGTGTGAGTCACTGTGCCCTGCCTGAAGAACGACATTGTACAGAAAAGTGTACACTTTATAAGTGAAAGGAGTGATGACTTTCTGCCAAGTGAGCACTGTAGCATAATCAGCACCCAGACAAGAAAAGGAAAAAAAAAATCATCTCCTGAATCCCAGGAGGTCTCTTGCATTTTTTTTACATCCTCCACCTAGGGTGACAAATTCCATGGCAGGTTCACCGTAGCTGAATGGTGTTTGCTCCAGAATAGAAATTAGCAAACTACAAACTGTGGGCCAAATCTTGTGCACCTCCCCATTTTTTTTTTTTTTTTTGAGATGGAGTTTTGCTCTGTCGCCCAGGCTAGAGTGCACTGGCAAGATCTCGGCTCACTGCAACCTCTGCCTCCCTGCAACCTCCGCCTCGCAGGTTCAAGCGATTCTCCAGCCACAGCCTTCCAAGTAGTTGGGACTACAGGCAGGCACTACTGCATTTGGCTAATGTTTTTTGTATTTTTAGTAGAGATGGGGTTTCACCATGTTGGCCAGGCTGGTCTCAATGTCCTGACCTCAAGTGATCCACCCACCTCGGCCTCCCAAAGTGCTGGGATTACAGGTGTGAGCCACCACACCCAGCCTGCACCTCCCATTTACTAAATAATAAAACTCTACTGGGACACAGCTACCCTCACTCATTTACATATATCATCTACGGCTGGTTTTGCACCACAGTGGCAGAGTTGGGTAGTAACAGACACCGCACATCACTCATAAGCCTAAAATATTTACTACTGAGCTCTTTACAGGAAAGTTTGCAGATGACCTTTTCCAGAACTCTGCATAAACAGAACCACATAGTCTGTATATCTTTGTGCCTGGCTTCTTTCACTCAACAGCATATTTGTGAGATTCACACATATAATTGCAGCTGTTCATTCTAAAAAATGTATGATATTTCATTTTACGATTACAATGCAATTTATTTATCCATTCAGCTGTTGATGGATGTTTGAGTTGTTTCCAGTTTGGGGCTATTATGAATAGTGTTGCTATAAACATTCTTGTCCGTGTTTTTTGGTATAGTTCATTCATTGTAATTACTGCAAGGTAATCCATCATATAAGTAGACCACAATTTATTTATTCACTCACCTTATCATGGATATTTAGGTCAGTAGTTCCCATACTAGTCCACACATTGGAATTACGCAGGATCTTCAAAACTTAGTGACAGCTACGTCCCAGCCTAGAGACTGTGATTTATCTGATATGGAATATATGTTATATGTAGCCTGAGCTCTGGAATTTTTTTTTTTTTTTGAGATGGAGTCTTGCTCTGTTGCCCAGGCTGGAGTGCAGTGGCACCACCTCAGCTCACTGCAACCTTTGCCTCTGGGGTTCAAGTGATCCTGCCTCCTCAGACCCCCAAGTAGCTGAGATTACAAGTGTGTGCCACCACGTCCGTATAATTTTTGTATTTTTAGTAGAAATGACATTTCACCATGTTGGCCAGCCTGGTATTGAATTCCTGACCTTAGGTGATCCATATGCCTCAGCATCCCAAAGTGCTGGGATTATAGGCATGAGCCACCATGCCCAGCTTAGCTCTGGAATTTGTTAAAGATCTCCTGGTGATTCTAACATGCAGACAAGTTTGGGAATCACTGATTTAGGTTGCTTCCAATTTTTCCACTATTACCAGCAACATTGAAATAACTGTTGTTTGCATGTCTCTCTGTGCCCAGGATCAACAATTTCTTTAGGAGCTACACTTACAAGAGGAATTGCTGGTTTGGAGCTTACAGGCATCTTCAATCTCCAGAGTATTTCTACCAACAGGACCATGTCTTATTCATTTCTAGACCTCCCCAGAGATCATCACAAGTCCTGGCACCCAGGAGGCACCCGGAAAACCTGATGAATGGCTAGAATCAGGCAAGATTTTAAGAGATGGTCTGGACAGCTAATTATCCTTCAGGAAGGTGAATATTTAACCACCCAGGAAAGATCTTAGTCTTTCCCACATTCAAACGCTTGATAACTATGCTTAGCATCCTCCTCCAAGGCTTCTTTTTCTTTTTATTCATTCACTCAATAAATTTTCTTAGCACTTACACTGTGCCTGGCACTGTGCTGGAAATGAGTGAGACAGGGACTACTCAGTCTTTGAAGGGACTAAGTTTTGCACACAGATCACTCCAGAGAAAGGGATATTTTGTACCTCGGTTTCCTAATCTGCAAATGGGGATAAGAAATGCCTTCCTTGTGGAATTGTTATAAAGGTTATAAAGCACTGCCAGGCATGGTGGCTCACACCTGTAATCATGCTTTGGGAGGCTGAGGTGGGAAGATTGCTTGAACCCAGGAGATTGAGACCAGCCTGGGCAACATGATTAGACCGTGTCTCTACAAAAAAAGAAAAAAAAGAACAAAAGCACATTATCTGGTACACAGTTGACTCTCCTTCTTGTCATACAAGATGCAGAGATAAAGTGCTTTAGGGATTTGAGAAGGGAAGAAACTCTTTCATCAGGGAAGATCTAGGAAGGAGGTGGCACTGGGGCTTGGTCTTAAAGGCCAAGGGTAGGACTGGGGAAGCAGAAGTCCCCTAGGTGAGCAAAACCATAGATGTAGGAAAGTCGAGTATCCAGCACAGAGCACATTCCGTTTCAGCCAGTGGTGCCCAACCAGGGACTATTTTGCCCTCTAGGGGACATTTAGCAATGTTTAGAGGCAATTTCGGTTGTGACAACTTGGGAAATGCTAATGGCATCCTAGGGATAGAGCCCAGATGGATGCCACCCTGACAGACAAGAAGCTTTCTACCACAGAGAATTATCCAGTCCAAGATGATACTAAAGACAAGGCCAAGAAACCTCAGTTCCAATGTGGTGAAGTATAAGGCTGATAAGAAAACGTCCCGATCTTCAATTCCTAAGATAAGCACTCATCGCCCTTTGCTATTTTTTCAGTGAAAAACACTTTGTGTCCTTCATGTCAAATACAATAGTGTTCCTATTTACTGAGCACTGACTATGCGCTGGGTGTTGATGTTGTACATATGTCATCTCATTTTCCGTTCATAAAACCCTAGAGGGGAGATGCCATTTTACAGAGGACAGAACTCGAGCTCGGCAACACCAAGGCCACATGGCTGCCACAGTGTGGCAGGGGGAGTAAACCCCAGACCCTGCATACTCCATTCTGTATTGTCTCTCTCTGAAAAAGCAGCCACCTCCTAAGTGACGTTGGAGGCCAGCCAGGCCCATTAATTTTTTGCCTGAGTAATTCAGGGTTTGTTCATTGGATTCCAAATGAGTTGGGAGAACTGTCTCACAGTTGTATCTCCAGAACTGGTAGAGTGCCTCCCACACGATACGTGCCCAATAAAAGAGACAGAAAGGAGACTGGTCGTTGCCAAGGGCTGGAGGAAGGAGGAATGACTGCCAACAAATATAGTGTTTCTTTCTGGGGTGGTGCAAGTGCTCTGGAATTAGGTAGTGGTGATGGTGGAACAATTTTATGGATATTAGGGCAACCACAGAATCGTACACCTTAAAAGACTGAAATTTTATGGTATATTAATTATGCCTCATATATATGTCAAACATACATGCATACATACATGTTTCAAACAGGCTTCAAATAGGGCTGCAACATTGATGTAATACGTTGTGTAACACAGCCATCTCTTGAATTTCGTGGAGTCTGAGATGTCAACACAAAAACAATAACTTGGTGACACTGTTTGACACTGCTAGATCAAACCTTTCCTGAAGGATATATATATATTCTTCACAGACAGTCATTTATTCATGTGTGTGGAAATATATATAAGGATACACGAATGCATCAGCCTAAACACCTACTAGAAGAAATCACCATCATCAATAATCAGTTAATTCCCATGATCCCTAATTATATTGCTCTTTTACGTAGAATCATAATAGAAGTATGTTCTCAATTGAGCCTTTTGACAACCCAAGAAATAAACAAACAGGACAGAAATTATGTTTCCCTCATGCTTATTGTGGAGGGAAACGATTCCCAGGGCTTAAGCAACTTCTTTGAGGTTTAACACGGCTAGGAATTCCCTACATTCCTTGTCATGATCTTGAATTGTGTTGATCTGTTCCTCTGTACTCCACAAAAATCTTGGCAATCTGGTGAGTTCTTTCTGTCTCGGGCCAGATTGTGTGTCTGTAAAATATTACCCTTGACCAAGCCACAACATCAGACTTCAAACTGGGCGGTGGTATAAACACATCCTGTCTGAAATTTCCTAGGGGCTGAACTCTCAAGACAAAAGCAAAAAAACTTGCTGACATTGACATTGCTGGATAAAACCTTTCCTGATGGCCACTGTACCTTTGAACTTCTTAGTCAGGTAGCTAATAAATTCTATTTAAGTCAGTTTGAGTTTCTGTTGCAAAAAACAACAAAAACAAAAAAACAGGAAGTCCAATATTTTCACTGATACACCATCACCACCCCTGTAGTCGGTACACCTGTGGTGCTCCATGAAATTAATTTGGGACGTTTTTTATTTGGTCAGGCAATGGATAATTTATTGAGTGCCTGCTGTGTGGTAAAGCCCTAGGTGTGAAAACAGTGGACACATTCTTGCTTCCTTCAAGATCAGCTCCATCTGCATCTTGGTTCTAAATCCTTTTCAAATTTAGCACCTTAGACCAGATCTGGCAATAGACTGATTCTCAACATATTCAGAACAGACCTAGGGCCTGGCCCAACTTCAGCAGCAATTTGTTCTAATGAAAACCATGATCTGTCAGAGTTTTTAACCTGCAAGCAGTAGCCCTTTGAAGCTTCCTTGTTGGCAGGAAGGTTTTCTTTACTTAATTATGAGGCTATGACTTGAAGGGCTTCTGAAGCCCCCTCAGTGAGGAGAAGAGGGAAGGGATTACATGAATGGTTTTCCCTCCGCTATGACATCCAAAACATGTAAAAACGCTTGCTTTAATGCCTTCTGCCTGAGGTGAGCATAAGCTAACTCGGGGCTAAACTTTCTGCCCTTCACAACTCTACTCAAAAGCTTCTGCCCCTATGATACCCTGTGAAACCTTCAGAACAGACCCAGGGCCTGGCCCAACTTCAGCAGCAATTTCTCTAGGCTGGAGAGCCAGAAATGGAAGTATTTAAACCCCAGCTGGCACCTGTCTAGCCTTATAACCATAAGTCAATTGTATAACCTCTCTGTGCTTCAGTCTCCACGTCTACAGAATGGGAGAACTAATACTAGCTACCTCCAAGGCTTCTGATGAAAATTAAATGACCTAAGTATATAAAACATTTAGGAAGGCACTTGGCACATAATAAGGATTTGATGAATGTCAACTATTATTAATTATCCCACACACTACATCTCTCCTGCTACACTGGGAGCTCCTGAAGGTCAAAGCCATGTTGCATGCCCCTCTGGTCCCCAGCCCCCAGCTCTTCCTGGAGGAAGAGATAGAGACTATGACCTTGTTTTCATCACCTTTCACCTGCTATACTGGGTCCTGCAGAGACGCTCTCCACGTCCTCACCATTCCCACTCATCTCACTCACAACAGGCACACGTTCTCTCACAACACACTTTCAGCTGACAACTAAGAACAAACGCCACTTAAAGTGAGCGCCTGCAGCCAGGCTCCTGCTTCCCTCGGGCACCTGTGACTGCAAGCAACAGAAACAACTGTGGCGAACCTAAGCAGAAAGGGATGTGATCGTGTGGGCCCCAGGTTGCTTACAGAGTGGACCAGAAGGCCGGAGGACTGAACTTGGCAGTAGGATCCAGATGGGGCAACAGAAATTGTGCTCCCTCCCTGTATTTCCTGAGCACCCCCACAGAAGGAGGGTATTAGACTAGAAGAATCTACTGAAGAGGCCAGGCCCTGGGAGAAGAACTCTGAGTGGACACACAGCTACCCCTGGTCAGGCCCAACAAGATGCACCTAGGAAGAAGGATGTAACTTTTGAATGAAAATCAGGGTGCTTTAAAGTGGTGAGGGGGAATGAATGCTGTCTTAGTCCATTTGGGCCACCATAACACAATACCACAGGCCAGATGACTTAAACAACAAACATTTATTTCTCACGATTCTGGAGGCTGGGAAGTCCAAACTGAGGCAGCAGCAGATTCGGCTCCTGGTGAGGGCTCCCTTCCTGTCTTGCAGATGCCGCCTTCTTACTGTGTCCAAATGGAGCAGACAGGGAGAAAACTCTGCTCTGTCTTCTTCTTCTTCTAGGGGTACTAATCTCTTCATGGGAGTGCCACCCTCATGACATTCTAATCTAACTCTAATTACCTCCCAGGACCCCTCTAAAGATCAGCACATTGGGGGTTAGAGTTCCAACATATGAATTTGCAGGAAGACAAACATTCAGTCCATAACACAAGTGAACCTGGCAACCATCATTCATGCAACTGGTGAACTGGGAAATAATGGTGAGGAAGCTCAGAAAACCCAGAGTGGCAGCCCAAAGGCCTGGGGTCAACCCTGACTCTGGCTCTCTCACTGTCTGTGTGCAAGTCCTTGAGCCTCTCTGAGCCTCAGTTTCCCCTTTCTGCCTCCTAGGGCTGTTGTCTTGAGAATTTGAGATCATGTGTATGAAACGACAACAAACAGTGCCAGCACATGATGGCCATGCAGTGGACGGCAGTGCCTTCCAATCAACTGGAGTAAGCCAGGCCAGTGCAGGCAAGACAGGCCAAGCTCCAGTTCTTAGCAAGTAAGTCCAACCATACCAGAGCCCCCAAGCTGGGAGCTCTGATGCTGACGTCGCCACAGGGACAGAACACTGATCCCATTTTAATTATTCTTACCAGGCCCGAGGTTCTGGCCACTTGATTCTCAGTCTCAGTCATGCTGGAAGGCTGGAAGGTGTGACTCCCTGGCAGAGAAAGGCCAGCTCTAGCAGGTGTGTGTGATCACACCTGATAGCCACCCAATCTGCAGGGCTCAGCTGAAACCTGACTTGTTGTGAGGAACTCGCTGTTCACAGGAGAGAGCTGATTGGCAGGAAATTTCTAGTGCAAAGAACTCCTGTGCCTGCTGGGGCTGATTTACAGGTTGCTTTTGGCAGGGAGTATAGGCTCTGTGTTCACTAACATTTTGTAATATATGATGTGGCCACTGTTCTCCTTCTTTCTCCTCCTTCCTTCTTCTCTCTTCAGCTGAAAACCTCTGTTCTGTTCCTCAGTTTCGGCCGGGGTGCTCTGGGGACCTTTCCACACCAGGATACAGAAACGAACTTTTTCTTCGTTACATCTACAGAGCATGCCACTGTGAGGAGGTAACATGGTTTATTTAATCCACTCCCTGTTGATGGAGCCACCTCCACTTCTGGCCTCAAATGGCCTTCCATAAATGGAATTCTGACTGTGTTATTCTCTGGCTCAAATTCCTTCCACGGATCTCCACTGCTCTCAAGAAAAACACCAGAATCTTCCTCGTGGCATCTAAGACCTTGTGTGATGTGTGTGTTTACCTCTCCACGTCCCGCTCCACTGCCCCTGCTCCCACCATTCTGGCCTCTTGTTCATCCCTCCAAAGCCCCTGGCCACTCCCCACTCAAGTCTGTCCCTGAACCTTGCAGTTTCCTCTGCCTGGATTGCTATTCCACTGTCTTCCTTCCTTCAGCTGATCATTCCCACTCATCCTCCGGGTCTCAGCTAAAGCATCGATTGCTCGGGAAAACATCCCCCGACCCCTGACCAAATACCCCCATTCCATGCTCTCCTGTTGCCATCCCCCTCCACATGTTACAGATTTAATTACACAAATGAGTGCACTGCTAGCTGTTTAGTGTCTGTCCTCCACCCCCAAAATAGACTCGAAGCTTTGTGAGAGCAGGAAACACATTCACTTTAATTCATCGCTGAGTCTGTAAACCCTGTAAAGTGCTTGGCACATCATAGAACGCCTGTAATCCCATCACTGTGGGAGGCCAAGGTGGGTGGATCACCTGAGGTCAGGAGTTTGAGACCAGTCTGGCCAACATGGTGAAACCCCATCTCTACTGAAAATACAAAAATTAGCTGGGCAGGGTGGTGTACACCTGTCATCTCAGCTACTCGGGAGGCTGAGGCAGGAGAACTACTTGAACCCAGGAGGCAGAGTGAGCTCTGTGAGATCTCAGTGAGCTGAGATCAAGCCACTGCACTCCAGCCTGGGCGATGGAGTGAGACTCTGTCTCAAAAAAAAAAAAAAAAAAAAAAAAATGTTCCTGGAAGGAAAGGAGGACAGGGTTGACAGAGGGAAGAAGGAAGGTTGGGAGGGAGTGAGGGTTGGAGAGGAAGGAAGAGAACAGAACTGGAAGAGAAGGGAGGACAGGCGAGAGGAGGAGAGGAAAAGGAAATTAAAATGGATAATAGCTCCCATTTATATGCGAGAACATGCGATGTTTGGTTTTCTGTTCCTATGTTACTTTGCTGAGGATAATGGCTTCCAACTCCATCCATGTCCCTGCAAAGGACATGACCTCGTTCCCTTTTATAGCTACATAGTATTCCACAGTATACAGATACAACATTTTCTTTATCCAGTCTATCATTGATGGGCATTTGGGTTGATTCTATGTCTTTGCTATTGTGAATAATGCAGCAATGAACATACGCATGCATGTATCTTTATAACAGAATGATTTATATTCCTTTGAGTAAATACCCAGTAATGGGATTGCTGGGTCAAATGGTATTTCTGGTTCTAAATCTGTGACAATGGCATACATTTACCTCCGTAACAAACCTGCCCACCCTGCACATGTACCCTGGAACTTAAAAAAATTAAAAAAAAATTTTTAAAGGATTTTAGCAAACTGTCTATATCTGGCACCATGCTAGACATTGTGACAAAGGGAAAAAGAATGACAAGTAGGAAAAGAAAATCTTGTTTGCAGTTTAACTGGAGATAATTCCTTTACACAAGTAAATGTAGCCAGGGTTCAAGGCTGCATGATATCAGGGCCAAACACCAAATGAGCACACAAGGCAAATAAATACATAATATCTGAGAAGCCTGTTTTGACCTATTTATAAGGCATTTCTTCAAAGGAAATGTGTAGTTCCAAATATCATATAATTAGAAGACATAAGTCCTATTCCTGAAGGAAACCTTTGCACTTTAACATTTAATTTTAAATGTAAACTACCTTTATGTGGTTGGTTATTAATTTTTTTAAAAAGCATTTCACTTCAAAATAAACAGCATTATGTTCCTCCCCTAAACTTGTATGTAGAGTGTAAAAACTGTCGGCTGCAAGGTGAGGGCAGCAGGGCAGGTTTGTGCAAAGAGCCCAGGAATGGAAGGTTGGAGGTCTGGGGTCTACCTGGCTCTGCCACTCATTTGCTGGGTCATCTCCAGCAAGGCAGTTCAACCCCATCCTAGAGGCCTGTTTCTGCTCCTACACAATGGAGCTGAATGAAATGATGAGTTAAGGAGGTTCGAGTTCTAACAATGATTATCTCCCTCTGCCCTGGTTCTTTGACCTGTATAGAGGGAAGGCTGTGACTAGATTGTCAGCTCTGTTTTTTCTCCATCTGCCCTGAGGTTTTTCTTTTCCTCGAAAGAGGACTACAGTGGACAGTAGAGGGGGGATTCTATCGGAGGTCTCTACAGAGTTTGCAAAGTCATAGCCTTTCCTAGCCTTTCCTCTGCTGATGGGGACACCCTAGAGGAAGCACCTAGCAAATGTTTTCTCAGCGAGTGAAATGAATAAATAAATAAACTAATGGATCTTGACCATTGAAGCTAACCAGCTTAACAAGCACTCTGCACAGGATGGAAGTATATCCAATTCCTCCAGTATTGCACTCCATTGCTTTTTTTGGAATCAGGTTCATTATTAATCCAATAAAATATTTATGGAGCAACTATGATGAACCAGGCACAGAAAATACAGCATTGAACAAACAAATCCAAACAGGCTCTTAAAACACAAATCAGGTCATGTCATTCCTCTATGGAAAATTCTCCAATCGCTTCCCATTGCAATATGATTCCAACTCTGCACCATGGCCTTTAAGGTCTTGCCCAAGGTTTCCTTTCTGACACTGTCTTGTGTCATCATACCCCATTGCCCCCTACAATAGCCACACTCAGCTGAGATCAGCTAAACTATCGCCAACGCTGAGACCCAACTCTCATGGGAAAAAGAAAAATACTGTTTGTTGATGTAATATGCTGAGACTTGGGGGTGGGGGAGTATTTGTTATGCAGCATTATTGCCATAATAGCTGACTAGTACAGAGTACCGCCATTTACTAGATACATAATTTTAGGAATGTCATCTAACCTCTTTGAACTTCAATATGCTTTCAAAGATACATTCATCTCTTCCCAACTGACCTCATGTAGTGACTGTGGAGAAACATATGAAAAGAGCTTTGAAAATTGTAAAAGCCTATTGCAAATATAAGGCAGCATCATACGCACTGGTCTTGCCAGCCCAGACCCAGGGGAAAGTCTGTTGCTGTCCTGACAACACAGCATGACTCAGCAGTCCAACACCAGGCCATCTATTATGAAGACATATTGTGTCCAGCATATACCCAGTCTGAACCGAGGCCCACACTCCGGGCAAATTTCCTCCTGGCCTGCCAAAGCAGAGATTTGGGCTTTAGGGGGAAATTTCCACAAGCCAGGAATCAAAGGACATTTTCACTTCTAAGACTTCATCTGAGAGAAACAATTACAGGTGCACACAAGGTTGGAAGTACAAGGATGTCCAATAGAATTTTGTCTATAATGGCAAAATATGGAAAGCAACCGAGATGTCCAACAACAGGAAACTAGATAAATCCACGGCATATATCCACACAACGGAATACCACGCTACATTTAAGATGTTGTCAGATGAGAACAGTTTTGCAAACAATGCTCCTTGGAGGCCTAGAGGAGATCCATAGAAGTGATTTCAGGGCCCATTTTGGCAAAAGAATGTAGAAACTATACAGAATTTTGTTTCCTCTACTTCTGCTTCTACCAATTAAACTGCTCTTATCTGTGTTATGAACTGAATGTGTACCACCAAATTCATATATTGAAGCCCCTCATTGGGATGGTATTTGGAAGTGGAGACTTGGGGAGTAATTAGGCTTAAAAAAAAGGCCTTGAGAGTCGAGCCCCCTTGCTGGTATTAGTGTCTTTACAGGAAGAGGAAGAGACCAGAGCTCTGTCTCTCGATCATATAAGGACATAGCAAGAAGGTGCCCATCTGCAAGTCAGGAAGAAAGCCCTCACGGGGAAATTCAATCACCTGGCACCTTGATCTTAGACTTCCAGTCTCCAGAACTGTGAGAAGGAAAAACAATACGCTTGTTGTTTAACCCTTAGTCTACAGTATTTTGTTATAGCAGCCTGTTATAAACTGAATGTTTATGTACCTCTCCCCAAATTCCTATGTTGAAATCCCACCCCTCAATGTGATCCTATTCGGACATGGTGCCTTTGGGAAGTAATTAGGATTAGATGAGGTCATAAAGGTGTGAAGCCTCTGTGAATGGGATCAGTGTCCTTAAAAGAGTGCTGGTAAACGTTGCTTCCCTCTCTGCTCCCTGCCATGTGAGGACCCAGAAAGAAATCAGCAGTCTGCAGCCCAGAAGAGGACCCTCACCCGACCCCAACCACGCTGGCACCCTGATCTCAGACTTGCAGCCTCCAGAATAATGAGAAACAAATGTCTGTTGTTTATAAGCCACGCGGTCTATGGTATTTTATTATGGCGGCTTGAACTGATGAAGACACACCAAATCAGACCAAGAAAATCAGTCATAAATTATATTTCCAAGTCCTATGCTTGTAGAAAGGGTTCAAAAGTTGCTAAAAGAAGTTTGAAAGATATTGCTAAAGAAGAATGTCGGCCGGGCGCGGTGGCTCAAGCCTGTAATCCCAGCACTTTGGGAGGCCGAGGCGGGTGGATCACGAGGTCAAGAGATCGAGACCATCCTGGTCAACATGGTGAAACCCCGTCTCTACTAATACAAAAAATTAGCTGGGCATGGTGGCGCGTGCCTGTAATCCCAGCTACTCAGGAGGCTGAGGCAGGAGAATTGCCTGAACCCAGGAGGCGGAGGTTGCGGTGAGCCGAGATCGCGCCATTGCACTCCAGCCTGGGTAACAAGAGCGAAAACTCCGCCTCAAAAAAAAAAAAAAAAAAAAAAAGAAGAATGTCAAGGTGCCTCTGCTGAGCTGTGAAAGCGAGTCACCAATGACAAAACAGCATTTATTAATACACTGTGATTTCACTTTGTAATGAGAGAGAGGGAGGGAGAGAGAAAAAGGGAGGGAGAGAGAAGAGAATAGATGAATACTCTCCAAAAGGTTACCTGTGTTTATCTGTAGGTGATAAGAGTAAAGGTTATTTTCATTCCTTCTTTCAGCTTATCTAAACATTCATTTGGTGATGAATATATATTGTTGATTTTTAATAAAGTTATATATGTATAACTTTATCTAGATATAATATGTATCTATAACTTTACTAAAAATAATGCACCAATACACATTTTTTAAATTTTAGATTTGGGGGGTACATAGGTATATTGTGTAATGGTGGGGATTGGGCTTTAAGCGTACCCATCACCCAAATATTGAACACTTTACCCAATGCATAATTTTTCAAAGCTCAACTTGCTCTCATTCTTCCCCCACTTTTGGGGTCCCCAGTGTCTATTATTGCCATCTTTAAGACCATGTCTACCCATTGTTTACCTCCCACTTATAAGTGAGAACATGATATTTGATTTTCTGTTTCTGAGTTAGTTCACTTAGGATAATGGCCTCCAGCTGCATCCATGTTGCGGCAAAAAAAAAAAAACATGATTTCATTTTTTTTATGGCTGCATAGCAGTCCACAGTGTATACATATTACATTTTCTTTATCCAATCAACCATTAATGGACACTTAGGTCGGTTCCATGATTGCTATGATGAGTAGTGCTGAAATAAACATGAGTGCAGATGTCTTTTTTATGTAGTGATTTCTTTCCTTTTGAGCAAATACAGAGCAGTGTCATTGCTGGATCAAATGGTAGTTCTACTTTTAGTTCTTTGAGCTATCTCTATACTGTTTCTCATAAGGATTAAACCAATTTACATTTCCACCAACAGTATATAAGCACTCCCTTTTCTTCACATCCATGCCAACATCTTTTGTTTTCTGATTTTTTAATAATAGCCATTCTGACAGGTGTAAGACTTACTGCAGTGTGGTTTTAATTCACATTTATCTAAATATTGAGCATGTTTTCATGTGCTTGTTGGCCACTTGTATTTAGTCTTTTGAGAAATGTCTGTCATGCCCTTTGCCCAGTTTTTAATGGGGTTGTTTGTTTCTTGTTGAATTGTTTCCATTACTTGTAGATTCTTGATAGTACTCTTTTACTGGAGGCATAACTTACAAATATTTTCTCCCATTCTGTAGGTTGTCTGTGTACTCTGTTGATTATTTATTTTGCTGCACAGAAGCTTTTTAGTTACATTAAGTCTTATTTATCTATTTTTGGTTTTGTTGCATTGGCTTTTCGGTTCTTCGTCATAAATTATTCACTTAGGGTAATGTCCAGAAGCATTTTCCCTAGGTTTTCTTGTAGGATTTTTATAGTAACATGTCTTAAATTTAAGTCTTTAATTCATTTTGATTTAATTTGTGTATATGGTGAGAGTTTAGAAGTCCAGTTTTATTATTCTGCATATGGCTAGCTAATTCTCCAAGAGATATTTATTTAGCAGGGTGTCCTTTACCCACTGTTTTTTTTTAAACTTTGTTGAAGATAAGTTGACTGTAGGTATGTGGCTTTATTTCTGGGTTCTCTATTTGTTCCATTGATCTGTGTATCTATTTTTGTACCAGTACCATGCTCACTTTTTTTTTTTTTTTGCCAATAATAAATAAACAAGTCATGGCACCTTGAGAAAAAAAGCAAACTCAAGGTCTTTGAGACATGAGTTTGTCTCTAAGAATGCAACCCTTCCACTCTACCCTCGTACCCCAGTGAGAAACACACTCAGGCACACATCAGCCCAAAGCCTAAATGTGCAGGTCAGGGAAGTATAGTCCACGGGCCAAGTCCAGCCCACCACCCGGTTTTGCAAATCATGTTTTATTGGAACACAGTCATGTGTATTTGTTTTACCTGTGGCTGCTTCACCTCTACAAATGCAGAATGGAATAACTACAACAGAGACTGTTGATCAGCTACCAGACTGGAGAGAAGTCCATTGGTGGAGGGGTCACTTGGAAAGAAAATGAGGAAGCAATGGCCATTAAGTGAAGCAAACTAAGGAAGAGAAAAAACACTTGTGTCTGAGAATCAGTGGAACCCAGCCAATCCCGACATGCCCATTGTCTAGAGCCTTTGTCAGGTACAGCACAGGCAATCCCACAGGAAATAGAAGTAGGTAAAGATCTAGAAGGAGGCTTACAAAACTCTCAGGGAGAAACCAATGGAAACACTAGGCAGGAGAAAAAAAGACACAGCAACACACACCTCCTGGCTTCAGTTTTATCATCTATTAAAAGGAGATAATCCTGCACCAGGCCATTGTGAGGAAAACACAAATAACATTGTGTGGAGCTGTCTGTCATGTACCAGGTGCACAGTAGATGCCCAATAAATGCATTTATGCATTCCCTGCCCCTGGGTATGGAGATAATACTTGTGTACATGAAAAGATGAGTGATAAGAGCATAGTGCTTAATATTGTGGCCTTTGGAATTAGGATCCCCAGGCTGTAATCCCCATTTCACCAATTTGACTGTGTAACTCAAAATGTGCCACATACCCTCTACAACTGTTTCCTCATCTATAAAATAAAAATGATAGTCATATCTATTCCACAAAGTGTATTTTAGGATTAAATAAGATAAAAATATAAAATAGCATAAAATCTATTCAGCCCTTAATATGTTCCTAAAATAAGCTGCTATTATTACTCATTAAAATATCTAAGAATCAGGATAAAGTTCTTTTTTTTTTTCATTGCGTTTTAGGTTTTGGGGTACATGTGAAGAACATGCAAGATTGTTGCATAGGTGCATACGTGGCAGTGTGATTTGCTGCCTTCCTCCCCTTCACCTATATGTGGCATTTCTCCCCACGCTATCTCTCCCCAACTCCCCACCCCCTGCTGTACCTCCCCTATTTCCCCCCAACAGACCCCAGTGTGTGATGCTCCCCGCCCTGTGTCCATGTGTTCTCATTGTTCAACACCCGCCTATGAGTGAGAACATACGGTGTTTGATTTTGTGTTCTTGTGTCCGTTTGCTGAGAATGATGGTTTCCAGGTTCATCCATGTCCCTACAAAGGATGCAAACTCATCATTTTTGATGGCTGCATAATATTCCATGGTGTATATGTGCCACATTTTCCCTGTCCAGTCTATCATCAATGGGCATTTGGGTTGGTTCCAGGTCTTTGCTATTGTAAACTGTGCTGCAATGAAAGTCCTATTTCTACCAGGCTATGTGGAAGGTGTGAAGAGGAACTGAGGGAATAACCTGTCCTCCATCAAACCTTCCTGACACACATTGTTCTCCACGTAATCTTCCAACCACATGTACGTTAGTCCCCATGTAATCTTCTAACCACACAAATCCAAACATATAACCCTTTACTTAAAGTTATCCACTGGCTCCCCATCGTCCTCAAGATAAAAATCTGGGTTCTGTATGCCCATGTTTCTGTCTACATTCTGCCTGCATTTGCTGTTTCATAAACTGTTATTTGCCTACATGCTCCCTATGCCATGGTTAGACACTTCTACTTCCCCGGGCATACCTCATCTCTACTCCTTTGCACAGGCTGTTCCTTCTGCTTGGCATGCCCTTCCTTACATCTGTTTCCTCATTTCCACATCTTGAGTCCAACATTGTCTTCCTGCAAACTCATTCTTCAAGTCTTAAATCATCTCACCACTCCTTCTGAGTGGAGTTCCCACATTGTCTTCCTGCAAACTCATTCTTCAAGTCTTAAACCACCTCACCGCTCCTTCTGAGTGGAGTTCCCACATTGTCTTCCTGCAAACTCATTCTTCAAGTCTTAAACCACCTCACCACTCCTTCTGAGTGGAGTTCCCACACTGTCTTCCTGCAAACTCATTCTTCAAGTCTTAAACCACCTCACCGCTCCTTCTGAGTGGAGTTCCCACATTGTCTTCCTGCAAACTCATTCTTCAAGTCTTAAACCACCTCACCGCTCCTTCTGAGTGGAGTTCCCACACTGTCTTCCTGCAAACTCATTCTTCAAGTCTTAAACCACCTCACCGCTCCTTCTGAGTGGAGTTCCCACACTGTCTTCCTGCAAACTCATTCTTCAAGTCTTAAACCACCTCACCGCTCCTTCTGAGTGGAGTTCCCACATTGTCTTCCTGCAAACTCATTCTTCAAGTCTTAAACCACCTCACCGCTCCTTCTGAGTGGAGTTCCCACACTGTCTTCCTGCAAACTCATTCTTCAAGTCTTAAACCACCTCACCGCTCCTTCTAAGTGGAGTTCCCACACTGTCTTCCTGCAAACTCATTCTTCAAGTCTTAAACCACCTCACCGCTCCTTCTGAGTGGAGTTCCCACATTGTCTTCCTGCAAACTCATTCTTCAAGTCTTAAACCACCTCACCGCTCCTTCTGAGTGGAGTTCCCACATTGTCTTCCTGCAAACTCATTCTTCAAGTCTTAAACCACCGCACCGCTCCTTCTGAGTGGAGTTCCCACATTGTCTTCCTGCAAACTCATTCTTCAAGTCTTAAACCACCTCACCGCTCCTTCTGAGTGGAGTTCCCACACTGTCTTCCTGCAAACTCATTCTTCAAGTCTTAAACCACCTCACCGCTCCTTCTGAGTGGAGTTCCCACACTGTCTTCCTGCAAACTCATTCTTCAAGTCTTAAACCACCTCACCGCTCCTTCTGAGTGGAGTTCCCACATTGTCTTCCTGCAAACTCATTCTTCAAGTCTTAAACCACCTCACCGCTCCTTCTGAGTGGAGTTCCCACATTGTCTTCCTGCAAACTCATTCTTCAAGTCTTAAACCACCGCACCGCTCCTTCTGAGTGGAGTTCCCACATTGTCTTCCTGCAAACTCATTCTTCAAGTCTTAAACCACCGCACCGCTCCTTCTGAGTGGAGTTCCCTGTTTATTCCTTGATATGATTTGGCTGTGTCTCCACCCAAATCTCATCCTGAACTGTAATCCCCACATGTCAAGGGAGGGACCTGGTTAGAGGTCACTGGATCATGGGGGCAGTTCTGTTCTCCCCCCACCCCATGCTGTTGTCATGATAGTGAGTGAGTTCTCACAGGAGCTGATGATTTTAAAGTGTAGCACTTCCTCGCTCTTTCTTTCCTGCTGCTTTGTGAAGAAGGTGCTTGCTTCCCTTTGGCCTTCCACCATGATTGCAAGTTTCCTGAGGCCTCCCCAGCCATATGAAACTGTGAGTCAATTAAACCTCCTTTCTTTATAAATTACCCAGTCTCAGGTAGAATCTTTATAGCAGTGAGAACTAATTAATACATTCCCCTATTGTCCCTGGCTGACACAATATCTTATCTAACATTTCTCAGCAAGCCTGAGCCCAAGGCTGTCTTTACCTATAGGCAGTAAGAGAGTAATAGGTCTTATTTATGCCTACCTGATGCTCATTAGGCCCTCTAGGAATGAGAGATTACAACAAATTAATGAATCAAATATTCAATCAATCAGTATCCTTATGTATTCTGTTGGTTAAGAGCACTTGGAGGTCAGGTTTCTGGGTTCAAAGTTCATACTAGCACTGATGAACTATGCATCCTTTGGCCAATAGCTTCATCTTTCTGTGCCTCAGGTTCCCACCCACCAAATGGGCTGATCATAGTTACACACTGCGTTGTCATGAAGAATAATGACTCAATGTCTGCAAAGCACTCCAAACAGTGCCTAGCACAGAGTAGGCACTATCTGAGCTTTGGCCTATATAAGCTTTGGCTGGTTTGTTTGTTTGTTTGTTTTACTTTTTTAGCCTTCCTTTCAAGGGCTACCTCCTCAAAGAGACTTCCCCTGCCCACGCTATCTAAAAGAGACATCCCACACACAACATCACCTTCTATTCTTTCGCCCTTCTTTATTTTTTCACTTCCTTCTCTTCCTGAAGTTGCATACTTTACCATTTATTTACATATTAGTTATTAGTCTTTCCAATTAGCATGTAAGTCAGGGTCTGTGCCTGCCTCATACACAGTGCCTACAACAGGCTCAGCACATAGCAGGTGTTCAATAAACATTTGCAAAAGAGGACAGGGCAGAAAGGAGGACAATGTATTAGTCTGTTCTCACACTGCTATAAAGCTACTACCTGAGACTGGGTAATTTATGAAGAAAAGAGGGTCGACTGACTCACAGTTCTGCATGACTGGGGAAGCCTTGGGAAACTTACAATCATGGCAGAAGGCGAAGGGGAAGCAAGGCATGTATTAGATGGTGGCAGAAGACAGAGAGAGTGAAGGAGGAAGTGCCACTTTTAAACTATCACATCTCATGAGAATTATGTAAACAGCATGGAGGAAACCAACCCCCAAGATCCAATCCCCTCCCACTAGGTCCCTCCGCAGACACATAGGGACTACAATTCAAATTACAAGTCAATATACAATTTGGATGGGGACACACAGCCAAACCACGTCCGATAACGTCAATTCTCACTTGAAGGAACTAAAGAATTCTAATAGGAGGACAGTGAAGACAGAGGAGATTATCCCAACATACCAATGGGTAAAAACGGGGAAAGACTCAACTGCACATCAGCTAAAGGGCCCTCTGGGAGAGTCTCCACATTTATGAGGAGGGACAGTGCCACCGGGCTGCCAGAGGAGACGCACAGGCCCAGTGGAGAGATTCGAGTCCATCCCAAATAGGTCACGGAAAGTTCCCTGGAGACCGAGAATCATTTCGATGAAGCAATTCCACCTTGGGAAAGCATGAGCTGCAGCGCCACTGTTTCCCCAGGATTTTGTATTAATTATCTCCTGGCCTGAGGCATTATATGTTAATTGCTCTCAATTGAAAAATTCCATGTTTATGTTTGCATTAGCAAAAGCTGGGGATATCTTATTTTTTTAAAAAATCACTTAAGTCCCTAAGACTCTGCCTCCGCCTTCTGGGGTAGACCAGTTGCACAGACCTGCAGAATACCAAGTAGCATCTTCAAATGCCATATTGACATGCATATGTTCCTCTCCTTCAATTGTAACAGGAAATAAATGTTTGGTTTTGTTTTTCCTCCTTCTGCATATTTCTCCATCTTTAGCCTCTGATGCAGGGGTGTTTCATAGTCCAAGTTCCCTGAAGTGAAATTCCCTCCTCCACCCCAACCCCTAATAAAGCTTCATTCTTTCAAGACAAATTATCTAGAGGTCAGTGGTGTAGGAAGGGGAAAATCACTGGAAAAAGAATTCTTCTCTAACCAGGAGAGAAACTGAACTATAGAGGACACGCTGTTGGTTCCTCCTCCAGATCCTTTGACCAGGCAGGTGCACCCCTCCACCACTGCTATCCCCAGACAATGAGTACTGCCTGCAAACAGTTTACAGCTGATTTTTTTTCTAGAGCAGAGGCCAGTGAAGGATAGTCCAAGGGCCAAGTCCAGCCCGCCACCTAGTTTTGTAAATAATGTTTCATTGGAACACAGTCACGATTATTTGTACGTATTTTATCTGTGGCTGCTTCACCTCTACAGAGTGGAGTAACTACAACAGAGACTGTACACCCTACGAGGTTGACAATATTTACTGTCTGGTCTTTTACAGAAAAATTGTGTTGACTTCTACTCTCCAGTGATGTTGCCCAAGGGAAACGTAATGAGAGCCACAAGTATGAGCCACGTGTGTAAGTTCACTTTTTTTTTTTTTTTCCGAGAGGGAAGTCTTGCTCAGTTGCCCAGGCTGGAAGGTTCAAGCAATTCTCCTGCCTCGGTATCCTGAGTAGCTGGGGTTACAGGTGCCTGCCACCATGCTCGGCTTATTTTTATATTTTAGTAGAGACGGGGTTTCACCATGTTGGCCAGGCTGGTCTCAAACTCCTGATCTCAAGTGATCTGCCCGCCTCGGCCTCCCAAGGTGCTGGGATTACAGGTGTAATTTCAACTTTTCAAGCAGTCACATTTAAAAAAAATAAAAGGTCATATGGTAGATCTATTTTTTGTTTTTTGATGACCCTCCATACAAACCTCCACAGTAGCTGTACTAACTGACATTCCCACTAACCGTGCACTGGAGTTCCTTTTTTTTCTCCACAGCCTCACCAGCATCTGCTATTTTATGCCCTTTTGATAACAGCTGTTTTAACTGGGGTGAAATGATTTGTCATTGTGATTTTGAGATGCATTTCCCGGGGGGATCCCACTGCTTGTTATATATGCAAAAGAAAAGGTATCAGTATATCAAAGAGACATAAGCACTCTCTTGTTTATCGTGACACTATTCACAATAGCCAAGATATGGAGTCGATGTAAACGTCTATCAAAGAATGAACAGATAGAGAAAATGTGGTATATATACATAGAGGACTATTACTCAGCCATTAAAAAGAATAAAATCCTGTCATTTGCAGCAACATGGATGGAATTGGAAGGCATTATGTTAAGTGAAATAAGTCAGGCACAAAAAGACAAATTATTGCATGTTCTCATGCATATGTGGGAACTAAAATAGTTTATCTCAAAGAGCAAGAGAGTAGAATGGTGTTTACCAGAGGCTGTGACAAGTAGAGGGGTGGTGGAAATGAAGAAAAGGTTAATGGTACAAAACTACGGCTAGATTGAAGAAGCAAGTTCTACTGTTCAATAGCACAGTAGGGTAACTATAATTAGTAACAATTTATTGCATATATCAAAATAGCTAGAAGAGATAATGTGGAATGGTCCCAATACAAAGAAATAATAAATGTTTGAGGTGATGGATGTCCTGATTGTTCTTATTTGATTATTACAATTTGTTTGCATGTATCAAAGTATTAAGTACCCCAGAAATATGTACAATTATGCATCAATTAAAAAGATAAAATAAAAAGAAATAAGTGAAACTAATTTTAATAATATGTCATAATAATATGGTTTGTTTTTTTTTTTTGAGACAGAGTCTTGCCTGTTGCCCAGGCTGGAACGCAATGATAGGATCTCAGCTCACTGTAACCTCCACCTCCCAGGTTCAAACAATTCTCCTGCCTCAGCCTCCCAAGTAGCTGAGATTACAGGTGCCCACCACCACACCCCAGCTAACATTTGTATTTTTAGTAGAGATGAGGTTTCACCATTTTGGCCAAGCTGGTCCCAAACTCAAGATCCACCTGCCTCAGCCTCCCAAAGTGCTGGGATTACAGGTGTGAGCCATCGTGCCTGGCCAATAATATGTTTTATTATTCAATAAAGTATTATCAAAGTAGTCAAAGTATTATCAAAGTATTATATTCAAAGTACAAACATGTAATCAATTTTCTAAGATTATTAAGGATGTTGACACCTATTTTTTCAACTGAGCCTTCAAAATCTGGTGTGTATTTTCCACTTGCAATGCAGCTTGATTCAGACTAGCCACATGTCACATGCTTTGTAACCACATGTGGCTAAGGGCTGCCATTTTGGAAAGGGCTGCTCTAAAGCATACCCGTTGGTTGAATAGGAGGTGCCTCACCCAAATGTTTTACGCCCCTCTCCTCAATGAGCAGTCCACAGCCAATGACTACTGACATGGAGAAATAAACGGCCAACCCCATCGCCTCAAAGTGGGGCTGACTGTACTACAGTTCGCGCTCCAGAGCCGCCCGTGGAATCAGGTTGCGGCTGGGCTCCAGAGGAGACCACGTTCTCGACTCACGTGCTTCCTTGCCCACTCCCGCTGCTATCACTCCTTTCCAGATCTTTCCTGAAAGTGCTCCCATAATACATGCTTTGCACAAGAATTCCCATCTCAGGCTCTGCTCCTAGGGAACTTTCTTAATACAGGGATAGAAGGATACAAATACCTACTGAGTACCTATCGTGCGTCAGACACTTAATAGCCATTATCTCATCCTGCCACCCAGCCATGTGTCGGGAAATATTACCAGTATTTTAAAGATAAGGAAATGAACACAGATGAGTATATCTAGCCACATGGTGAAATATTATGAGGTTATTTAAAATTATATTACAAAGGTATATAATAACATTTAAATGCTTATGGCATAATGTTGGTTTATTGGGAAAAATAAGATAAAAATGCACTGTGAGAATACTGTTTTTTTCAGATATGAACATTTTTTTAAATCCTTAAAGGATATTGCTATGGTCTGAATGTCCGTGTCCCACCCCAGGTTCATATATTGAAATTGCAGGCCCCAAAGTGATGGTATTAAGAGGTAGCGCCTCCAGGATGTAATTAGCTCATGAGGGTGGAGCCCCTGTAAACAGTATTAACGCCTATATGAGAGAGATTCTAGGGATCTTGTTTCTCCTTTTCACCACATGAGGACCCAAAAAGAAGGCACTGTGTATCAGAAACGGGCCCTCACCAGACGTTGAATTTGCTGGCACCTTGATCTTGGACTTCCCAGCCTCCAAACTCTGAGAAGTAAACTTCTTTTGTGTATGAGCTACTCAGTCATGGTATTTTTTTTACAGCAGCTCAAACAAACTAAGATGGGAATATACCACAATGTTGTCAATAACTTACTTGGGGTAATTAAAATTACGGTGGTTGATTTTTCTTCTACTTTTTACCATTCTGTATTTTCTTTTTTTTACAGGGTGAGTAAGGGCTCCTTTCCTGATGAGAGTGGCTCTCCTTGAGTGCAGGGTCATATAATAGTTCAAGAGCTTGGTTTTGTTTAGAAATAGTCAAACCAGGGGTCAAATCCCAGCTCTGCCACTTTCAAGTTCTATGACCCTCAGCAAATGAGTTAGCATCTCTAAACTTCAATTTTCAGATATGTAAAAGGGCTAATGACATATCATAGAGGCATTATAAAGATTAAACTAAGCACTTTAAACACAAATCCTGGCACACAACTGGTTTAGCACACACTGCCTGGTGCACAGTCTGTTCTTAGTAGGTAGAACAATAAATGGCTACCTAGCTCCAAAGGCCACAGTGTTTATGTAACTCTATGCTTTCTCAAATGCGATCCACAGATTCCGATCATGATCTTCTAAACCTTCTCAATTCAGGTGGCCCCAGGTTTGGCAACAGAACCCACAACTGGTAATGCTGAGTCAAGGAACAGTCCCTACTCAGGGGGATCACTCTTGCTCCCATCTTTGCAAAATTATACCACTTGCACCTCATTTCTCAGGGGAACCAGGCCTCCATTTCACAGCTGTACACTGATAGCTTCAAGGGGCAGGGAGTTCTTTCCTTCATGTGATTAATGAGACTTAAATTGGCCCAGTGATAGATGAGTTATCCTAAAGGCATCGAATATTTAAAACTGAATTCTCCTTTGACAAAAATAGCCCGTGGATTTCAAGAGCTGCTGTCCCGATGTCCCTGTTAGCCAGCACGTGATGTCTCCCCATGCTGAATGAATTCCTGTTAAGTATTCACCAACATGGAGGACGGAGATACCCTTTTCTCCTTTTGCTGCTTTGATGAAGGCAAAGTATGTGCTTTACATCTTTATCTTAAGTGACCAGACTTGTTTATAGCTGCTCCAAATAATTACGTTTGAATGCATTTGCATTTAGCACACCCCAGACCATGCACTCCTCTGATTAAGGGTTTCTAAACTGAATTCTTCCCTGGAAATGAGCCTTAAGTGGATTTCTTCACTTAAACAAGCTACTGTCCCAGATATCTACGTGGTCCTTGGAGAAAAGGATCTGTACCGTATCATGCTTGCTTGCTACAGTCATATACCTTTTTCCAGGCATATTCACTTCTCTTGTACCTGCATTAACTCAGTAGTCCTTGAAGGTCTTCCAGATTTCTCACCTCCAACCCAAACCTCGCCATTTCCCCACATTCCAGAGTAAGAGTAACCCCCAACTTGGGACCACTCAGATTATACAGAACCCCTCTTATTTCTCTTCGGATTCCCCTAGACCAAATGCTGGGAAACTTTTTCTTAAAAGGCCAGAGCATGAATATGTTAGGCTTTTAAGGCCATACAGTCACTGTCACAACTACTCAACTCTGCTGTTGCAGCACAAAAAGCCACAAACAATATGTGAAACAATAACTGTGTCTGTGTGCTAATAAAACTTTATTTACAATAACGGGGGGGGGGGCAAGCAGGAATTACCCCATGGGCTATAGTTGCTGCCTCTTGTCCCAGAGAACTGCAATGGCCATGCGGTGCCCTGATCAAATCCCTTTCACCAGCTGCTGAGAATGTTGGCAGCTAAAGGCTCACAGCTGCCCCCTTCTCCAACATGGCTATCAAGAATGTCTCTTCTAAGAAACTACTCTGCCCCTAACACCCAACCAGGGGGACAGCCAGAGCCAGGGACTGACTGACACGAAGGTTCAAATGGCCAGCCACTTGCCTTGAGTCAGGACCAACTTGGTGTTACAATTCCTGCTCCAGAGCTTCCTCTGTTATCAAACTGCAGCTTGTCTCCAACCAAGACTATCTCCTTGCTTGGCTCTGTTCCCCTGCCCTACCCTCCTTCCTTGCTCCCCTCCTTCCAAAGCATTTCCTCAATAAATTAAATGCCCCCTGACTCAGACTTTGCTTCTAGGAAACCCAATCTAGCTCCATGCTGGTATTGTCTTTTTCCTTGGTTCCCTTATGCTTTCAAGTTGTATCTTTCCCAATAAGACTCTGAGATTCTATAGCCAAGACAATCCTAAGCAAAAAGAACAAAGCTGGAAGCATCATGCTACCTGACTTCAAACTATACTACAGAGCTACAGTAACCAAACAACATGGCACTGGTACCAAAACAGATATATATACCAATGGAACAGAACAGAGACCTCAGAAATAACATCACATATCTACAACCATCTGATCTTCAACAAACCTGACAAAAACAATCAATGGGGAAAGGATGTACTATTCAATAAATGGTGCTGGGAAAACAGGCTAGCCAAATTCACGTAACAACCTCCACCTCCCAGGTTCAAGCAGTTCTCGTGCCTCAGCCTCTTGAGTAACTGGGATTACAGGTGTGCACCACCACACCTGGCTAATTTTAGTACTTTTAGTAAGCTTTCGCTATATTGGCCAAGCTATAGTCTCAGCCTCCCAAAGCGTTGGGATTACAGGTGTGAGCCACCACACCTGGCCATAATCTCATTCTTAAAAGGAGATGCATTCGTATATACCATATTTAATGAGTGCTTATTATAAGCCAAGTACTCTACATATATTATCTCATTTAAATCCCAAAATAACATAAGATATTATCATTTCAGTTGGAAAAACTAAGGCCCAGGGAGGTGAACTAACTTGTTCAAAGCCACATAGCTAGTAAGAAGTGGAGTCTAAATTTAAACCCAGAACTTGTTTTGTAACCATTATTTCTATAGACTTTGCATAGAGTAAGAAAAAATGCACAAAAATGTGTCTCCTTTAAGGATTTTTTTCCTGTACTTTTCACATTTTCTTCAAGGAGTACCTATTACATTTATAACCAGGAAAAATAACACTTATTGATTTATAAATAAAAATAAAACAGACTTCTCTCTTCCAGGATCCAAAGGAAATCTCCATTCCTATTCATCATGTTTCTCGAAGGCAAGTCTATTGGCATTGAGGGTGGACCATTCTTACCTGTGAGGGGCTGCCTTATGTGCTGTGAGATGTTCAGCCCCTGCCTACCAGATGTCCTATATTAGACACTGTCAGTTCCTTATAGTGATCCTTCAACACACACCTCCACACTCAAGAGTGCCAGCTGCAAACACCTGGGGCTCTCTGCCTGGTAACTTTGCTCTGGCTGAAAAACACATTTGGTTCTCACCGAAGGCAACCAGAAGCACTAGAGAGTGAATGCCCCTTGAAGCAGCCCACAAGCAAAGTTGAGCTAGAATCTGGTGGAGGAACCCCCCAGCTTCCTTGCCCTTCAATTGCAATGACTCCAAGGCACGTTCTTCTTGCTCCCCGAGAGTTCTCCAGCAGGACTGAGTTCCAGTTGCCCGTGGTTCTAACTGATACACCCTGATGGGCTTCCCTATCACACTTATACTCACCTAACAGTGTTTCCTGGGATCACCTCTCAAATACCTTTTTGTTCTCATGTCCTTATCTGAGCATCTGCTTGTGGGAAAAGCAAACCAAGGCAGCTCCACAGGATGCTGATACTGAAAAAACTTGCAACTTTTTTAAAAACAGTCTTAGGGAGCTGTGCAGGGTACAGTACTATTCCTGCATAAGGAACATTTAAGTTCCACAGCTGCTTTCTAGCTAGAGACCTTAGGCTCCAAGAACCCAAAGCCAGAGTCATTCCTCAGAGTACTACCTTCCCAAAGTCCTTCGAACCCCTGTGCCTGTTGCCGATATCCCAGTCTACAGCTATTTCAATCCAATCTCTCCCTGCAGGTTCAAGATACACCAGTGACTTCTAGTTCAAACGTGCAGGCTTGACAAGAAAAGCAAAATAACCCATGGCTTTGGGTTTAGCAATCTTCTTCTATTATTATAAAGAAACAATCATCATCATAATAAAACCAGATGCTACCATGTATTGACTGACTCACGTACCTGAGAGAGGGTGAGGACATAAACAGTGAATTTTAGTTCTACAAAGAAATGTAGCTGCTTGCAGGTCAAGACAGCACAGAAATAAGAGTTCAAAGCAAACTAATTCCCTCAGTCAATGAAGATTTATTGAGCATCTACTAAGTGCCAGACATCGTACTAGGTTGAGGGATTAAACAGTGACCAAGTCATACAAGGTTCCTCTTCTCTCAGAAGTCATAGTCTAATAGAACAGTGGTTTTCAACCAGGACAATTTCACCCCTGGACAATGACTAGAGATATAGTTGGCTGTCACAACTAGGTGGGAAGGGGGACTACTGGCATCTAGTGGGTAGAGGCCAGAAACACTATTAAACATCTTGCAATGCACAAGGCATCCCGATAACAAAGAATTGTCTGACCCAAGATATCAATAGTGTTAAGGTTGAGAAATTAATTCTTAAAAATGTAAAATAATGTAAAAATGGAAGGGAAAGGCAGATTGACAGTAAACAAGTAAGTCAAGAATTTCAAGATGTGAACCCTGAGCTAGTGTCTTTATCTTAGCTTTTTTATTAATCCATAAAATAAGATCTACATTAGATGAGCCCCTCGTCACAAATGGAGGCAGGATGTTTTCTAACAGGCATGCCCAGAACAGAATGGAGGTCGACTGTGCACCCTGGCCAACAGGAAAGTTTCTATGTCCAGCACATTCCAGAGCTCAGGCTGATGTTCAGTTTGCTGTTACCTCTAATCAACCTCACGCTCCTCCTGTAAGGAGAGATGCATTGATTTGTTTATTCAGTCAGTATACACATCTTATCATTTATTTATTCCACCTAATTTCACAAAGGATTTGAGGCAGCAAATTAAAATATAAATAAACAATCATACATTCAAAACAGGGAAAATATAAATTAGAATAAGGGGTGTGTAGAGGTTTTGTCATTTTTTTCTGTTTAGAATCTGTTCTCTGAAGATCTCCCTGAGGATATCTCCTTCTCTCCCTCTCCACCTCCTCTCTCTCTCTCTCTCTCTCTCTCTCTCTCACACACACACACACACACACACACACACACACACACACAAAAAAAACACCCTGTTCCATTATAATCCTGTTCAACCTGTGAGATTTGGATGGAGTTGATCCCACCCAATCCAACAGTGGATACCTGAACCCTGGACTGACCAATCAGAGCACCACATCCCCTCATCAAAGTGACTGGTCCAGGAATGGGCATGTGACCTATCGTAGACCAATCAGGGACTTTTCCAAGGGTTTTCCACAGCTGTAGGGAAATGTGCTCTTTTCTTCTCTACAGCCTGGAGCACTAAGGACAATTCTGGTTTGAGGCTGCTGGTGACCACCCTGCCACCACAGGGAAAGGGCCTGTCTGAAAACTAAACCAAGAGAGGCACATAGAATCTAAAAATAGAGCCATAAAGTCAGAGCCCTGAGAACATTTTTGAGACCTACCTGTATCTAAAGGTCAGAGACATGCCCCAATAAATTCCTCTTTTTCTTTGCTTTAGATTTGTGACCCTTGAGCCTAAAAGACCATAGCATAGTGCAAGGCAGATGCCAAGACGAGAGAAAAATGGAAAACAGAAAGCAGGAGATGAGGGTGGATGCAGTTTTAAACGTGGCTGTGCGCTTCTGGGTATACAAAGTGAAAAGGGAAAGTCGGTGAATTCCATCATTCTCATTAAGCATGAAGTGAGAACACTTAAGTTCCTTAGGAGAGGCAAAGCTTTTTCTAGCACTTATTTCTCAAAGTACAGTAGGCTGTCTAGAAGGAACTACTGAGAGATAAGGAGTCTTCCTTAATTGACACCTTGCAGCGAATTCAATAATGGGATTTATAAGGCTGCTGCTCAGAGCATCTGTTATGAATGCTGAGGGACTCATTCTTCCATGGTTGGTCAACTTGATTCTGTGGGGTTGGGAGAAAGGCAACGTGGTGTGAGTGTGCATGCATCCAGAGACCCTCAGCAACTGGTCCCAAAACATTTTAGCCACGACTAACTCTCAGCCCATTTCTGCCCTTTCCCTCTCAGATGCAAGCTCATTTGTACCAACTTCTCAAGGTTCCACTCTCCCTTCCCAAGGAGGGAAATACAAGAGAATTGAAACCTCCTGCCCTTCATCCCTGAGAAGGGTTTCATGGAAGTGCCTGCAGATGTTGACAGCTGTCCTCCACAGCATCCCTCTTCTTCACCTCGTCTCCATGATTAAATCAAGCTGTTGGGATCTCACATGACCATCAGGCTGCCATCGTACTGAGGGTCCCAAATGGCTCCAGCCCAAGTAACAAATCCTTGCAGGTAACCTGTACTTCCCAAAGCAAATCAAAAATAAAACCAGTCACTGTGCCCCAAAACCCGCACTGGACTGGTGACGCTTTGATAAGGTTTAAATAAGACATAGTATTTGATAGTACAACAGGGTGACTATAATCAACATTATTTATTTATTTATTTATTTAATTTTTTGACAGAGTCTTGCTCTGTCACTCAGGCTGAAGTGCAGTTGCACAATCTCAACTCACTGCAACCTCCATCTCCCGGGTTCAAGTGATTCTTCTGCCTCAGCCTCCTGAGTAGCTGGGATTACAGGCATGTGCCACTATACCTGGCTAATTTTTGTATTTTTAGTAGAGATAGGGTTTCACCATGTTGGCCAGGTTGGTCTCAAACTCCTGACCTGAGGTGATTCACCCACCTCAGCCTCCCAGAAGATTATAGGCATGACAGAATAATTTAATCATACATTTTTAAGTGTACATTTTAAAATAACTAAAGGAGTATAATTGGATTGTTTGTAACACAAAGGATAAATGCTTGAGGAGATGGACACCCCCATTTTCCATGATGTGATTATTACACATTGCATACCTGTACCAAACTGTGTCAAAATACCTCACGTGTCACACAGATATATGCACCTATTATATACCAAAAAATTAAAATATAACAATTAAATTAAATTTGTTTTTGAGATGGAGTCTTGCTCTGTTGCCCAGGCTGGAGTGCAGTGGCACAATCTCAGCTCACTGCAGCCTCCACCTCCCCAGTTCAAGCGATTCTCCTGCCTCAACCTCCCAGGTAGCTAGGATTAGAGAAACACTACCACACCTGGCTAATTGTCTTGTATTTTTAGTGGAGACGGTGTTTTACCATGTTGGTCAGGCTGGTCTCTAACTCCTGACCTCAAGTGATCCACCCGCCTCAGCCTCTCCAAGTGCTGGGATCACAAGCATGAGCGACTGCGCCCAGCCAAAAAATTTTTTTAATTTTTCTAAAGGTTCATTCCAACTGTGCACCTCACTCAAATGCCACATATGAAGCCAGGTTGGTAGCAAATCATGATAACTGGTGACTGTGGGGAAGACAGGGTTTGGTTTTGTTTGTTTCTTCTTGCTTTGCTTGTTTCTTTTGGCTATCTTAGGAACTGTGCCAAGGATTTTACATGCATTATTCCATTTCATCTACACAGTGATCTAAGTAACTGGATAGTAACACTACCATTTTCCAGGAGGGGAAGGAGGAGTAATGCACCTCCCCCAAGTTCGCACCATTAGAAAGAGACAGAAGCCGTGGATTTGAAAGCATGCAAGTCGGGCCCCCAAGCCCATGCCCTGGCCTCTGCCTCAGACCTTGGAAAGTGACCCTGACGGACCCACGAGCAGGCAGAAGGACCCTCTGTCCCTGAAGATCATCCAATCAAAAATTTTCTCCTCCCCAGCAGGGTTACAAGTGAAACACACCACTAAAATATGACCCTGGGGAAGGTTCAACCTTCAGTTGCATATCTACCACTTACTACAGAGGAAAAATTTGTTGGCTGGATTGCAATGACTTTTAAGGCAGTATTTCTCAAAATATGGCCTCAGGACCACTGACATCAGAATCACCTAGGAGGAGGGTGAGGCTGTTAAATTTGAATATATCACAGCCCCAGTCCCAGATTTGCTTTCTCAGCATTGCTCTCTCCAGAGAATGAGGTTCAGCGGAGAGAATTTACATTAACAAGAACTTGCAGAGAATCTGTTCTGCAGCAGGTATATGCCAGGTGCTGAATCACATCTTTCCTCTCCGTGATGTTTCACTGAATAGCACAATAGACAGGGAGAGGCAGGTAATGAGGAAGGAGGAAGGTTGAGAAAAGTTGATGGAGTGGAATAAACACAAGTCAGTCAGATCTAGGGATTCAACTCCCAACACAGCCACATAGACAAGTGACAACCTCCCTGAGTATAAATTTCCCATAGGATTGACTTAAATTGTAAGCAAGAGCTTGATCCACGCTCATGCTCATAGACAACTGCAGGATTCCATTCAAAGTATAATGAAAAGGGCTTGTGACCAGTGCCAACGAGGGGTATATTCCATCAACAACAAACCTCTGGGAGGAAAATTACGGTCCAATCAGGGATATTCAAAAGAAACTACTTCCTGGCTGAGTGCAGTTGACTCACACCTGTAATCCCAGCACTTTGGGAGGCTGAGACAGGCAGATCATCTGAGGTGACCAGCCTGGCCAACGTGGTGAAACCTCGTCTCCACTAAAAATACAAAACTTAGCCAGGCATGGTAGTGGGCGCCTGTGATTCCAGCTACTCGGGAGGCTGAGGCAGGAGAATTGCTTGAACCTGGGACGTGGAGGCTGCAGTGAGCCAAGATCATGCCACTGCACTCCAGCCTGGGTGACAGAGGGAGATTCCATATCAAAAGAAAAAAAAGAAAGAAAAGAAAAAGAAACAAACAAACAAACTACTTCCTGATGGAGCTTTTTCTTAATTATTCCCCCAAAACATCATCTGAATGTATTAACTCAATAAATATCCACCCTGAATGCTTACTTGGAACATGGCACATACTCGACATGGAAGGGAGCACTTAGAAGTCTTTGCTGCCCTCAATGTGTTTTCAATCTAGTAAGAGAGAAAGCTACAGACTCCTAGGAAAATTAAAATACACCACAAAAATCAAAGTCAAAGGCAGCATGGCATGGGAAGTCAAAAGGCAGAATGAGAATTAGCCCCTAGAGGCCAGGCACAGTGGCTCATGCCTGTAAACCCAGCACTGTCGGAGGCTGAGGTGGGTGATCACCTGAGGTCAAGAGTTCAAGACCAGCCTACCCAACACAGTGAAATCCCCTCTCTACTAAAAATCCAAAAAAAGAAAAATAGCTGGGAGTGATAGCAGGTGCATATAATCCCAGCTACTCAGGAGGCTGAGGCAAGAGAATCACTTGAACCAGGGAGGTAGAGGTTGCAGTGAGCCAAGATGACGCCACTGCAATCCAGCCTGGGCGACAAGAGTAAAACTCCATCTCAAAAAAAAAAGTAAGCTGACTTGAAGAGAACAGAATTGAGCACATCACTAAGAAAGAGTCATGGGAGTGGAAGAAAAAGAAAGATTGACTATAAGGAGCTGAGTTTTGCCTTGAGTTCTCAAAATGTGTAGGATTTGTCTAGCAAGAAAGGAGAGAGGTAGTGCAGGGAGGGTTGCAGGAAGTCACTGATAGTCCCACTGTGGTCTCAATTCCCCAGGCTGCTGAGTTTCTGGAAGATGAATAACTGACCCATCTGAAAATATGCAGACTGGAACAAGCATAGCTTTATTCTTCTCCTTCTTGGGATGGGCCCCAAGACCTAACCCAGGCTTTCCCTCTCGCACTAAGCATTGAGGATAGCCATGGCCTCATAAGAATCACATTCTATTCTACAAATAAGGCATCAGTTCATCAAAGAGAGATTGGTGGCCACTGGTCAAGACCTCTGTCTGTGCTTCCTGGGTGTCAATGGCTAGATTCCATTTACCTCTCTGGACCCCAGATGCCTCATCTTATAAAATCACAGCTGGTACCAATCCTCCAGGCTGAGCTCACAGCAAAAGGGCAAAAGATATATCTATGTCTAAACAGACCAAAAGCTAAAAAATCTCCAGTATCCACTGTTATGGCCTGAATGTTTGTGTGCCCTCAAAATTTATATGTTGAAGCCCCAACCCCCAACCGTTCTGTCTTTGGAGATGGAGTCTGTGAGAAGATGACAAAGATCAAATGCGGTCATAAGGATGGGGCCCTAATCTTACAGGGCGGGTTCCCTTATCAGAAGAGGAAGAAACACCAGAGCATTCTCTCTCTTTCCACCGTGTGAGGACACAGCAAGAAGGTGGGCATCTGCAAGGCAGGAAGGAAGCCCTCTCCAGAAACTGTCCCTGATGGACTTGGTCTGGTATGTCTAACTTCCAGAAGTGAGAAAACAAATTCCTGTTGTTTAAGCCACCCAGTTTGTGTTATTTTGTTAGACCAACCCAAGCAGACCAATGCATCCACTATGAAGTGAAATCAGCAAGATGCAGAAGTGTTCAGAAATGTTAGTAAATGCATAGAATGTCTTTGAGAGAACGGACAGTAAACAAATTACAGTGGTCGACTCTGAAGAGGAGAATTAGGGTGCTGGAGGACAGAGGGCACTTAGTGTTTGCTTCTCGTCCTTGAATATTGCTTCACTTTCTTTTCTACCCTATACATATTGACCTATTCAAATAGATAAATACATTAATTGTTTTAAATGTACTATATGTAAACAGATAGACTGCTAGACATACGACACTGCCTAGAGGCCTGAGCAAGCCATCCTTCTGGGAAACTCTAAGCTCCACAAATCATCTAAAACTCAATTCCTAAAATTCCAACAAATATGCACATAGGTGGGCTTGTACAACACAGGGGAAGGGGCTGTGTGGTTCATGAGAGGACCAGCTAAGTATGTGAAGGTACCTGGAGGGTATCCTGTGCTCCAGGTTAAAATAGTGATCTAAAAAGACAGTAAGGAACAAATACGTAAGCCCCACTGCTGTGTCAAGGGCTTAGACAAGTCTGTAAACAGGCAGGAGCCGCATGGCATCATTCATAGGCGCCGGGTAGGGCGTTTACAGAATAACACTAGAGTCTTGTCTTGTGCAGAGACCTGAGGCCAGAGGGAGCAGCTGAAATCATATTCAGCCAAAATTACCCACGATGGCTGTTTCTCTGGTTCAGCACCAGATGAAGTAACTGGCTTGTGTTTAGGGGCCAAGTTATATGAAAGATGCATATCTTTAAATGCTAGAATCACACTCTGGAGAAGCTCGTGGGAAGTGAGTCTGTCTGAAGCAAAAGCAGACTCATGTCTCCCATCTCACTTTCAGCATATGCTCATTGTGTGGAATGGGGAACAGAAATACTCACATTATTTATGTTACTTTCTCTCTCTCTCTCTCTGTCTCTCTCTCTCTCTTTCTTCCTCTCCTCCATCCCTTCTCCCATCCCTGAACTGAGATCACAGAGTTGGGTTCACATTACTTAAAGACACTAATGCCTCACTGTGCTCCACAGTAAGGTAAGAGAATATGACATCGGACCAACCTGGCTCCTCCTCCAACCATGGAAACCTAGTGAATTATTGTAATCAGATCCCAACTGCTCAAGCATCCCCAGTTTCCTAGCAACCCTCAAAAGGCTTTGGGGAAGGGTGGGAACAAGGACTTCCTGGGTAAGGTGGTGGCAGCTGTGTTTGAAATTTCTGGAGAGCTTCCCCAAATTGTCTTAAAGGCCTTTTTCATCCATCATCCCAAGAACCCAACGAAACCCCTGCTAGCGAAGGGACATCAGGTAGTGCATCTGCTCAAGAACTCCCAGAGACTCCGTTCTAAACTCCTTTACCTGGACTTCCAGACCTTCCATTCATCAGTCAGCTCCATCATTCCTCACTCTGGACGACAGACCCCCTGCCCAAGTAAGGCTAGTTCCTTTACACCTGCCCCAGCAGCCTTCTGAGAGCACGTTCCACCCTGGCCTGCATGTCTACTCACATCTCCCTCCCCTCAATACATCCCCCATCTCATATGTCCCTTCTTTTTTTTGAGACAGGGTCTTGCTCTGTTTCCCAGGATGGAGTACAGTGGCACAATCTCTGCTTACTGCAGCCTCAATCTTCCCAGGCTCAAGCAATCCTCCCATCTCAGCCTCCCAAGTAGTTGGGACCACAGGCACATGCCACTATGCCCAGCTACTTTTTGTATTTTTTGTACAGATGAGGTTTCACTATGTTACCCAGGCTTTTTACCGGGTTCAAGCGATCTGCCTGCTTTGGCCTCCAAATTGCTGGGATTACAGGCCACTGTGCCTGCCCTGTCCCTTCTAATTACTCGATTTTCCTTCCCCATGAATGATTTTCCCATGATCACATATGTCCATTTTTGCTGGAAACATTTCATAGGTTCTATTATTATGCCTAGTTAGAGACAAAAAGCAAACACACCCCCACAGCTAAGCAGCACCACAGGAGCTAAGCCACAGGGCAAAAAAACAACACAGTAGATATCATCAGGCAGCATCCAGATGTTGGTCGAATTGTAAGGGATGGAAATGACTTGGACAGATATCAAGGCATACATAAATGCAGAGAAGAGATCAGACAGGAGACAGGGTTTTCTTGGTCTTTAGAGGTTCATTTGTTTCCCTTTTTGAATATTCATCTTCCATTTCTTACATCTTCTGACCAGCATCTCAATTTCATTGTGGAGACTTTCCTATTCCTCAGTATGTGCAGTCTTGGTGAGACTGTCACTCAAAACCCCTGTCCTATGATTCAATATGGACCAATCAGACTGTCAAGTTTAAGAATCTTAAACTGGAATGGATACAGAGACAAAATGGTTACAATAATTCATATCAGCAGGAGAGCTCTGATAAGACCATGGTTGGAGCTGCCCTGGTTCCTGACACCCCCAACTTGGACCATCAGACATTCCTTCAGTTCTGTGAACCAACCCATATTCTTCAAAAGATTTCCCTTTTTGCTTAAGTCTGAAGAAGAATTGACTTTTGCTGCTTGTAACTAAAACTTCATGACACAGACTATTTACCCTAAGGCTTGAAGGATGAGAAAGACAAGGGTACAGAGAGGAAAGGAAAGAAAATTATTGATTGCTTTGGATTCCACTTCCTTTGGTAGGCTATTTTACACTTGATCTTAGCCAAAAGGCTGAGAAGCAGTAGGCTATTTTAAAGGGGCTTCGCTGATAACTTTGAAATGGCCAAAGGGCAAACTCGCTATGAATGAAGCCTGCCTGAAAACAGAATGTATTGCCTTGAGACATAACGAGTTTACCACCATAGAAAGTGATTAAGGAGGGCCAGGTAAACCTTAATCCAGTAGCTTTCTTTAAAGTTTTCACTCCAGAATATTATTTCCCCTATATATCAATAGTTGTTACATGAAAAGATGTTTAATGGAAATATCAGTTTGAAAAACACTAGGATGAACATAACTGTAAACAGCTTTATTGCATATAGTCCAGGAGTCTTTAATGTGGCCAAGGAACTCTAATTTTGCAGAACATATCAAAGGACTAGTTAGTGTTCAATGGAGCATCCACTTGGAAGCATTACTGGATGGCCAGATCCAAGTACTGACACACAACAGAATATGTATAAAATACCTAACATAGGGTCCAGTGCATAGTAGTAGCTCAAGAATTCTAGCTGTAGTCTATAATCAGTATCTTACTTTGTTCTTTTTTCTGAATAGCAATTCTCTACATTTATTTGTATAAACTCAACCCCTCCCTCACCAGACTCCAGCCCCACTGGACTTCCACAAGCATGATAAATTTCTTTCCAGTCTCAGGGCCTTTGCACATCCTGGGATTTTTTGCCCAGAATGACCTTTCCCCCACTCTTCACTGGATTGGTTCTTCCCATCCCTGGGTCTCATCTTAATCATCACTTCCTCAGTGATACCAGCCTTGTTATTCTTTCTCCCATCACCTTCCTCATTTCCTTCCATACTTAGCACCCTCTTACATGTTTTATCTATTGGCTGTGTGTAGTCTTCCCCAACTATAACATAGGCTCCCAAGGTCAGAACCCTGGCTTGTTTTTTGGTTCATTAGCACAGTACCTGACTAGATAACACAAGAAAAAGATTTCTTGAATGAATGTGTAATACGGAAGTCATTCTCTAGATAAAGGCTATGGCACAACATAACATTTCCCATTTTCAATAGCAGATTTGCAAAAAGACAGATGTATTATTTATGTTTCCCTTTGTTATATCAACTATGTTTTTTAAATCAAAGATATACTATTGAAAGACAATTCTGGGCCAGGCATAGTGGCTCAAATCTCCAATCCCAGCACTTTGGGAGGCCAAGGGGGGCAGATCACCTGAGATCAGGAATCGAGACCAACCTGGCCAACATGGAGAAACCTCATCTCTACTAAAAATATAAAAATTAGCCAGGCACAGTGGCCTGTACCTGTAGTCCCAGCTAGAAGGACTGAGGGTGAAGCAGGAGAATTGCTTGAACCTGGGAGGTGGAAGTTGCAGTGAGCCAAGATCAAGCCACTGCACTCTAGGCTGGGTGACAGAACTGAGCAATACTCCATTTCATAAAAAAAAAAAAAGAAAAAAAAAAGACAACTCTGGATTGGCATTCCTATAGAAAATTAAAGGAATGCAGTTCTGATATGTTGTTTTTTGGTGGTCTGACTTGATGCAGGGAAACAGCTTAAAGAATATAGAAGAATAAGAGATTATTATATGTTTCAAATCATTCATTCATATATTTGTTCATTTGTTAAACAAAGATATGCTAATCACCTACTATACATCCAAACACCATATGTTAAGCACCATGCACTTGAGGCCTTCCCAGTCCATCAATTTCGTCTACATTCCCTCATTTTATATCATATTTACCTCCCCTTATTTGTAAAATCATAAGTCCTTTGAGGGACTTTTATTATATCTGTAGCAGAAATAGGAAAGTAAATAGATGGCACACAAGCATCATTCTCCCAGTCTTTTCTCATAGCAGACATGGCTAATCAATCTCAGCACTCATGCCCACTGAGTTAGAATACAGCCTTCAAATCATCTTCAACATTCCACTGCAGGCAGCCACAACATGTCATCAGTGACAGCACCCAAAATGAAACCTACTTGCCTACTCTGAATGGAAGAAAGCCCAGGCTTCAGAGTAAGACCAAACTGTACTCGAGTCCTGACATTTTTGTACATTTGATGGAGAATCTTGGTCTTTTTACTCTTTAAGATCTAGATAATCCAGGCAGGCACAGTGGCTCACACCTATAATCCCAGCACTCCAGGAGGCCAAGATGGGCAGATCACCTAAGGTCAGGAGTTCTTGAGACCTGCCTGGCCAACATGGTGAAACCCCATCTCTACTAAAAATACAAAAATTAGCCAGGCATGATGGTGCTCACCTGTAATCCCAGCTACTTGGGAGGCTGAGGAAGGAGAATCCCTTGAACCGGAGAGGTGGAGGTTGCAGTGAGCCCAGATCGCACCACTGTACTCCGGCCTGGGTGACAGAATGAGACTCCAATTCAAAAAATAATAACAATAATAATCTAGATAATCCTACCCATTTTGCAGGGTTGTGAAGTAAATTAAATAAGATATATTTGAAACACCTATCATGCAGCAAATATTCAATAAATGCTAACTATTAGGTGTTATTACTTGTATTTGTTCTTACACTGCTAATGAAGACACACCTCAGACTGGCAATTTATAAAGAAAAAGAGATTTAATACACTCACAGCTCCACATGGCTGGGGAAGCCTCACAATCAAGACAGAATATAAACAAGGAGCAAAGGCACATCTTACATGGTGGCAGACAAGAGAGCACATACAAGGGGACTGTCCTTTATTTAAAAAACAACATCAGATCTCATCAGACTTATTCACTATCACAAGAACGACAAGAGAAAAACTTGCCCCATGATTAAATTACCTCCCACCAGATCCCTCACACAACATGGAATTATGGGAAGCACAATTCAAGATGAGATTTGGGTGGGGACACAGCCAAACCATATCATTACTTTTACCCTGAGTATGCCTCAGATGATGTCTCACATACAGTAATTGCTTTAAAAAAAAAAAAGGCAACTTCATTTGACCTAGCAATCCCATGACTGGGTAAATACCCACTTATATGTTCATCGCAACACTGTTCACAATAGCAAACATATGAGATCAACCTAGGTGCCCAAAAACCATGGACTCGATAAAGAAAATGTGGTGGCTGGGCACGGTGGCTCATGCCTGTAATCCCAGTACTTTGGGAGGCCAAGGCAGGTGGATCACAAGGTCAGGAGTTCAAGATCAGCCTGGCCAACATGGTGAAACCCCATCTCCACTAAAAATACACAAATTAGCTGGGTGTGGTGGTGGGCACCTGTAATCCCAGGTACTCAGGAGGCTGAGGCAGAGAATTGCTTGAACCCAGGAGGCAGAGATTGCAGTAAGCCAAGATCACACCACTGCACTCCAGCCTGGGTGACAGAGTGAGATCCCACCTCAAAAAAAAAAAAAAAAAATGTGGTACATAGACACTGTGGAATACCACAGAACCATAAAAAAGGAGTCAAATATTGTCCTTTATGGCAACATGGATACACCTGGAGGCCATTATCCTAAGCAAATTAACACAGGAATAGAAAACCAAATACTTCATGTTCCCACTTATAAGTGGGACCTAAATACTGGGTAGACATGGACATAAAGATGGGAACGACAGACACTGGGGACTGCTAGAGGGGGGAGGAGGAAGGGAGGACAAGGGCTGGAAAACTATCTACTGGGTGCTATGCTTACCACCTGGGCGATGGGATCATTTGTACCCCAGACCTTAGCATCACACAATATACTCATGTAACAAACCTTCACAGGGTCCCCCTGAATGTAAAATGAAAGCTGTAATTATTTTAAAAGTGAAATGAAATGGGCAACTTCAGTGGCACACAAAGACCGAAAACCAAGAAAAGATAAGCAAGAAGAACATCCTTCCTCCATCCTGTGTATCCACAACATAATACATCCCAGTTTCCTCCCATACTTTTACTAAAAAGCATCCTGGAAGCACAGGGGATGCTCGCAGCATTCCTGATGGAACACCCAGAGACTGCCTCTTTTGTTCTTAAGTGCTTTTCTTAGCTTGACCTGATTTTGCTCCAGGGGTGAGGATTATAAGATCTAGTGGCACATTTGGGGTAATTTTTGGATTCAGAGTCAAAGAGTAGGTAAGTGCTTGGTTTTAACCACAAATAAGCCAGGGCTTGGGACTTACCATTGGATGATCGCCTTACTATAGGATATGAAATTGATTTGTGGAGTTGTTAGGGGTTTTCTTCCCCCTTTGTATGTATCATTTCCTCTCTCTGTGTTTTAAGACTTTCTTTTAAAAATAATAGTTACATGTGAAACATAACTGTTGGAGATTTACTAGTCTGTTTGGCAATGCACTAAAATAAACACCGTGACCCTAAGTAGGGGATTGTTAAGGTTACTTTCATCACCCGTGTTAAGGTTTTTTTCATTATTATCCATATCAACACAACATGGTCATGTCATAAATATTAAACACACCCAATTCCCTCCTTACTTGCTTTCATGCTAATGAAATTGAGAGTCAGCATGGATCAGGACATTAGGAGGGAAATGCTTTTGACAAAAATCAATTGTGATTGAATTGGTGGGCTGAACTTTGAAAACACTGCCTTTGTGTGACATTTCATAATCGTCAGGTAATGCCGGCATATGTATTCATGAGCTTTAAATGTATGCAACATCTTGGTACTCAGCTTGCCATTTGCTAGACTCTGATAACAGCACTGAAACTTTAGTCCACAAGAAATAAGACCCCAGCAAACTGACAAAGAAAAATAATAGCAGCTTTACTTGATAAAATGTGCTCAGTATTGTATTTTGACAGCATTTATTCCATCTGAAAAACATTTACAGAGCAATTCCTGTGTGCCAGGCACAGTACTAGGCACTGGGAATACAGTTGTGAGTGGGAGGAAGGTTCCTGGTCTCCTGGAGCTAATATGTTGGGAGGAAAATGTGAAAAGACCAAGTAGACAATATAACTTTAGGTAGTGTATGAACCATGATGAAAATAAAACAGTAACCTAATAGAGAGGGATGATGGTGAGATCTTTACATGGGCTGGGGCTATTTTCTATAGAGAAGGCCCCCAAAAAGATAACGGGTTACCCAAGACCTAAACAATGAGAAGGAGTCAGGATTGCAACGATATGGGGGAAGCTTGTTGCAGGCAGAGAAAAGAATGTACATAAAACCCCTGAAGTGCAAGCAATTCTGGTAATTTAAAACATGTTTTTTTTCCTTCAACTTTTATTTTAAGTACAAGGGGTACATGTGCAGGATGTGCAGGTTTGTTACATAGGTAAACGTGTGCCGTGGTGGTTTGCTGCACAGATCATCCCATCACCTGGGTATTAAGACCAGCATCCATTAGCTATTCTTCTGATGCTCTTCCTCCTCCAAACCCCCAACAGGCCCCAGTGTGTGTTGTTCCCCTCCCTGTGTCCATGTGTTCTCATCATTCAGCTCCCACTTATAAGTGAGAACATGCAGTGTTTGCTTTTGTTACTGCATTAGTTTGCTGAGGATAATGACTTCCAACTCCATCCATGTCCTTGCAAAGGACAGGATACCATTCCTTTTAATGGCTGTATAATATTCCATGGTGTATATGTACCACATTTTCTTTTCTTTTCTTTCTTTCTTTTTTTTTTTTTTTTGAGACAGAGGTTTGCTCCTGCTGCCCAGGCTGGAGTGCAATGGCGCAATCTCAGCTCACCGCAACCTCCACCTGCTGGGTTCCAGCAATTCTCCTGCCTCAGCCTCCTGAATAGTTGAGATGACAGGCATGCACCACCACACTAGGATAATTTGGTATTTTTAGTAGAGACAAGGTTTCTCTACATTGGTCAGGCTAGTCTCGAACTCCTGACCTCTGGTGATCTGCCTGCCTCAGCCTCCCAGAGTGCTGGGATACAGGTGTGAGCCACTGCACTCAGCCATGTACCACATTTTCTTTATCCAGTCTATCACTGATGAGCATTTAGATTGATTCCAAGTCTTTACTGTTGTGAATATTGCTGCAATGAACATATGTATGCATATATCTTTATAATAGAATGATTTATATTTCTTTGGATGTATACCCAGTAATGAGATTGCTGGGTCAAATGGTATTTCTGCCTCTAGGTCTTTGAGGACTCACCACACTATCTTCCACAATGGTTGAACTAATTTACACTCCCACCAACAGTGTAAAAGCATTCTTTTTTCTCTGCAACCTTGCCAGCATCTGTTGTATTGATTTTTTAATAGTAGCCATTCTGACTGGAGTAAGATGGTATGTCATTGTGGTTTTGATTTGTATTTCTCTAAGGATCAGTGATGTTGCACTTTGTCTATATGTTTGTTGGCCACATGTATGTCTTCTTTTGAGAAGTATCTGTTATTAAAACATGTTTTTAAAGACTAGTACCAGTATCTGAACTTAGCCACTTATAAGCTGATTAGCAGACCAAAATGTTCACAAGGAACAGTTTTGTTTTTTTTTTGTTGGGGGGGGGACAGTTTTTTTTTTTAATATGCTTGTGCAACTTCTTTGTCAGTTATTATCAAAGAATTGTTTGATGACCTTCTTTGACTTTGATATACGTACTGACTTTTTAAAAATAATGCCTCTGCAGAATGAGGAGCTCTTCCATTTCTTGTTGCTATTCAATAAAGGAAAGTAAATACCACATGCTGCCCTTGCACAACTTCCAATTCATGGGCTATAGGCAATTCAATATTTTGTTAAAATGTCAAGAATATCTGAATATTTCAAAAGGCTTCCTTTGGATAATAGGTAAGGCATCAAAACCAGGGAAGTTCTACACCAATAGCAATAAAGTCCATCCCTTTTGTTCACATCCTTATATCCATCTTGGATAACTGAAAAGTTAACATGTATTTATAATCAGTCATTGTGCCCTAAATATTCAATAATAATTTGTAAAACAGTATTAACCAGACAAGTTTCATGGTTGTGTACCTTATGGAAAACTTGTGCTTTTTCCTGGAACTCAGTGTCATTACTTGTAAAATGCAGAGAACGATCTGATTATAAGGTCTATAAAGTCATACATACACACACACACACACACACAAATACACATACACACACATACACACACACACAGCCAATCTCTGTATCCGCAACTAGCCCCAGTCTCTAGTATTTAGTAGGTACTCAATAAATACTCATTCATTAAGAAAAGAACCAGAAATGCAAATCTATGTTCTAATTTTCAACAGATTGGGGGCAAAAAAAGAAAAAGTAAGGACAATGGAATTAGTTTTCGATGAAGCTAACTTCGTTTAATTTAGACATTGTCTTTTATTTTGAGAACTACTTCTAACTTAAATTGTTTGACGTTAAAATGCCCTTATCTTTTGTGAAATGAAGGCAATTGTTTTTAAGTAGTTTCTTTTTATTTAATTTTCATTTTTGGCAAAATCAAAAAGTTAGCACACTATGCTGGTCTCCAATTCTTCTAATTTTTTTTTAATTTTTAATCATCTTTGATGCCAGAAGTGTAGCATACCAAAGGCAAGATGGTACCTAAAGTTCCCTCCAGCTCCAAATGTGATGAGACAGACTTTTCTGGCTGGGTGGTTTGAACCGGGTAACTCCGCTCATGGTGTGATTCAGCACCGTGGACAGATCTATGGGGTGGGAACCCCCGACGCTTTGTGGTCAAAGATCTGGATGTAAATAAGTAAAAAGCAGGCAGTCATAGTGGTTCACAACTGTAATCTCAACACTTTGGGAGGCCAAGGCAAGAGGATTGCTTTAGCCTAAAAGCGCAGGATCAGCTGAGGCAACAACATAGCAAGACCACGTCTCTACCAAAAAAATAAAATCAAAAAAATTAGCTGAGCATGATGGCATGTGCCTGTCGTCCCAGCTACTCGAGAGGCTGAGGTGGCAGGATCACATGAACCCAGGAGGGCGACACTGCAGTGAGCTGTGATCTCACCACTACACTCCAGCCTAGGCGGCAGAGCAAGACCCTGTCTCTAAATAAATAAATAAGTAAAAAACAGACTGTGCATTGAGATTGGCAGTCTTGGTATTAGCACATAACTCCAGACCTAATACCTAAATTAATGAGTTTAAGTCTCCATTTAATGAAATATTCAGATTATGATTACACTTAGTTTCATTAACTGCATTCTGAGACTAATGTAATGGGATTTCCTTTGCACCTTGTAATTAACTTTATTGAGAATGCTTATTAGGATTTTTTTTTTTTTGCAGTTTCCTAAAACCTTACTATAAATTATTTTAATATATGTATTATGATATTAGTAATGTTACTTAATTTTATGTTGGCTATTATCAAAAGAAGAAAAAATTCAACACTAATCTATTCAAGGAACAGTAGGCTGACTGAACAGAGTGCGCTCTGAAAAGAATCTGTATTCGGCTACTAACAGCTGATCCTGAAATTTCGATCTTCCTATGTCCGACTTGGCATTCTTATTTTCCAACCAAAAGCAGTATGATCCTTGCTGAACAAACTCCTCTTTTCCCTTGATGCAATCTGTACAAAATTCACCACACCTGCAAGAAAGATCTGTCGTCTAAGACAAATAGTTCTCCCCTCACTCAAAGGTGGGCAAAGTCAGCCCATGAAAATGTTCTGCTTTTCTTCACTCTGATTCTTAGCAAGTTGATGGGGAGTATTTTTCTTTCAGAGCAAAATACCTGTTTCTCAGGAAAGGCTGACCTGGTATCTCTTCCCTCACTTCTAGCCCCAGTATTACCAGGTACTACTTATGTTACTAGGCAGATGTTTTGCGGAGGCCTCCTGGCTCCTCAGCACCCTGAACTTATTCCTACCATCCTACTTTGCAATTTCCTGTTTACTCTTCCATTTTTCCCACTGTACTATAAGCTCCAAGAGGATATGTCCTATTTATGCCTAATTCATCCTTGTACCTCCAAATCCTAACACATCCACTTACACATAGCAGGATCTTAACAAATATCAGCTGAATGTTGATTAAATGGAAATATTAATTACAGGAAACCAAACAATTAGCGAAAATCTGAGTCCTCCAGGTCAGAAATGGTGACTTATCTTGGTTGGTCCATTTTCAAAGGTGAGTGTTGTCTAATGCTGCAATTCTTAGCATCCATCAATAAATACGGAAAACAGAGAAAAAGAGGCAAAGATCAGGCACGGTAGCTCACACCTGTAATCCCAGCACTTTGGGAGGCTGAGATGGGCAGATTACCTGAGGTCAGGCATTCAAGACCATCCTGGTCAACATGGTGAAACCCTGTCTGTACTAAAAATACAAAAAATTAGCCAGGCATGGTGGCACACACCTGTAATCCCAGCTACTTGGAAAGCTAAGACAGGAGAATCGCTTGAGCCAGGGAGGTGGAGGTTGCAGCGAGCCAAGATCCCGCCATTGCACTCCAGCCTGGGCAACAAGAGCAAAACTCCATCTCAAAAAAAAAAAGAAAAAGAAAAAAGAAAAAGAGGCAGAATCTGGTATGTTACGCAGTATAAGTCCTTTAGAAAGGCGTGAGAAAGGTCATAAATAGAGTACAAGGTTTAAGGTCAGGTAGATATGAGTTCATGTCCATGGTTTGAATTACTCAGCAGATATCATCTCCATGACCTTGGGCAGGTTAAACTCTGAGTCACAGTTTCTTCATCTACAATATGTGAGCGCAATACACACTTCAATTATTTTATGAAGATGTTGTGACAAGCAAAATGCAGGCCAGGAGCCGTGGCGCATGCCTGTAATCCCAGCACTCTGGGAGGCCGAGGCAGGTGGATCATCTGAGGTCAAGAGTTCGAAACCAGCCTGGCCAACATGGCCAGACACCCTCTCTACTAAAAATAATAATAATAATAATAATAATATAAAAAAGTATGCATGTGGTAAGTGCAGAAAAAAGCCATTGTTTTATTGGTTACTCCTTTCAATCCACAATAAGTATCAATGCTATAGTAGGTGTGTCCTATCACTTAACCCAGATATATAAATAGAAGTGCTCTGCCAAAGGAAATATGTCCAAGGGTAAGCTTTCCCTGGTATGGAAGGAACAGAACTTGGCAACTTTTAAACTAAACCAGACACTGTGTGGAGCACTTAGGCTTTCTTTACAAATAGTCCTACAGCTGGTTGGAAGCACTTGGGAAAGGCAATGCAAATCTAATTAGGTAATGCCATGTGGCCAGCATTAGTAGAAATTTTTGAAAAGAGCCCAGGAGACAACTTGCAGAAAGTGATTTTTTTCCCCTTAAGGGCTCTCTCTCTGTGTTGCTTGTATACACACACACACAATCTCATTTTCTGGGTACAAATATAAGACATGTTTGGGGCCATACAGATTCTTACTGGCCTGGTCTGCCAGTGTAAATAAAATAATCAATATTCCTAACAGAATAAAAGCTCATGTGTTTTAAGTGGGAAGAGAAGAAAAACATAAGACAGGAACAAATGGCGAAGAATAGGACAGCTGCTCCATCCAAGCTATTTCCTTGGGAAGGAATTGACAGTTTCTTCATTTCTCATCTGCATCCAAACATTAGTAATAACAAACACACCCATGCACACGCACGCACACACACACACACACGGCGTTATCAACTGGCACACAGAGTGAAAACATTTTCGCTGTGAAGGCAACTGCACCATGAATTCATGCCAATTTGTATCATTGTCCCCTAATGCACAGCCAACTTTAGCACCAAGAGTCACTCATTCTACACACGATATTAGTAACAACTAATATTTATGTTACCAAGCACTGTGCTAAGTTCTTTACATGTGTTGATTCATTTAATCCTCACAACAACCTTGTGAAGTAGATACTGTTTTACTCCTTTTATAGAATGGGAAACTGAGGTTCAAAGAATTCGATTAATTTTTCCAAGACTGAACAGTGAATAAGTGACACAGAAAATACCCAATCTTGGTTGCCTACTCCAAAGTCCATATCCCCCACTTCCTCACTGCATGCCCTCAAAGCCATGTTCAATGTCAGAGATCCATCTATACCACTGAATACCATACCTCAAGAGAAAAACAAATTTCTTTATCTAAAAGAGTCAAACTCCTTTCAGGCTACTGTGCTGAACCTATGAGCATATTTTAGCTGATCCAGTATAGAGCATCTCCTCACTCTTACTAACTACTTAACTTACTAACTCATGTGCCCAAACCATTAGAATCACAGATCTTCAGATACAACCACTAGTATGCCCAACTGTGAAAAAAAACTAAGTTTTTGGGAATAAGAATGTTGGGGGCTATGACTATATAGAAGAGAATCAAAGTTTCACTTGAGTTTGAATTAGTCAAGTTCTCTCAAAACCCAAAATCCTAGGAGTCCCAGAGTTCCATTGGGCTTCCTATTAAGCTTGTGCTAAAGAGTCATTCATGCATTCACTCATTCGATAACTATCTATTCAACACAGCACATTGTCTAGGCATTGGAGATACAGGGGTGAATAAACAGATGCATCCCTGCCCATCCCCAAGGAAGATTCCAGTAGCCATCTACCTCCCCTTTGCCTCCTCATGCACACCTTTCTTGGAGCATCTGCTCCACTACAATCCTAGAGAATAATCCTAAAATGCACACCATCCCACCCAACTGATGGAACCAGGATCAGACCACTGATCCACGGGAAGCCAGACCATTGACTGCTGAAAACCATTCATATTCTCTCTCTCTCTAAATAATTTGTACTAAGTAATCATAGTGACTGAGCACATTAAGGACAGAGAAGATGTTTTTCCTACTCTACGTCCTGAGGTTTCCAAGACGATCCTGATCTCTACCCCTCCTGAGATTCAAATATTCACCGTGAGACAAAGCATGTGCATCTAATAAATTCCAGGCTATGGAGTCAGACAGACCTTGGTTTGAATCCTGGATCCTCTCTTTATCAGCTATGATGTCCTTGACAACTTCTTTAATTTCTAATATTTTATTGTATATATTTTCAAATATCCACAAACATGGAATAGAATAATGAATTCCCATGTATTTGGTCAGCCAGCTACAATAACTCTCAATATTTTTCCAACTCTGTTTCATTACCAGCTCCCACAATTTCTTCTTTTTTCTTTTTTTTCCAACAGATTCTTGCTCTGTCACACAGGCTAGAGTGCGGTAGCATGATCTCAGCTCACTACAGCCTCTGCCTCCCAGGTTCAAGTGATTCTCATGCCTTAGCCTCTCAAGTGGCTGAGACTACAGGGACATGCCACCATGCCCAGCTAAGTTTTCTATTTTTGTAGGGATGGGGTTTCAACATGTTAGCCAGACTGGTCTCAAACTCTTGGCCTCAAGTGTTCTGCCTGCCTCAGCCTCCCAAAGTGCTGAGATTACACGTGTGAACCACTGTACCTGGCCCCATCTCCCACAATTTTATATGGAGTATGTTTGAAGCAAATTTCAGTCATCATGGTAGATTAGTTCTTTAATTTCCACCAATCTCAATTTTCTCATTCATCAAATGGGAATATCTTCCATAGGCTTTTTTATTCCTAGAACAGAAATGTATAGAGCTACTCGTGAAGCTGAGGCAGGAGGATCACCTAAGGTCTGGAGTTCAAGAGCAGCCTGGGCAACATAGTGAGACCTATTTCTACAAAAATAAAAAATAAAATCTATAGAGCTGCTGCTATGAGTCAGCCTAGTTCCTGGTGGGGCAGAGGTGGTACCGTTGTGACAATACAAAGCATTTTCTCCCCTGCAGCTTACACTGTAGTAGAAGAGGCATAAATAAAATAATGAGTGAGACACCTTCAGAGAGAACAAAATGCTATAAAGAAAATGGGGGCTGGGTGCGGTGGCTCACTTCTGTAATCTCAGCATTTTGGGAGGCTGAGGCAGGTGCATCACCTGAGGTCAGGAGTTCAAGACTAGCCTGGCCAACATGGTGAAATCCAGTCTCTATTAAAAATACAAAAATTAACCAAATCAACCAGGTTTGCATGCACCTGTAATCCCAGCTACTCAGAAGGCTGAGGAAGGAAAACAGCTTGAACCTGGGAGGCGGAGGTTGCAGTAAGCTGACATCGCATCACGGCACTCCAGCCTAGGCAACAGAGCGAGACTCCATCTCAAAAGGAAAAGAGAGAAAATAATGGGGAAAGGAGAAGCAGTGGGTGACCTGGGGGGCAGTGACAGACAGTGAAGTCCTCTCTAACGAGGTAGCCATTGGGGTATGAGATGAAAGAGGAAAGATCAGACACATGGAGGCCTGGAGCAGTGTGCTGTAGGCATGAAGCACAACAGGTGCAAAGCCCCTGGGGCAGAACAGACCTTGGCTCTTTGAGGGTTGATTGAGAACTAAATGAGCTAATACATTCCAAGCACATAGTACCATGCTCAATAAATGTTAGTTATTAGTAAGACCATAAATTGGATGTATACTTTGGAAACAGCTCTCTTTCCTAAAATGCCAATGAATCTTTCCATTGACTTAGCATATCTTTCAACAGTTTCTACTCCCAGGGGAAGACCTACCCACACTGCAAACACCTGCACCACAAGAAAAGGCAATAGAGTGTACTGGTTATAATCACAGACCTTGGGGCCCTGACTGGCTCAGTTTAAATCCCAGTGTCACCACTAAGCAGCTGTACAAACTTTAGACAAGCCACCTAACCATTCTAAGCCTCAGTTTCCCCACCCTTATGATGGTGGAAACAATAGTATCAACCTAACAAGGTTTGGAGGAATTCATGTTTTAGAGTTTTATAATGTTATCTGTATAAATCACTGCTGATATTATGCTATCTTATATATTTTTTACTGTTCTATGTGCTTTTTTCTATACTTACCATTTTGCCTGCCCTGGCTAGGAAACTCCCCTCAAATTTTTTATTTTTATTTTTTATAGAGACAGAGTCTCACTCTGACACTCAGGCTGGAGTGCAGTGGTGTGATCACAGCTCACTGCACTCCAGGGTTCACTCACTTGACCTCCTGGGTTCAGTCTCCCACTTCGGCCTCCCAAGTAGCTGGCACTACAGGTGTGAGCCACCATGTCCAGTTTCTTTTTTTATTATTTCTACTTTTTTTAGAGACAGGGTCTCACCTTATTTCCCAGGCTGGCCTCCAACTCCTGATCTCAAATGATCCTCCTGCTTCTGCCTCCTAAAGCACTGAGACTACAGGTCTGAGCCATGCTCGACCTCCCAAATATGTTAAATATTTGGTAATATTTTCAAAAGTTAAGTGTAGGACCTCCCAGGTGCCTCAGTAAATACGGACTCATAAATGGTCCCAGATATGAGGTATACAGTGTCATCAGAAACTAAGCCATAGGTCAGCTTTGGGGTTCCTTGTAAATCCATTTGGGAATATCTTAGGAGAGTGAAAGTGTGATGGGCTGGAAGAGGAGCCTGCTCTTTCTGATGGATTTTGTGTTCTAAAACATCAAGTCATCACTTCTTCTCACTTGCTCAGGTTATGCTGTAAAATAAATTATATAACATCATGATTTATTTTACAGCATAACCCAGATTCAAAGACGGGTGGTAAGGGTGGGTGGGACATGAAAGTCTTTGTCCCGTGAATATATATACAAGAGCACAGTCAGACAAGCAACTGGTTCCATTTCAACACTGACCCAAAGAGAGTAATTTTATGTAGTTGTCTTTATAGACACTAGGTGACACGTTCTGCACTGTGGCAGTCAGGGATCTGTAATTGCTCCTGGCTTGTGTAGTGTTGTTTTCCGTCTTTACCACATCATTATGCAACACTGCCCAACCAAAAGTCTATAATCAAAGTGTGCTCTGCTAAAGACAATGTGGTATCCTGGATGGGACCTAGAACAGAAAAGGAGTATCACTGAAGAAACCAGCAAAATCCAAACAACATCTGCAGTTTAGCTAAAAGGAATGCACTCATGTTGATTTCTTAGTTTTGACAAACGTGCCTTGGTGATGTCAAATGCTGGTATCGGGGAAAGCGGGTGAGGAGTATACAGAAGTCTGCGTGCTATCTTTTGCTGTTGCTGCTGCTGCTGTTTTATGCTTCCTGATACATAGTAGATGTATGTATTTATGGGGCACATGAGATGTTTTGACACAGGCACGCAATGTAAAATAAGCACATCATGGAGAATGGGGTGTCCATCCCCTCAAGCATTTATCCTTTGAGTTACAAACAATCCAATGACAGTCTTTATTTTAAAACATACAATTAAGTTATTATTGACTCTAGTCAGCCTGTTGTGCTATGAAACAGTAGGTCTTATTCATTTTTCTGGGTACTATCTTTTGCAACCTTTCTGCTGTAAATTTTAAAGCGTACTCCAAAACAAAGTATGTATTTCAAAAAATGCTCTGTGAACACAAACGAGTTGAGAAATGATCTAGGCTGTGGTCATAGCCCCTCACTCACATCTCCCATCCTTAACAAGACCAAATGGGGCTGGGCACAGTGGCTCATGCCTGTAATCCCAGCACTCTTGGAGGCACGGGGGTGGATCACGAGGTCAGGAGTCCAAGACCAGCCAGACCAACATGGTGAAACCCCATCTCTACTAAAAATACAAATATCGGCCAGGCGTGGTGGTGCACACCTGTAATCCCAGCTACTAGGGAGGCTGAGGCAGGAGAATCACTTGAAACTGGGAGGCGGAGGTTGCAGTGAGCTGAGATCGCATCACTGCACTCCAGCCTGGGCGACAGAGTGAGACTCTGTCTCAAAAGAAAAGACCAAACGGAGCCTACATGCAGCCTGCACTCCCAAAGCGGGAGATGGGTGTCACTGGCAGCCAGGGAAGTCGGGGTGGGGGAGGCAGAATATGTTCATAGCACTTAAGGACAAAATGTGCCTTCAAAAACAAACGATAATTATATAGAATCTGAGGAACATTTGCAGAAAATCACCATCTCAAGGGAAACTACATCCTGTTAATCAAAGAGGTTGAGGCCCTTTTGATTATCAGACTAAATATTTTTAGGCAATATCACTGAATGCCTGGAAAGAACATGAACAGCATCCGCTGAAGAAAAATCTGACTTTAGATAAAAAGGCAAGTCCAACGTATCATAGGAAAAATCAACCCCAGAAAATTAATGTAGAAAATTTGACAAAAATTTTCTCTTTCCTCCCCGTTCGCCTTCACCCAACTGCCTCTCCACTGCCCTTCTTCCAAATATCCAGATTTCTACACTGGCTATTGATTATCTCACCATCTGACTAAAGCTTAAGGGAAAGAATAGAAAGAGACCTACGGTTAGTATTAAGAAGAGATAAATAGATGGAGATTAGCATTTTCTTAAAGCAATGTCGAGTGGGTGATTGAATAGACATGAAAATGACATTTAACTTGAGACTAGTGAATCCCCAGTCAAACCTAGCAAGTTGGATGTTCAGTGAAAAACAAACTGAAAATGGCATGATGTGCCCTTCTTGGTGTATCACAAATAGATGCATCATTCTTTCCAAATGTGTAATGGCAAATCATCGTAGATTCCATAATCTCCAGGAAAGGGTTTTATATTAAATGGATGCATTCTGGTTCAGGCACAAAGGGCTGGCCGGATACCGTCCCTTCTACTTTGCTATCAATCAAAATGTTCTCTGATGACTGCTTGGCTTCTTAAACCCTTAAGTGATTAATATCAGTCATCTCGTCCTATTCTCTCAATGAACTCCTCAAATCATTTGTTCATCCAAACATACAAACGTTTTTCTGTGTCTATAATATGTAAATGACTCCTACAAATCAATAAAAAGATAAGGAAATCTATTATTACTTGAATTAACTTGTTAAGCTTATTAATATAAACTGGTGAAAAGGTCACATGCTTATTTTTGTTATTCAGATATTCCCAAAACTGCTAGGAAAGAAGAATTGGATCAATCTGGAAGAATTATATAAAATCAACATCTGCGGCAATTATTGTAAGAATGCAGTGTTTGTAGCACGATTCTTGGAATTCTCCTTTGTAACTTCCCAGGAATTCTCAGTCTACTGCTACCCAATAGACTATTACAAGACACTTTCTCCCTTGATGTAAAAGATCACTGATTACTTAGTCACAAATATAGACCAAATGCAAGAATCATAAATAAACCAAAGTGGCGCAAGAGACTTCTGAATTATTTAGAGCCTGGACATCATCTCTGAACAGTAATCCATTTTCAGTACAACTTTCAATGAAAACGCCTTATGTAAGCAACATTCATTAAGGTGTCCTGCCGCCTGATGGAATGATGAAAGTTGGGTGACTTCAATGAGTTTGTTATTTCATCTGAGTGCTGATTCAAAATCATTCTAGAGATTGGAACTTCCAGTGAAGAATCTGTTAGCAATCGCCTTTTATAGCCAGGGACTCGACACGATTTCAATTTCTCTGCTCCGTGATCATGTTCATTCATATATGATGTTTAGGAGCCAAGCAGATGACTAGGTTCAGCTTATTTCCCAGAGCCAATTGAAAGAAAATGTGCTCATTTCCATTAAAGCCAGAAACGGATACAGCAATTGCCATGTCAGAATTGACGCCATTTACCGTATCTTTGGGGGCTATGGGATTTGGTCATAAAACTTCCATTTGCTGGTGTATTTTGCTCTAAAATGTGGCTATTTCTTATACCATTTTGTGATCCAGTTCGCTAATAATGTTACATTATTTAATATATTGAAACCTAAGACATTCTATTTGGTGGCCCATTTTTCAAACCATGCAAACATTGACTTTACTAACACACTGCAACAATTTCCAAACCATGAAGAATCATGACTATGCAGAATCAGAGAATTCACATCGCCTCAGTCGAACTCTACAGGCTTCTTCCTCTACCCAATGAGCATGAGAATTTGCAACCAAACAGTCCAAAACTATGATTCAGCATATAAAACACCCAGGCAACTCCTAGTGGAGCCTCAGCAAAGGCGACCCAGTCTGTTAAAATGTGCAGCACTAGAATTGTTTCTGTTTTCAGGAATCTCCAGCCACAACTAAATGTATCCTTTAAATTGTCTGGCTTTGCTTATTTTAAACCAAGCCTTCCACATTACTTTAACGTGGGGTTACTTAAAAACATAATTACTGGGGTAACCGCAGTAGTACACTATTGTCAAAAACCAAACAATCTTATTTTTCATCCAGTCTCATTAGTCAGAGCATCAGCTCCGTGATGTATATTGTATATACAGAGCTTTGAAAGGGAAGAAAAGCCTTGGGAGTATACCAAGATCCCAATCATGTTCTGTGAAAAATACCTATTGAAACACAATAGCAAACACATTTTTTTTTCCCCTTGCAGAACAATGGAAACGAATTTGCTGCTGCTGAATCACACATAGGAACCTCAAATCAACAGGACCAAAATTCAATACCCACTCCCTGCACCCGCTACACATAGAGTATTTTGTGGATTATTTTTATGAAACTCTAGCTTTACAAATCATAGACATAATTCTTCTGAACTAGTATTTCATAACTGAAAACAGCAGGAAACCTAGAAGTCACAACTGGTCTACCTCAGGAGGCAGACATATAAGCGAATGGACCACTGGCTAATAGACTACCTAAAATGAACCAACCCAAAAATCCATTGCTTAACTAAGTACCCAACCATGATGAAACAACCAAGAGGGCCACTAATCTAGTTAACAGATCAATCAAGATGAACCAACTGAGCAGTCTACTAGTTAAAAGAAGAACCAATCATGTGATCCAACCAACCAAGTGGACTGCTATTTAACAAAGAAACCAACCAAGTGACATCTGATGATGCCAAATTCAGCTTCATCCAAAAGAGATGAAAGAAAGCTTCTAACTTGCCCACAAAGAGAAGCTCTTAACTCACTCACACACACTCCATGAAATCTGGCAATGTGACCACCACTCAGGTCACCACATGGGACTGGAAATGGTTCATGCAGCTGTACTTACGAAGATTATTTATGGGGGTTCTCGTGTCCATGTTCTCGTAATGCTGGACGTGGACAACAATGTTCAGGTCTCTCTCCATGTGATCAGTGTTGCAGTGGCCCTGTGGCCTCATGACATCTGCAAGGGCCCTGGAAGAAGAATGAATTTAAATCTGTTCATTCAGAACCCAATGATTGGCAGCTGCGATGCACTGAGTACCGAGCTGGTGAACAAAAGGCAAGGCAGATTGCTCCATGGAGCCACCATTCTAGTCAGAGGTGGGATACAGAAAAACGTTAAGTAAATGCAATCGCTATAATTAGAGGTTACGCAGGGACTTTACACAGAATAGTGTACTTCTCACAACAGCCGTGTAATAACAGGAATATCTACTCCACCGAGTTTTTAAGGTGATTAAATGATGAATACATGTAATGTGTCTGCACTCCAGAAATTTGGTTCTCACCAAAGAGAGAACCCTTCATGTACAGCCATGGCCCCGTATTAGTAACACTAGATAACATTTATTATTTGCCGTAAGCCAGGCACCATGCTAATTGCATTACATGTCTTAACTAAACAAAGCAGCACGAAACACATTATGAGGCTTATTGCTCCTTGCAGATGAGTAAACAAAGGCTCAGAGAGGTGAATCAACCAAGGTCACAGAGCCAGTAAGTTGTGGCACAGGAATTTGAGCCTCAGTAATTTTGGACTGTGTAGGGGGTGGACACACAATTCAACCTATGACAGTGACCTTCATGATTAGATGTAAACTTAGCAAAAAAAAAAACTCAACGTTCATACATAGAACAGACCCAAGAACTGTCAAACAGATATTGCACCTAAGATCAGACCTACCAACACATTTTTTTCTCTTTACTCTCCATTATGTGTTTATTCAGATTATATGAATATTACTGAAAGATATATATTTTGTAGATATTGTTGTATATGTGTGTTTTACATAAACAGTGTTTTTTATCAAAAACCTCATTCCGTCTCTTCCTTTGTTCACAAGTGAGCATTAGCCATATTGCTGAATGTGAATCACTCCCATCCCTTGCAACTGCTGCACAGTATTCCGTCATATGCAATCCCCACATTTCACTTACCTGCCGAAATGCAACAGTTAGTTTGGTGGAGGAACTGATCCATCAGAAACCCATCAGAATGGATGGCAGCTACAAAAAACCAACTGTTTCATCGCAAACCAGCAGACTATCAGCCCTATTTGTCATTTCCATAATTATGGGCAATCTAGATGGTCACCAACTCCCCGACCCTGGTAAACAACACTGCAATAAACATCTTTTTTTTTTTTTTTTCTTCAGATAGGGTCTTGCTCTGTCATCCAGGCTGGAGTGCAGAGGTGTGATCATGGCTCACTGCAGCCTCAAATTCCTGGGTGCAAGTGATCCTCCCACCTCAGCCTCCTGCATAGCTGGGACCACAGGCACATGCCACCATGCCCAGCTTATTTGTTTTCTTTTGTAGAGACGCGATATCAGGGTCTTACTATGTTGACCAGGCTGGTTTCAAACTCCCGTCTTCAAGTGATCCTCCCACCTCCACCTCCCAAAGTGTCGGGATTACAAGCATGAGCCACCACAGCTGGCCAATAAACATCTTCATACAGGCCTCCTCTGTACCAGGGAGAAGTTCTCCAGGGCACAAATCCACAAGTAGTATTGCCGTGTTTGGGGATATACCCCCGAGCTGTTAGCTGGCCAGAGCCCTCTGAGCCCACACAAACAGAGGAGGAGGAGGAACTGTTTGCAGGAGACCCACACAGACAGGCTGGGGCCTGTCTGCTGAAATTTACCACACTACAGCAGTGATTCTCAAACAACAGTCTGCCTATCAACGGTGTCAGTGTCCTGGCAGTGTCGCCTGGGAACTTGTTAAGATGCAAATGTTCAGATCCATCCAGCCCTCCTGAGTCAGAAACTCCAGGGCTGGAGTTTACCCAGCAGTCTGCGAGAATCTGGTACACATTCAAATGTAAGACTGTGCTAAGGCCATAGAGGCCCCGAGCATGCATGGGGGAATTCTTGATCATGGGGCAATGGAGTCATGGGGTAAGAACTACAGCTGGTGAGAAGACATCTGGGATGTGAGAGAGAAGTAACACAGGGACTTTATGCAGAATAGAGCACATACGTCTCAGAACAGCCGTGTTGTAAGAAGCCAGCATAGCAAGAGCCCCACGTGAATTAGAGGAAAAGACTGAGTCTACAGAGATGAGAGAATAACAACAGCTCTCATTCTTTCGTTGTTTCCACAAATATTTATCGTCTACTACATGGCACGCACTATATAAGGCCCTGAGGATGCAGCAGTGCCCAAGATGAACGTTACTGCCTTCCTGAAGCTTATATTCTATGAGAGAAGATTTTTTTTTAAATAAACATGTTAGGTAAATAAACAAGGGCTGCAAATCAAATAAATAAGAGTAATGTGATCCAGAGAGCCTGGGGGCACGGTAGCAATTTCCACAACAGCCAACAAGTGGAAACAACCCGAATGGCCTCAGCTGATGAATGGACACACGCGATGTATTACAGCAAAAGGAGTATTCTCCAGCCATACACAGGAATGAAGCACTGGTACCTGCTACGACGTGAATGAATCTCGAAAACATTATTCCCAGTGAAAGAGGCCAGACACAAAAGGCCATACATTGTATGATTCCATTGATATCCAATGTCCAGAATAGGCAAATCCATAAAGATAGAAAGTAGATTTGTGGTTACCAGAGGACACGGGGAGGGGAGACGAAGGTGACTGCTAATGGATACGGATTTTTTTAGGGTGCTAAAAACCTTATTAGAATTAGATAGTGGACTGGGAGTAAGTAGTGATGATAGTTGCACAACTTTGTTAAGTATTAGGTTGGTGCAATAGGAACTGCAACTTTTGCCATTTGACACAATAGCCAAAACCAGCTGGTTGCAGTGGCTGACACCTGTAATCCCAGCACTTTGGGAGGATGAAGCAGGAGGATCACCTGAGGTTGGGATTTTGAGACCAGCCTGACCAATATGGTGAAGCCCCATCTCCACTAAAAATACAATAATTGGCTGGGCGTGGGAGTGGGTACCTGTAGTCTCAGCTACTCAGGAGTCTGAGGCAGGAGAATTGCTTGAATCTGGAAGATGGAGATTGCAGTGAGCCAAAATCACATCACTGCACCCCAGGCTGGGCAACAAGAGCGACACTCAGTCTCAAAAATAAAAATAAAAAAAGTAATGACAAAAACCACAATTACTCTTGCACCAACCTATGTATGAAAAAGCATTGAATCGCAAACTATATTTTCTTAAAGTATACTTTCTAAATATAATAAAAACCACTAAATGTATACTTTTAAGTTACAAATAAACAGAGAAGGGACAGATGCAGTGTAAATCAGGAAACGCCTGTGTGAGGGCGTGACGCTGGAGATGAGCCTTGAACAGTGAGGAGTTGGTCACGTGAAGTGGATGGGAAGAGCATTCCAGGCTGAGAGAACAGAAAGTGCAAAGGCCCTGAGGCGGAAAAGAGCTGAGTTATTTGGAGAATAAACACGAAGGCCAATGACACTGGAACAGGGCAGACGAGGAGGGGCGGGTGACAAGGCGTCAATCAGCATAATCTGTTTCATAGAGCAAGACACAGTCCACGTGAACTCACTAAGCAGTGCAGGGATGGAGAGGAGATGCAGACCTGAACGTCTTTGAAATCAAAGTATGGGCTCCTTCCGACCTCCGTGCAATAAGCAGGGTCTGAAACTCAAAGGGGCTTCAGGGAAAGAAAGTTTTGAGACAAAAGACAGAGGCCTTCCAAAGCTAACTTGCCTTTTTCACTTTTAAACAAGCTCTTCACACTGAGCTTCAGGAGATCACTGAATCCTCTGAAACTGGATGGAAATTCTGTTTGTGCATTTTTCTCAAGCAAGAACCATCATTATCAGATATTCTAAGGAGTCCCCCCTTCTCCCACCCCCCGCAAACAAACTCCAAACTATTCAGGCTTTCAAAAGGATAACGACGTACATAATCAGGTGGGCTACTGCGAACTTGGTCAGTTCTGCCATCTGCAGATCCTCTGGGCTTCTGAGTACCAGCATTTGTGAAATTTCAGCCCAAAAGCCCAAGGATACTTTTCCCCAGGGCAGCCCTTCCTAGAGCATGCGGCAGAGATGAGTCGTCTTGGGGAACTATCATTTCCTGGACAAAGGCTCGCTCACTCCAGGGACTGCATAAACCGATTTGATACGGGGAAAGGAAATATCAGAACCTCTTTGTATGGTTTTACCTGTATTGATGCTGGCGCCCACTCTTGGAAGGTCCACGTAAGATGGCAGGAATCAGGAACCTTGGACCAAGAAAGGTGACCACCAGCAGTACCATCGCTGGGATGTGCTGCCTATATGACAATTATATGTGCCCCTAAAGGGGATGCACAGATCATTTATTAGCTTGGGGTAAAAGTAATGGCAAAAACCGCAATTACTTCTGCACCAACCTAAAACTTTTTACTCAGCTAACCATCACAAAGCAGACATGTGGTTTAAAAATGCCCCATTCTTAACAAAACCACAGCCTCAAGATAGCGCTGATCATGCAAGCACAAGAAAACAATAAACTGGACTCCCCCTACCCCTCTTCAAAAGCTTCTCACAAGGTTTTATGACGATTCATTGAGATCAAAATAAAGTCAGATGAAAATAATGAAAATGCTCAGGAGGAATGGTTAAAATATGTTTTTATTAATGATGAACTTCGCCCTTCAGTGTACATCATACGTTGAGACAGTATAGTATTAAGTCACCACAATTAGCAACAGATTTTCAAAAAATATTTCACCTTCAAGCTTAGTTTGAAATTTGTCCTTATGTATGCTTCATAACGTACCTAATCATTGTTCATGGGTCCACGCACATGCATATACTTAGTAAAACAAATGTGCATATATTGGGTTGCATATAAAAAACATTTTATAGACAGGGATGTGATGAAAATTTTTAATGAATTAGACAGAAAGAACCAGTTATGTGTCCCAAAACACACAAATGTCTATGAATTTGGCATTTGTTTGTGGCACAGTTAGAGTGCTTCTCAGATGTTAAGATGCATCCAGATCACCTGGGGATCTTGTTAAAACACAGATTCTGATTCAATGAGCGGAAGGTGGGGCCTAAGATTCTGCCCAAGCTCCCAGGTGATAAAAACGCTGCTGGTTCACAGGCCACACTCTGAGTGACAAGACCCTAAGGGTACTGTGATGGTTAGTGTCATATGTCAACTTGACTGGGCCATGGGGTGCCCAGATATTTGATCAACCATTATTCTAGGTGTTCTGGGAGGGTGCTCTTAGATTAGATTAACATGAGTAAAACAGATTGCCCTTCTAAGGCAAGTGGGCCTCATCCAATCATCTGAAGGCCTAGAGCAAAACACTGACCTTTCCCCAAAAAAGAGAGAATTCTCCTGCCTGTCAGCCTTCAGACTTGTACAACAACAAAGGCTCTGGAGATTGTGGACTTGCCAATTCCTTCTAAGAAATCTTTGTATATTTGTTCTGTTTCTCTGGAGAATCCTGTCTCTAGCAGGTACCTGAAGAGGCAGATACACTTTTTCTTGATAGTCCTCCACTCAGTTCAGAATTATATTGAAACATGATTGTTTGAAACAATTGTGTTGAAACACAATTATGTGGCCATTTTTGAGGGAGAAAATGACTGAATATTGGCAATTTCACGAGAGTACTGAAAGCTAGTGCTGGTTCAACTTTCTTGTACATTTCCTTTTGTGTTACCTGTCTCCTGATATTTGACTGTTGGCTCTGCAAGGGCAAGGATTGCTTTTGTTCTATTCATGGTTCTCTCGTAGCTCTCGGCACAGTGCAGGGCATAGGTTAGATGTTCAGCGAATACCTATTTATTGAATGAATGAATGAATGAATGAATGAGTGAGTGAATTTGGAGGTACTTTGCTATGCCAGGCAAACCAGGATATCAAATATAGAACTTCTACTTGCCAAGTACTGAACTAGGCACTCAGAATCCAACTATGGAGTAGAAGAGACAATTGTGGTCCCTGCATGTCTTACTGTGAATGATAACGAAAAGGCCAGGGATGGTGGCTCATGCCTGTAATCCCAGTAGTTTGGGAGGCTGTGGATCACTTGAGGTCAAGAGTTCGAGACCAGCCTGGCCAACATGGTGAAACCCCATCTCTAATAAAAATATAAAAATTAGCCCAGCATAGTGGTGGGTGCTTGTAGTCTCAGCTACTTGGCAGGCTGAGGCAGGAGAATCACTTGAACTGCGGAGGCAGAGGTTGCAGTGAGCCAAGATTGCACCATTGTACTCTAGCCTGGACAACAGAGTGAGACTCTGTCTAAAAAAGAAAAAAAGAAAAAAAGGAAGGGATAATGGAAGGAGACAGATAATATAAACTAGTAAACCAGTAAATTAGTTAATTAGTAAGTTCATCTTAGACCATAATGTAAAATGAAGCAAATAATACTGACTGGGTGATGGGCTGGAGTGTGTCAGGCTAGAGTGGGAAGCAACTAAGCCTCGTCAGGGATGGCTTCTCAGAGAAAGTGACATTGGAGCTGGGACCCGGGTGATGAGGAGGGACCAGCCACACAAGGGCCAGCACAACAGTTCCAAGGTGGGAATGAGCTTAGTTTATCTGAGGAACAAGAATAAAATGTGTATCTCTTTTCTTTCCAATTATAATGATAAACATATGACCCCAATATTTCCAAACAGAACTCAGAGTCCCAGTATCTTGCTCAAGAGCCTCCAGGATCCCAATGTCCAATCTATGTGTTGACTTTTAAACCCTTTAATAGAATTCCTGAGCATTTCCTCTTGCACAAGAAGCCATCATTTATTTTTCAAGAATCCAAGGGCAACGGGCATGAGTGGGCTTTCTAGAGTAATGGATACACAAGTGTAGACATTTGTCCAAACTCATCAAAATATACACTTAAAATGTGTGAATCTTATTGGGTCAGTTAGACCTCAATGAAGTTGATTTTTAAAATGCAAAAACTCAATGCCTAAAGAGAAGCCAACATATCCTGCAAAGAAAAATAAATACTTTTCCGTGGCCAACAGTATATGCATGCAAACATGGACTTCTCCAGCCTGGGAAGCTGGTCAAAGCCTTAGGATAACCACAAATGCATAGAAAGATGGGAGACAGGAGAGATACTGGAAGGGAAAAGACAAGAGAAGGAGGTGCATTTATCACTATTTGTTGCTACTTCTTTGCAAGGGATGCCAGTTCTTCTGAAGCATGTTTTAAAAACACACAGGACCCTGCTCTGTAATCTGCCACTTGAATTTCCAATTCTGTTTGAAGGTGGACAAAATAATGACATGTGTTCCCTACTGGCTTCAACTGTAGAAAGCTTCAAACATGTGCTTCTGTCCCCAAGGTCATTTCTCATCAACACCTCCACCATGATGTCTGGGCCTATAGGGGCAGATGTAGAAAACGTTCCTAGTCTTCATCTGATGCTGGCTTCTTGAACTGGCCTCGATGCATGTGCTGTTGTTTGCAGGGCATCACATACTTCTTTGTGATCTGAGGAGACTGGAATTCCTGCAGGTGTGCACTCACACGCAGTGTGGCTTAGCAGTCAAGGATCCGTGCACTTAGACCATCCGGGTTTGAAGTCCGACACTCCACTCACCAGGGGCAGGTTCATCCTCTTGGAAAGAAATCTGTGCCTCCGTAAACAGCAGATTGTCATAGAGCCTACCTCATGAGGGAAGGGTGTGAAATTAAATGAGAATTTACACATAAGCTTATGGCAAAATTGCAAAATCAACAAGGATTCTTCAACACCACTTTGGCCAACACTTTGCAGTGTATTTCATGTAGTCACACATAGACACTCCCTCCTATTCTGCACCTGCCAGCCCCTCCCGCTCAGATTCAAATGCAAGTCCAGAGAGGTTAGGAGACTTGGTCAATGTCACCCAGCTAAATAAATATAACAGAGCAAGGGTCAGTCACCAAGATCCAAACAACAACATAATTCTCTTCAGTAGACAAGATGTAGAATTTTTCAGTAATAAGGATGGTGATAAAAGGGTAATAGTTGCTGAGCAGTAACCATGTGACAGGTCCTGTGTTCATTGTTTTCCAAGCCCTGTCTCAGTGAATCCTCCACCTGCAGACAAGAGCCTGAGACTAAGAGATGTGAAGCAACCTTCCCAAGGTCACACAGCTATTAAGTGGCTGAGCTGGGATTGAAGCTCAGGCCATCTGACTAGAGCCTGGGCTGTTCAGACCAACTCGACTGACTCTCTAGGGGCTGCAGTAAATGTAACAGAGTGACTCTGGTGGAGGTGGTGACTGAGAGGAACCCAAGAGCTTCCTGAAGGAGGCAGTCACCACTCAGTGGCAACCAATAGCTGCTGTGTCAAAATGCAGATCCAATGTCACCAGACCCACTAAGTTCTCATGAGAAACCGGAAATCTGGATTCCTGCATAAAATCTCCCAGTTTTTAAATGCTGGCAACTGGGTCTCACTTGGTTTTAAAACACCATGCATAATAGAGACTAAAGAGATTTCACGGCCAAATACAATAAGCCAGGTCCTGATGTGCAAAACCAAGCTCTAAAAGACATTTTTTGTATGAGTGAGAAATTTTTAAATGACTGGATGTCTGATGATATTATGGGATCTGTGTGCTTTTTCCTGGGTGTGATAATAAAATTGTGCTGTGTAGGAGAATGCCCTTGCTCTCAGGAAAGCCCCATGCTGAGATATTAGGGACTAAGTGTCAGGTCTGCAACTTATTTTCATGTTTCAGCAAAGAAGGAAAGAAGAAAGGGAGGAAGGGGAAAAGGAAAGGAAGAAAAGGAGGAAGGGACGAAGAGAAGAGGGGAAGGAAGGAAGAGAAGGGAAGAAGGAAAGAAGAGAGGGAGGGAAAAAAGGAGGAAGGGCAGAAGGAAGGAAGGAAGGGAGGGAGGGAGAGAGGGAAAACGGAGGAAGAGAGGAAGGAAGGAAGAAAGGCAGGAAAGAAGGAAGGGAGGAGGAAAGGATGGAAAGGAGAGAGGAAAGGAGGATGGAAGGAAGGCAGGCTAGACAGAGGGACAGGAGGAAGGGAGGGAGGAAGGACAGGAGGGAAGAGGGGAGAGAGGGAGAAGGGAAACAAAAAATATGGAGAGAGTGTGTGACCAATAAAGCAACTATGGTAAAATACTAATAACTGTTCAATCTAGATTAGTGGTTCTCAACTAGGGCCAGTTTTGCCCTTAGATGACATTTGGCCATGTCCAGAGACATTTTTCACCGTCATAACTAGGGTGTGGAGTACGTGCTACCAGCATCTAGTGGGCAGAGACCAGAGATGTCGGCAAACACACCGCACTGCAGCCCCGCACAATAAAGGATTCTCCAGTCAATACTGCCAAGGTTGAGAAATCCTCATCTAAATAAAGGATATACTGAAGTTATTTTATGATTTTTCAAGGTTTTTGTGTATGTCTACAATTTTTCACAACACAAAATTGAGGAAAACTTAAAAATAAAAACACCTAAATAGAAATACTTTGCAGATCAAGCAGAATGTGTCTACACGGTTTGGTAACCATAGCTGGTTACCATTCACAGTCATTTATTCTAATCAATAGTGGTTGACTGTGGCTGCTCTTGCAGCTGCTGAATGGGCATTTGTTCAGTTCTTACTAGATCCCGTGCACGCCTCCCCACACCGCTTCCTGGAATTGCTGTCTTTCTCCTTTTCTCGCCCTAATTAGCCCAGAAGGAAGCAGGCCACAGGCCCAGGACTCTGAACCTGCAAACTGGTATCTTGGAGACCTCTGCAGGAAAACCCAAGTTTACTGGCCACCAGGGGCAAAGTTTATAATGGGGGGGCGTGACAACATGGTTGTCTTTCAAGAGAATATACTTTCAGTCCAGGTAAGAACAAACTCCCATTCAGGGTCCCTTGCAGCTCCAGACAAAAATTAAGAGGTTGTGACTGACAGGTTAATTTCACCTGGAAGCTACTTTGCATCATAGCAGCCTCTCTGATGCCAACCTTGGCATGCTGGCACCCACTGGAGCATCCCTTAGCACCACCCAGCAAAAGCTACTAAGTCAATTGCCATAGCTGGGATTCCAGATGATTAACTGCGTAAGCAGTCCAGGACACATTTGGCAGGTACCTGGGGCAGCCCCAATGTCACAGAAATAAGCAACAGAATGCAAATAAGACTGAGCACAGTGGCTCATGCCTGTAATCCCAGCACTTTGGGAGCCAGAGGTGGGTGGACTGCATGAGATCAGGAGTTTGAGACCAGCCTGGCCAACCCCAGGCCAGGTGAAACACTATCTCTACTAAAAATACAAAACAATTAGCCGAGCATGGAGGTGCACACCTGTAGTCCCAGCTACTTTGAAAGCTAAGGCAGGAGAATTGCTTGAACCTGGAAGGAAGACATTGCAATAAGCCGAGATCCTGCCACTGCTCTCCAGCCTATATGACAGAGCAACAATCCGTCTCAAAAAAAAAAAAAAAAATGCAAATAAGAGAGTCACAGTGGCTCCTCTCCTTTCTCCTGGATTAATTTATCCACTCCCCAACCCTAAGAAATAGTCCCAAATCCAAGACTAGTGTTTTCCCAAGTGTGGACCACTTTATCTCAGAGCCATTAGGGGAGGGGGGTTGTTAAATGAAGATTTCTTGGACCCACTCAGAGCCTATTGATTCAGAATCTCTGTGGGTCAAACTCAAGACTCTGCGTTTTAGGACACTGCTCCAGATCCTGATGTTAATTCAATCTGAAAACATCTGCCTCAGACTCAAAACCGGGAGACTGGTAATGCAATTTCCTAACTGTGTGACCTTGGACACAGAATCTTACCTGAGCCATGATTTTCTTGTATGTATATGGCTATTAGAATAGCACCTGTCTCGTGTAAGAACTAAATGAGAGGGCGTTTTACACACACACACACAACCCCCAGCACAGTGCGTGCCTCCACGTACATGGCTCAGCAGGTGTTAGTTCCTTTTCCTTAACAGTGATTGGGGGAACATTAGCATCACCTGAAGAGCTTTTCGAAGTGCAGAGGCAACCAGGCACAATGGTTCACACCTGTAATCCTAGCACTTTGGGAGGCCAAGGTGAGCGAATCACTTGAAGGAATTTGAAACCAGCCTGGCCAACATGTGAACCCCACCTCTACTAAAAATAAAAATAAAATAAAAAATACAGATGCCTAGGTCCCACCTTAGAAGCTGCCAGTAAAAAATCAACAACTCTCTTTTCAGGAGTATGCACTTCCACTCCATCCTGCAATTCTCAAAAATGTATACTGGGACAACCTGTGTTGAGGCTCTGGTACCCCAAGACTGGGTCCTCTGGATTCCGGCTCCAGGCAGACCCTCTCTATACCTGAAGAAGAAAGTAGCTGCAACCCGCTCAGCTGTGGTCATTTTTCCCCCAGCAGAGCTGCACGGGAGCGGGGGGGGGGGGGGGGGGGACGCAGGACCGGGAAGTTGGATCCCTGCTGGGCCCTTAGGTAACCCGCAGACAGCTGTCACCGGAACACCCAGATCAAAGAGGGCTGATCCAGCATCACTTTTTCCCATAGATGCCCAAAGGTTAGCTCTCCTCCCCACCTGCCCACCTCCCGTCAGGTCAACCAACAGGGAGGGCTCCTTTAAGAGCTGATTCGCGAAGACAGGGCTTGGTGGAGATTTCAGCAGTAGTTAACCGAATCTGCAAGGCAGCCTACCTGTCCGGAAGTGAATCTTTCCCTACCAAGGCGACACCCGCTGCCGCAGTCCTGAGACCACTTCTCCCCATATCTTAACACAGACCCCAGGAATTAACAGGGACTGGCCTGGCCGGTGGGGCTGGGGACAGGACACCCCGTGGCTGCGGAAGGTGGGCGAGGCCAGAGCTTTACTCCTTTAGTAGGTCAGGGTTTCTTGAAGCCCCTCGGAGCTCACTTCTGTGCGGCAATTCCCCACCATCCACCCACAGCTCCCTGCTGACCCAAACCGAGAACTTCCTCACCTCTTCCCCCCAAATCTCTTCTCTCTGGAAATAAAGAAAAAATCTCATCGGATACTCTGCGTATAAGTAGAAAATAATTACTAATGAGGTGGTGATGTTCCTTTGCCTATTTTTGGTTGGTCTCTTTGTTCAGATTTTTTTAGGCATCAGACGGAGCGCGCGCACACACGCGCGCGCGCGCGCACACACACACACAGGCCCCCGGCGGAGGGGGCGCGGGAGAAGGGTTGGGTAGAGGGGAGAGGAAAACACAGCGACTTCGTTACCCAGACTCGGACGGAAAGAGGACAGTTAAAGCTGATGCCCCAGCCCTCCAGCTGTTCGCAGGCAGCTAGTCGCTCCTTCCACCCCGCCCGCCTGGACCTCACGCGAATCCCCCCGCCTCTCCCGCGGCCGGGGGTTTAGGGCTTAGTGCTCCTCGTGGCTGCGTCCTCCGCCTCCAAAGTTACGGAGTTTGCGAATCGATTTCGACACTTAAAAAAAAAAAAGAAAGAAAGAAAAAGGCAAACAGCTCTATTAATCCCCCAATGCCTTTTCCCATCTGCTGCGACTAGCCAGTGCTGGGGCTTGCATAATGAACAAGGCAAACCCGAAAGTTGACAAAATCAGGGTGCATGGAAGTAAGAGCGCGGGAGGAGGGGTCTCGGGCCCCCGCAGGCCAAGCCAAGGAGGGCAAGGGGCGCAATCTGCAGCCATGGCTCCGGCCCAGGGCTTGGAGAGACGGAGATCGGAGAAAGGGATGAGGTGGGTAAAGGGGCAGGAGGCAGCTGAGGTCCGAAATCCGCGGACCACGAAGCTCTGAGAAAGCCAGGCGGCCGCTCCAAGCAAAGCTTTTGTTCTCGCCCTCCCCTCACTCCACCTCCCTCGCCTCCTTTTCGCGAGTCGTACGAGTTGCAGGCGGCACTCACTCTGATCCTCCCTCCTTCACACACACGCGCGCGCGGGCTCACACACGCCCCCCTTCCCTTTCGGGCTCGCCTGCCCCTGTTTACCAAGAAGCTAGCACCTGGAATCCAAGGGGTGCCATGGACCCCCTCCCCAAAACCCAAGACTTCAGGGCCACGGGCTCCCAGACTGTGTGTCTCAAGTCCGCCTCAATCACCAGCCGGAGAAGGCGGCCAGAGGACGAGGGGGGCAGAGTCCTACACACACACACACTCACGCACACGCTCATACCCACACCTGTGCTGAGCCCAGAGCCCCTTCTCAGCGCTTCAAGCTGAAGTTGGCTTCCCGGCGACTTCCCCCAGCGGAGAGGCTGATATGCAGGGAGCGGGGACCTGGGGGAGCGCCATTGCCTAGGGGAAGGTAGGGAGGAGAGAGCTGGGAGAGCGAAACCCGGAGGGGAGGGCGAAGGGGAGGCAGCCCACCTGGACATGTGCTCCCTTTGGGGCCGGTGTGCTTTCTCCAGCCCCAGCTTGGTGAAGATGCCCACGAGCACCATGACGGCCACCACCCCGCAGATGATGTAGACAATCAGGTTGGTCTTGTCCTTGGTGGGGTCGTGCAAGGGGTCGTCCTTGCGGGCGGGGGGCTTGCCGGTGTTGAGCCAGAGCGGCGTGTCGTAGTTGGTGCAGGTGCTTTGGTTCAGTCGCCGCTTCTTAAATGTGCAGCAGAACCGGAAGCCACAAGTCCCGCAGCAGAAGATGAAGTCGCCCGAGCTGCAGTTGAATGGCGGGTCCCACTGGCCCATGACATCGAAGTAACCCCGGCAGAAGTCCGGTGTGGGCGCCCGGGTCGGGGGCGCGTCCGATGCCTCGGCGCCCTCGCTGGCCTCTCCTGAGGCTGCCCCGGAGCGGTTGCCCCCCGCCAGCAGCAACACGCCGCCCAGTTGCGCCAGCTGCCCGTGCCCCGCTCGCTCCTGCGCCCGGCACACGCGGGCGCATAGCTCGGTGAGGAAGCAGCCGAGGAGCAGCCGGAGGACGCGGCGCATCGTGTCTCCCAGCCCGGGCTCGGCCGCTCGGCTGCCGCTGGAGCCGCTGCGGCCGCCTCTCGAGGCGCGGCCGAAGCTGCCGAGGCTGCTGCCGGGGACTGCGAGCCGCCGCGGGCCGCACATGCAGGGAGCGGCGCGGGGCGCTCGGTGGTCGGCGGCCACTGCGCTCGGCTCAGCCCGCGTTCGCCTCCAGCGCGCCGCGCGCCGAGGGGCCGGCCGGGGAGGAGCGCGCCCGGCCGGGCGGGGGGAGGATGAGCGGGGGCAAGCGCGAGGTGCAGGTCCGGCCGGCCACCGGGGGAGGCGGAGGCGGAGAGCGGGAGAGAATCGGGCTGGCAGCTCCTATCCTTGGTGGGGGCCCCGGACTGGCCGCCCCAAGCCCGCTTGCAGTATCCCTCTCACCTCTCCAGCTCGCCAAGTGCGCTGGTGAGAGCGAAGCGACACTTGTGGAATGAAGGGAGGGCAGGAGGAAAGGGGGAGGGGGAGGAGGGCGGGCAGAGGAGGCGCGGGTGGCGGGGGGCGGGCGCGAGCTCTAGAGGGGCGGGGGCGCGGGGAGAGGTGACTTGAGCGGGAGCTAGCTGGGGGGCGTGCAGAGCTGAGCCAGGCAAGCGGGCGGGGAGGAGCGAGCTCGGCAGCCACCGAGGCTGGAGGAGCCGCTCGGATTTCCCGGCAGGTGGAGAACCGCGGCGGGACCTCCCGCGCCCTCTCCGGGTGGGAGGCGCGGCTCAGACCTGTCCAGAGCTGCAGAGGCGGCTCAACTCGTGGCTTTTTCACGGGTGCGTGTGCAGGAGCGGCGGCCGAAATCTGCCCATGAGGGAAAGGATGACTCCGAGAGGATGGGGACAGACTAGATGGCTTTCACTCCAAAACAGAGTGGGTGCAGTCTGATCAGGATCGCCCCTCCCAGGCGTGCGGGGCCGTCTCGCCCTTCCCAGCTGCGCCCTCCAGCCTTGCGCGTAACCCTCGTGGCTCAACTCCCTGGGGCGAGGCAAGGACCCAGGCTGAGCTGGGAAGGACAGGTGGCAAGCCCCTGGGCCGGGGGTAAGCACCCACCGGGGAGAGGGGTTTGGAATGAACTAATCGAAGAAGGTCGGGAGTAGGAGGGTACAGCAAAACAAGGCCGAGGCTATGGCGTGTCCTGGGAGGTCTCTCCTTGGAAGTCCCCGAGCCCCTCGGACCTGCCGCTTTCTGTCCCTCTTCGCCCCCGCAGCGTTCTCTGCGCTCCACAGGAGGGCACACCGCGGCGCCGCCTCTGCGCTCCCGGATCTGGCGCAGCGCAAGGCCTGGGCACCCAGCCTCAGCCACCCTCCCGGACCTGGAGCCCGCGCATCGGTCTCCGGAGCTGGTTGTCCCCTGTCCCCACGAATCCCCCCGGAAATCCTCACCGGGGGCTGCGGAGCTCTGCCTTCCTTCCTCAGCTTCCAGCCTCCTGTCTCCTGTATGTTTCCAAATCTGCCCTCTCTCTCCTACCGATTTCCAGCTCCCCGTAGGCCCTCTCTCATTTCTCCCACCTCTTTCTCTCCTCTGCTTGAATTTGACTCCAGTAGCCCCAAAACAGGATTTGCACTAAAGCTGCTACACCAAATTTAGATCTTCCCACGCCCCGGCGTTTTGTTTTTTAATTGCATTAACTAAGTATACACTTTGAAGGCTGCTTGGCGATTTGCAAGGAGATAATGTTTCCACAACCCTCCTCTCCACTTGGCTGCAGTCAAGGGCTTCTCAGGGCATCTTCAGAAAACGAAAAGTTGGACCACATGTAAAATGGTTTACCAGGGTCCCCTGAATTGAGAACACGTGGGAGGATTTATTGTGACTCTGTTGCAAGTTTTCTCCAAATGAAAGGAATTTTGGCTAATCGCCCCTTCCCTTTTAAAAAAATTGACCTTTTGATGTTTCAAAAAAGATTTGCAAACACACAGCAGGACACTGACATGCTGCTCTGGCTCAACCCAGGAGTATTATATTCCAAACCCACCTGGGGAAGGTATGAACATGTTTAATCCAGACCCACCAGATTCATTATAATAGGATCCCCAAAATAGGACAATATGGAAAGTCTGTCTGTCATGACTGGCAACCCACGCCCACCACCACCTTGTGAGTCCTACAAACACAAGCACTGGTGTGTGAGAGCTAATGAGAGCTGACATTTATTCAGTGCCTGCAACATACCCACTAAGCTTGCTTTTTCTAAAAGCAGCTCCTCAAGGAAGCTTAGAACAGTGCCCAGCATATAGCAGACAGTCTGGAAATGTTTGCTGAACCATCGAGTGACTGGTCTGTAACTCTCTTTCCCTTAGGGAATAGTACCAGGCCCACACAACAGGGAGAGATGAGCCCCAAAGCAATTAAACCAGTTGCCCAAGTAGCTCCAGGAAATGAGTGCCAGAACTGGCATTTGACCCATGAAATTTGAGTCCAGAAACTGCCCTCCAGCTACAACATAAAATAGGCGTCCAAACTCTGTCTACCTCCTATAATGTGTGTGTTTTCGTCTGTCTACCTGCACTGAGATGTAAACTGTGTAATGGAGAGGGTCTTGACTCCCATAACATATCCCCCAGCACCCAGAACCCAGGCATACCGGTCCACAGCTGTGCCCTCCAGCCCTTCAGGCAACTCCAGGGATGTGAGCCTTTTGGGTTCCATGCAGAGCTGGAGGGCACAGCCCTGGGGTACAGTGCTAGGCATGGTAAACACTCAAAAATATGCACGGGCTGTATTAATTAATTAGAATATTTTATGCAAGACTCTGTCATAAACCAAAAGAGGAAAGGAACACTTAGGGCACGGGTGATGGAGTTTCTTCTGTCATTATGTATATAAAGGGTGAGAGTTTTTTATATATTGAATCAGAAATGGAAAGGGACCCTGCAGCAGGCTTCCCATGGTCCAGGAAGCTGTGGCTCAGAGGTTAAGACCTTTGTGGGAGATTACATGGCCAGCCATGGTCCCACCAGGGCTGGATTTAGATGCCTGACTCCTAACCCAGGGCCTCCACTCTTTGCCCATCTCCACCTCAGCAGGCATCAGGACAGAGTTTAACCAGGGACAGGGGAGAACAGTAGGTCACAGACATCTTTCTGCAAGGGTTGGGAGTTTTAAGGAAGTGTTAATTTGATTTTAAAAATAATTCAGAAAAAAGAGACAAAATCTGGACAGAAAAGTCCATTTCAGAATCTGCTTCCAACCTCTGTAAAATATTGCGTGTCACCTGGACATTTGACTCCGGTCCTCAGAGGAGACTCACTGTGGCTGCTGCTCCTCGCTTTAATTAACAGAGACTGCCCCCTGTTTGTGTCGAGAAGAGTGCAAAGCTTGCGCTCGGGAAAGAAGCAGAGAGCCACCCTGTGTGGCTTATGTGCCAATGATTCTAAACCGTAAACCTCCTATCCCCCCATGAGCTGTCCCCAAACCAGATTCCCTTCCTGCTGTCTCTCCTGTCTGCTGTAGCGGCCGCCACTCCCTGGAATATTGCCCCAGCCTGTTTCCCAAGCCTTTGAAAAATATTAAAAAGAGAGAAGAATCCTCTGGGTTCATTTTACTCTGCAAAGAAAAATGTCAATTTCCTCCTAGCACATCAAGTCAGTAAATACAGTTACTACCATGGGTGGCTACTTATTGGGAACATGTGAGTGAGAAAGCATTTCTTTCAGGGACTCTGAGGGGTAGGGGTTATAAATGACCTAATTGGAACACCTTGCAGACTCACGGAAGATTAAAAATCATCATCAATGTCCTCCCCACCATGACCCAAATGAATTCATGCAAATGAACTGATATTAAAATGCAGCTCTTAATGAAAGTACTTTCTATGAAAGAGAGGATGACATTATTATTTACAACACAGGCACTTTTCATATCTAAAGAAGAATCTCATTTGCTCTTGCCTTAATTATGTCAGACTGCAGTACACACAGCCACAAGAATGCAGTTGTACTCCCTAACAATTAGAGAAGGGAACCAAGTATGAATAACAAAGGATGTTAGCTTACCAGGACATTGCAACCGCTGTCCTTAAGCAACTCAACAAATTGCATTGTATGTGCTCTGGTCCTCACCGGAATGAGTGGTTTGTTAATTGCTCTCATCAGGTGGCTTTTAGGGTTTCAAAGAGGTTTTTAAGCAACTGTTAGCCTTCAGGAGAAAAAAAAACATGAAACAGAAGCGAAATGTAGCTAGCACTTTGCCAGTTTCAAGCAACAAGCTGATTTGATGTATTTTATTCTCTCCTGAAGAGATGAGGGAATCCTTGTAGAAGTGAACTAGGTCTGGGCCGGGTGGGCGGGGTTGCTCACACCTGTAATCCCAGCTCTTTGGGAGGCCTCCGTGGGCGGATCATGAGGTCAGAAGTTCAAAAGTAGCCTGGCCAATCTGGTGAAACCCCGTCTCTACTAAAAATACAACAGTTAGCCGGGCGTGGTGGTGCACGCCTGTAGTCCCAGCTGCTCTGGAGGCTGAGGCAGAAGAATCGCTTGAACCGAGAAGTGGAGGTTGCAGTGAGCCAGGATCACGCCACTGCACTCCAGCCTGGGCGACAGAGTGAGACTCCATCTCAAAAAAAAAAAAAAATGTAGTTCTGAAGTATGGTTCCCCGGGTCTGGTGGTGGTAGGTAAGTGATTTTTGCTGGCACCCCAGCAAAGATCTTTGTTATTTTAATAGTTTTACAGGTATTTCAATGTGTATTAGAAAATAATGCATCAAACGTGGGCTGACTGGCATAAAAGTTTAAGGCGTATAGTTAACTATTTTAAGTATATCAAAGTAAAGTCAATTTCAGAAAAAGACATTATAGTATTTACAAATAAAGAAAACAATGTGAAGTGTCTGGTACTAAAAGCTGAAGCTTAGGAAGCACAGGCGTTGGTCTTTCCTCCATCCAGAGTTTCTCAGTCTCAGGACTGTAGACATTTTGGACTGGCTAATTCTGGGTTGGGAGTGGTGGGTGGTGAAGCGCTACTCCCTGGAAAATTGCCCCAGCCTGTTGAAAAATATTCCTAAGCCTTTGAAAAATATTAAAAGGAGAGAAGAATCATCTGGGTTCATTTTGCTCTGCAAAGAAAAAAGTTGATTCCCTCTGAACACGTCAAGTTGGTAAATACAGTCTCTCCCATAGGTAGGTGTTTATTGGGAACATGCCCCTGTATGAAACATGCGAGTGAGAAAGTCTTGTGCCGTCTTGTTCATTGTAGGACGTTTAACAGCGTCTGTGGACTCTACCCACTAGATGCCAGAAGCACCCCCTGGTTGTGACAACCAAAAATGTTGATGGACATTGCCAAATGTTTCCTCAGGGGCAACATTGATTGAAACCCACTGAGTCATGGCTGTGTTTAATTTCTGTCTGTTTCTCATAGGATATCTATGAATTCGAATAACTCAATCTCTCCAAGGCTTAGTTTTCTCATCTGGAAAATGGGAATATGAAAGGTGCCTGTACCCAGGAATGTCACAGATGGTTGATACTTTGTATAAAGTGTGTGGCCAGTAAATAGAACCTCAGCAGTGCTTAATAAATGGTCACTCTTACTATAGTAAATCTGAAGGATGACAAGATGCCAGGCAATGCATTGATGTCTAGGAAGATGGATGACTGAGACAAGGGTTTTGCTCTCCATGGTCTCAAAATCTTTAGGGGAAGATGAACTATAGAGGCAGGGAAGGCTTTATGGGCACAAAACCTGTGCAGTCCCACAGTTCTCCGTGCTCTAAAGGGCCCCGTGCTTGGTTCAATGCTCTGCCCTGAGCACCACCAGTATTGTAGCTGGTCTGGTAAACAGGTGATGCACTTCCAGCAGAAATAGGGGTTAAGGTTACAGGAACTCAGAAGAGGATGTTTAGCTCCACTTACACATTTGAGAAGTCGTAAATACATGTAAGCATTTTCAGAAGCAGCAGGAAGAATTTTGGTAAACACTCTTCAAAAGCGGTTCTTAAGCTGGGCGCAGTGCCTCACGCCTATAATCCCAGCACTTTGAAAGGCTGAGGCTGGAGGGTCACCTGAGGTCAGGAGCTCGAGACCATCCTGGCCAACATGGTGAAACCCCATCTCTACTAAAAATTCAAAAATTAGCCAGGTGTGGTGGCGGGCACCTGTAATTTCAGCTAGTTGGGAGGCTGAAGCAGGAGAATTGCTTGAACTTGGATGGCAGAGGTTGCAGTGAGCTGAGATTTAAAAAAAAAAAAAACAGTTCTCAAATACTAGAACAATACCAATATGAGTTGAAGGTTTCTATGGTTCATAGAAAATCGAGAAAAAACAAGGCTAAAATTTGTTAAGTAAACACCTTTTAAATTTGTTGGACATTGTATTAGTGTCACAATTTACTTTCTGAAATAATGTTGGAGTTAGTAAATGTTCGTTTTGTGTTTATGAGGGATCTGTGTGTGGTATTAAAAAAAAATTCTTACCAGGGAAAAATTAGCAAACCTATTAATTGGGGTTAAATGACACCAATTTTTGGTCATTTTATTAAAGGTGAAATTCAAGTCTGTGACCACTAATTTAAGAGCTTCACAGTAGCTTTTGTTTACAAATAAAGTAGTAAGTTGAAGCAGTTATCTAAATAATTTAATCCCTTCCAACTGTGCTATGAAACCAAAATAGGTTTTGGGATCATGCATTTTCCAGCTAACTACATTTATTAAAATAACTTAGTGTATCCCCAGGAATCAATGGAGACTAGATGAAAACCCCACCGTTGTTGACTCCCCAGTCTTTCCGCTCAAATGCCTATAAATACAGAATGCATCAGTTAGTTCTTACCATGTAGCAAATCACCCCAAAGCTTACTGGCTCACAACAACCATTTTTATTTAATTAACAGTTCTGTGGGCTGGCAGCTAAGGTTGGTCTCAGCTGGGTGATCCTGATCTTGGATGGGCTCACTCATGCATTTGCTGTTATAGCAGGTCAGCTGTGTCCTGGTTCACCTGAAACAGACTTCAGCTAGAACAGCTCTTCTCCACTCCATGAGGTCTCACCCTCCCTCAGGCTAGCCCAACCTTTTTGCACAGTGGCTTGGCAGGTCCTAAGAAAGCAGGAAGAAAGACACAAGTCCCATTGAGACTTGATGTCAGAACACACACCCCATCACTTCTGCTACATTTTATTTGCCAAATCAAGCCATACAGCCAATCCAGATTCAAGGGGTAGAGAAATAGACTTCTCTTTGTAGAGTCACAAAGTTATACTAAAAATTGGGGCATGCATACATGTGATGTGTGAATGACTGCAAACTATTTTTTATATCAGTTTACCATACAGCTTAAATCTCATTACTACTGTGGGAAGTAAAAAATTTCCTCTTCAAAGTTTCCTTTCTTGTTAAAGAATAAGTTTGCTAATAACTCTTTGTTAAGCCCTATTCTATCAAGCTGTTAAACATGCCATCCTTACAGGCACATAGTATATTTTATGTCCTTGTACTTTAATCGAAATATCTTTGCTAAACGTGCTCACACAAGCATGTCCCAGCTCGCAGCCTATGCCCCTTACCTGTTTAAAACAATTTTAAATTATTAGCCAATCGGGTTTTAGTTTAGATTGTGAGGTCTCGCTCCAAACAATGGAGATCAGACACAGCAGTAGATGACCCAAATGTGTAAGGGATAAATTAGTCTGCTTTTCCTTTGTTCATTGTACTCTCGTGGCAAGATGGCTAGCAAGGGTACCCTTCCTGCAGTGCAGGAAGTAAAAGTTGCTTTGCTGAGAGATCCTTTGTCTCAGTGCTGATTTTTCTCTGCGGCACTGAGCATCTGTTTCCAACATTACCAACCACAGTGAAATGAAAGTCTCCGTATCACCAAGGCTGCCCAACCAACAATATTCTGAGGATTGATGAGTATACAACCAGCCTTTGCCTCAAGAGACAACATGTAATAGATGCTATGATTGGAAGATAGCATCTTATTGGAATCAGGGGAGAGTTTAATACATTTAATACAACCTGGGGGTCAGGAAGGTAGCGTGGTGTGCTAGATAATAGTCTCCTCCCCAACATATCCAGGCCCTAATCCCTAGAACCTGAAACCTATTACCTGGCAAAAGGGACTTTGCAGATTCAGAAGCTGGTACACATGAATTCTGCTGCAACCAAACAATGAATAGCTGTATAGACCTGAATATACTGTGTTCTCACCTACATATTCAGAACAACCCTTGCATATTCAAAAGTTTGGCATACCAATATGCAGACACACGTCAAAGCCAGTAAACTGGGAGGTCTTTGACCTCACTCTGCATCTCAACTTCCACATCCCAACAGTTGCTGAGTTCTGCCAATTCTCCCTCCTAAGTAAATATCAAATCCTTCCTTTCCTTTCATCTCCATTGTCGCTGCTTTAGCTCAGGCCCTTATCACTTCCCACAATGACAATTACAAGTCCAGTCCATCTAGTCTCACTCCAGCCACTCCTACCCACTTGTCTCATCCCAAATCCAACTCCCTCTCCTTCACTTAACAAGCCTTTATTGGATGTTCACTTTGTGCCAAACACTTATGTTTGGGGCTGGGGTCATCAATAAATAAGATAGAGCTTACAATCAGATAAAGAAAACAAATTGATTAGTCAGGATAGGTAATCTGCTGTGTTAAAGAAGCCCAAAATCTCAATGCCTTGACACAATAAATGATGACTTAGAAATCCAGCATCATTCTGAAATCCTTTACTTCTAGCCATGTGGATGGAGGAGAGAAAGGATCAGGTGGGACACTATCTGGCCTAGCCTGGAAATGTCATATATCATTCCCACCATATTCCATCAGTTGAACTCAGTTACATGAGCCAAATTTAAGAGCAAAGGCAGCTGGAACATGTAGTTTTATTGTGTTTTTTTTGGTTTGGGGGTTTTGTTTGAGACAGAGTCTTGCCCTATAGCCCAGACAGAAGTGCAGTGGCATGATCTCGGCTTACTGCAACCTCCGCCTCTTGGGTTCAAGCCATTCTCCTGCCTCAGCCTCCCAAATAACTGTGATTACAGGTGCATACCACCACGCCAAGCCAATTTTTGTGTTTTTAGTAGAGACAGGGTTTCACCGTATTGGCCAGGCTGGTCTCAAACTCCTGAGCTCGTGATCCGCCCACCTCGGCCTCCCAAAGTACTGGGATTACAGGCATGAGCCACTGCGCCCGGTTGGCCTATAGTTTCCTTGTGTGCTCAGAGAAGGACAGAATTGGCGCGTCTGTAACCAGCCCTTGCCTTGAGACAATCGTAAGACATGTAATAGATGCTATGATCGGAGGATGGCATTCTGTTGGAACCAGCGGGAGAGTTTAATACGTGTAATACAACCTGGACATCAGGAACGTAGTGGTGGGCTGGAGCAGCATATTGGTCCCCCAAGATATTCAGGTTCTAATCCCTGGAACTTGGAACCTGAAACCTATTACCTAGTAAAAGCAACTTTGCAGACATGATTACTCTAAAGATCTGGAGATGAGAAAAATATCCTGGATCATCCAAGTTGGCCCTAAATGTAATCACAAATGTTCTTATCAAAAGGAGATTGAAGGCAGGCACAGTGGCTCACACCTACAATCCCATCACTGCGGGAGGCCAAGGCAAGGGGATCACCTGAGGTCAGGAGTTCAAGACCAGCCTAGCCAACATGGTGAAACCCTGCCTCTACTAAAAATACAAAAATTAGCCGCGTGTGGTGGTGTGTGCCTGTAATCCCAGCTACTCAGCTGAGGCAGGAGAATTGCTTGAACCCAGGGGACAGAGGTTGCAGTGAGATGAGATCGCATCACTGCACTGCAGCCTGGGTGACAGAGTGAGACTGTGTCTCAAAAAAAAAAAAAGATTGGGGAAGATTTGACTTGACTACAGAACAGGAAAAGGAAAGGTGATGATACGAGCAGATTGGAATGATGTTTCTTGAAGAGGGAGGACGGGTCCACAAGTCACAAAAGCTGGAAAAGGACATGAAAGGCTAAAACACAGGTTAAGGAATAGATGCTCCCTTGGAGTCTCCAGAAGGAATCGGCCAGCTCTGCTGACACTTTGCTTTTAATCCCTTAAGCCTCAGTTGGGACTTCTAATCTCCTGCATTGTAAGGGAATAAATTTTGCTTGTTTTAAGATACTTTTGTGGTAACTTGCTACAAAAGAAAGAGAAAGTTAGTATAGCAAGTGATGCTTAAACTAAGTTACGAATAAGGATGGCTGTTAATGAGCTAGGTAGAACTCTGAGTTAGAAGGGTGGAGAGGAGATGAAGGTTAAGGCTGAGAGGTAGCCAAGGTCCAGATAAATAGAGTTTTGTAGCAGATTTCAATTTTAACCTTAGGGCACAGGAGTAGCACTGAAGCAGATGTGACCTGACGAAGATTTGCTTTTTTTTTTTTTTGAGACGGAGTCTCACTCTGTCGCCCAGGCTAGAATGCAGTGGCATGATCTCGGCTCAGTACAACCTCTGCCTCCCAGGTTCAAGCGATTCTCCTTCCTCAGCCTTCCAAGTAGCTGGGACAACAGGTGTGTGACACCACGCCCAGCTAATTTTTGTGCTTTTAGTAGAGACGGCGTTTCACCATGTAGGCTAAGCTGGTCTCGAACTCCTGACCTCAGGTGATCCGCCTGCCTCGGCCTCCCAAAGTGCTGAGATTACAGGTGTGAGCACCGTGCCCAGCCTTGTTTCTGTCTTTCCTGATTCCATGAATTAGCTTGGTGGAGAAGATAGAAGAGGGGGCAGGGATGTATCCAAACATACACAAAGACATATTTAGAAGAGTGCTTTTCAAATTGATTTTTATCTTTAAAGTTCTGGGGTACATGTGCAGGATGTGCAGGTTTGTTACATAGGTAAATGTGCGCCATGGTGGTTTGCTCCACCTATCAACCCATCAACTAGGTATTAAGCCCAGCATGAATTAGCTATTTTTCCTAATGTTCTTCCTCCCCCAGCCCCACCCCCGAAAGGCCCCAGTGTGTGTTGCTACCCTCCCTGTGTCCATGTGTTCTCATTGTCCAGCTCCCTCTTATAAGTGAGAACGTGCGGTGTCTGGCTTTCTGTTCCTGAGTTAGTTTGCTGATAATGGCTTGCAGCTTCATCCATGTTTCTGCAAAGGACACGATCTCATTGCTTTTTATGACTGCATAGTATTCCATGGTGTGTAGGAACCACATTTTCTTTATCCAGTCTGTCATTGATGGGCATGAAGAGTGCTCTTTAAGGCATTGTTTGGAATAGCAGAGGACTGAAGGCAACCTAAATGTCCATCAGTGAGAACTTGGCTAGACAAATTATGGTGTTTTCATATCATGGAATAATGGAATACTATACAGCGGTTAAAAAAGGAGTTTTTAAAAATCTGAAATTCAATTTAGGTATGACTGCCCCTGATCCCCAGGATGTTACATATATAGTAGATATGATCTTCAAGATATAGTTAAAAATGTAAAAATACACACACACACACACACACACACGCACACGTTTTTAGACCTCACAGAATATCTTCATAAAGATATGCTAGAAGCGGTGGTAGCCTCTAAGGATAGGAACTGGAGTGGGAGGGAGAAATACTTTTCCCTGTATACTTTTATATACTGCTTTTATTTAAAGCGTCTGTATGCTTTAAATGATTTAAGGAAAGAAACTGATTAAAGAGTTTTTAAAAGGTAAGACAAAGAGAAGAAGGAATGGATGAAGGGTAGATGAAAAGAAAAAAGCAAGTTTCAATTCGCATGGATTAATAAAGAGCAACAACCTGAGTTCCATTCCAAGCTCCGCCTTTGACAGATCCTTGACTTTGACCCTGACGCAAGAAAACCCTTTTCTTTCTTTCTTTTTTTTTTTTTTTTTGAGACAGAGTCTGGCTGTGTCGTGCAAGCTGGAATGTAGTGCCGCAATCTCAGCTCACTGCAGCCTCTACCTCCCAGGCTGAAGCAATCCTCTCGCCTCAGCCTCCCAAGTAGCTGGGACCACAGGCACTCATCACTGTACCTGGCTAATTATTTGTATTTTTGGTAGGGACAGGTTTTCACTATGTTGCCCAAGCTGGTCTCGAAACCCAAGGCTCAAGCAATCCTCCTGCTTTGGCCTCTTAATGTGCCAGAATTACAGATGTGAGCCACCACTGCCCGACTCTGATTTTTTTCATCTGGAAAACAGGTCAAAGGTCGGTCCCGGTGGCTCACACCTGTAACCTGAGCACTTGGGGAGGTCTAGGCGGGTGGATCATTTGAGGTCAGGAGTTCAAAACCAGCCTGGCCAATATGGTGAAACCCCATCTCTACTAAAAGCACAAAAATTAGCCAGGCATGGTGGCAGGTGCCTATAGTCCTAGCTACTTGAAAGGCTGAGGCAGGAGTATCACTTGAACCTAGGAGGTAGAGGTTGCAGTGAACCAAAATTGTGCCACTGCACTCCAGCATGGGTGACAGAGCAAGACTCCAACTTAAAAAAAAAAAACAGAAAAGAAAACAGCTCAGCAGAATTAAATGATCTTTAAGGTCCCATCTCCAAAGTGATCTACAATATTCACTGACAGAGCTAACTGCTTGGGCAGAACTTTCTTTCAAATTAAAGCAGCAATTGTCCTGGCTTCTCACAGCAGCATATGCTGTTACTATCATAATATGAAATGACTTTTCTTTTATTAGCATTGCCTTTGGAATCTGGTGCCTTACAGGACATAAAATGAATCATAAATATTTACAAATCTTGTACAACAGAGATGATTTTTTTAATGAGACATAGTTGAGTGCCTGACCCAGCTCTTGATCTCCTCTCTGAGAAAAGTCTTTGCCCTCCCCTCACCCAGCTCTCACCTCCTGTAGCCCCCATGACCAGAAGTGACAAATACCTGACCCAGAAGGAGCCAACTGATCATAATGCTGCCCAACAGCCAATTAGATTCCGCTCAGGTGGAACTGCTGTTTGATCCAGCAATCTCACTACTGAATATCTACCCAGAGGATGAGAAGTCATTATACGAAAAAGATACTTACACGCGCATGTTTATAGCAGCACAATTCGCAATTGCAAAAATATGAAAGCAGCCCAAATGCCAATCAATCAAGTACCAGATAAAGAAACTGTGGCATATAAACAACACACACTGGGAACCATCAAGGGAGGGCAGCAGGGTTAGGGGTGAGGAGAGCATTAAGGAGAATAGCTAAGGCATGCCAGGCTTAATACCTAGGTGATGGGTTGATGGGTTGAAGTGTGTGCACCATGGCACACATTTACCTATGTAACAAACCTGCACATCCCAGGCTCAAGTAATCCTCTCTTAAGCCTGGGATAAATCTCTCTTTTATTTTAAGTTCTGTACCTCAGAACTTAAAATAAAACAAAAAAGAAACTGGTATATATACATTATATATATATTATATATTACATATATATTATATATACATATTTGAGATGGAATACTACTCAGCCACAAAGAGGAATGAGTTAATGGCATTCACAGCAATCTGGATGGGACTGGAGACCATTATTCTAAGCAAAGTAACTCAGCAATGGAAAACCAAACATCATATGATGTTATTCATAAGTGGAAACTAAGCTATGAGGATGCAAAGGCATAAGAATGACACAATGGAGTTTGGGGACTCAGAGGGAAAGCATGGGAAGGGGGCGAGGGATAAAAGACTACAAATTGACCAGGCCTGGTGGTTCATGCTTGTAATCCAGGACTTTGGGAGGCCAAGGTGGGCGGATCACCTGAGGTCAGGAGTTCGAGACCAGCCTGCCCAACATGGTGAAACCCTGTCTCTACTAAAAATACAAAAATCAGCTGGGCGTGGTGGCGGGCACCTGTAATCCCAGCTACTTGGGAGGCTGAGGAAGGAGAATTGCTTGAGCCCGGGAGGCGGAGGTTGCAGTGAGCCAAGATCGTGCCATTGCACTCCAGCCTGGGTGACAGAGGGAGACTCTGTCCCCCCAACCAAATAGAAGACTACAAATTGGGTTTACTGTATACTGCTCAGGTGATGGGTACACCAAAATCTCACAAATCACCACTAAAGTGAGATTTGGTTACTCAGGTAACCAAATACGACCTATTCCCCAAAAAGCTATGGAAGTAAAAAATTAAAAATAAATTTAAAAGATGCTTTTCAGTAACTTGAACTAGGAAATGCTGAGTCTGAGGGAGCGTAGAGGTGAAGAATCAATTTATATTAATATTAGGAACCAGAATGAAAGGCACATGTGAGCAGAGATTGTAGTATCCTTGGGTGACTGCTATATGCCCAGTGCCTGCCACTATTGCTGACACATAATAGGTGCACAATAAATATTAGCTGATATAAAAAATAATCATGAAAGAAGGTCCATGGGCCCTTACTGCCGATTCCTGGGATGACGACCTCAGCTCCTTTCCTTTCAGAGAAGCAGATCTCCAGCTTGGCTTCGGATTTTGTGAGATTTTTATCTTCCTTAAGAAATCAATTTATACCTAAGATAATTTGAATAGATTTGCATTTCTTTCATCCAAAAAAGCTCTAAGACACATATATTTTTCTAGAAATATGAATCAATTTTTCCCATGAGACTACTGGAGATATTTTAATTAAATATTATCAAAATTCATTTTAACACATTCTATGATTCAGTTCAATTCAGGAAATGCTTATTGAACAATGGGAAAGTTGAAAGAGGAACAAGACAATGTCCCTGCCGTCAGGAAGCTCACATTTAGATAGAGAAAGACAGACACAGTGAAGTCGTTCTCATAACACAGCATATCATCTGAGAAAAGAGGTTTAGACAATGCATGATGGGTGTTAAGTGAGAAGAGGAGATCAATATTAGGGAAGATTTCATAAAGGAAGTGACCTGAAGATGGGCTTGAAAAATGTGTAGAATGTCCCAAGGAAGAGTGTTTTAGGAAAAGAGAACATTTTGAATGAACCCATGGAGCTAAGGAATGTTGATAATTAGTGTAGATGAACAATGGGGTACGTGGTGGAATTTCGTGAAAGAATCGATTAGAAAGGTAAGATGAGAATATAACAGTGAATCACATTGTCTTTTACCAAGGTGCCAGCTCAGTGTCTTAAATTATCCAGGCCAATAGGGATTCTTTAAAAAGAGTGACATTTGGCAAGTCTCCAAGTGCTGAAAGGAACACCTAAAGTCTTGGAAATGCTGCAACACAGCGAATGATTACCAGACCTCTGACCTCAAAGCCGGTCACTTGTTTTATTGAAAAGGTATGTTGTTCCTCCCCGAGGCATCCAATAAACACTGAATGCTCATGCACCACTATACTAAGGTGGCTAAAGATGAATGAATGATTGGCTTTTGGGGGCTGATTTTTAAAGTTTCAGAATGAGATAGAGGTGTTGGTTGTGCACCATTGTGAATGTGCTACAAGCCAATAAATTATGCACTTTAAAATTACTGAGCTGATTAACAAAGGACAAAAACCATAGGATCATATTAACAGGTGCAGAAAAAGTACTTAACAAAATTCAACATCCTTTCATAATAAAAAGTCCTCAACATGGCTGGGCACGGCGGCTCCTGCCTGTAATCCCAGCACTTTGGGAGGCCGAGATGGGTGGATCACCTGAGGTCGGGAGTTCAAGACCAGCCTGTCCAACATGCCAAAACCCCATGTCTACTAAAAATACAAAATTAGCCAGGCATGGTGGCGCATGCCTGTAATCCAGCTAGTCCAGAGACTGAGGCAGGAGAATCGCTTGAACCCAGGTTGTGGTGAGCCAAGATCATGTCATTGCACTCCAGCCTGGACAATAGAGCAAAACTCTGTCTCAAAAAAAAAAAAATTCAACATATTAGGTATAGAATAAATGTATCTCAACACAGTAAAGGCTATATATGACAACCCATAGCTAACATCACTGGTGAAATTTTTCACATCAATGGTTAAAAGTTGAAAGCTATTCTTCTAACATCAGGAACAAAACAAGGATGGCCACTCTCACTAATTCTTTTTTTTTTAATGTCTGTACTACACAAAATGATCTGCAGATTCAATGCAATCCGTATCAAAACTTCAATGACATTTTCACAGAGATAGAAAACAATAATTATGAAATGTGTATGGAACCACAAAAGACCCTGAATAGCCACAGGAATCTTGAGCAAAAAGAACAAAGCTGGAGGTGTGGCACTACCTGACTTCAAAATATACTACAAAGTTATAGTAATCAAACAGCATGGGTTAAAAAAAAATTGTAGTACTCAGATAAAAACAGACGCATAGATCAACGGAAGAGAATAAAGACCCCAGAAATAAATTCACACATTTACAGTCAATTGATTTTTTAAAAATTTTCTATTTCCATAGGGTATTGAAGAACAGGTGGCATTTGGTTACATGAGTAAGTTCTTTAGTGGAAATTTGTGAGATTTTGGTGCATCCATCACCTGAGCAGTATACACTGAACCCAATTTGCAGTCTTTTATTCCTTACCCCCTTCCCACCCTGTCCCCCTGAGTCCCCAAAGTCCACTGTGTCTTTCTTATGCCTTTGCATCCTCATGGCTTAGCTCCCGCTTGTGAGTGAGAACATACCATGTTGGATTTTCCATTCCTGAGTTAGTTCACTTAGAATAATAGGCTCCAATCTCATCCAGGTTGCTGCAAATGCCATTAATTAACTTATTTTTATGACTGAGTAGTATTCCATTATATATATATATATATATATCTGTGTGTGTGTGTGTATTCATTATGTATATATATTCCATGGTATATATATATTCCATTATATATATAAGTTCTTCTATGTGTATATAATAGAATACATATATATACACACACCACAGTTTCTGTGTCCAGTCATTGATTGATGGGCATTTAAGTTGGTTCCCTGTTTTTACACAGTCAGTTGATTTCTGACAAAGGTGCCAAGAACACAATGGGGGAAAGAACATTCTTTTCAACAAATGCTGTTGGGGAAAGGGGATATTCACATGCAGAAGAATAAATTAGACTCTTATTTCATACCATATACTAAAATCAACTCAAAATGGATTCAAGACTTGAATGGAAGTCTTGAAATTGTGAAACTGCTAGAAGAAAACGTAGGGGAAAGCTCCATGACATTGGTCTGGGTAATGGTCCTTTGCAAACAAATTCAAAAGCACAGGCGACAAAAGTAAAAATAGACAAATGAGGTTACATCAAGCTAGGAAGCTTCTGCACGGCCAAGGAAACGATTAACAGAATAAAGAGAAAATCTACAAAATAGGAGAAAATATTTGCAAACCATATATCTGATGAGGTTTTGCTACTGTTTGAAATTCCCCTCTAAATCTCATATTGACATTTAATGGCCATTGTAACAGTATTAAGCGGTGGGACCTTTAAAAAATGATTTGCCCATAAGGCCTCTGCCCTCATGAAGGGATGAATGTTGTTACTGAGGGAGTGACTTAGTTATCACAGGAGTGAGTTTCTGATAAAAAGGATGAATTCGCCTTTCTTGCCCTTCTGTCGTGGGATAACCCTCGCCAATGCTAGAGCCATGCTCTTGGACTTCCCAGCCTCAAACCCTGAGCCAAATAAACTTCTACTGTTTATAAATTACCTAGTCTGTAGTATTCTGTTATAGCAGTAGAAAATGGGCTAAAACTGGGTTAATACCCAAAACACGTAAGGAACTCAAAAAAACTTAGCAGTAAGAAAATAAATAATCCAGTTTAAAAATGGGTAAAGAACATGAACAGACACTCTGGGCAACAGAGTGAGACTCCATCTCTAAATAAATAAGTAAATAAATAAATAAAATAAAATAAAACAAAAGATAAAGTGATTAGGCAGAAAATGACTCAAGCCTTAGCTTGGGCCAGAACATATTCTAAGACATTATGATGACAAGAGTGTGACTGAGAGCCACAGAGAGCAATTCCACAAACACGAACGTATACAGTCAGGTGCTGCATAATGACGTTTTAGTCCACAAAAGACCACATATATGACAGTGGTTCAATGAGATTATAATATTGAATGTTTACTGTATCTTTTCTATATTTAGATATAGTTTTGTTTGTTTGTTTTTTGAGACAGGGTCTCACTCTGTTACCCAGCTGGAGTGCAGTGGTATGATCACAGCTCACTGCAGCCCCAACCTTCTCAGTCTCAGGCAATGCTCCCACCTCAGCCTTCTGAGTAGCTGGGACTACAGGCATAAGCCACCATGCCCAACTAATTTTTGTATTTTTTTAAAGACAGAGTTTCACTATGTTGTCCAGGCTGGTCTCAAACTCCTGGGCTCGAGAGATCCTCCCACCTTGGCCTCCCAAAGTGCTGGGATTACAGGTGTGAACCACAATGCCTGGCCTTCTATGTTTAGATATGTCTAAATACACAAATACTTACTATTATGTTACAGTTGCCTACAGTATTCAATACAGAAACATGCTGTACAGGTTTGTAGTCTAGAAGGAATAGATTATACCACATAGTCTAGGTGTGTACAAGCTATACAATCTAGGTTCCTGTAAGTATACTCTCTGATGTACATCCTCAGTACATGTTTCTATCATTAGGTGATGCATAACTCCACATGGATAACCTTTTTTTATTTTTATTTTTTAAGAGGACGTCTCCAAAGTCTCACTCTGTTGCCCAAGCTGGAGTGCAGTGATGCAGTCTCTGTTCACTGCAACCTCCGCCTCCGGGTTCAAGTAATTCTCCTGCCTCAGCCTCCCAAGTAGATGGGATTACAGGTGCCCACCACCATGCCTGGCTAATTTTTTATTTTTAGTAGAGATGGGGTTTCACCATGTTGGCCAGGCTGGTCTCAAACTCCTGACATCAGGTGATCCACCCACCTCGACCTCCCAAAGTGCTGGGATCACAGACCTGAGCCACTACACCTGGCCTTTTTAAATTAAAGACTAAAATAACTGGGGAAATGGGTGCTTAATCCTTTGTTAATGAGAATATATGTTAGCACCACCATTGACTGATGGGGTGAGAATTTGACTCCATCTTTTAAGACGTTTAATGCATGACCCTTGAAATCAACAATCCTCTTTCAGGAAATCCCTACTGGTACACAAGATACTTGCATCATTATACACGAGACTGTTGACAAGAAAGTGTATTGTAACATTGTAATTATGAAAAATTGAAATCACCTAAGTGTCCATCAATTGGAGACTGGAGACTGGCTAAATAAATAGAATAAGAAATGAATAGGATAAACCATTAGAATGTGATTACATCTGGGCAGTGCTACTTGAGAGTGAGATTTTTCCATTTTGTTTTTCGCTTCTTATTTCATTTATTGTGGCATGCTCTACTTTTGTAATTTTGATAAATCTCCAAGTATTCCTTAATCAAACACTTTATTAAGTCTCATGGTAAATATATCCTCAACTGATTCACTTTATTGAATGGAATAATGTTAATGAAACAAAGTCTATGACAGTTTTTTGCACATTTGGGGCACACAAAAAACATTAAGAGCTGCGCATGTTTGAGAAGTGGCAATGTAGAGAGTACTTCCTAATTTTTCATTCTGAAACCAGAGCAGGGTCATATCATAAAACTAGTGTCTGTCTTCTGCCAGTGCTTTATCGATAAATTCATTAAAATGCATAAAAATTACTAAAGATGGGCTGGGCACAGTGGCTCACACTTGTAATCCTAGCACTTTGGGAGGCCCAGGTGGGCAGATCACATGAGGTCGGGAGTTCAAGACCAGACTGACCAACATGGAGAAACCCTGTCTCTACTAAAAATACAAAATTAGCCAGGTGTGGTGGTGCGTGCCTGTAATCGCAGCTACTTAGGAGGCTGAAGCAGGAGAATCACTTGAACCCAGAAGGCGGAGGTTGTGGTGAGCTGAGATCATGCCATTGCACTCCAGCCTGGGCAACAAGAGTGAGGGTCTGTCTCAAAAAAAAAATAAAATTACTAAAGATGTGTCAAGTCAGCAACAAAATCAGTGTTATTGGACCAGACACAGTCGGTGCTCTGCCAGAACCCCTTGGATTCCTCTGACCGTGTCTCATGTCTTAGGCCCACTTTAATGTGCTTTTGCATCTACTACCATGCACAGGTCAAGTTTTATAGGAAGACAACTGTTGAAGGCTGCTGGAGCAAATTTGCTTGGATACGCAGTAAGTCAGATTGCTAAGAGGTTTATATCCCTGGAGGGGAGGGGGCTTTGGTCTCTGACTTGCAAATGCAGGAGTATGAAATTCAAGCTCTCTTACCTCAAGTCAGATCAAACTCTGAGGTATGCCTTGCACTCCAGAGTCTCCTGCAGGATTAAGCTGGAGGAACTGTGGAACTCCGTCTAAAATCCCACTTTTGTCTGATGATATAGTCTGGATATTTGCCTCCTCCAAATTGCAGGTTGAAATGTAATCCCCAGGCTGGGTGCTGTGGCTCACACCTGTAATCCCAGCACTTCGGGAGACCGAGGTGGGCAGATCACTTGCGGTCGGGAGTTTGAGACCAGCCTGGCCAACATGGTGAAACCTCGTCTCTACTAAAAATACAAAAATTAGCCAGGTGTGGTGGCGGGCATCTGTAATCCCAGCTACATGGGAGGCTGAGACAGAAGAATCACTTGAACCCGGGAGGTGGAGGTTGGAGTGAGCTGAGATCGTGCCACTGCACTCCAGCCTGGGTGACAGAGCGAGAAACTGAAGAAAGTAAGAAGAAAGAAAGAGAGAAAGAGAAAGAGAGAAGGAAAGAAGGAAGGAAAGAAAAGAAAAAGAAGGGAAGGGAAAGGAAAAGAAAAGAAAGAAAAGAGATGAGAAAAGAAAAGAAAAAAGAAATGTGATCCCCAGGGTTGGAGATGGGCTGGGCTGGAGGGTGTTTGGGTCATGGGAGCAGATCCGTCATAAATGGCTTGATGCCATCTTCATGGTAATGAGCGACTTCTTGCTCTATTAGTTCCTGCAAGATCTGATTGTTAAGAGAACCTGGCCCCTTCCTCCTCTCTCTCTTCCCTCCTTCCTCTCACTATGTGATGCCTGCTCCCCTTCACTTTTCCCCATGAGTGGAAGCCCCCTGAAGCCCTCACCAGAAGCAGATGCTGGCGCCATACTTCTTGTATAGCCTGCAGAACCATGAGCCAAATAAACTTGTTTTCTTTTTCTTTATACATTATCCAGCCTTGGGTTTTTCTTTATACAATGCAGATTGACTAAGATGCTTGGCTTCTTGTTTTTCCTTTATGGGTTTATCCTGTAAATGCTTCCTTAATAAATCAACTGTGGCCAGGTGCAGTGGCTCACTCTTGCAATCCCAGCACTTTGGGAGCCTGAGGCAGGTGGATCACCTGAGGTCAGGAGTTTGAGACCAGCCTGGCCAACATGGTGAAAACCCATCTCTACTAACATTACAAAAAAATTAGCTGGGCATGGTGGCACACACCTGTAATCCCAGCTACTTGGGAGGCTGAGGCAGGAGAATCACTTGAACCCAGGAGGTGGAGGTTGCAGTGAGCGAGGATCGTGCCGCTGCACTCTAGCCTGGGCAACAAGAACAAAACTGCGCCTCAAAAAAAAAAAAAAAAAACCCCAACTGCATGTAAATCCTCATCTCAGGCCTTCTTCTGAAGAACTCCATCTTAGGCTGGTGTCCAGCTCTCTCGCCCAGGCTGGAGTGCAGTGACACAATCTCAGCTCACTGCAGTCTCCACCTCCCAGCCTCAAGCAATCCTTCTGCCTCAGCCTCCTGAGTAGCTGGGACTACAGGCATGCACCACCACATCCAGCTAATTTTTGTATTTTTTGTTGAGACAGGGTTTCACCATGTTGCCCAGGCTGATCTCGAACTTCTGGACTCAAGTGATCTGCCCACCTCAGCCTGCCAACATGCCGAGATTACAGGCTTGAGCCACTGCACCCAGCCACAGGCAATTATTCTCATAAGCTAAAACTAGAAACAAAAAGTACAAAGATCATTGATCCAAGACAGCTGTGGAAAGGTCTAGCTTCACATTTTCACAAAACAGAATGATTCCAATCATAGCTGTTATAATGACAGTTTCTAAAAACTTGAACTGTAGTATTTACCACTCAGACTCTGTAACCTACTAGTGATTCTGTTTATTGAAACTTGAAACATACATTACCTTCTCTTGCTCACATGTATAAGACCAGTAGGTTTTATTTAAGAAATTAATTAAGTTCTCCTAGCTACAGTTGTCCTTGGAATTAACACCTGGAATGAAAATCAATGAAGACTAGGTGGATTCTTTTATTTCTTGCCTCTATATACCCATGTTAAGAATAGAATTGCTATTGCACTTTGATCCAAAATCATTCTGCAAGTCTAAAGGGATATATCTTATTCTTTTTTGGGACCTCTTGTTCTGGGGATTAAATGAGGTAAGTACAGAACGGAGCCAAGGGGTGTGGCTCATAGAAGACACACAACAATTAGCCACCTTTCTTCATTATGCAGTTGTGGCCTAGGACGGGGCTCTAATTCTGTGATTTTTCAAAGCGTGATCTTACATCCGAATCATCTGGAGTGCTTGCTAAGTGAGGATTCCTGGACTCCATCCTTGTAAGTCAGAATTTCTGGGAAAGACTCAGAAATCAGGGTCTTTTAAAAAATGCCCTATGTTTATTTTTTTAACTTTTTTTTTTTGAGACAGAGTTTTGCTCTGTCACCCAGGCTGGAGTGCAGTGGTATGATCTCGGCTCACTGCAACCTCAGCTCACTGCAACCTCCGCCTCCCAGGTTCAAGTGATTCTCCCGCTTCAGCCTCCTGAGTAGCTGGGACTACAGGCGTGCTCCATCAGGTATGGCTAATTTTCTTGTGTATTTTTAGTATAAAAGGGGTTTCACCATGTTGGCCCAGCTGGTCTTGAACTCCTCGCCCCAAGTGATCTGCCCACCTCAGCCTCTCAAAGTGCTGGGATTACAGATGTGAGCCACCATGCTTAGTCCTCTGTTTAAATTTTATGTATTCTAAAGTTTAAAAATCACCATATCTGATCCAGTGAACCAGGGTATTCATGAGAGTAGTGTGTTAATACAAGTTATTTTGTTCTAAAATGACAGAAACTCAAGTGAAATTAACTTAAGCTAAAAAAAGAAAAAAAAAGGCAGGAAGATTTATTAGTTCATAAAACTGAAAGCTCAAGGTCAGGTGTAGACCTGGCTAGATCCAGGGAATCAAATGCTGCCTTGAGGATTCTGTCTCTCCCCTCCCTCTCCTGGCTCTCTTTTCATGATGAAGCCCAGTTGGTTCCATCCATGGGCTCTCCACATGATGAAATAATAGTCCCCAGCAGCTCTGTTACTGCCTTGTCTTTCCACTCATTATCTTCAAAGATTGGACATATCTTCTTCCGGGTAGTTTCAGCAGAAGTCTCTGAGAGATATATGATTGGTCCAGGTTGGGTCACACGCCCATCTTTGAGCCAATCAGTAGGCAGAAGGATATAGCTCTTTGATAGGTAAGACCTGAGCCATGTGTTCATGGCTGTTGTTGAGAAATCGGTGCTGACTCCACCTAAATCAGAAAAATGAGTTTCCCCACAAAATAAGTATCCTGTTGCCAGCAGAAGAAGGGAAAACTGTTTTTAAACAGATGCCAAGTAGACAAGAGAACATGATGTTCAGTAGAACCAGAATGCTCTTTTTTAAAAGCCCTATAAGTGATTCTGCTGATCATCACATTGAGAGGACCAGATTCTGGTGGGTCTCCTGGGTCAGCAAGAAATTACCTCTCTGTAATCCCAGCACTTTGGGAGGCCAAGGCAGACAGATCACCTGTGGTCAGGAGTTCAAGACCAGCCTGGTGAACATGGTGAACCCCGTCTCTATTAAAAATACAAAAATTAGCCAGGCATGGTGGTGGGTAACTGTAGTTCCAGCTACTCAGGAGGCTAAGGCAGGAGAATCCCTTGAACCCAGGAGGCGGAGGTTGCAGTGAACCAAGATTGCACCACTGCACTTCAGCCTGAGCGACAAAGTAAGACTCTGTCTCAAAGAAAGGACAAAGAAAGAAGGAAAGAAAGAAAGAGAGAGAGGAGAGAGGGAGGGAGGGAGAGAGGGAGGGAGGGAGAGAGGGAGAGAGGGAGGGAGCAAGAGAGGGAAGGAGGAAGAGAGGGAGAGAGGGAGGGAGGGAAGAAAGGAAGGGAGGGAGGGAGAGAGGGAGGGAGAGAGGGAGGGAGGGAGAGAGGGAGAGAAAGAAGGAGGGAGAGAGGGAGGGAGGGAGAGAGGGAGAGGGAGGGAGGAAGAGAGGGAGGGAGGGAGTGAGAGAGGGAGGAGGGAGTGAGAGGGAGGAGGGAGTGAGAGAGGGAGGAGGGAGTGAGAGTGGGAGGAGGGAGTGAGAGAGGGAGGAGGGAGTGAGAGAGGGAGGGAGGGAGAGAGGGAGGCAGGGAGAGAGGGAGAGGGAGGGAGGGAGAGAGGGAGGCAGGGAGAGAGGGAGAGGGAGGGAGGGAGAGAGGGAGGCAGGGAGAGAGGGAGAGGGAGGCAGGGAGAGAGGGAGAGGGAGGGAGGAAGAGAGGGAGGGAGGGAGTGAGAGAGGGAGGGAGGGAGGGAGGGAGGAAGAACCTCTTACCCGTATGTAGTGAGAGAATGTCATGTATGTCTGTTTTGCCATTCAGTGCTAAGATAACCAAGCCTGTGAATATGTGCCTGTGTGAGTGTCTAATTTTAAGGTAGTAGCCTTTTCTCCCTGGCAGCGAACAAGAGTGGTTGTGGTAAGCCCCAGGGATGCATTTATCTTAAAGTGACTCAGAAAGTCTCATAACCACTGATTTGTCCTCACTGGAGAGTTCAAGTCTCGCCTCTTCTGTCTAGAGAGAAGTAAAAATGACAGACTAGAATGAGAGGCTGGGTACCTCTAGTTCAGCTGAGGGTTAACCTTCTGCAAACCATTTTAGCCAGAGAATGCAAGCCTAGATTGTCACCACTTAACAGATAGCAAAAAGATTGGCCTTAGAAGGAACTTTGGAAAAATGTGTCTGCTTATTCTATAGGTAGACATCAAGTTAGCGTAACATCCACCAAGTAGATGTGCTGACAGGGCCAGGGGCCAAATGGCAGACTTACTGAAAAGGGAACAACCAATTGTAATACAGGTGATTTCTTTTTGTTGTTGTTGTTTGAGACTGAGTCTCTCTCTGTTGCCCAGGCTGGAGTGCAGTGGCGCAATCTCATCTCACTGCAACCTCTGCTTCCCAGGTTCAAGTGATTTTCCTGCCTCAGCCTCCCAAGTAGCTGGGATTACAGGTGTATGCCACCACGTCTGGCTAATTTTTGTATTTTTAGTAGAAATGGGGTTTCACCATGTTGGCCAGACTGGTCTTGAACTCCTGGCCTTAGGTGATCCACCCATCTCAGCCTTCCAAAGTGCTGGGATTACAGGCATGAGCCACTGCTCCCGGCCACAGATGATTTCTTGATGAAAAAGTATTGTACTTCAGTTAGTATGGTTGGATTTTTCCCTTGATGTTTGTCAATGGAGGAGAATCTTTTTCTTGAACTACAGAAAAGAAAACTCTAGTCCATCTATAAGTACTTATTTATATCAACGCTAGAAGGATGAGGAAGAAGAAAAGTTCATGAAATGAGTCCAGTGTCTTCCTGAACAACTAGCTTGCCCAGAATGGTAATGCTCCTACTGCTGGAAAAAAAAAAAAATTGAGGCAAGACCCATAAGGACTTGGAGTCTAATTTTAAAAGTACATCAAGATGTTAGGAGAAGATGTGGGAAAAGTTGCTGACAGAAGGTCCTGGTTGTGTCTTTTGTGGCCAGTTTTCTTGTATCAGCATGTCATATGTAAAGGACAAAACATCATCTCATTTTAATAGCACACTTAACTGCCTATGTATACACAGGAGATCGTGATGTTTGCCAATTAAAAAACTGAATCTCAAGTGCCGGTAGAGCAAGCCAATTTTTTTTTAGACCAGGCAGCTAGAAGAAACCTGTGGTTCTCTTAAACAGTATCTGAAGCATTAAAAGAGTATAGAGGCTGGGTGTTGTGGCTCACACCTGTAATCCCAGCATTTTGGGAGGCTGAGGCAGGTGAATCACAAGGTCAGGAGTTCGAGAGCAGCCTGGCCAACATATTGAAACCCTGTCTCTACTAAAAACAAAAATTAGCTGAGCGTGGTGGTGTGTGCCTGTAGTCCCAGTTACTTGGGAGGCTGAGGCAGGAGAATCACTTGAACCTGGGAGCCAGAGGTTGTGGTGAGCTGAGATGGTGCCACTGCACTCCAGCCTGAGCAAGAGAGGGAGACTCCACCTTAAAAAAAAAAAGTGTCAGGAGGCTGAGGCAGGAGAATTGCCTGAACCCAGGAGGCGGAGGTTGCGGTGAGCCAAGATCATGCCATTGCACTCCAGCCTGGGTAACGAGCGAAACTCTGCCTCAAAAAAAAAAAAAAGTGTCGAAATAAGGATCACAATGATCCAGGTGCAGTGACTCATGCCTGTAATCCCAGCTCTTTGGGAGGACAAGGCAGAAGGATTGCTTGAGTCCAGGAGTTCGAGACCAGTCTGAGAAACATGGAAAAACCCCATCTCTACAAAAACTACAAAACTTCGTTGGGTGTGGTGGGTCATGCCTGTAAGTCCCAGCTACTTGAAAGGCTAAGGTGGAGATGGAGGTTGCAGTAAACCATGATTGCACCACTATACTCCAGCCTGGGTGACAGAGGAAGACCCTGTCTCAAAAAGCAAGCAAACAAACAAAACACAGTGATGTGGATATTGAAACCTACATTTGAGGGAGGGAGTGTGACAGAGAAAGACATTTCAAACAGAACAACTCAGCAATTTACTGGAAAATGCTCGTCCCCACACACTTCATCCACCTGGCAGCAAACTGGACTATTTAGTGGTGGTTTTGTGGATTTCATCTTGTGCAGTATTCACCAGATGGGATTATTTCTCTGACTCATTTTGTTTACCCTTATTGCTTTTAAAGTGGCCTAGTCTGTATAAGAATGTTCTTCTCTCTTAGGAATAGAATTAGATATTCATTTAATCTTTATTTTTAAAGTATCTATCACAGAGTCTGCTATGTACTATGTACTGTATTAAGCTCTAAAAATACAGCAATGTAAAAAAAAAAAAAAGACAAAAAATCCTATTCTCACAGAGCTTATGTTCTAGAACTCAGCTGCCCAAGATGGTACCCGTGAGTCACATGAGCTACTGAGAACTTGAAAAGTGACTGGTCCAAATTAAAATGTGCTATCAATTTAAGAAACGCACAGGATTTCAAAGGCCTATTACTGGAAAAAGAATGGCAAAGCATGCCAATTTTTTAAGATTGATTACATATTGAAAGGATAATATTTTGGACATTACTGAGTCAAGTAAAATATGTTATTAAAGTTCATTTTGACTGGGAGCAGTGGCTCACGCCTGTAATCCCACCAGTTTGGGAGGCCCAGGCAGGAGGATCACTTGAGGTCAGGAGTTCAAGACCAGCCTGGCCGACATGGTGAAACCCCATCTCTATTAAAAATACAACAATCTTGCATGTTCTTCACATGTACCCCAAAACCTAAAATGCAATAAAAAAAAAAATTAGCCAGGCATGGTGGTCGGCGCCTGTAGTCTCAGCTACTCAGGAGACTGAGGCAGGAGAACCGCTTGAACCCAGGAGGTGGAGGTTGCAGTGAGCCAAGATTGTGCCACTGCGCTCCAGCCTGGGCAACAGAGTGAGACTCCATCTGAAAAAAGTAAATAAAAATAAAGCTAATTTCACCTGTTTCTTTTTACTTTTTTCAGTGAAGCTTTTAATTTTTAGAAAATTAAAAGCTGTGTATGTGGCTTACATTTCACTTCAGTTAAACAGCACTGTTCTAGAACAGCAGTTATCGGGTGGGGGCAATCTCGTCCTTCCTCCAGGGAGGGCAGTGGGCAAACATAACCTTTTTTTTTTTTTTTTGATAGCCTTGATATCTCTCATCTCTAGAAACTCAAACTTTCAGAACCAATTTTTAGGAAGTTCCTAGACACCATGCCTGGCATTCACAGAGCTGTCCCCAGGTGGTGTCTAGACTTCTTTGGGCTTGGGTCATTTTAAGGACCCCAATGTGTGCATGTTTTGAACAAATCTTAAGAAAGAACATGTAGCAGCAAAATAAGTCACTTATGATAAACAAATGTGATACATACTTTTGAGCAAGATTTAAACATATTGAAATGCCTCGGTGGCTGGCTATGGTGGCTCACACCTGTAATCCCAGCACTTTGGGAGGCAGAAGAGGGTGGGTCACCTTAGGTCAGGAGTTAGAGACCAGCCTGGCCAACATGGCAAAACCCCATGTCTACTAAAAATGCAAAAAGTAGCCGGATGTGATGGCAGGTGCCAGTAATCCTAGCTACTCAGGAGGCTGAGACAGGAGAATTGCTTGAACCCAGGAGATGGAGGTTAGAGTGAGCTGAGACTGTGCCATTACTACACTCCAGCCTGGGTGACAGAGTGAGACTCCATCTCAAAAAAAAGGAAAAAATACTGCATTGGCATATTGTGGTATTTCCCTGTCTCCCTTCAGCTTTACCCCATGACAACTTTTTTCATTTAATATAATCAAAGGATTTTTTCTAACTTTAAAAATATTTTATTATAAAATATAAATACAGAAGAAAAGAGCAAAAATGTAAATATACTACTTACCAAATAGTAAGCAAATATCCAGGCACCTGCCACTTAGGTCAAGAACAGAGCACTCTCAATACCCCAGGAACTCCAGGGTCATTTCCCCATCATAACGCTCTACCTCCCTCAAGCTTTAGAGATAACTTTTTCTTGACTTCCTTTTTAATTTTACAACCTATAGATGCACGCCTAAACAATGTAGTATCATTTTGACTATTTTTGAACCCTATATAAATTTAATTATACAGTATGCTTTCTAATTTTGCTTCTTTTGCTCTATATTATGCATTTAGTTTTGTTGGAAATAAGAGCTCAGAGTTGCAAAGGAAATGAGGGCTCAAGCAAAAGATTTCTCAGTAAGGCAAATTTACTTCTGCAGAAGGGTGCTGCTCATACTTCCGGTCACTGCAAGAGCACACTGAACAAAGGTGGGAAAGATTTTTATCCCTAATGCAGTCAGTCCCTGCTTCTGTGTCTTGTTCCCATCAGCTGGAGCCAGACCGCACACTCTAAGCTGACGTCAATTGGCTCAAATAGAGCAGGGGTATGGGTTACAGCAGCAGGAAGGGGAGTTTTGGCAGGAAGAGCTGTTCACAGAACAGGTAACTAGGAGTGAAAGGGACTCTTTTCAAATAAGGTTACAGATTCGGACTGGAGGGAGAAGTCGTTTACAGAGCGGGTAACTAGGGACAGGAAGATACCAGGAAGTTGACCTCAAGAACAGAGAACAAGGAAGTTAAAAAGGTTAAACTTTTGAAGAGAAACTTACTATACCTGACAGTTTCACTCTCATAAGCGCATGTAGCTCTACCACATTTATTCTCACTGCTATATAGTATTTTATCCTGTGAGTATGCAATGTACTTACCAGGTCTACAGCAGAGGCACATTTAGGCTGTTTCCATTTTAGGGCTATCTTGAACAATGTTCCTGTGAACATTCTAGGACATGAATGTTGAGCTCATGGGCGCATGAGGTTTCTCTAGGGTTGGTCCTCACCAAATTTTAATTCAAAAATATCTGTAGAATTTATGCATCTGTATGTGAGATTGAATAATATCAACTCATCTGAATCTCTTATTACAGTCATAAAGCTTCCAGAGTGCACTTAAAACTCCATTCTCACTCCAAGTTTTTAGCATTTAGTGCTATTTGAGATCAAAGCCCTGGAGACTGTCTCCTTAACTATTTCCTTCTCCCCTATCTCATTGCGTAAAGGAGGAGAGAGACTCTGATTCATGCATGTCCTTGCATTTCTTTTGCATTGCTCACCAGTGATTTAGCTAAAAGGAAATCTGACTAATGTTTGCAACCCTTCGTAGGATCACCATTACCTTCAGGATAAAGTCCCAAATCCTTAAGCATCAGAGATTCTGTCAGCTCCGCAGTCTGCTTGCCAGCCACACACAGCTCTACACTTCCCCTTTTTTGGCAACACCAAAGGGCTTAGAGTCCCCCCTATACTCCATGGTTCTTCATACCCTATGCCTTCTACCATTCTGTGCTACTCTGCCTCTTCCACATCTTGTTTTCTGCATAAACTCCCACCCATCCTTCAAGGTTCAACCCAAACCATTCCCAGAAATCCTGTTCTAATGTCCTAATGATGCTACATTATAGCTGTCAGCCTCCCCCCTACTCCCTGAGATGGGGGATTCTTTCTTATTTATCTGTTTATTTGGTGTTAAACACAGAGGCAGACACATGCTGTGATGCTTAATTTTATGTGTCAACTTGACTGGATGATAAAGTGCCCAGATATTGGGCTAAACCTTATTTTTGGGTGTTTCCATGGAGGTTTTTCTGGATGAACATTTAAATATCTAGACTGAGTAAAGTAGATGGCCTTTCCCAATGTAAGTAGATACAATTCATGAAGGGCCTGAATAAAACAAAAGGTCAGAGTAAGAATTCACCTTTGCTCTCTGCCTGTTTGACCTTCACTCTGAGTAGAACTACACCACTGGCTTTCTTGGTTCTCCAGCTTGTAGACAGCTGGTCATAGAACTTCTCAGCCTCCATCATCTCATAGGCCAATTCATTATAACAAATCCATACATAGAGTCCGTTGGTTCAATTTCCCTGAAAAACCTTGACTAAAACACTTGGGTTAAGTGTGAAATAAATATTTGTTGAGCTGAGGTGAAACTGACGTTTGAACTTGCCTAGACTGAAAGAGCCTCACGACACGATGCTACAAGGTGTTACACACTATGCTACAAATGACTGTCACAAACAGCGTCTCCTAGAGTTGTGGTTATGGAAGACCACTAACCTCCACTCCCATTCATGCCATTGTTGTCTAATCAAGAAAAATTGTTCTCGGCCAGACGTGGTGGCTCATACCTGTAATCCCAACACTTTGGGAGGCCAAGGCAGGTGGATCATCTGAGGTCAGGAGTTCGAGACCAGCCTGCCCAACATGGCAAAACCCTGTCTCTACTAAAAATACAAAAATTAGCCAGACATGGTGGTGCATGCCTATAATCCCACCTACTTGGGAGGCTCAGGCAAGAGAATCACTTGAACCCAGGAGGTGGAGGTTGCAGTGAGCAGAGATCGCGCCACTGCACTCCAGCCTGGGAAACACAGTGAGACTCCATCATCTCAAAAAAGCAAAAAGAAAGAAAGAAAAAAAGGAGAAAAATTTTTCTCCATGTGGCCCACTTCTTCTCCCTAATCTCTGTCCTTGGAAATCTAGAGTTGCTATTAATTAGAATCAAGCATTTTAGAACCTCCTAATATCACTCAGGTAAGTCACTACATCCTCAAATGACTATTTCCTTCTTAATGCAGATAACATATATTTTTAACAGAACACAGCTTGGTATTTATATAAATATATCCATTAATCATTTAGTATTTTACTGTACCTCAGTGTCATCTTTCAGGATATAAAGGAAATAATTTGAAGTACTCCAAATAAAGTATAGGATGTTGGGTTACAATTTAACTAGCTGCACAGAAATGTACCAGGTCATTCTCTTTTCAGATATTTGATATGTTTTCTTTTTGTGTGCCTCTGTCTTGTCAAAAGCAAGGGCCAGGTGCAGTGGCTCACACCTGTAATCCTAGCACTTTGGGAGGCCAAGGCATGTGGATCATTTCCAGTCAGAAATTCAAAACCAGCCTGGCCAACATGGTAAAACCCCATCTCTACTAAACATAGAAAAAAACTTAGCCAAGCGTGGTGGCAGGTGCCCACACTGCTTGGGAGGCTGAGGCAAGAGAATTACTTGAACCTGGAAGTGGAGATTGTAGTGAGCTGAGATTGTGCCACTGCACTCCAGCCTGGGCAACAGAGTGAGACCTCATCTCAAAAAAAAAAAAAAAAAAGTCAAAAGCCGGGCATGCAGTCCAATAAGTTAAAGATCTTAGCTACTTGAGCACATGAAAATAGAGATTTTATAATAATTCGCAGAGAAAAGTGTAGAAGAGAGAAGTCATATACATAGGATATTCTCCCCGACTCCTCCCATACTTCCCATACCGTAGCAGACATCGTCAGTTGCTTCCAGCACGCATTTCCTCTGAAGTTGGAAAGCCTCCAAATTCTCGGAATTCGAGATAGCACTCCAAGCAGTACTGATCTGAGAGGTAAAGTGCATTTGCCATTTCGGATTGAAAATCTGCCAAGAAGTTTTTAGGCAAAGGATCATCTCTTGTTTTCCTAAATTGGATGAGAATATATTCTAGGTGGTACTAAGGTTGGTCCTATTGATGAACTATTGATGAATAGTAGATTTCCCACTTGATGGCTGTGTGGTCTTCACCCTCAGGCTTTAGGGCTTTCAAGTATAAAATGAGGATGATGATTTTCATCTCACAGAGTTGCGGTAAGGATCAAATTTGAGAATCCCGGCTGGGCTCAGTGGTTCACACCTGTAATCCCAGCACTTTGGGAGGCCAAGGTGGGCGGATTACCTGAGGTCAGGAGTTCAAGACCAGCCTGGCCAACATGGTGAAACTACATCTCTACTAAAAAAAAAAAAATACAAAAATTAGCTGGACTTAGTGGCAGCTGCCTGTAATCTCAATTACTCAGGAGGCTGAGGCAGGGGAATCTCTTGAACCCAGGAGGCAGAGGTTGCAGTGAGCCAAGACTGTGCCATTGCAATCCAGCTTGGGTGATGAGTGGAGACTCCGTCTAAAAATAAAAATAGAGGTGAGAATCCATACACAACATGAAGGCTTTAGAATTTCCTGAGCTGCATAACCTCATCAGATTCTCTCATCTGAAAAATGGGCACAAATCACTCCCATTTTACAAGGTTTGGGGGAGGATGAAATGAGAAGGCATGTGCAAAATTCTTGCTTTATAAAGTACTCACGATCATTACTAATGAAATCACATTGCCTAGCACAGTGCCTGGAAATACTCAGCAAAAGCTGGACCCCACGTGGCACTCTGGCTATAGAAATGTACTAAAAGAGCTGCAATAAAATGCCCCATGTCAAAAACTCCAGGTGCACAAATGCTGTCCAAGGTGCCAGGCTTTGAAAAATCTAGACCTGAAAGAAGCCACCAGCAGTCCAGCCAGATAGTCAGTGGAGGTCTCATGATTCTCACCAGCCGGATGCCTCTGCCCATTTCTCCCATACGTCTAGCCACAGCTCCAGTGCCTCTACTTATACAATGAAAATAGGTCATCTCAATACTTCAGATGTTAGAGTCAGGGAAGATACAGGAGAAGGATGGAGTAGATGGAGCCAATAGCCAGAGGTGAGAGGTGGATGGCTGGGGAATTCATAAACCTTTTTGCAACTTCCCTAGGCAGGGAAAGGAGGATGGGAGGGACAAAGGAAGGGAAGGAGGGAAAGAGGAAGGGAGAGGGAGGGAGGAAGGAAAGATGGAGAAAAGATGAAAGGAAGCTTACCAGGCAGATGGTTGACCTGCTCGAATGGTCCCTCTCAGTCACCTGCAGCCTCTGAGACCAGAGGCTTGAGATGCTAAGTGAACAATCTTGCCTGCTGCCCATTTAATTGCCTGGGGAAGCCGCAGTGACTGAGAAATCCATGAATTTCAGAGTGGTCCCCCAGGACTTCCCTCCCCGTAGGTGATTCCCATTTAGGCCAGCATTAATAGGTCACCTGCCAAGAAGCCCTTGTCAAACTGTGCAGTTAAAGGTGCCTTATTCAGATAATCACCAACTGAACCAGAAAGCCTTCTGGGCTGGAAGTTTGAGCTCTGGCTATGGGTTCAGGTGAGCCTGCAGCGAGGCAGCTTCTCAGCCTGCCAACCAGATTTCTCTCACCCTCTCCTCTCCAGGAAGATTGTGGGGCTTTGCAGACTCATGGGTTGCACTGGGAATAATGATCACATAGGAGCAGGGAGCTTAGGAAAAACCCAGGGTCAGATTTCAGATCAGGTTCATAACAGCAAGAGGTCTTGAGAAAATTGAAGGGATCTGTAATCTTCCCCATGGGAGGTGGGAGGCTGGAGGCTGTTGCTTTCCTAGGCACATAGGTATAGTTCACTTACTATGGACTGGGGGTATGCCAGGTGCTGGAGATGTTGAGATGAACATAATGGGCCCGGCCCACTCTCAGGGAACTGAAGTCTTAAGAAAGGAGACAGAGGCCTAATAAACTAATCAGTAATTACAGTGATGTCAGAGTAAGGCAGAGCATGGTGGCTCATGCCTGTAATCCCAGCACTTTGAGAGGCCAAGGCAGGAGGATCACTTGAGTATAGGAGTTCAAGACCAGCCTACTCAACATAGTGAGACCACCCCCCCGCCAAAAAATTTTTTAAAAAAGAAAAAAGAACTAGCCAGGCATGGTGGCATGCACCTGCAGTACCAGCTAGTCAGGAGGCTGAGGCAGGAGGATGGCCTGAGCCCAGGAGGTCAGGGCTGCAGTGAGCCATGATCATGCCACTGCACTCCAGCCTGGGCAACAGAGTGAGACCCTGTCTGTAAATAAATAATAAATAAATAAAGTGATTTCAAAGAGTGAAAGGAAGAAACAGTATGATGTGCTAGCAATTAGCCTGGAGTGGGGACCAGCGGGAAGAGCAGTATTGGACAGGGTGGTCAGGGAAAGCCTCTCTAAGAAAACAACACTTGAGCTGAAACCTGAATGTGATGATGATGAAGCACAGATTGGAGGAACAAGTATCTCATGCGGAGGAAAGAGCAAGCAAAGGCCTTGGGTTTGGCTCAGCTTAGCATGTTTGGAACAGACAGAGGGTTGATGTGATGAGTGCTTAGTGAATCAACAGGAGATAAAAACAGAGGTAAGTCACTGCCTGCTAGCCTCCTGGATGCCCCCATGGTCTCTGCCTCCTGGAATTCACACTCTTGGGTAAACAATGAATAGGGCTGACCTGGGGAACCAGCAGGACGTGGGGGAAATGACAGAGTGTGCTTTCTAAGACTGGTTTATAGAAGAACATTGGAGCTTCTGACTTGTGCTCTCTTTCTCAGACCACTCACTCTGGACAAAGCCAACCACCATGTCATGAGCACAGTTTGGCAGTCCTATGGGAAGGTCCATGTTATCAGGAACTGAAGCCTCCTGCCAATAGCCAGCATCAACCTGCTAGCCATGTGAGTGCATCATCTCAGATCCTTTAGCCCAATATAGCCTTCGGACAACTGCAATCCCGGCCGATGTCATCATGGCAACCTCTGAAAGACCATAAGCCAAGACACTCAGCTGAGTCGCTCCCAAATGTCCGACCAAGAGAAACTGCATTAGTCCGAGCACAGTGGCTCACATTTGCAATCCCAGAACTTTGGGAGGCTAAAGGAGGAGGATCACTTAAGGCTAGGAGTTCAAGACAAGCTCAGGCAACATAGCAAGACACTGTCTCTACAAAAAATTTTAAAAACTAGCCAGGTGTGTTGACACATGCCTGAAGTTCCAGCTACTTGGGAGACTGAAACAGAAGGATCTCTTGAGCCCAGGAGCTCAAGGTTGTAGTGAGCTATGATCACACCACACTGCACGACAGCCTGGGCAACAGAGCAAGACCCTGTTTCAAAAAAGGCAAAACAAAACCAAATAAAGAAACTGCATGAGATAATAAAGATTTTTTGTTCTCTTAAGTCCCTACATTTTAGCAATTATTTCTTGTGCAGCCATCAATAACTAATATAGTCATGAAGCCCTATGGTGAGAAACCTGGGTTTTCTTTTTAGCACCATTTGAGGATTTTAAGTGGGAAGATGTGATCTGATTCATGTTCACATGGAGCACTCCAGATTCTGGGAGGGGAATGGGATGTAGGAAAGCAAGAGAAACCAAGGTGTTGGAAGGATTCCTATTTCCAGACTTCCTTCCAGCTGTCTGAAAATGCCCTTTAATTTCTTTCCAACCATCCAATCGCAGTCTTGCAGTTCCTAATCGGAGATGGAACGAGTTCTGAAGTTTAGAAATGTTGGAAGCACTGCAGAGCTTCCTGTCTGGTTGTCACTCCACTTCCACTCTCTGTGTGGTCACCAGATATTTTATCCAGCTTATCCCATGACAGCCCTACAGTCCCTGGTTCCCTTGTGATCGGCTGGGACCTTGTGGCTGGTTTTGGAAAATGAACTGTGAGTGCACGTACCCTGTAATGCTGCAAGCCAGGGCATTGTATTGACCACTGAAGACCCTCCGAAGGGTCTTCTTTCATGAGTGTGCATATGAGATGGTGGCTGCTCCATTAGCCTGGACCCCTGAGTAACCAAGAGGAACAGAACACCCCTTGCCAACTCAAGACATATCTATGAGTGTGAATGAAAAATAAACCTTTTCTGTTTTTAAGATATTGAAATGGGCCGGGTGCAGTGGCTCATGCCTATAATCTCAGCACTTTGGGAGGCCAAGGCGGGTGGATGGCCTGAGGCCAGAAGTTCAGGACCAGCCTGGCCAACATTGTGAAACCCCATCTCTAATAAAAATACAAAAAAGTTAGCCAGGCGTGGTGGCAGACACCTGTAATCCCAGCTTCTTGGGAGGCTGAGGCAGGAGAATCACCTAAACCTGGGAAGCGGGGAATGCAGTGAGCTAAGATTGTGCCATTGCACTCCAGCCTGGGCAACAAGAGTGAAAACTTCGTCTGAAAAAAAAAAGATATTGAAATGATTTGGGGATATTTGTTATCTTGATGCAAACTAGCATATCCTGATAGAACTTCTTCTAAAGCCAGTTTTTATTATTAATAGGTACCATTTGTGGAGTATCTACATGACTCTAATAATTTGTTATCTATGATCTCATTCAATTCTCACAACATCTCCTGCAAGGTAAATATTATTATTTCTATTTGACAGATGAGGAAACAGGGGCTCAAAGAAGTAAATTAAAGCATAAAATCCACAGGAAATGAAATTAATATCTGTAGGGATTTTTTTTAAGTGCCAGCAATATCAAACACTTAACTTTTATTAGGACAAGTGGCAAAACTTCTCTATGACCCATTGTATCGTCTGGAATTCAGCTGCAAAATCTCTCCCACTGCGTGAGGCCAAAAATAATTTAATATAAAGAATTCAGTTCAGGCTGGGCATAGGGGCTCATGCCTATAATCCCAGTGCTTTGGGAGCCCAAGACAGGCAGATCACTGAAGGTCAGGAGTTTGAGACCAGCCTGGCCAACGTGGTGAAATCCCGCCTCTACTAAAAATACAAAAATTAGCTGGGCATGGTGGTGGGTGCCTATAATCCCAGCTACACAGGAGGCTGAGGCAGGAGGGTTGCTTGAACCTGGGAGGCAGAGATTGCAGGGAGCCGGATCATGCCACTGCACTCCAGCCAGGGTGACAGAGTGAGACTCCTTCTCAAAAGAAAAAAAAATTAGTTCAAAATGAAATTGTTATGAGGGCTGAAGGAGCAGGATCTAGGGTATCCTCTAGGAATGACTTCCAGAGCAGCATCTCATAACTGGCCCATCAGAGAAAGAGGAAGAGGGGCCATCAGAAAGCCACCTTCTGGTGTCTGGCTTCAGGATCACACCACCTTAGCCATGGTCCAGATGCAGAAACCAATCCCTTCTCCTGCTGTTGGTAGAGCCACTTCTCATCTGCTATGAGCTCTATCAGCAAATTGGATGCCTCATCTCCCCACCAAACTTCATTCTAAACTCAAGTGTTTGGTGAGTCCACATGATTGGTGAATCAGACTGGGAGCTCTAGCTGCAAGGGAGTCTGGGAAATATGTTGCAGATTTTCACTTTCCAGTCTCCATAGTAAGAGAGAGGTCCCAGAAAAAGAAAAGTTGAACTGATGTTAAAAGAGACAAGTGACTAGATCCACTCTACTGTTTTTCCACCTGAAAAAATGGGTTTGTAATTTCTGCTCTACCTAGTCACAAGGCTATGTTGAGGGGAAAACAAGACCAAAAATGTGGACCTCCTTAAATATCACTGCCTCCTCAATATCAAACATACAGATCCTTTTGATAATCCTATATGGTCAGTATCATTATCACTGTTTTTAGCAAAGCTGAAGTTAAGGCTTTGGAGGCTGAGCTCACACAGTTAGGAAGCTTTATTCTTAATGCCAAGAAGTGACCAGCTTGCCCCAATGTGAAAGCAGTCAGACTTTGCTCTGTGTGTGTGTGTGTGTGTGTGTGTGTGTGTGTGAGAGAGAGAGAGAGAGAGAGAGAGAGAGATGGAGTTTCACTCTCATCACCCAGGCTGGAGTACAATGATGTGATTTCAGCTCACTGTAACCTCTGCCTCCCAGGTTCAAGCAATTCTCATGCCTCAGCCTCCCCCAGGAGCTGGGATTACAGGTGTCCACCGCCATGCCCAGCTAACTTTTTGTATTTTTACTAGGGATGGAATTTCACTATGTTGACCAGGCTGTTCTCCAACTCCCGACTTCAGATGATCCACACGTCTCGGCCTCCCAAAGTACTGGGATTACCTGTGTGAGCCACTGCACTCAGCCTAAAGCAGCCAGACTCTCTGTCTGGCAAGATACCACCTCTCTGTTCTTGAGGCTCAAGCCTCGTGTAGCCTAGAAAGGATAGTCTGTGCTTCTTAATTAGGGCTAATGGAACACATGAATTTCCTCCAGGCACAAAAACTCTCTACATATTTCTGCCTGTTTAACCACATGTTCTAATTGATATCTTTTCCCCTGCCCCCCAACTAATTTATTTACTAATTAAAACCTTGTTCAAATGAATCACACTTGATTCAGGTTCGCCTTCATCGCATTTTGCAGCAAGCTTCAAGTAGGCTCCTGGGGAATGTTCTTTCTGGGAATGCTCAGTTTATGGTTGGATGTAGGACCCTTTCCTTGTGCTCCCTAAAGGACAGGTCAGGTTGCCCCCAAACAGGATCAGGGGATGGTCTCTGAGTCAGCGGCTGGCATCACTCAATGTCTGAAGACATAGTAGGTGCCAGGCACTAGGACAAGCGCAAGGAGAGACCGAACACTAATGGCTCAGGTTCTAAATCCAGCTGAGCTTTTAACAAGCTGTGTGATTTGGGGCAAGTTAGCGGACCTCTCAGAGCCTCCCACTCCTCAGCTGTAAAATTTCACTAATTAATTTCACTTTCTTAGTAATATTGAGGGGATTAAATGAGTTGATGCAGGGGTCCCCAGACCCTGGGACGGAGGGTCGGGAACCGAGCCACACAGCAGGAGGGGAGCTGTGGGCGAGCCAGCATCACCACCTAAGCTTCACCTCCTGTCAGATCAGAGAATCCTGTTAGATTCTCATAGAAGCGTAAACCCTGTTGTGAACTGCGCATGCGAAGAAGCTAGGTTGCACACTCCTCATGGGAATCTAATGTGGAACAGTTTCATCCCCAAAACATCCCGCACTCCTAATGCCAGTCCATGGAAAAATTGTCTTCCATGAAACTGGTCCCTGGTGTCAGAAAGGCTGGGAACCACTGAGTTCACGCATCTCAGAACACCAGTGACAGAGCATAAGGGTCGTAAGTCAGGGCTATTGGGGTCAGGCTGGAGTCTTCTCTTTGCTACATTTATGATCCGTCACCAATGACATAACCTCTCTGGACCTCGGTTTTCTCATTTGTGTTATAGAGTTAATGAAAGCACCTACCACATTAGATTGTTCTCAAAATTATTATAAAGAATAATTTTACGTTTGTATATACTAATGCCAACTCTGATTAGGTATACTGGTGAAAACTTTGCATACTTTATATTATATTTATGATCTTTTTCTTAACTTTCATTTTATTTACTTAGTTATTTAGTTATTTTTGAGGTAGAGTCTTGCTGTTTCACCCAGGCTGGAGTGCAGTGGTGCGATCTCATCACACTGTAACCTCTGCCTCCTGGGTTCAAGCGATTCTCCTGCCTCAGACTCCGAGTAGCCGGGATTACAGGTGCGCACCACCACGCCCAGCTAATTTTTGTAGTTTTGGGGAGAGACTGGGTTTCACCTTGTTGGCCAGGCTGGTCTCTGTCTCCTGACCTCAGGTGATCTGCCCACCTCAGCCTCCCAAAGTGCTGGGATTACAGGTGTGAACCACCACGCCCAGCCTTAACTTTAATTTTTAAGTTCAGGGGTACATGTGTTGGTTTGCTATATAAACTTGTGTCACAGGGGTTTGTTTTATAGATCATTTCGTCACCCAGGTATCAAGCCTAGTACCCATTAGCTATTTCTCCTGCTCCTCTCCCTCTTCCTCCCCTCCACCCTCCGGTAGGCCTTAGTGTCTGCCGTTCCCCTCTCTGTGTTCCTATGTTCTCATCACTTAGTTCCCACTGAAAAATGTGTTCCCAAAATTAAATGAGATAATAAAACAAAGCATTAAGGACAGAGTCTGGGATATATTAAGTACTCAATAAGCCCTAAGAACTATTATTTTCATGTACTAGAGTATCGAGGCATAGTTTGCACTAGATAAATAGTAGCTATCATCAGGAGACACAACGAGCAACAGGAAACTTCAATCTTAGCAGTCCTGGAAAACGTGCTTTCCCTTGAGACTTTGCGTGTGCCCTTAGGCATGGATTGAGGACAGCTGTTCTTAAACTAGAACCTGCCTCGTCATTATCATGACCCAAAGGCTTGTTAAAACAGATTCCTGTGCCCCACCCCTAGAGTATCAGCCTTAGTAGGTTTAGGGTAGAAGCCTGATAACTCACATTTGTCAAGAGTCCTGGGGAATGCTGGTTCTGTTTGTCTGGGAACACTTTTTTGTTTTTTGTGGTTTTTTTGAGACCAAGTCTCCCTGTGTTGCCCAGGCTGGACCGCAGAAGTGGGATATCGGCTCACTGCGGCCTCTGCTTCCCGGGTTCAAGTGATCCTTCTACTTCAGCATCCCAAGTAGCTGGAACTACAGGTATGTGCCACCGTGCTAGGCTAATTTTTGTATTTTTAGTAGAGACGGGGTTTTACCATGTTGCCCAGGCTGGTCTCAAACTCCTGACCTCAGGTGATCTGCCTGACTCAGCCTCCCAAAGTGCTGGGATTACAGGCGTGAGCCATTGTGCCTGGCCTAGGAACACGTTTTGAAGCTTTGATGTAGGTTAATTCTCTGAAAGCCCTATCATGTCAGGTCTCTGTGCTCTGTATTGTCCTCTCACGACAGCGGCTGTCATGGTCCCATTTGTGCTGAACAACAAAAATAATACAGAACATCTGGGACTTGGAAATTTATCAAGAACAGAAATGTATCGGCTCACAGCTCTGGAGGCTGGGAAGACTAAAGTCATGGCGTTGCTAGGTTTAGTGTCTGATAAGGTGAGGCAATTCTCTTCTTCCAAGCTGGCACCTCACGTACTGTGTCCTCCAGAGGGGAGGAAGGCTGGATGCTCACATGGCAGAAAGTGGAAGGGCCACGAGGCACAAGGGGCCAGACACATCAAAGGTCCCACCTCCTGATATTGTTACCATTGTAACTAAATTTCAACATGAGTTTTGATGGGGACAAATATTGTAACCATAGCAGCAAAAGGACCACCAGAATTATCTCTGACAGTCTGTCCTTTGTTGCTAGATGCTGCTTTCTTACCTTACAAAACTAACCTCCAGCCAGCCAGGGTATGAATCTAAAAAGACTAAGTCAAGCTCCTCACCCTTGGGCTGAGAAGGTACCTTTTCCAGAGGTACTTAAGCAGCTATTCAGCCCCTGGTCAGCCCCAGCTCAGAAAGGGTTAATGATTTCTTTGTTTTGTTGAACTCCACCTGTGAGGGGTTAGCCAGTATCTCCAGTTTCTACCCTAAAAGTAAATCAGTCTTTCTAGGGAAAAGACTAGAAAGATGAAGAGCTAGGTTTTATGCATATATATATAAATATTTTTTAATTCCCTTAGTTCTGAATTTCATTAGCTTTATGTTAATATTGTGACCAAAATTAATTTTAGACCAAAGGAAAAACCATTATTCCTTGTTCTCCTTAAAATATATTTTACCTTAGAAACTTGGCAAGTAGAAAGATGCAATTCACTATGAAAGTGGGCATTGCTAATTTGCAGTATTATCTGTAGAGAAGTATTGAGGGGGAAAAAAAGAGAAAGAGAAAAATTCAGAGAAGAAAAAAAATAAGACAAATACAAAAGAAAAAAATAACGCTGCGTACCTAAAGGAATGGTTGTAAAATATTTTCTCCTGAAAGGCCGGGTAGTGAATACTTCGAGTTTCAAGCCCAGTGGATTATGCCAACGTCAATATCCTGGTTGTACTGTTACACTTAAGTTTTGCAAAATGTTAGCATTGGGGGAAACTGGGCAAAGAGTACAATCTCTCTGTATTATTTCTTACAATTGTATGTAAATATACAAAGATGTCAATCAAATTAACAGCATATGTTTTCAGCTTTGCAGCCCATATGTGTTCTCTGTCGTAACAAATCAATTCTACCATTGTTGAGGGCAAGCAGCCACAGACAATATGTAAATGAGTGTGTGTGGCTGTGTTGCAATAAAACTTTACTTATGGACATGAAATTTGAATTTCATGTACTTTTCATGTAGCACAGATATTTGGCTTTTTATTTTTTCAACACTTTAAAAATGTAAAAACCATTTTTAGCTCACGGGCAGCACAGAGAGAGATGATATTTAGATGTGGCCCACAGGTCGTAGTTTGCTGATCTCTGACCAAAAGACAGCAGTGTACTTGAAGCACTATCTCTGCTTTCAAAACAATAGTATTGATACTTTAGGGAAACTTTAGACATGCTTGTTTTTCTCTTTCATACAGTTATTAAATGGTTAAACAATCCCCTGGGTTGCTGGGAGGAAAAAGATGGTAAGGAGATGTGAGACATTTAAAAAATGAAGGAATTTGTATCTCTCCTCAATGGAGCATTTTTTTTCTATCCAGATGCTTATCAGACAATGGCCAACAAAAGATGGTGATGAGCCTTTCTGTAGCATTTTGTCTTTATACATTTAAATGCCAAATGTGCATCTCCTTAGGTCAAGTGATTTTCTATAAATTTATCTCACAGATGTGAGAAAAAATATTTGTACCAGAATATTCCTGGCAACAGTATATGTCATGGAGAAAAACTCAGCATGATCTACACATCCATTACGAACTTTACAGTACCTCTATTCCATGGAGTAGTATATATCCATGAAAAAGAAAAAGGTCAGCTTTTATTAAATGATGTGGATATATGTCCAAAGTATATTGTTAAGAAAACAAAACAGGCCGGGCGCGGTGGCTCAAGCCTGTAATCCCAGCACTTTGGGAGACCGAGGCGGGTGGATCACGAGGTCAAGAGATCGAGACCATCCTGGTCAACATGGTGAAACCCCGTCTCTACTAATACAAAAAAAATTAGCTGGGCACGGTGGCGCGTGCCTGTAATCCCAGCTACTCAGGAGGCTGAGGCAGGAGAATTGCCTGAACCCAGGAGGCGGAGGTTGCGGTGAGCCGAGATCGCGCCATTGCGCTCCAGCCTGGGTATCAAGAGCGAAACTCCGTCTCAAAAAAAAAAAAAAAAAAAAAAAAAACAAGTTTCCTAATAGTATATTTAATAAAATACTTATATATACATCTTTGAATATGTATAGTAAAAAATGTCTAGAAGAAAAAAAGCCATACTATAAACAATAATTACCTTTTGAGAAATGATGCTAAAAGATAAAGACAATAATGGGCTTTAATTTTTATTTTATTTTAAGCCCTTTTATACTTCATATTTTTTTGCAATGTATTTTATTGGTGTTCCTTTTTTTTTTTTTTTTTTTTGAAGGCAGAGTCTCACTGTGTCACCCAGGCTGGGGTGCAGTAGAGCAATCTCAGCTCACTACAGCCTCCACCTCCCAGTTCAAGCGATTCTCCTGCCTCAACCTCCCAGGTAGCTGGGACTATAGGCACCTGCCACCACACCCAGATTATTTTTGTTTTTTTTTGTATAAACAGGGCTTTACCATGTTGGCCATGCTTGTCTCCAACACCTAACCTCAAGTGATCTGCCCACCTCAGCCTTCCAAAGTGCTTGGATTACAAGCATGAGCCACTGCACCCAGCCTTGTTACTTTTTATGATGGTTAATTTATGTGTCAACTTGATGGGGTCGTGTTGGGTTAAACATTATTTCTTCGTCTGTCTTTAGGAGTGTCTCTGGAGGAGATGAGCACTTGAATTGGTGGAATAAGTGAAGTGGATTGCCCCTCCCCATTGTAAGTAGACATCATTCAATCCCTTGAGGGCCTGCATAGGACAAAAGGCTAGAGGAGGATTGAAATTTCTCTCTGCCTGACTGCCTGAACAGGGACAGTGATCTTCTCCTGCCCTTGGGGTTTCTGGTTCTCAGGTCTTAAGACTCAAACTGAAAGCTACACCATCAGCTCTCTTGCTGTTAGTCCTTCAAACTATCGTTACTGGCTTTCCTGGGTCTCCAGCCTACAGACAACTAATTTTAGGACTTAGCTGCCATAATAATTCATTGTAAGTCAATTCCTATAATAAATTTTGTATATATACAATCATGCATCACATATTGACATTTTAGTAACAGAACACGTCTAAGATAGTGGTCCCATAAGATTTTAGTATCATGTTTTTACTGTACCTTTTCTATGTTTAGATATGTTTATACTCACAAATACTTACCATTGTGTTAACAACTGACTACAGTATTCAGTGCATTCACATGCTGTACAGGTTAGTAGCCTAGGAGCAATAGGCTTTACCGTATAGCCTAGGTGCGTAGTAGGCTATAGCATGTAGGTTTTTGTAAGTACAACCTATGATGTTCACGCAGTGAAGAAATTGCCATCTCCATCATCAAGCAGTGCATGACTATAGAGAGAGACATATATAGAGATGTGGATATAATTCCTGTTGGTTCTGTTTATCTGAAGAACTCTGACTTTTGTAATAAGAATTTCAATTTTATGGCCGGGCGCGGTGGCTCACGCCTGTAATCCCAGCACTTTGGGAGGCCGAGGCGGGTGGATCACGAGGTCGAGAGATCGAGACCATCCTGGTCAACATGGTGAAACTCCGTCTCTACTAAAAAATACAAAAAATTAGCTGGGCATGGTGGTGCGTGCCTGTAATCCCAGCTACTCAGGAGGCTGAGGCAGGAGAATTGCCTGAACCCAGGAGGCGGAGGTTGCGGTGAGCCAAGATCGCGCCATTGCGCTGCACTCCAGCCTAGGTAACAAGAGTGAAACTCCGTCTCAAAAAAAAAAAAAAAAAAAAAGAATTTCAATTTTATAATATTAATTTTAAAAAGTCCCTCTCTTCTAAATGCTTTATACATATTTACAGATTTTTGTTACAACATTTCTATGAGGTAGGTTCTATTATTACCTCAATTTTACAGATGTGGAAACAGATACATAATGGTTCTGTTTAAGAACAGAATAGGCTGGGCATGGTGGCACACACCTGTAATCCTAGCATTTTGGGAGGCCAAGGTGGGAGGATCACTTGAGCTCAGGGGTTTGAGACCAACCTGGGCAACGTTGCAAAACTCCATGTCTACAAAAATCAGTGGCAGTGTGCACCTGTAGTCCTAGCTACTCACCGGGCTGACGCAGGGGGTATCACTTGAGCCCAGGAGGTCCAGGCTGCAGCCGGCTGTGATTGCACCACTGCACTTTAGCCTGGGTGACAGAGTGAGCCCCTGCCTAAAAAAAAAAAAAAAAAAAGCAAAGCATGCTTTCAAAGAGCAAGACCATAATACCAAAGCACATGATGCAGTTCGGCTCTGTCATCACCCAAATCTCATCTTGAATTTTAGCTCCCATAATCCGTATGTGTCATGGGGATGGGTCTTTCCCATGCTGTTCTTGTAATAGTGAGCAAGTTTCTCAAGGGCTGCTGGTTATGTAAATGAGAGTTCCCCTGCACATGGTGCCTCGCCTGCCACCATGTAAGACGTGAGTGACTTTGCTCCTCCTTCACCTTCCGCCATGATTGTGAGGCCTCCCCAACCATATGGAACTGTGAGTCAATTAAACTTCTTTTATAAATTACTCAGTCTTAGGTATGTCTTTCTTAGCAGCATGATAACAGACGAGTACAGCACTTTCAAGCAAGTGTGACAGTGGGAGGGGTCTGCTGACACTGTGTGGCATGTGCTGGGAGAAAGGGGAGCCTCCATGGGCACAGTTCATAAAGCTGGTGCTTCAGGAAAGTCTGGCAGAGACAACTGAGCGTCTAGATCCCAAGACCATGAGGTAATCAGCCAGCAGGACAAGAACCACAGAAGACAAAACAGGATCCCCAAAATCTGACAGAAGGGACACCCAGATGGGGCTGGAACAAGGATTGCTCTTTTGTCAACCCTGAGGAAAGGTTGCTTTCAGTTTCATTGCAAAGGATAATTGGCCAGTGACATCACATCCCAATGTACATGATGTGAAATTTGTTTAAGACGTCTATGTATATGAATATATATCAGCTTAGACAAATACAAGTGCATGAGGATGTATCAGTTTATATTAAATATATAATAAGAGCTAGGCTCTATTGAGCGTTTATTTTCCAGCACTAAGTGTAAGTAAACCTCAGTTGGGTTTCTGGAACACCAAGAGGCCAGTATGCAGGAAAGAGAATAATGAATCAGATAACAAAGGGAGCAAAGAGAGGGAGTGGATACTTCAATTCAAAGCAGTGTTTGGTGCCCATGGGGTGTAGGTAAAATTTCTACCTTGGGACTGGGCACGGTGGCTCATGCCTGTAACCCCAGCACTTTGCAGGGTTGAGGTGGGTGGATAACAAGTTCAGGAATTCAAGACCAGCTTGGCCAATATGGTGAAACCGTGTCTCTACTCAAAATGCAAAATTAGCCAGGCATGGTGGCGCGTGCCTGTAGTCCCAGCTACTGGGAGGCTGAGGCAGAAGAATCGCTTGAACCTGGGAGATAGAGGTTGCAGTGAGCTGAGATCATGCCACTACACTCCAGCCTGGGCAACAGAGTGAGTCTCCATTTCAGAAAAAAAAAAAAAAAAAAAAAAAAATCTATTTTGAATCCTAAAGGATTCCTCTTTATTTTTATTTTTATTTTTATAATGCAAAGCAGATTTATTTGCATGCATAGCAAAGAGGGTTAGGAAACTATATAAAAAGGAAGGCAGTCTTCAGGCAAGTGGAACTGATCAGGACTTAAGTAGCTGACTCTGGGATCACTACAATGGGAAGACTTGCTGTGCTGCCTTCAGAAGTTAAGTCTCTTCACCTGATGTCTAGCAGACTTTTCAGACGGGGCTTTCTGTTGGAGAAACTCTTCTACTAGCTTCTGTTGGTGTTCCAAAAAAGCTATGCTTACTCCCTGTTTATGTAGAAACTCCATTACGATGTTTATGAGCTCAGTTTCTTCATCCTTAGAAGCTGTGGTTTTCAGGTCTTGTAGGACATCGGTTAATATGTTCTCCAACTGCACAGCAGATTTCGGGGCTTGTAAGCCACTTCCCCAGTTATCTGTGTCAGGCCTCTTAATAACCGAAAGGCAGATCATACTCTCACGTTTTCTTAGATATCTTAGGAACCGCTTTGCATGCTCCCTTTTTATCTCAGCCTGATTCCTCTTTATTTTTGTAATAAATCTCCTCTTCATGTGAGCTGGTCACTTGTTCTGATCAGAGCTGATCGTGAGATTGGAACAGGCTGCCTATCTTCTCCAGAACCCTGTGAGCTTCTTGAGGGCAGGAACCACAACTTGCTCATCATTGCAAAAGACATTTGATGATGGATGGATGAATGAATGGATGGATCTGGCAGCAACTGAGTAACTGAGCTGGAAATGCTACGGTTGTGCTACATGTTGACAGAGAATCATACTGCCAGGTAGAACAGAGTAGCCGATATCTGCAGGAAATAATTGCTCAAGGGTAGATTTGATTTGATTTTTCAATCAGGCCAAGATTCCTTCAGTTTTGTATAGTGAATATATTGTGCCCTTTTTTTTTTCGTTTTTCTTTTTTAAATGTTTTCCACATTCTCCCGGATGATCCTGGTATTGTGCCCTTAAGATGGGAAAAAGCAGGTCTCCTTTCACAGACTGTAAAATCCACGAATGCAGGGATCTTGCTTTCTCATTCCCTCCTGTCTCTTGATGGAAGTGCCCAGAGCCTGCACTTACTCAAAATTATTTTTTGAAGTAAAGAATGGCATAATCTGGTTATTTTTTCTTTAATTTTTTTTATCCAGACAATATTTATTATATGATTGTTTGGTAGAGATCGTGGGAGCATTCTTTAACTGTATGTAGGCTTTCAGTCAACATTTACTATACAAATACTCTGTTGTTTGGATTCCAATTTACTGAGATTTATGCGACTTTGAAGGCAGTTTATCAAAGAGCTGTTTCCAAAGATATTTAAATGTGTTGTAGGGGTCATACTGTAACTAGGAAACCTCTCTGAAGATGCACATATCAGGATTCAGGGGTTTATTATTTCATAGATACACTTCATGGAAGTTAGGAAGACAGGCCATAGCTACCAGAAAAGCTGTGTGATATCATCCTTGCTTTCAAATTTTAAAAGCAGGAGGAGGCTAGAGTGACTTTCACAAGGTTAAAAAAAAAAAAAAAAAAAATTAAAGCTGGGCCCAGTGGCTCACCCCTGTCATCCCAGCAATTTGGGAAGCTGAGACGGGCAGATCACTTGAGGTCAGGAGTTCAAGACCAGCCTGGCCAACATGGTGAATCTCTAATAAAAATACAAAAATTAGCTGAATGTGGTGGCAGGTGCCTGTAGTTCCAGCTACTCAGGAGACTGAGGCAGGAGAACTGCTTGAACCCAGGAGGTGGAAGTTGCAGTGAGTCAAAATCACACCACTGCACTCCAGCCTGGACATCACAGCAAGACTCCATCTCAAAAAATAATAATAATAAGTGCTAGATTTGAGTCTAGATGTGTCTGCCTTCAAAGACCATGTTCTTTCTATTCATGGCAGAGATCAAGATTCATCCTCCTTTTTTTTTTTTTTTTTTTTTTTAAAGACGGGGTTTCTCCATGATGGCCAGGCTGGTCTTGAACTCCTGACCTCAGGTGATCCACCCACCTCGGCCTCCCAAAGTGCTAGGATTACAGGCGTGAGCCACCGTGCCCGGCCTCCATTCTCCTCTTTTGTCATAGTAATAACATTCCAAATTTTTACCTAGGCATATAATCACTCAGAATAAAGGTGACACATCTCAGCCTCCTTTATAGTTAGGCATGGCCATGTAATGAAATTCCAGGTATGAGAGGAGGTCATCTATTGTGGCTGCTAGGAAACCTTTCTGAGAGGTGGTTGCCATGCACCTATGAACTTTGCTTTCTCCCTTTCTTCTTCCTGCTGGCAGGAGCAATGGTAGCCACTTTGGGCAATGAGGTAAAAGCCATATTGAGTATAGAAAATGCCTGATCCCCTGAAAACTGTGGAGCTGCCATACTTGCCCTGAAATATCTGCCTCTAAGCTACATTTATATGGGTTAAAAAAAAAGACACACTTTTGAACCAATGTTTTGGGATGATTTTGCATCCCAACATATTTGCATACAACACAGACCCTTCCAATCTGTCATCATTTTGAAGACAGAAGTCCTAAAACTACTATTAATAACAATTTCACCTAAGAAAATCTTGGGGGAATCAGTTTGCATAGGATAATACTCATAAATATATAGCCTGTTCAAAGAGAAAACATAACGGAATTCTTTCTGAAGGAAATGGTGCTGAGTTCTGTTTTTTTGGTAAATGCTAAGATTCAGTCCTCACCAAAATCAAATTTTGACTTCACCTTGCTCAACATGCGTACCCAAAGCAATAAACGAAGGAGGGAATGTGGGGAAGAGAGGGCAAGAGAAAGGCCCTACCAACTTCTCCATAAGCACAGTGTGTGTATTACCTCCCAAAAACACCATTAAGAAATATCAGGATTGGGCCAGGTATGGTGGCTCACACCTGTAATCCCTTGGGAGGCTCAGGTGGGCAGATCACTTGAGGTCAGGAGTTAGAGACCAGCGTGGCCAATATGGTGAAACTCCGTCCTACTAAAAATAAAAAAATTAGCCGGTCATGGTGGTGCACACCTGTAGTCCCTACTACTCAGGAGCCTGAGGCATGAGAATCACTTGAGCCTGAGAAGCAGAGGCTGCAGTGAGCCAAGATAGCGCCATTGCACTCCAGACTGGGTGACAGAGCAAGACTCCATCTCAAATATATATGTATATAACATATATATCAGAATTGAAGCCAAGGAAGTAGTTTTAGATTATAAATGTATTGAGGATGCAAAGAAAACAGCATCTCTTAGGAACATTATTTGACGTGATATATTTATATGGTGTTTAATTAAAACTATTTCCTCCTCTTGCACTTTCAAGAGACTTTACTAAAAATATTCTTATGTCCATTTTAGTCAAAGAAAATGTTATACTGGGGAATTTTTAAAGACTATCTTGGAAAAACAACAAAAGAAAAGCTGAGGCTTACAGCCTACTTCATTCAGAATCCTAAAAAAGTACCCTACGTGGCATTTAGAAAGTTGAGATAAAATGCTATAATAGAAATGAATGGTTCCTGCTGAAATGCTTTAAAGGAAGGCACCAACTTCATTATTATTATTTTGTGTTAAGTTTTAAAGATTATTTTTACATTATAATGTTGTGATATAGAAAGCATCACTCTAAAATATAAAAATAATATTTAACTTTAAAGTGTCCTCATTTTAAAAATTAAAAGATTCATAAAAGTCAGTAACTATCTACTTTAAGATCTCTATTTGTTTCTTAAGCATGGTTCTTTCAGAAATTTCTAATTAGTGATGACCTTCAAATAGGTCACTTTGACTTAATCTCAAATATTTTCTCTTATAATACTTGACTTGTTCATTTTCAATTTAACTTTGGAAAAGAAAAGTAATTTTTCTTTTTTACAGCAGAGAACAAGTAGAAACTGTCTAAGGGCCTATGTATCTCAAGAGGTTCCTAAGCCACGTATCCTAGGGTTAAGTCTAAATATAAGATCACATTTCTAGTTGTTCAATCAATTTTGGACATAATGACTCTTGAGAAGTCATGCTGCATTTTAGACAACCATCCTTTTTTTCTACACTTAAAATTGGTGAATTTTATGTGATTTATACCTACCTCAAAAATACAAAAAAAAATGTAATTCATGTGTCTTTTGTTCAACACTCTGAATCTCTTGATTTCCAGGACTATATATCATTAATGCCTGTCACAGTCCCCAAAACATGATAAATATTTAATGAAGAAAGAAAGAAGTAAATGAATGAATGAACAATGGCATGGAACTCAATGTCCTATGAAACTCAACAGACACCATAAAGAATGCTCTACAAACCCTATGTTTGCCTTAAATCCTGAAAATGCTTCTATACCAGGATCAATGAGGTTGGTTGGTTGGTTGGTTTGAGATGGAGTCTCACTCTGTCGCCCAAGCTGGAGTGCAATGGTGCAATCTCGGATCACTGCAACCTTGCATTCCAGGTTCAAGCAACTCTCCTGTCTCAGCTTCCCAAGCAGCTGGACTTACATAAACTCAACACCATGCCCAGCAAAGTTTTGTATTTTTAGTAGAGACTGGGTTTCACCATGTCGGCCAGGCTGGTCTCAAACTCCTGACCTCAGGTGATCTGCCTGACTTGGCCTCCCAAAATGCTGGGATTACAGGCATGAGCCACCGTGCCCAGCCAGGATCACTGAGGTTCTTGAAGGACCTTTGGAACTTCATAGACAAGTGTCTTTTTTGTTAGTTGTGTTTTTATTTTTTAACTTTTATTTTAGGTTCAGGGATACCCGTAAAGGTTTGTTAGATAGATAAACACATGTCATAGGGTTTGTGGTACAGATTGCTTCATCACCCAGGTATTAAGCCTAGGACACAATAGTTATTTTTTTCTGCTCCTCTCCCATCTCCCACCCTCCACCCTCAAGTAGACCTGTGTCTGTTGCCTGCTTATTTGTGTTCATGAATTCTCATCATTTACCTCCCACTTATAAGTGAGAACATGCAGTGTTTGGTTTTTGTTCATGTATTAGTTTGCTGAACATAATAGCCTCCAGCTCCATCCAAATTCCCACAAAAGACACTATCTCTTATTTTATTCCATGGTGTATATAGAGCATAGTTTTTGCTCTAAAACACGTTAAATAAATGTTACAAGAACTGGGTCAGGCGCGTTGGCTCATGCCTGTAATCCCAGCACTTTGGGAAGCCGAGGTGGGCTGATCACTTGAGGTCAGGAGTTGGAGACTGTCCTGGCCAACGTGGCAAAACCCCATCACTACTAAAAATACAAAAATTGGCTGAGTGTGGTGGTGTGCCCCTGTAATCCCAGCCACTCAGGAGGCTCAGGCAGGAGAATCGCTTGAACCCGGGAGGCGGAGGTTGCAGTGAGCCGAGATCACACCACTGCACTGCAGCCTGGGCAAGAGAGTAAGACTCTGTCTCAAAGAAAAAAGAAGAAAAGAAGTGAAACCATAGTTTGACACTGTGGTTTAAGGTCAAGTTATACTCTCCAGTTTACCTGACACAACAGTTTCAAGTCAAAGCATCAGATAAAACAAATTTGAATTGTGAGCCATAATTGGGTGAACCCAAAAGGTTTTGCTTACATATGTACACCAAGACAAAGGGATGAAGAAGTAATGTCCTCTCTAGGTCGCAGTGTGTTTTTCACGTGTGTTATTTCCATGAGAAGGCTTCATCCTAAAGGCATTTCTCTGAGCTCTACTGTTATTTTTTGTGTGCTGTTTCAGGGCAAAATAACCAATCTGCCAGCCCTTAAATGGCTTGGAAATTACTGAAGAACCTAACACAAAAAGCAAAAGTCACCTTTCAAAGAATGATTTTCTTGCACACCTACTTCACCAGCTACCACTGGCAATAAGTGTTCTTATCCTCTTTTGGCAAAGACAGTAAAACCTTCCTATGTCTTAGATACAAACTATATTTCTTTACTTGCTATGTTTTAGTCATTACTTATGTAAGTATGTTTTCATTGTTCAATTGATATATTTTTTTATCTTTGCGCATTGTGAGGATTTATGGCTTGTGAGGGATAGCATCATAATTTTTTCCACTAAAACAAATGGAAATTTTTCTTCATTTAATGGCTTTTTACTTAGCAACAGGGTTTTTTGGAATGAATTAAAATCACTAAACAAAAGCTGGTTACATAGATCCTTCTCCATGCAGAAATAGGCTAACAGATAGTCTTTCTTTTTTTGTTGTTGTTTTTGTTTTGGAAAGAGAGTCTCACTTTGTCACCAGGCTGGAATGCAGTGGCGTGACCTCAGCTCACTGCAACCTCTGCCTCCCGGGTTCAAGCGATTCTCCTACCTCAGCCTTCCAAGTAGCTGGGAATATAGGTACATGCCACCACACCCAGCTAATTTTTATATTTTTAGTAGAGACAGGGTTTCACCATGTTGGCCAGGATAGTCTCGATCTCTCGACCTCGTGATCCACCTGCCTTGGTCTCCCACAGTGATGGGATTACAGGCATCAGCCACCGCGTAAAGATTCCAGCCTAGTCTTTCTTTCTTACTTAATCTCTGTTACTTCCTTGCCACGTTTTAGACAGAGTCTTAATATGGCCACCAAGATGTTCTGTTCCTCTGGTGTACATGGCCTGTGTAATCCTTGGTACTGTGAACATGATGGGTTTTACCCCCATGAATAGGTGATGACCTTAAAATAGGGAGATAAAGAGATTGCAACTAACCTTATCACAAGAGTCTTTCTAAACAGAGTTTTCTCTGGATGGTTGTAGAAAAAAAAAGTCAGAGAGATTCAAAGCATGAGACAGATTGAATTTGTGCAAAGTTCTCAATTGCTAAGATGGAGGAACCACATGGTCAGAACCTAGGAGTAGACTGTAGAAGTCAAGAATAATTCACGGGCTGGACACAGTGCACAGTGGCTCACATCTGTAATCCCAGCACTTTGGGAGGCCAAGATGGGCAGATTGCTTGAGCTCAGGAGTTTGAGATCTGCCTGGGCAACAGGGTGAAACCCCATCTCTACAAAAAATTTCAAAATTAGCCAGGGGTGGTGGCATGCACCTGTAGTCCCAGCTACTTGAGAGGGCTGAGGCAGAAGAATGACTTGAATCTGGGAATTTGAAGCTACAGTGAGCTGTGTTTGTGCCACTGCATTCAAGCCTAGGCATCAAAGCAAGAGCATGTTTCAAAAAAAAAAGGTCCCTGTCCAGCAACAGACAACAGGAACCTCAGCTTTACACAAGCAAATGCAAATGCACTCTGCCAAATACTCACGGGAATTGGAAATGCACCTTCCCCAGTTGAATCTCCAGATTAGGATACAGCCCAACAGACACCCTGATACCTTGATTTCAGCCTTGTCATGTCATTAGCAGAGAACCCAGCCTCGCCCTATGCCAGCTTCTGACCTGTAGAACTGTGAGCAAATAGTGTTGCTCTCAACTGCTAAGTTTATGGTAATTTGTTTGACAGCAATCAAAAGCTAATATACCCCGTATTAGCCAGGATAAATCAGGTTATAGTTTTTAAAAAGTATTTATTTTAGAAACTACAGAATCTCAGAATCATAAAATTACCAAGGTTTTTTTCTCACTCATACTAGCATCTAATGGGGGTCATCAGAAGGGCTCCACTTAAAATAGTCACTCAGGGACCCGTGATGCAGGAGGCTTACGTGATTTTAGGATGTATGTCTGTGATTGCCAGAGGAAGCAGAGCTAGAAGTTTTATGCCAGCAGTTAAATATGCAAGCCTGGGAGGGACACACATCCCTTCTGCTCACTGGCACACAAGACCTGAGCTAGTCCATGGCCCTGCCTGGTGATAAGGGAGCTAAAAAGTGCAATCCATTTGTGTGCATAGGAAAACAGAACAGGATAACCATGAACGATATTAGTTTCCACCACCGCTTCTCTCCTTTGTCTCCTCACTTCCAGATTTTGGCAGATTCTGCGCAGTACCAGGCATATGGGGCTGGATTGGAACACACACTCATTCGAGGTATCAGACTAGTGGTGTACAGGGTTGATGAATCAAGCCTGCAGGCATATGCAGTGAAGACTACACACTGTAAATGTTTTAATTTGTTGCCAACATTTAAAATATCAGAACGTTTCCTATAAAAGCCAGGATCTAGGGTTTCTCTCAAAACATTTGGAAGATCTTGCAGTGATCTGTTTCAAGAAGGAGGTGAAACTATTAATATATAGATTAATCTATAACATTTCCTAAAGAATATTGGGATGGTTGGTGGGTTTGTATTTTGAGTTTTGAGACAGGGTCTCGCTATGTTGCCCTGGCTGCTCTCGAACTCCTGGGCTCAAGCGATCCTTCCACCCTGGCCTCTCAAGTGCTGGGAGTACAGGTATGAGCCCCTGCACCTGGCCTAAAGAGACTTGTTATATGAGAAAAAAATCGAATAAAAAATTTTTGTTCAGGTGCGGTGGCTCACGCCTGTAATCCCAGCACTTTGGGAGGTCGAGGTGGGTAGATCACAAGGTCAGGCGGTCAAGACCAGCCTGACCAAGATGATGAAACCCTGTCTCTACCAAAAATACAAAAATTAGCCAGGTGTGGTGGCATGTACCTCTAATCCCAGCTGCTCAGGAGGCTGAGGCAGAGAATTACTTGAACCCAGGAGGTGGAGGTTGCAGTGAGCTGAGATTACACCACTGCACTCCAGCCTGGGTAACAGAGCGAGACTCCGTCTCAAAAAAAAAAAATTATAGTTTGTTCCGACATATGAACACATTTTAAAAGATCAAAAGATCTAGAAGAATATATATACCAAACTATAAATCATAGGTACTGATTGGGAATGAAGTGAGTTGGGAGGATTCCACAGCACCCCGAAATTTAAATGAAGGATATTATCTGGCTAGGATAACTCACCAAGTTTGGGTGCCACCTTAATAGAGATGAGAACAAGCTTCATGCCTTAAATTGAGAAAAAGTCTTACTATTACACCATTTATTTTTAAGGATGTTGATTTTCTTAAATGTAGCAGAATAAAATTTCAATTCACTAGGGCCTTCACGTAAACATTTTTATGAATTCTACACTTAAGAAAAGGACAGACAACAAAAGAACAACATAGACAGGAGTTTTTTAAAACTTCAGGGTATAGCTGGGCATGGTGGCTTATGCCTATAATTCCAGCACTTTAGGAAGCTGAGGTAGGTGAATCACCTGAGGTCAGGAGTTCAAGACCAGCCTGGTCAATATGGTGAAACCCTGTCTCTACTAAAAATACAAAAATGATCCGGGTGTGGTGGTGGGTGCCTGTAATCGCAGCTACTCAGGAGGCTGAGGCATGAGAATCACTTGAACCCCGGAGGCAGAGGCTGCAGTGATCATACCACTGTACTCCAGCCTGGGGGACAGAATGAAACTCTGTCTCAAACAAACAAAAAAAAGACTTCAGGGTATCTTATAAGTCAATACAAATCCACATTGACTTGTATTTCTACCTGTTTAATACTAAGTCCAACTGGTAGCAGTCATTAGATTGATCTGCAGATGTTGAAAAAGCATAAATCATCAAAGACAGATTTGACGTCTGTTTCAATCTATTGTGGACGGCTATGGCTAGGTCTGCCCAGCAGCCCTTCCGTCTTCTGGAATTACTAGGAATTATGATTACCACCCTCCTTTCTTTTTTTCCTTTTCTTTTCTTTTTTTTTTTTTTTTTGATGCGGAGTTTCACTTTGTCACCCAGGCCGGAGTGCAGTGGCAGGATCTGAACTCACTGCAATCTCTGCCTCCTGGTTCAAGCCTCCCAAGCAGCTGGAATTACAGGTGCCCACCACCATGACCAGCTGATTTTTCTATTTTTAGTAGAGACGGGGTTTCACCATATTGGCCAGGCTGATCTTGAACTCCTGACCTAAAGTAATCTGCCTGCCTCGGCCTCCCAAAATGCTGTGATTACAGGTGTGAGTCCCCACGCCCAGCCACCCATCCTCCTTCCTAACACTTCAATTTCCTTTTGGAAATCTACCCTTCTCCTATTGCATCCAGAATTGCTGATTGGTAAATCTAGGGGTATGCTCCTATAGGAGACAGAATAATGATTGCCCCCACCAAAGATGTTCACGTCCTAATCCATGGTTGCTAATCATCTCACCTTAAAACAGGATCTGTGGTTGGTGGTTGCTACAGCAGTGTCATCATGAGGGTTCTTAAAAGTACAAAAGTCCCGGCACAGTGGCTCACACCTATAATCCAAGCACTTTGGGAGGCTGAGGCAGGTGGTTCGCTTGAGCTCAAGAGTTCAAGACTAGCCTGGGCAACATGGTGAAACCCTTCCTCTACCAAAAATACAAAAAAAAAAAAAAAAATTAGCTGTGCATGGTGGTATGTACCTGTAGTCCCAGCTACTAAAGAGGCTGAGGTGGGAGGATGGATGGCTTGAGCCCAAAGGGTGGAGGTTGCAGTGAGCTGAGATCATACCACTGCACGCCAGCCTGGGTGACAAAGTGAGACTCCATTGCCAAAAAAAAAATAGAGAGAGAGGCAAAAAATGAGAATCACAGGGAGATAAGAGAAACGGAAGAACCAGACTCAGAGAGGGATGCAACTCTTGTTGTTAGCTTTGAAGATGTAAGAAAGCATGTAAGACCCAAGGAAAGCAGGCAGTCTCCAGAAACAGAGAAAGGCAAGGAAATGAATTCTCCTCTATAACCTCCAGGTGGGAGCACATCCTGGCCAGTACTTTGATTTCAGCTCAGTGTCAGACTTCTGGCCTCCAGAATCAGAAAATAATAGATTTGCGTGACATTTAGCCAGTCAATTTCCAGTCATGTGTTACAGAGGCAATAGGAAGCTGATACATGAATACTCACTTCTGCTGTTGGAGAAGCTGGGCTCGGATTTCTGCCTGGTCATGCCTCTTGTCACCCTCAAATGGAACCTCGGTAGCATCTCTGCTCTGCTCTTCTCCCAGTTTGACTCAACCTTTTCCCTTTGCATGACTTTCAAGAATCCCACTAATAAAAGTAACCTTTCGTTGCAGTTGGTTGGATTTGGACCTATCACTTGCAGTTAACAGTCCTGATTCCAACTGGAGCACGATGGCTCATGCCTGTAATGCCAGCACTTTGGGAGGCTGAGGCGGGAAGATCACTTGAGGCTGGGATTTTGAGACCAGCCTGGCCAATATGGTGAAACCCCATCTCTACTAAAAATACAAAAATTAGCCGGGTGTGGTGGCGCACCCCTGTAATCCCAACTACTCAGGAGGATGAGACACAAGAATTGCTTGAACCCAGGAGGCAGAGGTTGCAGTGAGCCGAGATCACCACTGCCCACCAGCCTGGGCAACAGAGTGAGATGCCATCTCAAAAAAAAAAAAAAGATTCCTAATTTTATTTGCTAAATCAAGCAGAGGACCATTTGTCAATAGATTTTGTATTTGCAAGGACTGAAATAAAAAGAATTGTAGTGTTCGTTAACTCTTAGTTAACCAGTTCATGACAGTAAGTAGAAGTGCCTATGAGTAGTCAAGATTCAGGTTTTTTATGATTTCTTTGTACCATTATTTCACTGAAAAATAGAATAAGAACAGGAGAGTAGGCCGGGCACGGTGGCTCACGCCTGTAATCCCAGCTCTTTGGGAGGCCGAGGCGTGTGGATCACGAGGTCAAGAGATCGAGACCATCCCGGTCAACATGGTGAAACTCCGTCTCTACTAAAAATACAAAAAATTAGCTGGCATGGTGGTGCGTGCCTGTAATCCCAGCTACTCAGGAGGCTGAGGCAGGAGAATTGCCTGAACCCAGGAGGCAGAGGTTGCAGTGAGCCGAGATCGCGCCATTGCACTCCAGCCTGGGTAACAAGAGCGAAACTCCATCTCAAAAAAAAAAAAAAAAAAAGAACAGGAGAGTAGGGTAGGTAAGTGCCTGGGCTCTGGAGTCAAGCGGATCAGAGTTCGAATCCCATCTTCTCTGCTCACCAGCTGTGTGTGTGACCTTCAACCTGTGGCATATTGGAAAGCAACATCCATTCACAAGGTCACCAGTCTTCCACGTGGTGTTTTGATCTTCTTCTTCTTGTTTCTTTTTCTTTTTTTTCTTTCTTTTTTTTTTTTTTTTGAGACAGAGTCTCATTCTGTTGCCCAGACTGGAGTGCAGTGGAGCAATCTTGGCTCACTGCAGCTTCCGTCTCCCGGGTTCAAGCAATTCTTCCACCTCAGCCTCCTGAGTAGCTGGAATTACAGGCACACACCACCACACTCAGCTAATTTTTGTATTTTTAGTGGAGATGGGGTTGGCCAAGGTGGTCTTGAACTCCTGACCTCAAATGATCCTCCTGCCTCAAGTGCTGGGATTATAGGCATGAGCCACTGCGCTTGGCCTGATCTCCTTGTTTCTGACTACTGTCTCTTGTTCTTCAGTTTGTTTTCGAAGTGTTTATCTATTTCTCCCTGCCCCTCCGTAAGAATGGAAACGTGTTAACGTTCTTTATGCGCACTTTTCTCACCTGTGGTATGGACAGTGGCACACAGGTTTTAAAGACGGAATGAGATAATATGCACAAATAAATTATACGGGTGCTGGCACCTAGCAAGAGTACTCAATAAATGCTAATTAACAAAATAAAATCAAGAACAAATGAGCCTCTTTGAGCCTTGGGTTCCTTTTTCCTAAGAGAATATTGGTATCTTTCTCATATATATGCTGGTAGGACTTTAAAAGATGGAGTATTGGCTGAGTGCAGTGGCTCATGCCTGTAATCCCAGCATTTTGGGAGGCTAAGGTGGGCAGATTGCCTGAGGTAAGGAGTTCAAGACCAGCCTGGTCAACATGGCGGAACCCCATCTCTACTAAAAACACAAAAATTAGCCGGACGTGGTAGGTGCCTATAATTCCAGCTACTCAGGAGGCTGAGCCAGGAGAATCTCTTAAACCTGGAAGGCAGATGTTGCAGTGAGCAGAGATCATGCCACTGTACTCTAGCCTGGGTGAAAAAGTGAGACTCTGTCCCATCCAAAAAAAGGATGAAGTATTTTAAGTGCTTGCCCGGCACACAAATTTTGGTTTCCTCAGCCTTCCTCTTCTGGGACGTAAATGTGGCAGCATCAGCATGAACTGGTTCTTTTCTTCCCTCTGGTCCAACAGCATCCTCAACAGCTTGGCCAGCATGGTGAAACCCCATCTCTATTAAAAATAATCTCTTTCAGACATTAAGACAAGATGTGAGGTCTGTACAGGATGTGAGGTCTGAAGTTTTTTGCCAAATACGTAATCACATTGTCTTGGTTAATCCTGTCTTCATTTGAAGAACGAGAGGCAATCACTTCCTGATTTTCCAGAAAAGTCATTCTTTGGACCTGTTCTATTCCTGCAGTCCCCAAAAAGTCAATCACTTGGCGGATGCTTCCGGATGAACTACTTCTCCAACTCTGGGACTTTAAGTTCTCTGCTTTTCAATCACTGTTTTGCTAAAATTTCTTATAAGCATTGACTAAGAATTTGAGGGCAAGATCATTTAAAAGAAAAAAAGAGGCTGGGCACAGTGGCTCACCCTTATAATCCCAGCACTTTGGTAGGCCAAGGCGGGAGGATCACTTGAGGTCAGGAGTTTAAGACCAGCTGGGCCAGCATGGTAAAACCCCATCTCTATTAAAAATACAAAAATTAACTGGGCATAGTAGTGGGCGCATGTAGTCCCAGCTGCTCAGGAGACTGAGGCGTAAGAATCGCTTGAACCTGGGAGGTGGATGTTGCAGTGAGCCAAGATCACACCGTTTGCACTCTAGCCTGGGAGACAGAGCAAGACCCTGTCTCAAAAAAAACAAAAAAAGATTCCCCATTGAGACATATGATAAACTAACACACAGTTTATCTGGGTTACTGTCATCTTTATTAGCATGTAAGCTATTCAAGTATATAAAATGTATCTCAATTCTACAATTACATCATTGAGGGGAAATTTAAACATTTTTCATGGTACATGAATTGAAAGTGATTTTAAAATAGTTTTGTCAGGGAAAACATTATTTTTGGTTTACTTATATATATATTTTACTGTGTATTAAAATCTGGTAGAATCCCCTTTTCACTTTGCCAATTGGACTTACGTCATTATTGGTCATTCAAGTGCGCAAAGAAAATATGATTTGAAAACTCAGGCAAACTGGGTGTTGGTCTTGTATCCTGTTGAAGGAAACAAATTGAAATAGAAAAAAAAATCTGGTAGAAAATTATTAACTCTAAATGTGGAATAATATTGAATTAACTCAGAATATATATATATATAAAATCAGCTGAAGGAAATATTTTGCTATGAATGATATGTTCCATAGCAAAGTTAGAGGAATCATAAATCCAAATCTAATACATTCAAGCATTAACCTTACTTTACCTCTAATGAGTTTTATGATCTGTGGCTTATTTTTGTTTTTGTTTTTAGTTATTAGTTGTTATTATTAGTTATTATTTTGTTATTACCTGACACATAATAATGATATATATTTATGGGGTATAGTGTAATGTTTCAATATATATATGCATTGTGTAAAAATTAAATCAGGGTATTGACCATGTCAGTCACCTCATATATTTATCATTTCTTTGTGGTGAGTACATTCAAAATTCTCTCTTCTAGCTATTTTGAAATATATAATACAATACTGTTGGCCAGGCACAGTGACTCATGCCTGTAATACCAGCACTTTGGGAGGCCAAGCTAGGCAGATCACCTGAGGTCAGGAATTCAAGACCAGCCTGGCCAACATGGTGAAACCTCAGCTGTACTAAAAATACAAACCTTAGCTGGATGTCAGGGTACGTGCCTGTAATCCCAGCTACTCTGGAGGTTGAGGCAGGAGAATCACTGGAACCCAGGAGATAGAGGTTGCAGTGAGCTGAGATTGTGCCACTGCACTCCAGCCTGGGCAACAGAGCGAGACTCCATCTCAAACAACAACAACAAAAACAACATTGTTAACCATCGTCACCCTATTGTGCAGTAGAACACAAGAACTTACTCCTCCTATCTAACTGCAACTTTGTACCTGTTGACCAATCTCTCCCTATTCTCCTCTTCACCAACTTCCCCAGCCTCTGGTATACACTATTCTACTCTCCACTTCTATGAGATCAACTTCTTTCGATTCCACATGGGAGGGAGATTATGTGGTATTTGTCTTTCTGTGCATGGTTTATTTCATTTAACATAATGTCCTCCAGGTTCATGCAGGTTGCTGCAATGACAGAATTTCCTCCTTTTTAATGACTAAATAGTACTCCACTGCGTATATATATTCTTTATCCACTCATCTGTTAATGGACACTTAGATTGATTTCATACCTTGCCTATTGTGAATACTGCTGCAATAAACATGGGAGTGCACATGTGTCTTTGACATATTGATTTCATTCCCCTTGGAAATATACCCAGTAGTGGGATTGCTGGATCACATGGTAGTTCCACTCTTAGTTCTTTGAGGAACCTCCATACTGTTGTCCATAAAGGCTGTACTTATTTACATTACCACCGTGTATGAGGGTTCCCCTTTCCGCATATGTATGCCAGCATGTTATTTTTTGTCATTTTGATAGTAACCATTTTACCTGGGCTAAGATGATATCTCATTGTAGTTCTGATTTGCATTTCCCTGATGATTAGTGATGTTGAGCATTTTTCATATACCTGTTGGTCTTTTATATGTCTTCTTTGAGAAATGTCTATTCAAGTCTTTTGCTTATTTTTAATTGGATTGTTTGGGGTTTTGTTCTAAGTTGTTTGTGTTACTTATATATTCTGGATATTAACCCCTGGTCAGATACATAGTTTGCAAATATTTTCTCCCATTCTGAAGGTTGTCTTTTCACTCTGTTGATTGTTTTCTTTGCTGAGAAGAAGCTTTCTAGCTCTAAATAATTACCTTTTTTTTTTCTGTTTTTGCTTTTGTTGCCTGTGCTTTTCAGGTCTTATGCAAAAAAAAAAAAGAAAAAAAAATTTGCATGGACCAATGTCAAGAAGCGTTTCTCTATGTTATCTTCTAGTAGTTTCATCATTTTATTATTTCAGGTCTTAAGTTTAAGTCTTTAATCCATTTTGAGTTTATTTATTTTTGTATATGGTGATAGATAGGTATCCAGTTTCATTCTTCCATGTAGGGAGATCCAGTTTTCCCAGCATCATTTACTGAAGAGTATGTTCTTGGCAAAATTGTCAAAAATCAGCTGGTTGTAAGTGTGCAGATCTATTTCTGTGTTCTCTATGCTGTTCCATTGGTCTATGTGTCTATTAGTATGCCAGTACCATGTTGTTTTGGTTACTATAGCTTTGTAATATATTTTGAAGCTAGGTTGTATGAGGACCCCAACTCGGTTCTTTTTGCTCAAGACTCCTTTAGCTATACAGGATGTTCTGTGGTGCCATATAAATTTTTGAGTTGTTTTTTCTATTTCTGTGAATAATGTCATTGGAATTTTGATAGGGATTGTATTGAATATGTAAATTGCTTTGGGTTATATGAATATTTTAACAATATTAATTCTTCCAAGCCATGCATACAGGATATCTTTCCATTTATTTGTGTCTTCAATTTCTTTCATCAATGTTTTACATTTCATGTCTTTGGTTAAATTTATTCCTAAGCATTTTATTTTGTAGCTATTATAAATGGGATTGGTTTCTTGATTTCTTTTTCAGATCATTCACTATTAATGTGTAGAAATGTTAAGCCCAAAGTTAATAGGAGGAAAGAAATAATAAAGATCAGAACAGAAAAAGAGGCTTAATGGACAGCTGTGGTGGCTCACACCAATAATCCCAGCACTTTGGGAGGCCAAGGCAGGTAGGTTGCTTGAGCCCAGGAGTTCAAGACCAGGCTGGGCAACATTATGAAACCCCATCTCTACTAAAAATACAAAAATTAGTAAGGCATGGTGGTGCACACCTGTAGTCCCAGCTACTCAGGACACTGAGGCAGGAGGATTTTTTGAACCCAGGAGGCAGAAGATGGAGTGAACTGTGATTGTGCTACAGCACTCCAGCCTGGGTAACAGAGCAAGACCCTGTCTCAAAACAAACAAACAACAAGGAAAACAACAACAAAATAATCAACTCAAAAGTCCCAAATCTTACCATCTAAATCAAGCTTGGGTGCAACTCTGGGTATGGTGAATCCTGAGGCAAAAATCTTCATCTGTGGAAATGTGACAGTATAAAACAAGTTACCTGATTCCAAAATTCAGTGACAGGACAGATACAGGAGAGCCATTCCTATTCCTAGAGAGAGAAAATGGAAAGAATAAGGGAGTCACTTGCCCCAAGTGAGTTTAAAACTCAGACAAAGCCAGGCATGGTGGCTCACATCTGTAATCCCAGCACTTTGGGAGGCCAAGGTGGGTAGATCATCTGAGGTCAGGAGTTCAAGACCAGCCTGGTCCACGTGGCAAAACCCCGTCTTCACTAAAAATACAAAAATTCGCCAGGTTTGGTGGTGCATGACTGTAATCCCAGCTACTTGGGAGGCTGAAGCAGGAGAATCACTTGAACCTGGAAGGCAGTGCGTGGCTGCAGTGAGCTGAGATCGCACCCCTGCACTCCAGTCTGGGCGACAGAGCAAGATTCTTTCTAAAAAAAATTTTAAAAATAAAAAACCTCAGCAAGACAAATTTTTATTAGGTCTCAAGTCCTGAAAATAATCCTCAAAGGGCTGATGATCTGCCTTCAGAGGCTACAGAAGCCCTGCAAGTCTTAGGGATGTACTAAGAGTCATTCTTCCTTTTTCCTGGAGGAAACACATTTGAAGCTCAGTACCTTTATGAGCTCATATACTGCCTGTGACATTTTGGAAATCCAACAGCTTCACTTTGTTTCATTCTGCCTCTGTCCCTTTCAGTTTGGAGTGACAGTAATTGTGTCTTCAATTTCTAGGTCTCCTGTGCAACTCAAAGAGCCCACACCATCAAGTAAGATAGTTCTCCACATATCCTTACTGGATATCCCCATCTCTATTCCTGGCTTCTGCTAGGATAGCTGATTGTTGCCATTAGTCAAATATTCAGCCTCTTTAGGAACAAGAGACAGCAGTCAGAAACAAGGAGATCAGGCCATGCGTGGTGGCTCACACCTGTAATCCCAGCACTTTGGGAGGCTGAGGTGGGTGGATCACTTGAAGTCAGGAGTTTGAGACCAGCCTGAGCTACATGGTGAAACCCCATCACTACTAAGAAATACAAAAATTAGCTGGGTGTGGTGGCATGCACCTGTAGTCCTAGCTACTCTGGAGGCTGAGGCATGAGAATAACTTGAACCTGGGAGGTAGAGGTTGCAGTCAGCCAAAATCACACCACTGCACTACACCCTGGGTGACGGAGAGAGACTCTGTCTCAAAAAAAAAAAAAAAAAAGAAAAGAAATTCAACCTCTTTAGCAAATGGTTTTCCAGCGATTCTATGGGAATTCTCTCCAGAATGTGTTTTATCATCTTTTGAAGTATAGATAGACTGGGATTATTTCAAATCACCAAGTTCTGTCTCCTTCTTGCTTAATAGGTTTTTCCTTGATTTAACTCTTTTCTCTTGCATTTTACTGTAAATGCAAGGAGAAGTCAAGTCACACCTTCAATGCTTTGCTTGGAAATCTCCTCTGCTAAACATGCAGATTCACTACTCGCAAGTTCTACTTTCCACAAAATAGTAGAACACAATTCAGTCACATTTCCTGGCACTTTATAACAACAACCTTTCCTCCTCTGTGCAATAATTATTTTTGTTTCCTCGTTTTCTTCTTTTTTTATTTTTATTTATTTATTTTTTAGTTTCCCCATTTCCTGCTGAGGCCATTTATTTTTTAGTTTCCCCATTTCCTGCTGAGGCCTCAAGAGAAGCACCTTTCATTATCATATCTCTATAACAGACTGTTTGTGACAATATATGTATTCTCTAAAACAATAGCAGTTTTCTTTACCAACCTCTTCCCTTCCCTTTGAGTTCTCATCAGTACATCTCCTTTAACGTCCATATTTCTACCAATAATCTCTTCAAGGCAATGTAGGCTTCTTCTATCAATGCCTCAGAATTCTTTCAGCCTCTACCCACTAGCCAATTTCAAAGCCACTTCCATATTTTCAGATTCTTCCTTCTTTCTTTCTTTCCTTCCTTCCTACCTACCTTCCTTCCTTCCTTCAGTCATTCCTTCCTTCATTCTTTCTTTTGAGACAGAGTTGCCCTCTGTCAGCCACACTGGAGTGCAGTGGTACAATCTCAACTCAACTGCAGCCTCTGCCTCCCAGGTTCAAGCGATTCTTGTGCCTCAGCCTTCCAAATAGCTGCAACTACAGGTATACAGCATCATGCCCAGCTAATTTTTGTATTAGTAGAGTCAGGGTTTCACCATGTTGGCCCAGCTGGTCTTTTAACTTCTGATCTCAAGTCATCTGCCCTCCTTGACTACCCAAAGTGCTGAGATTACAGGCATGAGCCACTGTGCCCAGCCAATTTGTAGGCATGTTTTATAGCAGCACTCCACTTCCCAGTACGAGAATTTGTATTAGATTCCTAGAATTGCCATAAGAAATTATCACAGACTGGCTGTCTTAAAATACATATTTGTGGGCCGGGCGCAGTGGCTCACGCCTGTAATCCCAGCACTTTGGGAGGCCGAGGCGGGTGGATCACGAGGTCAAGAGATCGAGACCATCCTGGTCAACATGGTGAAACCCCGTCTCTACTAAAAATACAAAAAATTAGCTGGGCATGGTGGCGCGTGCCTGTAATCCCAGCTACTCAGGAGGCTGAGGCAGGAGAATTGCCTGAACCCAGGAGGCGGAGGTTGTGGTGAGCCGAGATCGCGCCATTGCACTCCAGCCTGGGTAACAAGAGCGAAACTCCCGTCTCAAAAAAAAAAAAAAAAAAAAAAATACATATTTGTTCTCTCATAATTCTGGAGACAAGAAGTCTAAATTCAAGGTGTTATCAGGGTCATGCTCCCTCTGAAGTTTCTAGAAAAGGATTATTTCTTGCCTCTTCTAGTTTCTAGTTGCAACTGGCAATTCTTGGCATTACTTGGTTTGTAGCAGTATAACTCCAATCTCTGCCTCCATCTTTTTTTTTTTTTTAGTTTCCCTCTGTTGCCTAGATTGGAGTGCAATGGTGTGACCTCAGCTCACAGGAGCTGCACCCTCCACCTCCCAGGTTCAAGTGATTCTCATGCCTCAGCTCCTGAGTAGCTGGGATTACAGCATGTACCAGCATGCTCAGCTAATCTTTGTATATTTAGTAGAGACAGGGTTTTGCCTTAAAGGCTAGACTGGTCTCAAACTCCTAACCTCAAGTGATCCGCACACCTTGGCCTCCGAAAGTGCTGGGATTACACGTGTCAGCCACTGCGCCTGGCCTCTTCCTCCGTCTTTACATGTCTCCTTTCCTGAGCATCTTGTCCTTGTCTCTATCTCTGAATCACCCTCTTCTTTCTTTTATAAAGATGCCAGTCAGTGGAGTATGGTCCCCCAAGCCTGAATGACCTCATCTTAATTTGATTGCTTACATCTGCGAAGACCTTGTTCACAAACATGGTCACATTCACAAATACCAGGGGTTAGAACTTGAACTTATCAATTTTTTTTTTTTTTTTGAGATAGAATTTAGCTTCTGTTGCCCAGGCTGGAGGGCAATGATGCAATCTCAGTGCACTGCAACCTCTAACTCCTGGGTTCAAGTGATTCTCTTGCCTCAGCCTCCCAAGTCGCTGGGATTATAGGCATGTGCCACCACAACCAGCTAATATGGTATTTTTAATAGAGATGGGGGTTTACCATATTGGTCAGGCTGGTCTCGAACTCCCAGTCTCAGGTGATCTGCCCATCTCGGCCTCCCAAAGTGCTAGGATTACAGAAGTGAGTCACTGTGCCCGGCCTTGAACATATCATTTTAAGGGACACAATTCAACCCCCTATGATGACAATGATAATGATTGATGATGATGATGATAAGAGAAAGAAGATGATAAAGATAAGACAAATAAATGATCTTTGAGCACTTATTAAGTGCCATGTAGTATGCAAAGTGCCTTATCTGAATTATTTCATAAAATCTATTTATAACCCCTATGAGAAACATATCATAATTACATTATCCTCACTGTTCAATCAAAAAAACTTAGGCTCTGAGAGGTTTAAGACCATTACCCAAGGTCTTTCTACAGGCAGAGTAAATCTGAGATTCCCTCCATTTCTGTTGGAATCCTGAGCCTGGGCTCCTAACCACGATGCTATCTTGACTCTAATGATACTATGTACTATTCTGTAAGGGCCCAAAGCCAGATAAATGAATAGACTTAGGTTTTTACCTGCAGAAAAAGATAGACCAATTTTTTCCAAAGTGAACAGTAGACACGTTGATTTTAGGCAGTACACAGATGCAGGTCACACAGGGAAGATAATACTCCCCTCCATGTGGTTTTTTTTTTTTTTTTTTTGAGACAGAGTCTCACTCTCTTGCCCAGGCTGCAGTGCAGTGGCACAGTCTTGGCACACTGCAACCTTCACCTCCCAGGTTCAAGTGATTCTCCTGCCTCAGCCTCCTGAGGAGCTCAGATTACAGGCACCCGCCCCATGCCCAGCTAGTTTTTGTATTTTTAGTAGAGATGGGGTTTCACAATGTTGGCCAGGCTGGTGTCAAACTCCTGATCTCAAGTGATCTGGCTGCCTCAGCCTTCCAAAGTGCTGGGATTGCAGGTACGAGCCACCGTGCCCAGCGAATTTTATTTTTATTTTGAAATAGTGCAGACCTATAGGAAGTTGTCACAAAAATAACACAGAAAGTGCTGTGCATGCTTCAACCAGCTAAATGGTGACATATAACTTCAGTGCTATACCAAATCAAGAAATAGGCATTGGTACAATATTGTTAACTAGGCTACAGAGTTCATTCAGATACACCAGTTTTTACGTGTGTTTGTGTGTGTGTGTGTGTGTGTGTGTGGTTCTGTGCAATTTTATTCTGTGCATACCTTTGTACAACCACGAGCATAATCCTGATACAGAACCTATCACCATGAAGGAGCTCCTGGCAGTATTCCCTTTTCTTTTCTTTTTCTTTTTTTTTTTTTTTTGTTTTGAGACGGAGTTTCGCTCTTGTTACCCAGGCTGGAGTGCAATGGCGTGATCTCGGCTCACCGCAACCTCCGCCTCCTGAGTTCAGGCAATTCTCCTGCCTCAGCCTCCTGAGTAGCTGGGATTACAGGCACGCGCCACCATGCTCAGCTAATTTTTTGTATTTTTAGTAGAGACGGGGTTTCACCATGTTGACCAGGATGGTCTCGATCTCTTGACCTCGTGATCCACCCGCCTCGGCCTCCCAAAGTGCTGGGATTACAGGCGTGAGCCACCGCGCCCGGCAGTATTCCCTTTCCAATGTACTTTATTGCTTTAAGGAGAAAGCCTTGGTTTGCATTTACTGTTTCTTTACCACCTGACACTTTGATCCTCCTCCTTGATCCAGGAGATCTCAAATCTCAGTCTCAAGGTCCCCAGCAGACAGCAGAAGCTACCTGTCAGGTTTGATATTGTTTTGTTTCCCTCTAATTTTATACATGTCTCTTTGTGGCCAGAGGTACTAGTTTCCTAGTATTTCCTAGTATCGGTTTTTCCCTTTTTTTTTTTTTGAGTTGGAGTCTCACTCTTGTTGCCCAGGGTGGAGTGCAGTGATGTGATCTCGGCTCACTACAACCTTGACCTCCCAGGTTCAAGTGAGTCTCCTGCCTCAGCCTGCAAAGTAGCTGGGATTGCAATCACCATCACGCCTGGCTAATTTTTGTATTTTTAGTAGAGACAGGGTTTCGCCATGTTGGCCAGGTCGGTCTCGAACTCCTGACCTCGGGTGATTCACCTGTCTTGGCCTCCCAAAGTGCTGGGATTACAGGCATGAGCCATCACCCCCAGCCTGTTTTCCACTTTTAAGCCAAGGTATTTGAGTAACAAAAGTGAATCACAGTAAAGAAAACTAGAAAGTAAATAATAACCCAGGAGCCAGGCAGGTAGGGCAAAGAAATTAGGGAAGATGGCACGCAAATGGTGAAATTTACAGAACACTGGGTGAAGAAAGAATTTGGAACCTAATTCAAGTTCAGAGGTGTTGTATGGCATCCAACAGAAAGAAGCACATGTGAGCATCCTCCCTGGAAAGGGATTTAATTCCCACTAAAACTGGAAATCAGAGTGCATTTGGATTCCTTTATTTCAAGGCCTTTCCATTAAAGGAGATTTCGATTTGGCTGGTCACTCACAACAGTGACTCATCTCACCAGTCTTTGTATTCTTCATGTTATTAAATATTGCCGGTGCAGGGGCGGCAGCAGGCGAGGGCTCAGACAAGGAAGCAGCTTCGTGCGGAAGGTCTGGCAGGCAGCTCCTGTGCTGCCAGGACATGATGTCACCAGAGGGCAGGTCTGCAGTTTTCTCCAGTGAGCAGGGAGGGAAACGAGGAGAGAACTCATCCGATCGGTCCCTGGAAGACCCCAGTGTGCACTGAAGCTCACACTGCAGAGACGATACTGAAAGGCAATGAACATAAAGTGCTAATAGAGATGGCTCAACTAAGCATTTAACTAATTATTTCAGCTTTCAGATCTCTAATTGTTTGTGTAATTCAAAGGATATATTGTAGCGCTTTTGGATAAACGGTTTAAGCCCACACTAAGTGAGTCAAAAAATCAATTAATTTGTGAAAACTTACTGCTGGAAATAATGTGAGGTCCACCATCTTCCAGGCAACAAATTTTTCAAGGTGATTTGGCTTATGGTCTTTGGAGTTTCACTTTGTATGTGAAACAGTAGAGTTAGTTTTTTTGCTTACATCATTCGTGCACTTCATTTATTCAATAATATTTATTGAGCATTGAGCCTCTACAATAAAGAGAAACAGTTCTGAGCGCTAGAGATATGTAGGAACTAGGCCAGGCATGGTGGTTCATGCCTGTAATCCCAGAACGTTGGGCGGACAAGACAGAAAGATAGCTTGAGGCCAGGAGTTTGAGACCACCTGTCGTTAAAATTAAAAAAAAAAAAAAATGAATTTAAAAAGCAGCCAGGGCCGGGCGCAGTGGCTTACACCTGTAATCCCAGCACTTTGGGAGGCCGAAGTGGGCAGATCACCTGAGGTCGAGAGTTCAAAACCAGCCTGGCCAACATGGGGAAACCCCATCTCTACTAAAAATACAAAAGTTAGCTGGGCATGGTGGCAGACACCTACAGTCCTGGCTACTCAGGAGGCTGAGGCAGGAAGATTACTTGAGCCTGGGAGATTGAGGCTGCAGTGAGCTGAGATCCCACCACTGCACTCCAGACCCTGTCTCAAAAAAAAAAAAAAAAGGCCAGGCATGGTGACTCATGCCTATAATCCCAGCACTTCACTTTGGGAGGCCAAGGCAGTGGATCACTTGAGGTCAGGGGTTTGAGGCCAGCCCAGGCAACATGGCAAAACTCCGTCTCTACTAAAAATACCAAAACTAGCTGGGTGTGGCAATGCACACCTGTGATCCCAGCTACTCAAGAGGCTGAGGCATGATAATGACTTGAGCCTGGGAGGTGGAGGTTGCAGTGAGCCAAGATCCCGCCACTGCACTCCAGCCTGGGCAACAGAACAAGACCCTGTCTCAAAAAATAAGAAAGAAGAAGAAGAAGAGGAAGAAAAAGAAGAAGGGGAAGAAAAAGAAGAAGGGGAAGAAGGGCTATAGAGATTGAACAAATACAATGTCTTATCTTCTTGGAGCTTACATTTCATGGAGGAGGCAGAGAATAAGCAGATAAACATGTCATGCCACATAGTGATACGTGTCATAGAAAAAAACAAACACCAATGTATACATATGCAGAAGAGTAGGGGAGAGAGATGAGAGCCCTCTACTCACTCGGAGGATAGTCTAAGTGAGGAATCAGTAAGCATTTATTGAACACCTACTGTGCTATGCACTAGGCACTCTGTTGGTGGGGAGGAAGGAACAAGTGGGATCATTGGTGAGCGTGCACCTTACAGACAAGACAGAAACAGCAATAATAATTACAGTACACGATCAGGTGCCACATTTTCCCCATATTCCTCCAAGACAGGTGTTGTTATTCCCAGGGACTGGGAAAATTTAAATTACTTTTCACAGTGGGAAAATGCCAGCACCAGGAATCTAGCTCAGATCTGTTTGGTTCTGACATGGCTTCACTCATGCCACACTCCCTTCTCTGTACAGATGGAATTGGAGAAGAAACTGGTGAATTCAGTATTCTTGGTACTTAAAAACATCATCAGTTGCCAAACATAAACTAAAACAAAAGGTCCTCCTGACCAGGCTTTATCATTTTACGAATGAAGTAGAAGGTATTTGAGGACTTTATAGATCTTTGGTTCATCATTCTGAGTATCAATTGTTATTAGTTACAGATATATACTTCTGAGGCCGGGTGCACTGGCTCATGCCTGTAATCCCAGCACTTTGGGTGGCCGAGGCAGGTGGATCACCCGAGGTCAGGTGTTCGAGACCAGCGTGGCCAGCATGGCAAAACCCCATCTACTAAAAATATTTTTAAAAATTATCTGGGTGTGGTAGCTGACACCTGTCATCCCAGCTACTCAGGAGGCTGAGGCAGGAGAATCACTTGAACCCAAGAGGTAGAGGTTGCAATGAGCTGAGAGATTGCAACAGGAGGGAAACTCTGTCTCAAAATAAAACAAAATATAATAAAATAAAATTCACAGCTTGTCTCAGGCACTGTGCAGTGTGGGCGGCAGCTGCTCTGTCCCACATGCAAACTCTCCAGCAGGTTAAGACGGCTGCAGCCCACGCCACTTCAGAGGAACCCTGAGTGGGTCAGCACATCTGACAAGATGTTGCCCCTTGCATCTTTGTTATTTTTTGGTTCCGTCTCTGTTGGAAATAAATGCTTGGTGCCGCAAAGAAAATCAGGACTGAGACAAAGGATCTTTCAGCAATGCAGTTTTTACTTCCTGGACTGCAGGAAGGGTACTCTCACTAGCCATCTTGCCACAAGAGTACAATGAACAAAGGAAAACACACAAATTTATCCCTTACTCATTTGGGGACATCCTTACTGCTGTGTCTGATCTCCGTTGGCTGGAGCCAGACCTCACAATTTAAACTAAAACCCGACTGGCTAATAACTTAAAACCTTTCTAAAGAGGTAAAAGCAATGGAGGGCTGGGAACATGCCTGTGAGCCTGTCTAGCACAGATATCTTGGTTAAAGTACAAGGACATAGAATATACTAGGTGCCTGTAAGCACGGCATGTCTAACAGCCACATAGGATAGGGCTTCACACAGTTATTATCACATTTATTCTTTAACAAGAAAGGAAACTTTAAAAAGGAACTTTTCTATTTCCCACATTCTCCAAAGAGGGAGACCAGACAATTTAGTGGTTACACTTCTGCTATAACAAAAGTCTGTCTACCATTCTGTGCTGAAGGGAAATATGGAGTACAGATGGGAAAACTACTATCTACTAAGCAGATTAGAGAGAGTAGGGTGCAATTCACAAAATACAGGGTCTTTTTTGTGGGTGTCACAGTCTGTCCCTACATTGTCATTGGGGAGAGGAGGCGGGATATGCGGTACGATGCAAGCAGATGGCAGGCAGGTTCATAAGAAGATGAAGGGAGAAGATAAAGGAGACAAAACCATTGTCTTTGAGAGTAGAACAGACAGGGTCTTGCTCTGTCACTCAAGCTAGAGTGCAGTGGCACAATCCCAGCTCACTGCAACCTCAAAGTCCTTGGCTCAAGCAATCCTCCTGCTTCAGCCTCCCAAGTAGCTGGGAGTACATGGGCCCACCACCACATTTGGCTAAATTTTTTTAATTTTTTACTAGTTTCGTAGACATGGAGATCTCCCTATGTTGACCAGGATGGTCTTAAACTCCTAGCCTCAAGTAGTCCTTCTGCCTCAGATTCCCAAAGTACTGGGATTACAGGTGTGAGCCAGCATGCCCAGCTGACTGTTTTCTTTATCTCTTCTTTCTTCTCCTCAGTATTTCTTTTTTTTATGCCCCCCCTTCATCTCCTACCCTCTCCCCATCCTGCCCAACTGTCTTAATTTCCAAGTTTTAGATGATAATTTTTATTAACATTAATAAAATGCTTTGGAATTAAACCTGAGATTGAACCCCGGTTTCTTCCATTACCAGCTGTGTAATGATGGGCAGGTAATTAAACTACAACTGGATTAACTTGCAAGTCTTCCACAATGATTAAGTGTTGCTACTAAAAAAAGAAAAATATAAACTACATAGAAGGCTAAGCTCCTTCTTTGTTGACATTAAAGGTGGCCTAGGCCAGGCGGAGTGGCTCACACCTATAATCCCAGCACTTTGGGAGGTGGAGGCAGGCAGATCACCCGAGGTCAGGAGTTCAACACCAGCCTGGCCAACATGGCAAAACTCCATCTCTGCTAAAAATACAAAAATTAGCCGGACATGGTGGCATGTGCCTGTAATCCCAGCTACTCGGGAGGCTGAGGCAGGAGAATTGCTTGAACCTGGGAGATGGAGGTTGCAGTGAGCTGAGATTGCACCATGGCACTCCAACCTGGGTGACAGAGAGAGACTCTGTCTTAAAAAATGTATATATATTGATTTCATTTAAGCATTTCATTGCTTTCAACTGGCCTTGATGAAGACACTCAGAAATAACATTCATACCCTACTTGTTACATATATGTAGTTGTATCTGTGTTTTATATTACAGTGAATCCAAGACTTTTAAAGCCAAGAGTCCTTAGAAATAATGTATTACACATAGGCAGGAAGATGGGAACTGCAGACCCTGGGGACTACTAGAGGCAGGAGACAAGAGATATGGGCTGGAAAACTACCTATTAGGTCCTGATACGGCTTGGCTCTGTGTCTGCTGCCCTTCTCAATCTCATGTCAAATTGGAATCCCCACGTCAGGGGAGGGGCCTGGTGGGAGGTAACTGGATCATAGGGGTGGATTTCGCCCTTGCTATTCTCATGATAGTGAGTGACTTCTTAGGAGATCTGACTGTTTAAAAGTGTGTGGCACCAACTCCTAGCTCTGTCTCTCCTGCTCTGTCATGGAAAGACATGCCAGCTTCCCTTTGCCTTCCACCATGATTGTAAGTTTCCTGAGGCCTCCCAAGCCAAGCCTCCTGTACAGCCTGCAGAACTGTGAGTCAATGAAGCATCTTTTCTTCATAAATGATCCAGTCTCAGTAGTTCTTTATTGCAGTGCAAGAAGGAACTAATACACGTACTATGCTTACCATCTGGGTGATGGGACCATTCATATCCCAAACCTCAGCATCACAAAATATTCCATGTAACAACCCTGCATAAGCACCCCACTGAAAATAAAGAAATCATACATAATTTTTCAAAGCATCCCTCATGGCGAGGGAGATACTTATTTTATTTATTGTATTTTTATTTTTTGAGACAGTTTCATGTTTGTTACCCAAGCTGGAGTGTAATGGTGCAATCTCAGCTCACCGCAACTTTCACCTCCCTGAAGGTTCAAGCGATTCTCTTGCCTCAGCCTCCCAAGTAGCCGGGATTACAGACATGCACCACCATCCCCAGCTAATTTTGTATTTTTGGTACACACAGGGTTTCTCCATGTTAATCAGGCTGGTCTCCAACCCCTGACCTCAGGTGATCCACCTGCCTCGGCCTCCCAAAGTGCTGGAATTACAGGTGTGAGCTACCACGCCCAACCAGCAAGGGTGATATTTATGATACCCATTTTATAGATAGGAAAATTGAGTCTCAGGGAGTGTGATGGTTAATACTGAGTGTCAACTTGATTGTACTGAAGGATGTGAAGTATTGATCCTGGGTGTATCTGAGGTATTGTCAAAGGAGATTAACATTTGAGTCAGTGGGCTGGGGAAGACAGACCCACCCTTAATCTGGGGGGCACACTCTAATCAGCTACCAACAAATATAAAGCAGGCAGAAAGATGTGAGGAGGTGAGACTGGTCTAGCCTCCCAGCCTATGTCTTTCTCCCATGGTGCATGCTTCCTGCCTTTGAACATCAGACTCCAAGTTCTTCAGTTTTGGAGCTCAGAATGGCTCCCCTTGCTTCTTAGCCTGCAGACAGCGTATTGTGGGACTTTGAGATCATGTGAGTTTAATACTTAATAAACTCCCTTTTATATATACATTTATCCCATTAGTTCTGTGTCTCTAGAGAACCCTGACTAATAAAGGGAGGTATCTTGCTGCTAGTCATAGACCTAAGTGAAAGAATGAGGACTCAAATCCAACTCTTCATAAATCCAAAATGGAAGCTCTAGCCAGGCACGGATGTTCAGCAGCATCCCTGGCCTCTACCCCCTAGAGGACAGTAGCACCACCACCAGCACTTTAGGAGGCCAACGTGGGCAGATCACCTGAGGTCAGGAGTTCGAAACCAGCCTGGCCAACATAGCAAAACCCCGTCTCTACTAAAAATACAAAAAATAGTTGGGCATGGTGGTGGGCGTCTATAATCCCAGCTACTTGGGAGGCTGAGGCAGGAGAATCACTTGAACTCAGGAGGCGGAGATTTCAGTGAGCCAAGATTGCACCACTGCACTCCAGCCTGGGCAACAGAGTGAGAAAAGAAAAAAAAAAAAAAGGAAAAAAAATCTCAAAATGACAAAAATAATAATAATAATATTATAGCTAGCATTTCTTGAGCAGTCGCTCTGCATGAAGGGCCTGTTCCAAAGAATTTCTCCACCTTGGAACCACTGGTATTTGGGGCCAGATAATGCTTAGTTGTAGGGGGCTGCCATTTGCATTATAGGACGTTCAGCAGCATCCCTGGCCTCTACCCACTAGATGCCTGTAATATCGCCACCACTTCCCCTCAGTATGACAGCCAGGATGTCTCCAAACCCTGCCAAATATTTCTGGGTGACATTTGAGAACCACTTCCCTACAATCTTTCACAGCATTGCTCATGGCAAGGGTGATACTATGACACCCATTTTACAGATAGGGAAACTGACTCTTACTGCTAGTCACAGAGCTAACAAGTGAAAGAATCAGAACTCAAATCCAACTCTGCATAACTCCACGTGATATTATAATTATGGTAACTACCAATGAGTAAGCATTTATCCATTACCGTGCTAAGTAAGCACTTCATGCATACACCCTCAGAAACCTCACATCAACTGTCAGAAGTGCATACACTCATATTTATTTCAGTAAAATAGATCATTGTTTTCAAATAGCCTTGAGGAGCAAACTGAGGCTCAGCAAGGTTATATAGCCTGGCCAAGGTCATACAGCTAAAAAACTGTACAAAAATTATGTTCCAGTTTCTGAATTGGAATATAGCTCTGTCTGACTCCACAGCCTACAGTCTTCGCCAACACAAACACCCACAAAGCCTGAGGTCTCATTACACTGTACCCTTTGCCAATGGAGGATGGGAGAAAATGAGAAACAATGATTTAATCATACATTTACAAGTAAGGGGACAGGCACGGTGGCTCACACTTGTAATCCCAGCACTTTGGGGGACCGACACAGGTGGATCATCTGAGGTGAGAAGTTCGACCTCATGGCCAACATGGTGAAACCCCATCTCTACTAAGAATAAAAAATTAGCTGGATGTGGTGGCAGGTGCCTGTAGTCCCAGCTACTCGGGAGGCTGAGGTAGGAGAATTGCTGTAACCTGGGAGGCAGAGGTTGCAGTGAGCCAAGATCACACCACTGCACTCCAGCCTGGGTGACAGAACGAGACTCTGTTTCAAAAAAAAAAAAATGAGTAAGGTCTGCTCTAATTGAGCTCAGTGGTCATTCATTCATTCACTCATTCATTCCCTGGAAAGGCAGTATCACACAATCCAAAGAGCATGGTCTCAAATCCTGCTCTACTGATTACTAGCTGTGTGGCCTTGGACAAGTTACTTAAGTTCTCTGAGCCACCAGCTTCATTTTCCTTATCTGTAAAATTAGGTAATTACCTATGTTTTAGGATTATTATGAAAACAGAATGAAATAATGCATGGAAAGTGTGTAGTCCAGCATGACTACACATTAAGTGATCAATAACAATTTTTAACAAATTTTATGATTGTTATTGTTTCTCCCCATAAGGAATTGAGCTGGCTACATTCTGAATGCATGCAGAGTTGAATAATATGAAAACAGCCAAAGAAAAAATCGTCATTCCAGGGAGATAAAACTGAAACGCCAAAGCAATCTCTAAGCAGTATGATAGGACAGCATTTAACTGCTATTCCATATGTTAGCTTTTGGGGGAAAAAATTGTACATGAATCTATGTCATTAAAATTTTTTTTAAAAAAAGCTTTTGACAGTGTTGGCAAATGCAATGAAATACACTTGCAACACAAATTACACTTTTAAAAACATGAAATGCATCTACAATTTTGTAGACTTCTTGTCATCATTTTTGCCTGTTTCTACTTTGAGGATTTGGGGACGAAAAGAAAACAACTTCTGTTGCTAGGAACATTTCAATAAATGAAGATATATTGCTGCCCACAAAGTTGCCCCATGAACCAGTCCTCCTGCTCTCCCACAAACCAAATTATACAAAGATGTACGGCTGAGTCTAAATGTTTGTTAAGGCTAGTCATTTCAATTCTGAACTTAGTTACACATTCAAGACACAAAAGGGGAGGGAAAATAGGTTGAGGGGATAGTCTAGATTCTTTCTCCCAGGGAAGCTCTGCTTATCTTCTCTGACTCTAATCATCTGCCTGATTTGTTTTTATCTTTATGCAAATTGGTCAGATGTTCTAAAAATCATATGGGGAGGCTAGGTCTAATAGCTCGAGGACAAGATGGAGCATTGGAAGTCTTCAGGCCATTAGACTTCCTTTCTAAAGTTGCCTCTTAAGAAAATTCATAAAACTAGTAAATTCATTCACTTTGGCTAGATCTTTCAGCTCTCACTTAAGAGAATAGATTTAAAAAGATAACTCACTGAGATAAATACTGGAGTCCATATTAGAATAACCAGATTAATATTTCTGAGAAGTAATCAGATTAATTTGTGTGGAAGGCAGTAGAACTTAATGGTTAACTGTAGGGAGCATCAGAGTTTGATGGAACTGGCTTCACATCCTAGCTTTGCTCTTTAGTTGCGGTAGACTCCACATGGCCCAGTGATTCCTACCTCCTGGTCTTTGTGCAGTTGTGCAATCCTCTCCCCTAACGTGGATTGCCCTGGTGGCTTGATTCTAACCAACAGAATATGGTCAAAGTAATTGGATGCTATTCTGTGATGAAGCTACACAAGATGTGAGTTTTGTCTTGCTAGAAGATTCTGTCCCTTGCTGCTTTGATGAAGCAAGTTTCCATGTTTTAAGCCACCATGTTAGAAAATGCCATTGCCAAGGAACTCAAAGTGGTCTCCAGCCAACAGGAAACTGAAGCCCTCAGGCCTAGAATCCTCAAGGAACTGAATCCTTCCAACAACCATGTAAGTGAGCTTGCAAGCAGACCCTTCCCCAGCTGAGTCTTCAGATATGACCCCCACCCTGGCTGACACCTCAGTTACAGCCTCTTGAGAGCCCATAAGCAGAGTATTTAGCTAAGCTTTGCCCAAACTCCTGGCCCCCACCAACTGTAAAATAATACATATTTGTCAGTTAAGGATGCTAAGTTTGTGGTAATTTGTTAAGTAGCGTATTAGTCTGTTCTCATGCTGCTAATAAAAACATAGGAGAGACTGCGTAATTTACAAAGGAAAGAGGTTTAATGGACTCACAATTCCACCATGGCTGGGAGGCCTCACAATCATGGTGGAAGGCAAAGAAGGGACAAAGTTACATCTTACCTGGTGGCAGGAAAGAGAGCTTGTGCAGGGAAACTCCCATTTATAAAACCATCAGATCTTGTAAGACTTCCTACCACAAGAATAGTAAGGGGAAGCCACCCCCATAGGAGGAGAAACCACTCCCCAGGTAAGAGATTCAATTATCTCCAGCTGGTCCTCTTGACATGTGGAGATTATTACAATTCAAGTGAGATTTGGGTGAGGACACAGCCAAACCACATCAAGTAGCAATAGACAATTAATACAGTAGCTATGCCACCTTGGATGAGTGAGTTAACCTCTGAGCCCAAGTTTTTTCTGTGTAAAATGTGAATGCCAATAGCTACTTCTCAGCGTGGCTGTAAAGATTCAATAAAACAATGCTTAACATTGTAGCTGGCACCTTGGAAGCTTACTTTAAAATTTACTTTTTTTTTTTTTTTTGAAACGGAGTCTCACTCTTACTCAGGCTGGAGTGCCATGGTGCAATCTCAGCTCACTGCAACCTCCACCTCCTGGGTTCAAGCAATTCTCTGCTTCAGCCTCCCAAGTAGCTGGGATTACAGGCACCTGCCACCACACCTGGCTAATTTTTTGTATTTTTTTTAAGGTTACCAGTGAAAATTTACTGTTTGAGTTAAGATGCACTACGAATATAAAATTGGGGGCAGGAAGGATGGGGAGGGGTAACACTGAGAGAAATTTTTTGTATTTCTAGTAGAGACAGGGTTTCATCAGGTTGGCCAGGATGGTCTCAACCCACCTGCCTAGGCTTCCCAAAGTGCTGGGACTACAGGCGTGAGCCACTGCGCCTGGCCAAAATTTACTTTTATTCTATTGATCACAACTCAGGAAATAATTAATGAGATATACAGGAGTTTTAAATATATAAATCAATTTTTTAAAAAATCACGTGTCAGGAAATTCAGTGTTATAGTTGTCACAAAAGGAGGCACAGTTTCAGTTTTGTAAACCAAAAATAAAATTCTAAGGACACACAGCCATGTGAATGGACCCCTCCTCTTAGCCAAGGCATTCCAAAGTTAACCTGACTAGTTCAGGCCATGGCTGGCGGGGAGTCGGACATGCCTCTTTATACTCTCCCCACTTTTGAAATTCAGAGAAAGCCAACCAGCATTAACATCAACACAGACCTTAAAGCTGACACAAAACATTTACAGGCCCGGCACAGTGGCTCCTGCCTATAATCCCAACATTTTGGGAGGCCAGTGCATACAGATCACTTGAGGCCAGGAGGAGTTCAAGAGCAGCCTGGGCAACACTGTGAAACCCCATCTCTATGAAAAATACAAAAATTACCCAGGCATGGTGGTGGGTGCCTGTAGTCCCAGCTACTAAGTAGTGTGAGGCAAGAGAATTGCTTGATCCCAGGAGGCAGAGTTTGCAGTGAGCCAAGATTGCACCACTGCACTCCAGCCTAGGCGACAGAGCAAGACTCTGTCTCAAAAAAAAAAAAAAGAAAGTAACAAACATGTACAATCTATTCTCTCCAAAGCCTGCTACCTGGAGGCTTCATCTGCATGTTAAAACTTTGGTCTCCACAACCCATTATCATAGCCCAGATATTCCTTTCTATTGATTCCAGGTATCCAGATAATAACTTAACTCTTTCAAGCAACTGCCCATCAGAAAATCTGTAACTCTACCTATAACCTGGAAGCCCCTGTCGCAAGTTATCCTGCCTTTCCAGCTCGAACCAACACATATCTCACATGTATTGACTGACGTCTAGCTAAAAAATATAAAAGCAAGCTGTACCCCAACCACCTTGGACACATGTCACCAGGATCTCCTGAGGCTATGTTACACGCATGTCCTTAACCTTGGCAGAATAAGCTTCCTAAATTGATTGGAACCTCTCTGGGATACCTGTTTGGGTTCACAGTTTCTACTGCCTGATTCTTGTGCAGTGAGGATTGAGGGGGGATGCTGTGTGTCTGTATGCCAGAGGAATGATCACCCTGAAGGGAGGCAACAGGATACAAAGATCCACAGAAAGATCTCACGGAGAGAGGAGTGCATACATCCTTCATAGGAGTAAACTGGTTTAGGGCCGGGCGTGCTGGCTCATTCCTGTAATCCCAGCACTTTGGGAGGCTGAGGTGGGCAGATCACCTGAGATTAGGAGTTTAAGACCAGCCTGGCCAACATGGCGAAACCCCATCTCTACTAAAAAAACAAAAATTAGCTGGACGTGGTGGTGGGTGCCTGTAGTCCCAGCTATTCGAGAGGCTGAGGCAGGAGAATCTCTTGATCCTGGGAGGCAGAGGTTGCAGGGAGTCAAGATCAAGCCACCACACTCCAGCCTGGACAACAGAGCAAGATTCCATCTCAAAAAAAAAAAAAAAAGAATAAACCAGTTTACCCATAACTTATAGATTAGTTTGCCAGGTGTGATGGAAATTCGGGAGCCCCTTACACTACTGGTGGTAAAAAGGGTGTGGTGACAAAACCCATCAGCATTTTATATGTGTGAACTGTTTAGCCCAAAGATCCCATTTCTACGATCACATTTCTTAACCTAAAGACATTTTCCAGCTGGGTGCAGTGGCTCACACCTGTAAGAGGCCAAGGCTGGTGGATTATGAGATCAGGAGTTCAAGACCACCCTGGCCAACATAGTGAAAACCCGTCTCTACTAAAAATACAAAAATCACCGGAGTGTGGTCACAGGCACCTGTAATCCCAGCTACTTGGGAGGCTGAGACAGAGAATTGCTTGAATCCAGGAGGCTGAGTTTGCAGTGAGCCGAGATCACACCACTGCACTCCAGCCTGGGTGACAGAGGGAGACTCCATTTAAAAAAAAAAAAGAAATTCTCCAAAAACGGGCACCAATATATTTAAGCTGTTTATTGCAATTGTCCTCGTAGATAGTAGGTTGAACCATATGAAATGGCTGGTATTTGGCCATTTTTGACCAATGAACACAGCAATTTGATAGAGTTCTGCCTAAAAGAATAGCATCTGAAATGACTTCAGAATCCAAGTGTAACTATAAAACTGTGGAATATTTTATACACACACATATATATATGGCATATCAACATATGCATACACACTCGTATGTAAAATTATCTATGGCATCATCATGTTAAGTAAAGAATGCAGCTTACAAAATAACATTCTTAGACCAGGAATGGTGGCTCATGCCTGTAATCCCACCATTTTGGGAGGCCAAGGCCGGTGGATCACTGGAGTCACAGGGGGTAGATCACTTGAGTTCAGTAGTTCAAGACCAGCCTGGGCAACATGGTGAAGCCCTGTTCTCCATCTCTCTAAAAAAACAAACAAAAAAAAAATTAGCTGGGCATTGTGATGCATTCCTGTTGTCCCAGCTACTCAGGAGGCTGAAATGGGAGGAACATTTGAGCCTGGGAGGTGAAGGCTGCAGTGAGCCATAATCACACTATTGCTCTCCAGCCTGGGCAACAGAGCAAGAACTTGTGCCAAAAAAAAAAAAAAAAAGGCATAATTTTACTCCCCTAAGCACTGTCGTGAAGCTTTATGGCCAGTAGCAAAAGCTCAGGGGGGAAAAATATCCATTAGTTTTTATATGCACTTATTCCCCACTCCATCATGTTTCTAGTATAGGAACTTCCGTCTCGGTAACATTCCTAATCCCTCTCCATCCCTTCACAACTCCCCAGGGAAGGAGAAAGAACTTGCGCTCGGCATTTGGCAAAAAGGAACTGAGCGTAGATGGCCAGCCCTTCTGTTTTCTCTCACTGGTTTAGCCTGGTTCCAGAGATGGCTTGTTCTTACTGCTTCTTGAAATCATGCACGTTTAGAGGGACAGGGTCTAATTATATATGGCATCAACATATTAAGTAAAGAAAGCAGCTTATTGGCCAGGTGCACTTGCTCACGCCTGTAATCCCAGCACTTTGGGAGCCCAAGGCAGGTGGATCACGAGGTCAGGAGTTCGAGACCAGCCTGGCCAAGATGGTGAAACGCTGTCTCTACTAAAAATACAAAAATTAGCCGGGTGCAGTGGCAGGCGCCTGTAATCCCATGTACTCAGGAGGCTGAGGCAGGAGAATCACTTGAACCCTGGAGGCGGAGGTTGCAGTGAGCCATGATGGCGCTACTGTCCTCTAGCCTGGGTGACAGAGCAAGACTCTGTCAAAAAAAAAAAGAAAAGGAAAGAAAAAACTCATTTGCTCTTTATTGCTTTAGTATTTCATAGAGACCGTATTTTTATTAGGCAATAAAACTTCCCTGGAGGCTTAGAGACGTTTCTTCAATTTCACACATTACCATTTGCATTAACTGTAATGTCAGAACACTCAGGTGGCCAACAAAACATGAACAGACCACCAGCAGAAAAGGGTCGGAGAAGGAGAAAAAAATGGAAAGAATCTGATATATAATATTTCAATAATATAAGCATCTAAGGTGCCAATGATAGAATAAAATCAGAATTGTATTGGGCTTTCTCATCCTGATTTTGGTTTTATTTCCATTATGAAGAAAGGAGAGCTACGATTGCAGTTCTTAGGACTCTAAAAGCCTTGAGCCAGTGTTAGCGTCATTAAATTTTTTACACGGACTTGACCCAGGACGTACTGTTTCCACAGAACAGCTTCTCCTAATAAGGCAATAAGGGACAACACGGGAAAACAAATCTCCTTGCTGTCTTGTTTTTGAATATCTTTTGCTCTAATAATCTGTGTCAAGACCTGCATGGCTGAATGTCATACTGTGTTGTGCTTGTGGCTGTTCTGCACATGCTGAGAAAGACGTTCACAACTGGATGGTGGGTTGTCACAGCACTGGACACAGTGGCCGGCATTGCTCAGGAACACAGCTGAGGGCCGGGCGTGGTGGCTCACACCCGTAATCCCAACACTTTGGGAGGGCGAGGCAGGTGAGTCGTCTGAGGTCAGAAGTTCGACACCAGCCTGGGCAACATGGTGAAACTGTCTCTACCAAAAATTCAAAAGTTAGCCGGGCGTGGTGGCAGGTACCTGTAGTGTCAGCTAATCAGGAGGCTGAGGCACAAGAAGCGATTGAACGCGAGAGGCAGAGGTTGCAGTGAGCCAAGATCGCGTCACGGTTTTCCAGTGTGGGCGACAGAGTGAGACGTCATCTCACAAAAAAACACAGCTGAGGAACTGATCTGCGGTCAGTTCTACTGAGGGTCCCATCCGAGGGCTTTTATAAAAAACTTCCTGCTTTATTTTTTTTTAATTGTTTGTTTTCTGTTTGGCCCTCCTGTTTTGTTGTTGTTGTTGACAATTTGGGATGACAATCTGAGATATATACATATGTGTTTGTATATGCACATATATATATCCCAACTTTTTAATGTCTATAGAAATGTGTATGTGTGTAAAATTTAAGGGGATCTAAAAAATAACACTAGCTGGTTGCAGTGGCTCACACCTGCAATCCCAACACTTTGGGAGGCCAAGGTGGGAGGATTGCTTTAGCCCAGGAGTTCAAGACCAGCCTGGGCAACATGCTGAAACCTCACCTCTACAAAAATACAAAAATTAGCCAGGTGTGGTGGCATGCCTGTAGTCCCAGCTACTTGAGAGCTGAGGCTGGAGGACTGCTTGAGCCCAGGAGGCATAGGTTGCAATGAGCCTAGATCACACCTCTGCACTCCAGCCTGGGCAACAGAGTGAGACCCTGTCAGAAAGAAAGAAAGAGAGAAAGAGAGAGAGAAAGAGAGAGAGGAAGGAATGAAGGAAGGAAGGAAGGAAAAAGAAAAGAAAAGAAAGAAAGGGAGAGAAAGAGAGTGACTTACTGTGCTAGTTCTAGACTTCCAATAATTGATGAGAAAGTTTTATTCTATGTAACTTTGGACGAGTGATTTAAACATTCTGAGCTTCAGTTCCCATGCTTGAGAAATGGGGAAATTTACAGAACACCCCTTGTTGGATTGCTGCAACGTTAAAATGAGCATATATAGATGCTCAGTTTGTCAGCCATTGCTATAGTTCCTCAATTGACCCTAGATTCCCTGAAATCTCTTTGACATCTATGCCTCTGATATGGTTTGGCTATGTCCTCACCTGAATCTTGAATTGTAACTCCCACATTTCCCACATTTCATGGGAGGAATCCAGTGGGAGGTGACTGAATCATGGGGGCAGGTCTTTCCCATGCTGTTCTCGTGATAGTGAATAAGTTTCATGAGATCTGATGGTTTTAAAAACAGGAGTTTCCCTATACAAGCTCTCTCATTCTTCTCTTGTCTGCCGCCATGTGAGACATGCCTTTTACCTTCCACAATAATTGCAAGGCCTTTCCAGCCATGTGGAACTGTAAGTACATTAAACCTCTTTCTTTTGTAAATTGCCCAGTCTCAGGTATGTCTTTATCAGCAGCATGAAAATGGACTAATACAGCCTCCTTGAGACTTCTCTTGTGTCCTGCACGATTCCATCTAAACTCTCTTTTTCTGTCTCCTTTATTGCCTTTCATCCTTCTCATGTTCTTAACCTTGACCATCTTTAGCAGTGGGTGAATATTCTCTGTCCTCAGTTCTCTGTTTTTCTTTTTTCTTTTTCTTTTCTTTCTTTCTTTCTTTCTTTTTTTTTTTTTTGAGACGGAGTTTCACTCTTATTGCCCAGGCTGTGTCTCTACCCAAATCTCATTGAATTGGAACAATCCCCACGTGTCAAGGGCAGGGCCAGGTGGAGATATTTGAATCATGGGCGTGGTTTCCACAGTACTGTTCTCGTGTTAGTGAATAAGTCTCATGAGATCTGATGGTTTTATAAAGGGCAGTTCCCCCGCACATGCTCTTTTGACCGTAGCCATGGAAGAAGTCCCTTTGCTCTTCCTTTGCCTTCTGCCATGCTTCTGAGGCCTTCCAGCCATGTGGAACTGTGAGCCCATTAAACCTCTTTCATTTGTAAATTACCCAATCTTGGGTAAGTCTTTATTAGCAGCATGAGAACGGACTAATACACTAGTATTCAAGGTTCCCCACCATCCGGCCTCATTAACCCCAGGGATATATTCTCTTCCCTTCCCTCTTCACACAGTTTGTTACCCACACTGACCTCGAGGGGGCGCTCAAGACCCTCCTCCCTTTCCATCAGTTGACTATTGACCAAAGATCACAATTGGACCATATTAAGGGGATGAAGCTGTAGCACAAGATCAGAAGTAAATTCTGATTCCTCCTCTTTAAAGCATCCTGGCCAGTTTCATCTATTTAATACCAATGAAATAATGTATTTAACATATAATATAAATTAAATGAATTATTTTAATTAATTTAATAAATTATCAATGTACATTAATATTTAATATCATTTAATGCCAATAATAATAATAAAGTACTTTTTTTTTGAGACAGGATCTCGCTCTGTTGCCCAGGCTGCAGTGCAGCTCCCTGCAATCTCCCCCTTCAGGGTTCAAGCTATTCTCCTGCCTCAGCCTCCCTAGCAGCTGGGATTACAGGCACGTGCCACCAAGCCTGGCTAATTTTTGTATTTTTCATTGAGACAGGGTTTCACCATGTTGGCCAGGCTGGTCTCAAACTCCTGACCTCAAGTGATCTGCCTGCCTTGGCCTCCCAAAGTGCTGGGATTGCAGGCAAGAGCCACCGCACCCAGCCCAGGTATCCTTTTTGAGAGCTAACCACGTGCAAGTTCATTGTGTTTACCTGCAGTGTCTTATTTCATTTTCCCCAAAATTCTATGATGTATTTCATTTTGAAGATGAAGACAGTGTGGTTGAGAAAGACCAGGGGACTTGTTCAAGGTTATATGGACAGTGGTGGGGCTGAGATGCTACCCAGGTCTGTGGTCTCCAAGCTCTCAATCCACATGTGATGCCTTCCCACAGCCCTGGTGTAGATTCCAGCAGTGGGGCCCACATCTAACTTCTTGGCATCCTTCATACTGCCTCAGATTTTTCATCCATCAAATGGCAACAATAACAACCTGTAATAGTTTCCCAAGGCTTCCATAACACAGTAGCACAAACTGGGTGACTTGAAACAGCAAAAATAGACTCTCTTTCGTATCTGGAGGCCAAGAATCTGCGATCAAGGTGTTGGCGGCACCATGCTTCCTCTAAAGGCTCCAGTGAAGAATCCTTCCTTGCCTTCCCTCTTCCTAGTTTCTGGAGTTTTGTTTTGTTTGGTTTTTTAATGGTCTGGCTCGCAGTGGTGCGATCTCATCTCACTGCAACCTCTGCCTCCTGAGCTCAAACAATTCCACCGCCTCAGCCTCCTGAGTAGCTAGGACGACAAGTGCACAGGACCACACTTAGGTAATTTTTTAATTTTTTTTTTGTAGAGACAGATTCTTGTTATGTTGCCGACGCTGGACTCAAAGTCCTCAGCTCAAGCAGTTCTCTCACCTCAGCCACCTAAAGTGCTGGGATTACAGGAATGAGCTGCCATGCTGGGCCCTAGCTTCCGGTGTTTTCTGGCAATCCTTGGTATTCCTTGTCTTGTAGATGCACCCTAGCCACACACTCTAATCTCTGTGGGTGTCTTCACGTTGCTTTCTCTGTTTGTCCTCTTCTCTTCTTAAAAGACATCAGGCCACCGGGCACAGTGGCTCACGCCTATAATCTCAGCATTTTGGGAGGCTGAGGTGGGCAATCATGAGGTCAGGAGATCGAGACCATCCTGGCTAACATGATGAAACCCCGTCTCTACTAAATATACAAAAAAAATTAGCTGAACATGGTGGCACGCACATGTAGTCCCAGCTACTCAGGAGGCTGAAGCAGGAGAATCACTTGAACCTGGGAGGCTGAGGTTGCAGTGAGCACAGATCGTACCACTGCACTCCAGCCTGGGTGTCAGAGTAAGACTCCATCTCAAAAAAAAATCAGGCCAGGCTCAGTGGCTTATGCCTGTAATCGCAGCACTTTGAGAGACCTAGGCAGGAGGATCACTTGAGCCCAGGAGTTCAAGACCAGCCCAGACAAGACATACAGTCAGAAACTCCCATGGCGAAGTCTTAGGACGAATATGCTTCAAAAGTTCTCCAAGAGATTCTAGTATGCAGCCAGGATTTAGAACCACTAATTGACACTAATATGTTAAGAGTCACAGAATCCTGCTGTGGGAGTGCCTCTGGGTATATAGACTTTATTTCTCCAGAATATTAAATGCTCAATAAAAATCCAGGCTAGGCTGAGCTTGGTGGCTCATGCCTGTAATCCCAGTACTTTGAGAGTCCGAGATGGGCAGATCACTTGAGATCAGGAGTTTGAGACAAGCCTGGCTAACATGGCAAAACCCTATCTCTACTAAAAAGAAGAAAAAAAAAATAGCCAGGCATGGTGGCACGTGCCTGTAATCCCAGCTACTCGGGAGGCTGAGGCAGAATTGCTTGAAACTGGGATGTAGAGGTTGCAGTGAGCCTAGATTGTGTCACTGCACTCCAGCCTGGGCAACAAGAGTGAAACTCCATCTCAAAGAAAACATAAAAATTTAAAGATATCAGTCATTGGCTTTAAGGCCCACTGTAATCCAGTATGAGTATTAACTTGACTACATCTACCAAGATCTGATTTACAGTTAAGATCATATGCACAGGTTTTGGATGGACATGAACTTTGTGAAGACATTATTCAATCATTCAATCCTATGCATAAAATATCAAGACTTTGGTGAAGCTCAAATAAGACTCTGTATTAAAGGGTACACATCCCAGTGCCCAGTGACTCCGCAGTGTTTTTGTCTCATCACACCAGCAATAGGCTGTATCGTTCCCTTGCTGTTCGCTTGACTTAGGTGGTTGGCTTGTTTTCTTTTATATTCTTTTCTTTCTTTCTTTCTTTTTTTGAGACGGAGTCTCACTCTGTCACCCAGGCTGGAGTGCAGTGGCACAATCTAGGCTCACTGCAACCTCCACCTCCTGGGTTCAAGTGATCCTCCTGCGGTAGCCTTCCACATAGCTGGAATTACAAGTGTGCACCGCCATGCCTAGCTAATTTTGTTTGTATTTTTAGTAGCAATGGGGCTTCACCATGTTGTCCAAGAGGATTTTGGACTCCTGACCTCAAGTGATCTGCCTGCTTGGCTTCCCAAGGTGCTGGGATTACAGGTGTGTGCCACCGTGCCCAGCCATTTGGCTTATTTTACCATGTGGACAAGCAGTTCTCCACCCTAGCTTCATATCAGGATCACCCGGGACATTTAAAGACCAATGCTGAGGTCTCAGCCAAGACTCATCCAATCAGAAATTCCCAGGGTGAAGTCCTGGAACGAATAGGCTTCAAAAGCTCCCCAGGTGATTCTAATGCACAGCCAGGATTCGGAACCACTAATCGAGACTAATATGTTCAGAGTCCCAAGGGAGAAAAATCCAGAATCCTGCTCTTGGAGTGCCTCTGGATATAGACCTTATTTCTCCAGAATATTAAATGCTCAATACAAAAATCCAGACTAGTTCTTTGGGAAGATTAAAAACCAGTAAGGTCTGACAGAGTCAGACATGTGTTCTTCCTCCTAGAAAACAAAGCACAGTTATGAGGTTAGCAAACACAGGATTTGGCTTCAATCAAACAGTGCCCAGCAGGGGGAAGATGGAAAAAGGAAATGAAAACGTAGAAAGAGTGGCATGTATCAACAGTGTTTTCCGACAAAATCGGTGGCTTTCGATTTTGCCCTGAGCCCTCAGTGACAAAAATGTCATCCTGAGAGGGTCAGGAACCAACTGCAGTTTTTTGCAAGGATATATGACAAATTAAACAAGAAGGCAAGAGTTGGGGGTTGAAGTATGTGAAATTCTGTTGCTGTTATTCATTGTGAACTCACCCAGTACCAAGGCTCATGGAGAAACTAAATGGAATTTGAAATCTGCCCTCAGGATTCTCAACATTAGTAAGTTGAACTGAGAAGGAAATTCCACTTTGATTAAGGGCTTTTTATTAAGGGCTTTGTATTCATTAAGGGCTTTCTATGTGTCAGGTCCTGTTCTGGACACTTGGTATATTCTAATGGATACATAAGCCTTGGGGAGCTTATACCTCTGCAAAGAGCTTAAGTTGTACAGTCAATGTACAATTGAGTTCAGGAAGTGGAGCTTTAAGGAATACTCTTATTCTTGTTGGAAAAGGGGGAAAAGGTCATTTCACAACCCAAAGTGAATAACTGCAAAACATTTAAATGCTTCAGGAGGCTGGGTTCATTATTCAAATGAAAAAAATGAAGATTAGAAAGTTGGCCGGGCACAGTGGCTCAGGCCTGTAATCTCAGCACTTTGGGAGGCCAAGGCAGGTGGATCACATGAGGTCAAAAATTTGAGAGCAGACTGGCCAACATGATTGAATAAGTCTTGGATGAGACCCCCATCTCTAGTAAGAATACAAAAAATTAGCCAGGCATGGTGGTGGGTGCCTATAATCCCAGCTACTTGGGAGACTGAGGCAGGAGAATCTCTTGAACCTGGGAGGCAGAGGTTGCGGTGAGCTGAGATTGTGCCATTGAATGTAGCCTGGGCAACAAGAGCGAAACTCCATCTCAAAAAGAAAGCAATCAGATGTGCATTTTGTCTCATGTGAGCAGTGGGATGACTGAGTTCTATCTGTCCTTTGTCCACAAGGAATTTCCTTGTGAGCAAATTGTGAGGGAGGTATGTAATGTTTTTATTTTTGTAGCTATCTTGTTTTAGGAATAAACTGGAAGGCAGTTTGCCTGATGCACTTCTCAGCCTGACTTTTCCCTTTGGCTTAGTGATTTTGGGGTCCCAAGATTTATTTTGCATTCACAGTATATATAGTCATGTGTGGCATTGTATTTTGGTCAACAACCTACCACATATACTCACATATGATGGTGGTCCCATAATATTGTAACACTGTGGCCGGGTGCGGTAGCTCACATCTGTAATCCCAGCACTTTGGAAGGCTAAGGTGGGTAGATCACAAGGTTAGGAGTTCAAGACCAGCCTGGTCAATGTGGTGAAACCCCATCTCTACTAAAAATACAAAAATTAGCCAGGTGTGGTGTCAGGTGCCTGTAATCCCAGCTACTCAAGAGGCTGAGGCAGGAGAATCACTTGAACACGGGAGGCGGAGGCTGCAGTGAGCCAAGATCGCCTGAGTGACAGAGCGAGACTCCATCTCAAAAATAAAAATATGTTGTAACACTGTATTTTTACTTTACCTTTTCTGTGTTTTGATGTATTTAGATACACAAATGCTTATCATTGTGTTACAGCTGCCTACGGTATTCAGTACAGAAACATGCTGGGCAGGTGTGTAGCCTGGGAGCCATAGGCTATACATACCACACAACCTAGGTGCGTAGTGGGCAACGTCATCTAAGTTTGTGTAAGCACACTCTATGATGTTCACACAGTGCTGAAATCACCTAATGACACATTTCTCAGAATGTATCCCTGTCATTAAGTGATGCATAACTGCATACAGATTATCTAGAGAGAAAGGCTGGCAAGTCCAAAATCTGCAGGGTGGGCCATAAGGCTTGGGACCAGGAAGAGCTGCTGTTCCAGTTTAAGTCCAAAGCGGGGTCTGCTGGGAGGCGGAGGCGGGCGGATCACCTGAGATCGGGAGTTTGAGACCAGCCTGGCCAACACGATGAAACCCGCCTCTATTGAAAATACAAAAATTACCCAGGCATGGTGGCACGCACCTGTAATCCCAGCTACTCAGGAGGCTGAGGCAGGAGAATCACTTGAACCCAGGGGGCAGAGGTTGCAGTGGGCTGAGATTGCACTATTGGACTCCAGCCTAGGCAACAGAGCAAGACTCCCTCTCAAAAAAAAAAAAAAAAAACACTCCCATGGTGAGACAGGAAAAGATGGCCTGGAGGCAGGGAATCTTCCTAGAACTAAATCAAATGGAAACACTTCAGCTATAACAGGAAATATCCTCTTCATTTACATGGCACATATACCATATACCCAGTAAACTCTATAACTTTACCGCATCTTCATTTATGTAGGGTGTGTGCCAAGTAAGTAATTTTGTAACTTTACCTTTTTATTTACGAAGGGCATATACAAAGTAACCAATGGAAACCTCTAAAGGGTATTTAAACCCCAGAATATTCTGTAACTGAGCTCTTGAGTCCCTATGCTCAGGCCCGCTCCCACCCTGTGGAGTGTACTTTCATTTTCTATAAGTCTCTGCTTTTGTTGCTTGATTCTTTCCTTGCTTTGTTTGTGCATTTTGTCCAATTCTTTGTTCAAGATGCCAAGAATCTGGACGCCCTCCACCAGTAACAACAGCAACGTTCAGAATGTTTGACCAAATATCTGAGCATTGTGGTCCAGCCAAGTTGACCCATAAAATTAGCCGTCACACAGCCTTACCAGGAATGACTGTAAGGCCCAAGCGCTTCTCTCTAAATGAGGCCTTAGGCTTTTATGCCAAGCCTACTGGCTCCAATCCATAAACCAACCTAGCTCATAGTCTTAACAAGCTTTGTCATCTAGCTTCACAAACTGGGGCAGATGAGAGACAAGGGAAAGAGATAGACAGGACCTGGAAGAAACGCAACAGAAAGCAGAGTGATGGCTCACAGGCTGGGAGCAAGGAGACGGAAATCTATAAAAAGTAGACAGAAGAACTATAAAAGCTCAGCAGCCTAGGGCCTTTGAGTGTTAGGACAAATTGTTCTGCCTGCTTCAAGGAGTGAGGCTATTCTACAGCTCAGTACAGCAACTAAAGTTCTTAATCATATATCTGGGACCCTAAATAACAGTACATTTAGATTAGGGCTTTTTACAAGTATAGCTGTTATAAGAGGTGGGAGGGAAGAAAAAGGGCAGTGTTTTTAAAGGGTGGGGAGCGGGGATGTCAGTCACTGGCCTTTGTGACTCCTGCACCCCGACTTCAATACTCACTCCTACATGGGGAATATAGTGGATTATCCATTGGCTCTTTTTAGAAATTGGTTGTTCTTCCTTTCTCAGGGCAATGGCGTCAAGATTTCATTTTAAGAGAATTGTGCTCCCTGTTCTTTTTTTTTGAGACAGAGTTTTGCTCTTGTTGCCCAGGCCACAGTGCAATGGCGTGATCTCGGCTCACTGCAACCTCCACCTCCCAGGTTCAAGTGATTCTCCTGCCTCACCCTCCTGAACAGCTGGGATTACAGGCATGTGCTACCACACCTGGCTAATTTTGTATTTTTTGTAGAGACGGGGTTTTTCCATGTTGGTTAGGCTGGTCTCGAACTCTTGACCTCAGGTGATCCGCTGCCTCAGCCTCCCAAAGTGCTGGGATTACAGGCATGGGTCACTGTGCCCAGCCTGTGCTCCCCATTCTTAGGCATGTAACTTGGGTGAAATGAATACCATGCCTTCTCCAGGGTGGGTCTTATGACTATAGCCAATTTAAACATGCTGTCTCTCCTTCTGACCTTGGTTTTAGGTTTTAAACTGGCATTGCTGTGATGCAAGGGGATGTTTGCTAGGGACTTCAGAGAAAAAAAGACACTTCCTTCCTCACCTCCCTGGGTGGTGTCTGGTGAGAATGTGTTCTAGAACTGCTGTAGCCATTCTGCTCACATGAAGGGGGAGCCTGGAGCTTCCAAGTGATTGGGAAGAAGTCTTCTCTGTGGAGAGTGAAGATAAAGCCAAAATTATAAAAGGCAGAAGGTGTAAGTGCCCAACAAGTTCTCCTTGTCTGCTGGCTGGACAGAGCCAATTTATCAAAACATGGGAATTGCAATAAAGTTTAATTCACTCAGAGCTGGCTGTATGGGAGACCAGAGTTTTATTATTATTCAAATCAGTCTCCTTGTGAAAATTTGGGGATCAGGTTTTTCAAGGATAACTTGGTGGTTAGTGGGCCAGCGAGTTGGGAGTGCAAATTGGTTCGGTCGGAAATGAAATCATAGGGAAGTCGTCCTCTTGGTGCCAAGTCAGTTCCTGGGTGGGGGCCATAAGATGCTACTGGAAAGGGGTCTCCATCCAGATGCCAAGAGAGGACTCTTGGATCTTGCACAAGGAAGAATTTGGGGCAAGTCCATAGAGTAAAGTGAAAGCAAGTTTATTAAGAAAGTAAGGGAATAAAAGAAGGGGTCCTCTATAGGCAGAGCAGCCCTGAGGGCTGCCGGTGAGAGTGTCTCTTAGCATGCTAATGCACAATAATTAGTGTATAATGAGCAGCGAGGATAACCAGAGGTTGCTCTCATTGCCATCTTGGTTTTGGCTGGCTTCTTTACTGCAGCCTATTTTATCAGCAAGGTCTTTTTTTTTTTCTTTTTTTTTTTTTGAGGTGGAGTCTCACTCTGTCACCTAGGCTGGAGTGCAGTGGTGCAATCTCGGCTCACTGCAACCTCCACCTCTCAGGTTCAAATCCTTCTTCTGCCTCAGCCTCCCAAGTAGCTGGGACTACAGGCGCCTGCCACCATACCAGGCTAATTGTTGTATTTTTTGTAGAGATGGGGTTTCTCCATGTTGGCCAGGCTGATCTCAAACTCCTCACCTCAGGTGATCCGTCCACCTCGGCCTCCTAAAGTGCTGGGATTACAGGCAGGAGCCACTGTAATCATATATAAAGCCCAGCCCAGCAAAGTCTTTATGACTATAGCTTGTGCTACCCTCCCAAGGTCCATCCTGTGACATAGAATGTGTAACCTCCTGGGAATGTAGCACAGCAGATCTCAGCCTTATTTCACCCATCTGCTGTTCAAGACGGAGTCGCTCTGGTTCAGACACCTCTGGCAAGATGGCTGGGCATGGTGGCTCACGCCTATACTCCCAGCACTTTAGAAGGCCAAGGCAGGTGGATCACCTGAGGTCAGGAGTTTGAGACCAGCCTAATCAACATGGTGAAACCATGTCTCTACTAAAAATACAAAATTAGCCAGATGTGGTGGCGCCTGACTGTAATCCCAGGTACTCAGGAGCCTGAGGCAGGATAATTGCTTGAACCCAGGAAGTGGAGTTTATAGTGAGCTGAGGCAGCGCCATTGCACTGCAGCCTGGGCAACAAGAGCAAAACTCAGTCTCAAAAAAAAGACCAGATGAGCCAGTCTATTGATCTGGGGGGTGTCAGTTTATCCATCAAGTGTAGGGTCTGCAAAATATCTTAACCACTGATCTTAGGTTTCACAATAGTGATGTTATCCCCAGGAGATATCTGGAGAGGTTTAGAATCTTCCAGCCTCCAAATGGATGACTCCTAAACCATAATTTTATTTTTTCTTTTGAGATGGAGATGCTCTGTTGCCCAGGCTGGAGTGCAATGGTGCAATCTCAGCTCACTGCAACCTCAGCCTCCAGGGTTCAAGTGATTCTCTTGCCTCAGCCTCCTGAGTACCTGGGATTATAGGCATGCACCACCACATCCGCCTAATTTTGTATTTTTAGTAGAGATGGGGTTTCTCCATGTTGGTCAAGCTGGTCTCAAACTCCCCAACTCAGGTGATGTGCTCACCTCGGCCTCCCAAAGTGCTGGGATTACAGGCGTGAGCCACTGTGCCCAGCCCTAAAGTATAATTTCTAATCTTGCGGCTAATTTGTTAGTCCAATAAAGGCAGTCTAGTCCCCAGGCAGGAAGGGGGTTGTTTTGGGAGAGGACTGTTGTCATCGCTGCTTCAAAGTTAAACTATAAACTAAGTTCCTCCCAAAGTTAGTTCAGCCTAAGCCCAGGAGCAAACCAGGACAACTTGAAGGTTAGAAAGAAGATGGAGTCAGTTAGACCCAATCTCTTTCACTGTAATAGTTTTTCTGGTTGTAACTTTGCAATGGTAGTTTCAAGAGGGTAAATGGAGAGAAGTTGGATTCTTACAACATCATATGGACACCTGGATCAAACCTCACCAAACTGCAACAGGGTTTTAATTTATATATGCCAATTAATCCTTTCTCTGATTATGTTATTTTGAACTGATATTGTATAATTTGCAATGAAACAACGCCTGACTCATATGAGAGGTGATACTTGAATAGAATCCTGAAAAAGGAATAGAATTTGCCTACAAAAGGATCAATTGAAGGATATTGTAACAATAATTACAACCGTGCTAACAATATCACCCACAGAAAAATGTATCAAACCCTTTACATGTTCCAGAAATTCTGCATAGCATCTTATTTAATTCTCACAAAAACCATACAAGATTGGCGCTTTTTATTTTATTTATTTATTTATTTATTTATTTATTTATTTATTTATTTTTTGATAAGGAGTCTCGCTCTGTCACCCAGGCTGGAGTGCAATGGTATGGTCTCAGCTCACTGCAACCTCTGCCTTCCAGGTTCAAGTGATTCTCCTGCCACATCCCCCCAAGTAGCTGGTATTACAGGTGCCCACCACCATGCCTGGCTAATTTTTGCATTTTTAGTAGGGATGGGTTTTTACCATGTTGGCCAGGCTAGTCTCCAACTCCTGACCTCAGGTGATCCACCCTCCTCAGCCTCTCTAAGGGCTGGGATTACAGGCATGAGCCACCCCGCCCAGCCTGATTATCTCATTTTAGATTAAGAAGGGAAAGGTCAGAGATTAATTGGTTTAAAGTCACACAGCTGCGAGACAGACTGAACAGGTCTGCCTGATGCTCAGAAATATGCTCTTCTCACTAAAAAAAAAATTATTTTTTAAATTTATTTTTTATTCCAGTAGGTTTTTGGGGAACAGGTGGTATTTGATTATGTGAATAAGTTTTTTGGTGTTTTGTTTTTGAGATGGAGCCTTGTTCTGTCACCCAGGCTGGAGTGCAATGGTGTGATCTCAGCTCACTGCAACCAGCACCTCCCAGGTTCAAGCAATTCTCCTGCTTCAGCCTCCCAAGTAGCTGGGATTACAGGCACCTGCCACCATACCTGGCTAATTTTTGTATTTTTAGTAGAGACAGAGTTTCACCATGTTGGCCAGGCTGATCTTAAACTCCTGACCTCAGGTATTTAACCCATCTCAGCTTCCCAAAGTACTGGGATTACAGCCGCCACACCCAGAATGAGTAGGTTCTTTAGCGGTGATTTCTGAGATTTGGGTGCACCCAAAGAGTATACACTGTATTCAAGGAATATACACTTCTCATGTTGCCTGTGTGCCTCCTCTCAGCCTCCAGGAATGAAACCGCCTTTGCCAAACTTGTAACAGTGAGAAAATTATGGCACTGAAAGAGATCTGACCTGGCCAACCCCTATCTTGTCTTTGGCCTTCAAGTTGCCCTTATTTATTCCTGGACTTAGGACAAGCTAACTTTGGGACACATTTAATTTATAGCTGAAATGATAATAGCCCTTCCCCCAAATTCAACCACCTTTGTAAAAGCTAATGTGAGACCACCAGGCTAGGAGGAAGGGAGGGGCTGAATTGTGCTAAAGTATAGACATAAATGACTGCCAGCCATATTCTGGAGGTAGCATGATATGCATTTCTCCAATTACTTCTGCAGATAACATCACAATTGCAGAAGCTAAAGTTGACTTTTTGTTTTTTTTGAGACAGAGTCTTGTTCTGTCTCCAGGCGCCAGGCTAGAGTGCAGTGGTATGATCTCGGCTCACTGCAACCTCTGCCTCCTGGATTCAAGCAATACTCCTGCCTCAGCCTCCCAAGTAGTTGGGACTACAGGCGCGTGCCACCATGCCCAGCTAATTTTTGTATTTTAGTGGAGACCAGGTTTCACTATGTTCATCAGGATGGTCTCATTCTCTTGACCTCATGATCTGCCCGCCTCGGCCTTCCAAAGTGCTGGGATTACAGGCGTGTGCCACCGCACCTGGCCAAGATTGGCCTTTTAAGATATCTTTTCAAGTTTTTTGCATGGCTGAGGATGCATGGCTCCACGTGGACCCACCAGCTGCTCCTGAGGCTCCACCCAGAAGCAACTCAGCCTGCAAGAGGACCATTTCCCAGACCCCTGTGATTACAGCCATAAACAATCAGCAGCGAGCACCCATTACCTAGCCAACTCCAGCCCTTCCTCCAAACTACCTTTGAACAATCCTAGTCCCCAAACTCTCAGAGAGATTGATTTAAGTAATAACTCCATCGCCTGTGTGGCATGGTCAGCCTGTCAATTAAACTCTTTCTTTACTGCAATGCCATGGTATCCATGAATTGCGTTTGTGCAGCGGGCCGGAAGAAACTGTCAGGTGGTCACAAGCAGACAAGTGAAAAGAAGTGTGTATGAGCTAAAAGAGTACAGTCAGAGGAGGTGGGAACCACTGACCCCTGTAGTGATGAGGGGAAGGAGGAGGCAGACATGAGGCTAAGAGGTTCCTGTAACTCAGTGATGACAGAATTTAGTTGTGTGATTAAAACTTTAGCCAAATTTGCCGGGCGCGGTGGCTCAAGCCTGTAATCCCAGCACTTTGGGAGGCCGAGGCGGATGGATCACGAGGTCAAGAGATCGAGACCATCCTGGTCAACATGGTGAAACCCCGTCTCTACTAATACAAAAAATTAGCTGGGCATAGTGGCGCGTGCCTGTAATCCCAGCTACTCAGGAGGCTGAGGCAGGAGAATTGCCTGAACCCAGGAGGCGGAGGTTGAGGTGAGCCGAGATCGCGCCATTGCACTCCAGCCTGGGTAACAAGAGCGAAACTCCGTCTCAAAAAAAAAAACACAAAAAACTTTAGCCAAATTAAATTCAAAGTAGTTTAATTGAGCAATGAATGATTTGTGAATCAGGCAGCCCCCAGAATCACAGCAGATTCACAGAGACTCCAGGAGTGTCTCATGGTCAGAACCAATTTTTTTTTTTTGAGACAGGTTCTTGCTCTGTTGTTTAGTCTGGAGCGCAGTGGCGCAATCTTGGCTCACTGCAACCTCAGCCTCCTGAGTTCAGGTGATTCTTCTGCCTCAGCCTCCCAAGTAGCTGGAATTATAGGCACATGCTACCTTGTTCAAGTGATCTGCCTGCATCTGCCTCCCAAAGTGCTGGGATAACAGGTGTGAGCCACTGCACCCAGCCTTGGTAGCTAACTTTTTTAGGAATAAAATGGGAGGCAGGTGGCCGGCTGCAGTGGCTCACACCTGTAATCCTAGCACTTTGGGAGGCCAAGGCAGGCAGATCACCAGAGGTCGGTTGTTCGAGATCAGCCTGGTCAACATGGAGAAATCCTGTCTTTACTAAAAATACAAAACATTATATGGGCACGGTGGCGTATGCCTGTAATCACAACTACTGGGGAGGTTGAGACAGGAGAATCACTTGAACCCAGGAGGCAAAGGTTGCAGTGAGCCAAGACTGCACTACTGCACTCCAGCCTGGGTGACAGAGGGAGCGAGACTCCATCTCAAAAAAAAAAAAAAAAAAAAAAAATGGGAGGCAGATTTGCCCTAAGCAGTTCCCAGATTGACCTTTTCCTTTGGCTTAGTCATTTTAGGGTCCCAGTATTTATTTTCCTTTCACAATTGCAGCTATTGCTATCATGCAATGCACTGGTGCAGTTTTGAAGTTGCTCCAGATCGGCCAATAGAGCTATTCTCAGCTGCTGCTGAGGTTTGGAATAGGGTTATCTTGTCAAGATATTCATAATCCATTTATTAATGCAACAACCTTTTAGTGTCTATGCCTCAGGTATACTGCTTGGTGAGCTAGACAGTCAAGGTAACCACCCTTGGCTGGGCGTGGTGGCTCATGCCTGTAATCCTAACACTTTGGGAAGCTGAGGCAGGAAGATCACTTGAGTTCAAGACCAGGCTGGGTAACATAGTGAGACACCATCTCTATAAAAAAAGATAATAATTTTTTTGAGACGGACTCTTACTTTGTCACCCAGGGTAGAATGCAGCGGCACAATCTTGGCTCACTGCAACCTCTGCCTCCCAGGTTCAGGTGATTATCCTGTCTCAGCCTCCCAAGTAGCTGGAATTACAGGCGTGCACCAATGCCTGACTAATTTTTATATTTTCAGGAAAGACAGGATTTCACTATGTTGGCCAGGCTGGTCTTGGTCTCCTGACCTCAAATAATCTGCCTGCCTTGGCTTCCTGAAGTGCTGGGGTTACAGGTGTGAGCTACAGTGCCCAGCCAAAACAATACATTTTTTAAAAAGGTAACCAACCTTTATAAGACCTTATATGAGAGTTGGGAAAGTCAACATTTAATAAATAATTACACCTCCAAAAATACAATTATCAACTGTTCAAAGTGCAATGAGGGACAAAAACAGAGTGCTTTAACAAAGAATGAGGGAGGCCTCGTTTAGATCAGCCAAGTGTACAAATGAGTAGGGTACGGCCTCTCCATAGAAGTGTTATTTAAGTACAGGCCTTCAGGTTCAAATGCGCTTTAGGTCAGCAGGGGAAGAGGCATTTTAAGCAGAAAGAACTACATATGCAGCAAGGGAAGTGAATTTGCATGTTTAATGAACTGAATGGGCAGTATGGCTGCAAAACTAGTGGATAAGAGGCAGGGCTTTGAGGCCACCATTAGGACTTTTGTTTCTATCGTTCATTCTCTCCTTCACATTTCTTTTTCTTTTTTTGAGACGGAGTCTTGCTCTGTCGCCAGGCTGGAGTGCAGTGGCGTAATCTTGGCTCACTGCCACCTCTGCCTCCTGGATTCAAGCGATACTTCCGCCTTAGCCTCCTAAGTGGCTGGGACCACAAGCACATGTCACCACTCCCGGCCAATTTTTGTATTTTTAGTAAAGACAGGGTTTCACCATGGCCAGTATGGTCTTGAACTCTTGACCTCTTGACCTCGTGATCCGCCTGCCTTGGCCTCCCAAAGTCCTGGGATTACAGGCATGAGCCAGTGCGCCTGGCCTTCTTTTTTTTTTTAATATAATAGAGATGAGCTCTCACTCTGTTGCTCAGGCTGGTCTCGAACTCCTGAGCTCAAGTAATCCTCCTGCCTAATCCCAAAGTGCTGGGATTACAGGTATGAGCCATTGTGCCAGCTTCTCTTTCACATTTTTTTTTTCTTTTCTTTTTTTTTTTTTTTTTTTTTTTTGAGACAGAGTCTTGCTCTGTTGCCAGGCTGCAGTGCAGTGGTGCAATCTCAGCTCACTGCAACCTCCACCTCCCAGGTTCAAGTGATTCTCCTGCCTCAGCCTCCTGAGTAGCTGGGACTACAGGCACACACCACCATGCCTGGCTAATTTTTGTATTTTTAGTAGAGATGGGGTTTCATCACGTTGGCCAGGATGGTCTTGATCTCTTGACCCAGTGATCTGCCTGCCTTGGCCTCCCAAAGTGCGGGATTACAGGTGTGAGCCACCACGCCCAGCCTCCTTCACATTTCTTGGCACTCTTCCTCTGGGCCAGGCCATATTAAGGGAATAGGGATATCGTAATTAATAATAACAATGGCTAATATTCACTGAGTACCTACCTACCAAAAATTAGGACGCCCAGTTCAAAATAATAACATAATAGTTATCAGAACTATTATTCTAAGCACTTTGATACATGAACTTATTTAAGACTCTCAGCAACTCTATGACCTAGATGCTACTATTGTTCCCATTTCAGATAGGGAAACTGAGGCATAGAGAAGCTATGCAATTTTCAAGAGCATACAACCAGCAAGTGGGCAGAACCAGGATGAACCCAAGCTGACTGACTCAAGGACTCATAGGCATTTATACTCTTAACCACTATGATTCATGGGTGACTCTTGTCAAGGATTAGAGAATGGTAGTTGTTGCCATATTAGCTACTCAAACAGTGCTTTGAATGTAGGCAGCTAGTTTAGAAAAGAATTTTCCAAATTTGTAAGATCATAAGAGCTCCCCTGCAGTGCTTGTTAAAAACAGATCACTTTCAGGCCAGGCACAGTGGCTCATGCCTGTAATCCTAGCACTCTGGGAGGCCCAGGTGGGCAGATTGCTTCAGCTCAGGAGTTCCAGAGCAGCCTGAGCAACACAGTGAAACTCGTCTCTACTAAAAATACAAAATATTAACCGGGCGTGGTGGTGCACGCCAGTAGTGTTAGCCACTTGGGAGGCTGAGGTGGGAGAATCAGCTGAGCCCAGGAGACCAAGAATGCAGAGATAGTGCCACTGCACTCCAGCCTAGGCAACCAGAGCAAGACCCTGTCTCAACAAAACAAAACAAAACAACAAAACACAGATCATTTTCATAGAGATTTGGATTCAATGGGTCCATTCTGGAATTTATATTTTCAACTTTGGACAAATGCTAGCTGAGTAGTTCAGTGCAATGGCTCTTGAGCTGAAGATATCCTAATTTGGTTACCTGAAGCTTTACCACCACTGTAGATGTGTGTCACCCTGTGCAAGTCCCTTCATCTCTCTGAGAGTCAGTTTCCCCAAACGACCTACGCAGCTAATAACAGCACCACCTCCTAGGGCTGTAGTGGGGATTCAGTTAGGGGCATGCAAAGTGCTTAGCGCCCTGCCTAGTGCATAGCCAAGCAAAGATAATAATAGAAAGATGGTGGCAGCCACTGGAAGTTCAAGCTGAGACAGTCCTCCAGGACATCCACTGCAATCTATAATACGTAAGGCACCTTCTCATCTTTTTTTATTTTTTGTAGAGACAAGGTCTCTCGCCGTGTTGCTCAGGCTGGTCTCCCACACCTGGACTCAAACGAGCCTTCCTCCTCGGCCTCCCATAGAGCTGGCGTTACAGGCGGTGAGCCACCCCAGCGGCTCCTTCTGACCATATGGTAGAGTTGTCAGATTAAAAAAAAATCAGGACGCTTCCATTCACACCTGCAAAAAGAGAAAAATTAAAAAAAATTAGGACGCCCAGTTCAAAATAATAACATAAGTAGCTCCCAAATATTGCATGGGACATATACTAAGTCAATCTTTTTTTTGAAAAAATCTGAAATTCGAATTTAACTGGGAGTCCTGCAGTTTTACTTGTTAAATCTAGTAACTCTGCCTTTAAGGAAGGACTGACCCCAAATCCTTACCCCCGCCCACGCGTGCCCTAGACCCTAGTCTCCACTCGCCAGGCGCGCAGGTCGATCCCTGAGGGGCCGCTCGCGCCTCCGCCCCGCCCAGGCAGCACTAGCGGCACCCCGAGCGGCAGGCCCCACCCGGTCCCTCTCCGGTCCCGCCCCGAGAGCAAAGGGCGCTGCCCAAAGCGGGGCAGGTCTAGCGGTTGGCCTGTGTGAAGTCGCGCAAATCCTTACTCCCACCCACGCAGTGTTGTGAGTGAAGGCCGGAAAGTTGATCGCCATGTCGACTGCCCAGGCCGGGGGTGTTTTCCACAGAGCCCGGAGCAGGACCCTGGACGCGTTTCCCGCAGGTACTGCCCGCCCTCACCCGGGGAGGGGACTCTGGGCTGCAGAACCTTCCGCCGGGGGAACCTTTTGTTCACGTGTGCGCGCCGTCAGTCGGACACCATCCGGGGCTGCACCGGGGTCTGGGGGCCGCCATAGCTGCATCAACGCCTGCTCTTAGGGATTCCAGGCGTGCAATTGAGAGGCGAGTCCGACAGAGTGGTCTAGTCTAGGAGCCTCACTGGCCTTGATATGACTTCCCCCAGAGAAGGGAAGTAAGAGGAAGGCAGCAAAGCGTAGTTAATGATAGCTTGGGCTCTGCAGCGAGACCTGGTTTCCCAGTCCCCTGCCATCCTCAGCATCTTGGCCTCAGCTTCCACATCTGTAAATCGGGAATATTTGTGGATGTTATTGGATAAGCGCTCGGTGCATGTTAGAGGCGGTCAGTTTTATTAAGGTTGTTCACCGTTATGTATTCTATACTCCATAATTACGGTCATTTACTATAAGTCATTCACCGAAATGGTAACAGTGTCCCATCAGAACAGTAGAGAGGGAGGGCAGTCAGGAGTCCTGGTAAAGTGCTTGGATTTTGAATTTAGATTATCTAATAATTAAATAATTTACATTATTTAGATTAGTGTCAGACGCATGCTAGGTGCTAAGTTGAGAGGGAAGTTTGTTTCTGGTTCCCTGATTCCTCTCTGTGGCTTTTTGCTGCCTAGAGCCGGATTGTCTCCCAGGCTCTCACCGCTTTATACCCTCAGGGTGGTCACCAGCAAAGTCACCCTAAATGCCCTACATGATCTGGGCTTGTGTCCACCTTGCTTCAGGCTTGTCATTCTCTCCCTTGCCCAATTCTGAAACAGGTTTGTTGTTTGAATTGCATTTAAAAAGGCCAAGGCTTTTCTTTCCCTGAGGGTCTTGGCGCTTGCTCTTTTCTGCTGCTTTAGCAGGGTTGTTGGCCTCATTGTAAAGTTCATTCACTTCCTCAGAGACTTTACCTTGCCTGAAGTAGGTTTCTCCTGTAATTCTATGGTGAAACCTTATTTGTTTATTTATTTATTTATTTATTTGTGGCAGAGCCTTGCTCTGTAGCCCAGGCTGGAGTGCAGTGGTGTGATCTCGGCTCACTGCCTTCCCGGGTTCAAGCGATTCTCCTGCCTCAGCCTTCGGAGTAGCTGGGACTATAGGCACGCACCACCATGCCTGGCTAATTTTTGTATTTTTAGTAGAGATGAGGTTTCGCCATGTTGGACAGGCTGGTCTCGACCTCCTGACCTTAGGTGATCTATCTGCCTGGGTCTCCCAAAGTGTTGGGATTACAGGTGTGAGGCACCCGCCCAGCCAAACCTTATTTTCCTTCTTTGCAACTCTTGGTGGAGGAGTGGCAAGGTCAGGAAGACATGTGGGAGCCATACAGCCGTGGTGGATTTGAGAAAGTACAATCAGCTGTAGTGCCATTCCTTATGTACATTTGGCCTTCTGTATCTACCAGTTGTGCATCGGCAGATTCACCCAACTGAAGACTGAAAATATTTGGGGAAAAAAACAATAAAAAGTAACAATATGGCAATAAAAATGATACACATTTAAAAACTAATACATTATAACTATAAGCATTTATGTTGTATTAAGTATTATAAGTAACCTAGAGATGATTTAAAGTATTTGGGAGGATATGTGTAGGTCATATGCAGATACTGTGCCATTTTATGTAAGGGACTTGAGCATTCATGGGTTTTGGTATCCCTGGGGGTCCTGGAAGCAATCCCTTGAGGATATCTAGGGACGACTGTAATTTAATGCAACTTGTCTTTTTTAACCAACATGAAGTTTTTGCTCTTTTGCTGGGCAACGTTCCACTGGATGATTATATATTTTATGATTCTGTTGATGGATGTGCTGAATATATTCGCCTCTCCAAACCTCTCTCCCTTCCCCATCATGCTCCAGGGGGTTGCCCTCCATAACCTACATCAGTGGGCTCCTTGCCTTTTGGTTGTTTTGGGGGTTCAGCCAGTGGGGATCCTGAGCAGAAATCAGAGCAGCGAGAGAAGCAAAAGGCAGCTGTATTTATTCTTGCAGTTTACTCCCTGTGGGGTTTCCTGGCCTGGCTGTCTTCCTCCCCTCCCCTGAAGGCCAAGGTCACTGCTTCTCTCAAGACAGCTTTTCTCCTCATCTTTTTTCGTTCCTGATTTGAGTAACCACTTCCTCCTTTGAGGTATGGGAGTGGCAATGGTTCTGCTTTTCTTTTCTCTCTTTTTTTTTTTCTTGAGATGGAGTTTTGCTCATCGCACAAGCCAGAGTGCAGTGGTACAACCTCTGCCTCCTGGGTTCAAGCAGTTCTCCTGCCTCAGCCTTCCCGAGTAGCTGGGATTACAGACATGTGCCATCACACACTGCTAATTTTGTATTTTTAGTAGAGACAGGGTTTCTCCATGTTAGTCAGGCTGGTCTTAAACTCTGACCTCAGGTGATCACCCACCTCGGCCTCCCAAAGTGCTGGTCCCAAAGTGCTGGGATTACAGGCGTGAGCCACCGCACCCGGCAAATTCTGCTTTTCTATCCTTGGGCTGCTACACTCTCTGCCTTCTGGTTTTCATCCACCTAACCCACCCCGAGTTTCCCTTTTTAAACCCTTTTAAAAAGTATCCTAATTTGAGAATGCCAGCTATTTCCTGCAAGGACCCTGACCGATACAATGGCTACTTACTTGTTTCTAGTTTTCGCCCTTGGTAACAGTGCTGCTAAAAACGTTCTGTACAAATCTCTTTGTGGACACGTGGGAGGGAGAGTTACTCCGAGGCATATACCTAGAAGCTAAGTTCTGGGTTGTAGGGTATAATCATCTTCAGCATTACTAGATATGGTCAAAGTGGTAGCGCCAATTGATACTCCCACCAGCAGTATAAGAGAGTTCCCTGTTACTCTGCTATATTTACTTATTTATTTTTCAGTTCAAGAAGTATTTGTTGTGAGCTGGGTGCAGTGGCTCATGCCTGTAATACCAGCACTTTGGGAGGCTGAAGCGGGCAGATCACCTGAGGTCAGGAGTTCAAGACCAGCCTGGCCAAATGGTGAAACCCATCTCTACTAAAAATACAAAATTAGCTGTTTGTGGTGGTGTATGCCTGTAATCCCAGCTCCTCGGGAGGCTAATGCAGGAGAATTGCCTGGGAAGCAGAGGTTGCAGTGAACTGAGAATGTGCCACTGCACTCTAGCCTGGGCAACAGAGTGAGACCCCATCTCGAAAGGAGGAGAGAGAAAAAAAAAAAAATATATATATATATATTTTAAGATTTATGTTTAAGTTACATGTTCTCAGAGGCTCGTAATAATCCAGGCACAAAGCTAGGACACAAAAAATAATGCTTGGTGAGTGGCGAACTCTGAGGACATTCAGGCAGGGCTTCCCTGAGGAAGTGTTGCTTCCTCTGATTGCTGGAAGAGGAGTATGAGTTAACTGGGCCACGAAGGGAGGGAAGACCATTGTAGACCAGGGGCAGAGCAAGTGTGAGAGTCCTAGGGCATGGCAGGATGGGAAGGGGAAGAATGAGGCCTGAAAGAAGTCTCTGAGTCTGGAGCAGAAAGATGAGGTTGGGGCGTGTTGTGGGATGAGGCTGGAGAGGAGGGGTGGAGGTAACTAAGGATTTTCGTCATTTTTCAGTTCAAGAAATGTTTGTTGTGGGCTGGGGTGGGTGATGCTAATATCCTAACAGCATCAAAAGGCTTCAAGCTGGATATATGAGGAAGCAGGGACACCTGATCAGATTTTTATTTTGAAAAGAATGGTCTGGTTACAGCAAGGACAGCAAAAGCATTTCTACTTCAGAGCAACTTGGGGTGCAATCCAGTTGGAAGCTGGAGCTCAAGGACTTGTCTTGAAGCTGCATTTCTGTAGACTTCTCATTATTTACTTTGTTTTTTGTTTTTTGTTTTGAGACGGGGTCTCAGTCTCACCAGACTGGAGTGCAGTGGTGTGATCTCCACTCGCTGCAACCTTTACCTCCCAGGTTCAAATGATTCTCCAGCCTCAGCCACCCGAGTACCTGGGATTACAGGCATGTGCTACCACACCCAGCTAATTTTTGTATTTTTAATAGAGACGGGGTTTTGCCATGTTGGCCAGGCTGGTCTCAAACTCTTGAACTCAAGTGATCCACCTGCCTCGGCTTCCGAAAGTGCTGGGGTTTATAGGCATGAGCCACCACACCCAGCCCCGATTGTTTACTTTGAATGTTTTCATTTGCTATAGCTGGAGGTGCCTGTTGGGTGCGGGGTATCTTCGAGTGGAGATGATGGTAGTGCTAAGGTATAGAAGTTTCCTAGGCTATTGCAGCTACCAGGGGGGCCACCATGGGACCAGAGGATAGGAGAGCATCTCCCCTGGATAAGAATGGCGGTGCTGGAGAGAGACTTGAGACGATAAATCTATAAAACCCTTACCCTGCTTATAGGAGGAGAGAGAGTGACCCTGAACTTTTCTTTGCGCTGAGTATATCTAGAAGTGGGGCCAGCACTTGATCTCCTCTGTGAGCCACGCAGTCCTATAGACACACCCAGGATTGGTCATTTAACGGAGGGTCTTGAGAGGTCCAGCCTCGGAGTGTTCTGAGAACCTCAGGCTTGTGGCTCATGTTATTAGGCACTGAACCGTGGCCTACCATTGCTGCTTCCGTTGCACTCACCAACAATTCCCCTGGTCCTGACTGTCTTAGCATTACTGGCAAGTTGGAGAGGTGCCCTTAGAGGTGTCAGAGGCCTCTCCAGACTCCTTGGGAAGCCAAGAGTTGCCCTGTGGGCAGACTGAGAAAGTTCAAGAACTGGCTTTTGAGACTGGGTGCAGTGGCTCACACCTGTAATTTTAGCACTCTGAGAGGCGGAGGCGGGTGGATCCCTTGAGGCCAGGAGTTTAAGACCAGCCTGACCAACAAAGCGAAACCCCGTCTCTACTAAAATACAAAAATTAGCCAGTCATGGTGGCATGCGCCTGTAATCCCAGCTACTCAGGAGGCCGAGGCAGGAGAATTGCTTGAACCTGGGAGACAGAGGTTGCAGTGAGTTGAGAGAGCACCACTGTACTCCAGCCTCGGAGACAGAGTGATGACTGTCTCAAAAAAAAAAAAAAAAAAAAGCAAACAACAAAAAAACTGGCTTTTCCCCTTCTCTTGCCAAAACACATACCGTCAAAGGGATTTGATTAACTCAAGAAACAGTCCTGAAAAATCGCAGCTCTGAGCCCATCGCCTTCGCTCCAGAATTAGCTCCTTGAGCAGTCTGTTTTTCTTTCTTCTTCTTTTTTTTTTTTTAGCAGTCTGTTTTTCAAGTGTGGCCTGCCAATTAAATGAAGGAGCACTTTGCTTTAAGACCGGTTTCCCCCCCGCACTGATTTACCCCAGTAACAGTATTCCCATCAACTGCTTCCAGTACTGGTATGTATGACGCTTGGTTTCAGTCATCCATTCCCTGCTAACATCTGCTAGGCTCTGTCGACGGATGTTTATTAAAAAAAAAAAATTGTACACGTCTCACCTGAGAAAGCTCACATTCCTAAGGCATGTTCAGATACTCATTTTAATTAGGTGAATTGATAATTATGTTTCCTTGACACGTATCCTAATTAGGACTACTTTCTCCTAGTAAGTAATTGTCTTTTGAGAAGTTTATGGCTTCCGTTTTGAAGAAATCCTAAAAGGGAGAGCTATCAAGATAAAATATGCTTTTAAAGGGACTTATATTTAATTATTTTTAGGTCTGAATCTGTTTTTACAGTTCATTATTTTCCCTTTAGAGAACAAGGCTTATGGGTCATATTCTTAAAAAGATTATTTTCTGTCCAGGCGTGGTGGCTCATGCCTGTAATCCCAGCACTTTGGGAGGCCGAGGTGGGTGGACACATGAGTTCGGGAGTTCAAAATCAGCCTAGTCAACATGGTGAAACCTCGTCTCTACTAAAAATACAAAAAAATTAGCCAGGCGTGCTGGCAGGCATCTGTGATCCCAGCTACTTGCGAGGCTGAGGCAGGAAAATCACTTGAACCCAGGAGGTGGAGGTTGCAGTGATCCAAGACTGGGCATTGCATTTCACTCTGTGCAACAAGAGTGAAACTCCATCTCAAAAAAAAAAAAAAAAAAAAAAGATTATTTTCCTGGACATTTCAAACCTCTGTTGCTGTTTCTAAGAAGCCGACAGAATTTGCTCCTCCTAAATCTGTCCTTGTGCTCTCTGGAAAACTTCTCCAGTGGCAGAGACTCAGTAACAAACAAAAACAAACAAACAAACTTCGTCTCTTGCAGGTCTCACCTGAGAACCTTTCTAGAAACAGTAGACCTGGAAATGCATCTCCAAGTTTGAACAGGTTTGAAGATACTGTGGTTTTAAAACTTTTTTGTGTGTTCCTCAATTAAACTCCTTTAAATTTAAGTGATTTTAAAACTTCTAATGGGATGATGATGATGAAATAAATGCTTTCAGTTGTGCCATGTATTTAGGCCAAACTAGTTATCCCTTATTTGAAATATATTTGAGGATCCTCTTGAGGTTTCCTATGACCAAATAGGACTTATGACTATTTTCTCATCTCTTTGTTCTAATCATCAGTCAGGATAGAGTATGACCAGCACACATATGTAAAAAGTTCACACTATAACATTTCCAGAAAACAAAATTAATTTTATTTTGGAATGTCAAGGGTTTTCCTCGTTTTTAAAATTTTATTTATTTTATTTTATTTCTTTTGAGATGGTCTTGCTCTGTCACCCAGGCTGGAGTATAGTGGTGTGATCATGGCTCATTGCAGTCTCAATCTGTGGGGCTTAAGTGATCCTCCCACCTCAGTCTCCTGAGTAGCTGAGACTACAGGCATCTGCCACCATGCCTGGCTAATTTAAAAAAATTTTTTTTAGAGACAAGATCTTACTATGTTGCCCAGGCTGATCTTGAACTCCTGAACCCTAGCTATCCTCCCACCTCAGCCTCCCAAACTGCTAGGACAAGCTTGTCCAACCTGTGGCCCACTGGCCACATGTGGCCCAGAATGGCTTTGAATGTGTCCCAGCACAAATTCCTAAACTTTCTTAAAACTTGAGAATTTTTGCGATTTTTTTTTAAGCTCATCAGCTATCATTAATGTTCATGTATTTCATGTGTGGCCCAAGACAGTTCTTCCATTGTGGCCCAGGAAAGCCAAAAGATTGGACATCCCTGTGCTAGGATTGTAGATGTGAGCCACTGTGCTTGGCCTGCTTAAAAAAATTTTTTTGGAGACAGAGTCTTGCTCTATCACCTAGGCTAGGGTGCGGTAGCACGATCTCCGCCCACTGCAACCTCCCCTTCCTGGGCTCAGGCAATCCTTGATCCTCCCACCTCCACCTCCTCAGTAGCTAGGACCACAGAAGGTGCTACCACACCTGGCTAATTTTTGTATTTTTTTGTAGAGACAGTTTTGCCATGTCACCCAGGTTAGTCTTGAACTCTTGGACTCAAGGAATCCTCCTGCCTCAGTCTCCAAAAGTGCTGGGATTACAGGCATGAGCCACCGCGCCTGGCCAGTTGAGCATTTCTTCTTGTGACTTTGCTGTGTTTTTCTACCTGTAGACTATACATTCCTGAGGAGCACAAAGCCCAGACCTAGGATGGTGGACATTCAGTGGCTTTTTTATTTTGAGACAGTCTTGCTCTGTCGCCCAGACTGGAGTGCAGTGGTACGATCTCAGCTTACCACAACCTCTGCTTCCCGGGTTCAAGTGACTCTTCCCCCCTCAGCCTCTCGAATAGCTGGGACTACAGGCACATGCCACCACACCTGACTAATTTTTGTGTTTTTGGTAGAGACAGGGTTTTACCATGTTGGCCAGACTGGTCTTGAGTTCCTCACCTCAAGTGAACTGCCCACCTTGGCCTCTTGAAGTGCTGGAAATACAGGCATAAGCCACCACGGCTGACCTCAGTGACCATTTAATATTGAGTAAGTGGATGAGTATGAATGAATACACTCCACCTGTGCCACCTGTGTGTATCTGTCCAACCCACTGCTCTCATGCACCACAGAGTCTCTCTGGACTAAACAAAGCTGAGACCAAAGTATTGATCAAACCAATAGAAGTTGGTGACCAGTTGCAGTGGCTCATGCCTATAATCCCAGTAATTTGGGAGGCTGAGGGGAGTGGATCACTTGAGGTCAGGAGTTCGAGACCAGCCTGGCCAACATGGTGAAACCCCATCTCTACTAAAAATATAAAAATTAGCCCGACTTGGTGGTAGGTGCCTGTAATCCCAGCTACTCAGGAGGCTGAGGCGGGAGAATTGCTTGAGTCTGGGAGGCAGAGGTTGCAGTGAACTGAAATCATGCCACTACGCTCCATTCTGGGCCACAGAGCGAGACTCCATCTCCAAAAAAAAAAAAAAAAAGAGAGGAAGTTGCATGACTACGCCAGGTGGTTGTGCACTGTGTGCACTGCTCAAGGCATCTGGAGGCATAGGTTTTTCCTACCAGGTGGGTGCCCTCACATTGAGCACATCTGCCCGGAGGGAGGGTTACCTTCTCTTAGCATCTGGGTTTTCTGTTAGCCTGGCCTCGTGCCTACATAGATGCTTCTGCCCAGAGAAGTTGCCTTCTACCAGTTCTCCCCAGAGTACTGCCTGGGACAGCAGCTGCCTGCTGTCTTGTTAGGGAAATGGGGGAAAAAAATCAGAGCAAACATCCACCAAAAACAGGCAAACCCCAAGTGGAGTTCTGCTCCTGAAAAGTGAGAGAGGTTCTAGAAATGTCTTTTCCCCCTCTAATTGTTGTCTCGAATAGTGTCTGCCAAAACCCGTGATGCTGAAAGCCGCCTGGCCACAAAGTCCCAGCCCATCTGCTTTCTTAGTTCTCTGAAGAGTTGCAGATAAAGATTTTGGCAGGAAGGCCAGTGTGGCAGCCAAGCCATGACTCAGAAGCTTTTGTGTGTCTCGAAAACTATCTTTTGGATGCATTTAGGCCAAGTAAAGAGAGGTTGGGTAAATTTACCTTTGTACAGGTTGAGCATCCTAATGCAAAATGCTCTAGGATCCGAAACTTTTTGAGCACTAACTTGATGATCCAAGGTCATGCTCAAAAGCATTTTGGATTTTGCATTTTACAGATTAGGAATGCTCTACTAGTTTGTATATGCAAATGTTCCAAAATCTGAAAAAACCTGGAACCTGAAACTTCTGGTCTCAAGCATTTCAGATAAGAGATACGCAACCTATACTTAGGACAAATCATTTAGAGACTCTGAGGATATTGCTATCACAGTTAATTATTTTGGGGGTGGGAGGAGGGACAGGGTCCTCAAGGACACTATTTTTTTTTTTTTTTTTTGAGACAGAGTCTCACTCTGTTGCCCTGGCTGGAGTGCAGTGGCATGATCTTGGCTCACTGCAACCGCCACCTCCCAGGTTCAAGCAATTCTCCTGCTTCAGCCTCTTGAGTAGCTGGGATTACAGGTGCCCACTACCACACCCAGCCAATTTTGTATCTTAGTAGAGATGGAGTTTCACTGTGTTGGCCAGGCTGGTCTCTAACTCTTGACCTTGTGATCTGCCTGCCTCATCCTCCCAAAGTGCTGGGGTTACAGGCATGAGCCACTGTGCCCATGCCCCCCCCAACTTTTTTTTTTTTCTAACAACTCTTAGCATACCCTACAGTTCACCATGTGAATTGTTAATTAAACAATATTTACCACTTTGGGCCTCTTTCTGATTCAGCAGTCTAAATGTGTACAATTCAGTGGCTTTTCGTATACTCACAGAGGTGTCACCACAATAAATTTTAGTACATTTTTCTGAATCCAAGAAGAAACCCTGCACACCTGAGCTGAAACTGCCCCCAAAGTCCCCCAACCCCTAAACAGCCACTAATGAAGGGCATTATTATGTGCTGCATACCATTCTGGCAGCTTTACAATGGGGACATTAAGATTTTTAAGTCAGAAAGAGTCCCAAAGTGATAAATATTGTTTAGCTACTCTTTGTTTTTTTTTTTTACCACGAAAATAAGATTAGTCCCCAGAGCAGATGAAGGGTATTGCTGGAGACATTTAGATTGTGATTCACTGTGCAGATTGCTATTGTGAGAAACTGCAAAAATTGCATTTTGTTGCTGTTTGCTCTTTAGCCAGTAAGCCTCCAGGCAGCTGTAAAGCTACCCATCTTTGCTGCTTTATAACCAAAGCAATATCCACAGTATATAAAAGAAAAGGGTTGTGGGCGGAGCGAAATTTAGAAAAAAAATATATATATCTATATATAAAGGAAAAGATGTTAAGAGCAAAGCATGTAAATATATATGTGTCTCTCATCAGATGTTTTCTCAGCCCCACCATGTGCTGTGGGAACCAAGAGATGGGGGAGTCTTTAAAAAGCCTGTCTCTGCTGAGGTAAGGGGAGGGATTACTGTGAATGGTAGTCATGGTACGAGTAACTCACTTTTGACCACTTGCTCTGTGCCCAGTCCAAATGCTTTACATGTATCAAGTCATTGATTCTTCACAACAACCCTTTTGGGGTAGGTGCCATCATTCCTACTTTGCAGATAAGGAGACAGGCCCAGAGAGTTTCAGGAACTTGCATCATGTCATGTAGCTGGTAAAGGATAGAAATGGCTTTGAACTTGGACACTCAAGCCTCAGTCTGGGCTATACTGGAAGCAGGTTAAGGGTTTCAGGAGATGGAGGCCCAATGTCTGTCGTCTGGCATGGTCTGTCCCCTGCTTCCCGCTCCAGCCTTCTGGTCACTCAGGGTCTGGGTACTTGCAGTGTCCCCTGCCTAGAGTGCGTCCCCACAGCCCCACCCACTGGCTACTCTGTCTCATGATCATTTGTGAAGATGGAAAGGTGTAATTGACTTAGTTATTTGCTTGTTTGTTGTGCATCTACCCCACTATCATGTAAGGTTTTAAGAAACAACACCCGTCAGCATTGCTCACTGTTGAATGTCCAACTGCTTATAGCCAGTGTCCTAGAGCAGCTGCTTAGAACATACCTACTTGAATGAGTGAAGGAGGCTGAGCTGCAGGGCAGGGAGCGTTTGAGCTGTCAGGAAAGGGTAGAAGGGATTTCAGCAGGAAGAGTTGGTACAATGGAGAGCATATCCTGGAAAGAGGAAGGGAAGTCCATTCTTACGCTGCTAATAAAGACATACCCAAGAGTGGGTAATTTATAAAGGAAAAATGTTTAATGGACTCACAGTTCCATGTGGCTGGGGAGGCCTCACAATCGTGATGGAAGACAAAGGCAGAGCAAAGGGATGTCTTACATGGCAGCAGGCAAGAGAGCATGTGCAGGGGAACTGCCCTTTATAAAACCATCAGATCTTGTGAGACCTATTCACTAGCATGAGAACAGCATGGGAAAGACCAGTCCCCATGATTCAGTTACATCCCTCTTAGTCATTCCCATGACATTTGGGAATTATGGGAGCTACAGTTCAAGATGAGATTTGGGTGGAGACACAGCCAAACCATATCTGAAGTACGGGGTGTGTTGGTGAAGCAGATAGTGGTCTATCTGGGAGGAATCCTGTGGTATGTCTTGAGCAGGGTTTCTCAGCTCCCAGCATTGTTGACATTTGTGGACTGGATTTTGTCGTGGGTTCCTGTCCTGTGTATTATGAGATGTTTAGCAGCATCTCCACCCTCTATCCACTGGATTCCAGCAGCACCACCCACTTCCCAGTGTGACACCCTAGAATGTCTCTAGATATTGTCACGTGTCAGAATCATCCCTGGTCTGATGGGATTGCAGCCACTGGTCCAGGAGGACCAGTGAGATACAGCTGAAAAAGGCCAGGCACAGTGGTTCAGGACTGTAATCCCAGTACTTGGGGAGGCTGAGGCAGGTGGATCACTTGAGATCAGTAGTTCGAGACCAGTCTGGCCATCATGATGAAACCTCATCTCTACTAAAAATACAAAATATTAGCTGGGTGTGGTGGCAGGTGTCTGTAATTCTGGTTGCTCAGGAGGCTGAGGCAGGAGAGTTGTTTGAACCTGGGAGGTGGAGGTTGCATTGAGCTGAGATTGTGCCACTGCACTGCAGCCTGGGTGATAGATCAAGACTCCATCTCAAAGAAACAAACAAACAAAAAGATACAGCTGGAAGGGCTTTGGGCCCCTTTTAGGCCCAAGTGCTAGAATGAGTGGGGATCCATTGATGTCTTAATCTTTTTCTTCACCAAATATTGTCTGATGTCTGCCATGTGCCAGACTGAATAATACAAGCTGTTGATATGCTATAAAGGGAATGCAAACGTGGGTCTGCCCTGGAACTTTCAGGGTGGTGGCTCTGTAGCCAGGAATATGATGATCTGGTTAAGGGGTTAGGAAGAGACATAATGACAGCAGCTGCCTGAGATGGACTGGAGTAGGGAGAGCTGCAGGAAGCCATCCTGGTAGCCCCCTTCTGCCAGGTGGGAATGATGAAAACCTGGCCCAAGAGTAGGTGGTGGTGGGAACTGCTGCAGGGATGTTGTAGACATGGAATGCTGCAGCTTGGCTGGCTACATGCACAGGATGACACTTGATCCTAAGATATATAGATTGGTGGACTAGGGATGACGGTGGCAAAATTAGTGAGATCTAGGGAAGGAGCCAGTCTTAAAGAAAGATGTGCAGCCATAGAGAAGCATGAGTTCATGTCCTTTGCAGGGACGTGGATGAAGCTGGAAGACATCATTCTCAGCAAACTAACCCAGGAACAGAAAACCAAACACTGCGTGTTCTTACTCATAAGCAGGAGTTGAGCAACGAGAACACATGGACACAGCGGGGGAACATTATACACTGGGGCCTGTTGGTGGGGTCGGGGGTAAGGGGAGGGAGCGCATTAGGACAAATACCCAATACACATGGGGCTTAAAACTTAGATGATGGGTTGATAGGTGCAGCAGACCACTATGGCACATGAGTACCTATGTAACAAACCTGCACGCTCTGCATATGTATCCCAAAACTTAAAGAAAAATAATAATTAAAAAAAAGGATGATGGATTTGCCTATGGAAGGTTGAATTTAAGATCCTGATGGGACAAGCTGGGAGCTTGGACGTATCCCGAAAGACAAACATACTAATACTATGTTGTACTCATTTTTAAGTTAATTCTGTGGCTTTCTAGTCAGATGGAGAAACACAACCCCCTAATATTCCCAATTCACGTATTATTTTGAATCAGATTAACAGGAACCAAAACCTTGAATTCTTAAATATTCTTACTATATAATGATGGGATGTTGTCATGAGAGCCTTGCTAATCAGACTGCTTGATCTCTATCTTACCTTTACCTTTTTAACTCTGTCTTCCAAAAGGCTAGATTTAGAAAATGTGACTTTTCTTACAAAAATGAAGTTAAGAAAGCTATTTATCATTGCATTCTACCTTGAAATATTTGAAGTTGCATCCAAGTAACAGGTTTAGCACATCGTGAAGGCACAAATTATTGTAATGTTGGGTATTAGGTACTTCCTAACAAGGTGGCTGGCCCCCAGGCCTTTTCCTAGTTGGGTGATGAAAACAGTGATTCATTTGCTTTTGGGGGCGCATTTATTATAGTCAGTCATTGATCAACTGGTAATAGTGAAAGAATCAATGAAATTTCTAATTCTTGGTATATATTAAAAAGTCAGCTTTCATTAGCATTGACAAATATGCCTAAAAAGGCTAATACAAATGAGAGGGGAAATATATTAGCAGAGACAAATCCAAGAAAACATTTAGTTCATGATTTTAAAAGTTCAATGGTAAAGAGCAATTGCAATTTGAACATCTGTCTTTCAGGCGGGATATTGGCACATAAACAGAGGCTCATAGGAAAGATTGATGGTAAAGCATGTGTGAATTCTTCCAGGTTTTTAAGATTCTTCTCTGTATGCAGTTGCTTTCCACCTGATAATGTTTAAAGAAAACCTACAGGCCTTTTCTGTCCTTAGTTTGATGTTACCCAAAATTCACTGTATATTTATCCCTCAATTTTGAAATCGGGTTTCTGTGACAGTCTTTTATAATTTAGCTGAAATGTGGAAGTGGCCAGATTTTGTTATTCTCTATACAACAGGTGAATCTGATTTCTAAGGTCAGTTTTTCATTTAAAAGTATTTCAAAGTTAATTTTACAGTTCGATTTAGAAAATTATGGTAACTCAGGGTGGATGCAGTGGCTCATGCCTGTAATCCCAGCTCCTTGGGAGGCCAAGGCGGGCTGATCACTTGATTTCAGGAGTTCTAGACCAGCCTGGCCAACATGGCAAAACCCATTCTCTACCACAAACACAAAAAAGTAACTGGGCATGGTGACACGCACCTGTGGTCCCAGTTACTCGAGAGGCTGATGTAGGAGGATCGCTTGAGCCCTGGATGTGGAAGTTGCAGTGAACCAGGATCATACCACTGCACTCCAACCTGGGTGACAGAGTGAGACCCTGGTTAAAAAAAAAAAAATTATGGTAACTCATTAACTTATTTTTCTGGCTTCTTGTTTGGATAGACCTAGGCATTCCAAGCTTGGGTACTGTCTTCTCTATAGTAATTTCACCTCTCCTTCAATGTGGGAGAGTGATGGCTGTGGCAGAATATGCAGAGTTGGGGGCCTGGGTTGCCTCTCAGTGTTTGTAGATCTCAGTCAATGTATTTTCCTTTGCTGGGTCTCCTCTTCCTCACCTCTTCAGCATTTCTCAGCACCCTCTGAAGTGTTATTTTAGTTTAAGGACCCAACAGTCACTGTGCTTCTGTTTCTCAACCAAGGTATATAAGTTGCAGGCCAGTAGAGTTTCTTGGTTAGTTGTAGACTGTTGCTTCCCAAATTTGGATGTGCACATAAGTCACCTGGGGGCTCAGTAAAATGCAGATCACAACTCAGTGGATCTGGGCTGGGGCCAAAGATTCTGCATTGTGAACGTGCTCCTGTGCGATGCTGATGTCACACCTAGAGGAATAGGGCTGTGGCCCAGCCCTGCCATCTCTGTGGCAGGAGCAACCTGCGGCCTTCTGTTCAGTAACCCTCACCTCATCCCTCTTCATCAGCCTTGTTGCCAGCCAGTTCTCTCCTTAATTAGCATTGTCAGGCAGGTACCATTTGACTGGGCAGTCTCATGTTTAAGCTTTTTCGCTAGGAAAGGTAGGGGGAAAAGCTGGATCCGAGTGTCTTTTTTTTTTTTTTTTTTCCAGTAATGACAAATACTGTCATACTTAGAGTGCTTTAGGAGTGAAACTCAGTTTATACTTCCTTCCATGGCTCAGGCTGCTGAAAGAGTGCTTCCATAGGGTTTCCAGAGAAGCTGGACTGTGCCTGGGACAGACACATGCTTTTTCCTAGAAAGGATGGTGTTACAAGCTTTCCCTGGCCCTAGTAGATGTCATTCAGCTAATACTTACACACTGTCCTGGGGGTAACTGGACTTTAGTGAAATAGTTTTAATGCAAGTATTGTTAAGAATTCATTTTCATCTGAGTGAGGTGGTTCATGCTTGTAATCCCAGCACTTTGGGCGGCCTAGGCCCAGGTGGGCAGATAAGTTAAGGTCAGAAGTTCTAGATCAGCCTGGCCAACATGGTAAAACCCTGTCTTGACTTAAAATACAAAACTTAGCCAGGTGTGGTAGTGCATGCCTATAATCTAATCTATTCAGGAGGCTGAGGAACAAGAATCGCTTAAGCCTGGGAGGCAGAGGTTGCAGTAAGCAGAGATTGCAGCATTGCACTCCAGCCTGGGTGACAGAGGGAAACTTTGTCTAAAAAACAAACAAAAAAAAAATCACTTTTGTCTGGGTATGGTGGCTCATGCCTGTAATGCCAGAACTTTGGAAGGCTGAGGCAGGAGGATTGCTTGAATATGGGAGGTCAAGGCTGCAGGGAGCCATGATTGTGCCACTGTACTCTAGCTTGGGTAACAAAGCAAGACCCCATCTGTAAAAATAAATTAAAAAAGAAAAAAGAATTCACTTTCATAATGTAAAAAGTTGCCTTTTTAAGGAATGGAGAGGTATACATTTACAAAAGATTTCTCCTTCTAGAACTATGCATTGTAAGCTCCAAATGTCTTTAATTCAGCCTTGATAAAAAGAAATTATGATGAGACCAAAGACCACCAGCTTCTGTAGCGGGAACCTTAAGATCATCCAGTTCCTTTTGAGAATGAAGATTCCTGAGTAAACAAAATACCTCATTAGATAGGTAAGGTAGATTGAATACTGATATGTGAGCTGTCATTTATTTTAGGTCAAATCTATTTATTTTGTACCTTGTCATCATAAAATTGAGATTCTAAAGTTTTTAGTAAGTAAACAAGTAATAATGAAAGATTTATTTTAATAGCTCCAGGGACTATTGACTTTTTGAAATTCTGACTATTTGTCATAGGAAACAATTTGTTAAAATGTTTGCTGTAGGGAGCTGTTTATAAACTCTGTTATAGAAGACTGATGTATGCTGCTACCTTGGGGTGCCTGTGATCACCTCCCTTTTCTGGTTCTGATTAATTCATCCAGCTTAAATGCCTCGGCATACAGCTCAGAAATACAAACACAGCTAGAAGCATTCATTGGTGTAAAAAGGTTATGCAAGCAAAATAAATGATTAATAATGTTAAGACACAAAGCAGAATCTCAGTTTTCTTTCATGACACAATGTTCACATCTTTAGGAAATCTTGTCTGCTTCTTGACCGCTTATCCCTAATGCCTCATTCATAGGGATCTATTACTGTGTAACAAATTACCCTGAAACTTCATGGCTTATAAAGCAAATATGTATCATGTCACAGGATTTTGTCAGAAATTTGGGTACAGCTGAGCTGGGTTCTTCTGCCACAGAGTCTCATAAGGCCTCAATCAAGGTATCTGTTGGGGCTGTGGTCTCATCTGAAAGCTCGACAGAGGTGTATCCTCTTCTGAGCTGACTCAGGTGGTTGTTGGCAGGATTGGTTCCTCATGAGCTGTTGGCCAGAGGGTTCCTTTCCTTAGCATACTGGCCTCTCTAGGGATAGTCACAAGATGGCCCCTTTTAATCTCCAGAGCAAGGACTCAGAGAAAGAGAGAGAGAGAAAGAGATGAAAGTCATGGTCTTCTTTTAGTCCACTCGGAAGAGACTCCCATCACTGTATTCCGTTTATTAGAAGCAGGTTGCAGCCCACACTCAAAGGGAGTATGTTGCAAAGGGATGTGAATATCAGGAGGCAGGGATTTGGGGGGGATCTTAGAGTCTTTCTGCCACACACAATCAGTGCTCAGCGAATGACAGTTGACTCCCATGGTCCCTGCTGGATGTGCCATATTGCTGTCTTTCTCATGAGATGCACACACCGGGGTTTCATGCAGCCCTTGTTCAGATTGAGTTCCAGCCGGTTGTGATGTGATTGAACACTGTGCTGTAAGTCGAGGGCTGGTGGGTTTATGTGTATTTACAATTTTTTCTCTAAAGTGTAGAGAGGTATTTTTGTTTATTCACTTCTTTTTTTGTTGTTGTTATTGAGACTGAGTCTTGCTGGCTGGAGTGCAGTGGTGCCATCTCCACTAACTACAACCTCCACCTCCTGGGTTCAAGCAATTCACCTGCCTCTGTCTCCTGAGTAGCTGGGATTACAGGTGCCCACCACTACGCCCAGTTAATTTTTGTATTTTTTAGTAGAGGTGGGGTTTCACCATGTTGGCCAGGCTGGCCTCAAACTCCTGACCTCAGGTGATCCACCTGCCTTACCCTCTCAAAATTCTGGGATTACAGGCGTGAGCCACTGTACCCGGCCAGTTTTTTTTTTTTTTTTTTCTTTAACCCTGAAAAAGGAATTAAGAAGGGAAAGGAGCCTTGAAGCCAGAGTCCACTCTAAGGGAGTAAGCTCAGTATGATGGGTGGAAAGTGGCCATAGAATTTAAAAAGGTTTTCACTGGCCCTTCCATGCCATTTAGATCTCAGCTTAAATGTCACCACTTCAGAGAGGCCTTTCCTGTCTTATTTGTTTATTTTTATTTAGTTTTGAGGTGGAATCTCTCTGTCACCTGGGCTGAAGTACAATGGCATGATATCAGCTCACTGCAATCTCCGCCTCCTGGGTTAAAGCATTCCTCTCACCTCAGCCTCCCAAGTAGCCGGGACTACAGGTGTGCACCACCACGTCCGGCAAATTTTTGTACTTTTAGTAGAGATGGGTTTCACCATGTTGGCCCAGGCTGGTCTCAAACTCCTGACGTCAAGTGATCTGCCCGCTCCGGCCTCTCAAAGTGCTGGGATTACAGGCATGAGCCACCACACCTGGCCCTGTCTGTCTAATTTACACTAGCCATTGGCTCACTCTTAATCTGCATAGTCATTAACAGTCTGTGATTCTATTCCCTGCTTGTTTACTAGGTTTTCTCCCCCCATGAGCACTGAGTGCAGGGACTCGTCTGTCTTAGTCACCCTCATATTGCCAGCACCTCTCTAGGGCCTGGCAAACCAAAGGCTCCCCCTATGATACTTACCCAATAGACAAATGAATCAAACACATGGACGCGAAGTGATTTCAAAGAGCTTTTTGGAAATTACAGTATCATCATGACTTCCAAAGAAAATGCCGTTTATTCAGTTAACATGGATTGTACATTAAATAATTATAATTATCATTATTGAGATAGAGTCTCATTATGTCACCCAGGCTAGAGTGCAGTGATGCAGTCTCAGCTCACTGCACCCTCCACCTCCTAGGTTCAAGCGATTCTCGTGCCTCAGCCTCTCAAGTAGCTGGAATTGCAGGTGCTCACCATCACGCCTAGCTAATTTTTGTATTTTTGGTAGAGACAGGGTTTCATCATGTTGCCCAGGCTGATCTCGGACCCCTGACCTCAGGTGATCCACCCGCCTTGGCCTCCCAAAGTACTGGGATTACAGGCATGAGCCACCATGCCTGGCCATACATTACATTATGAAAAAGGAAAAAAAATAGCCTCAGGATGACAGGGTAGCTCTGTCCCTGCCACTAAGTGCTAGCGGGCCATTTAGCAAGTTCTGTCACCTCTCTAGCCCTCACTTTTCTCAGAGGATAAACGAGGGGGGCTGCAGATTGGAGGTCGTCACACTGTGCTGTGTCCAGCACCAGATCTGACTCTGGCACCAGAAGTTACAGGTGCTATTCTGTAAGAGCAAGCAGCTTTGCTTGGCATGTTTTTTCAACATTGGTCTGCTATGTGCGATTTTGATTAGAGAAAGGATTCTGTGGCCAAATAATTTTTTAAACAAGTGAAATCCACAGCGCTTCTGTGCCCATTAATGGCCATTCCAGCTCTGCCTAAGCAGGCATCAGCGGCAGTTCTGGCAGATAAGAGTAGAAACCCAAGGCCCACAAAGCTTTGGCCCCGCAGAGCCAATCGGAAGAGCAAGCAGAATGATTTCAGGTGGCCTAGATCCCTTTCCAGGAACATAAAGAGTCCCCACCCCCAGCCTCACACCTCACGGCTGCCCACATCCTACTGCCTTTGAAATGTTAGCATCGATTTTTGTTTCTTCTCTTTTTTTTTTTTTTTCCCACATTGACTTACTCATTTCAGGATTTCATTTCTGGCACCACATCTCCCACCAGATAGCCAGAGCTTCTGAGCGCCAAGTTTTATAATTAAAATTCTGTCACATCCCCCGAAACGGTGGAAGTGATGCCACGAAGCCTCACAGTAAAGATTTGTAAGCACTTCACCTAGTAATTTAAATATAATACTTCTGGCAGCATTCAATTTTGGGTGTTGTATTCTAATTTAAAGATGATTATTGAGCAGGAATATCCTCTGTGCCGTATTCTGTTGTGTCTCCATGCTTCCTTTTGGCTGTCTAGCTTGTCAACAAACGGTTAGATTGTGTGGCTGCAGAAGCCCACGTGGACAGTCCTGGCCTTTGGGTATCACCAGGTCCCAGGCGTAATTAGTATAAATCAAAACCCTCTAGACTATGACAGGAAAATGGTATGTGTGAACAGCAACTTATTAAAATGACCTACTTAGTTTAAGAAAAATAGTATATCCACTTGCATGGTGACCTGGTTGCATTTTATAACAGATTCTATAACATTTCTCCTTCTTCCTCTCTCTCTCTCTCTCTTTTTTTTTTTTTAAAGAAAAGGAAGGGGAATGGAAAGGCCCATTCTACTTCATCCTGGGCACAGACCCACAGTTTGGGCTGATGAAGGCCTGGTCCACTGGGGACTGTGACAATGGTGGTGACGAATGGGGACAGGAGATCCGTCTAACTGAGCAAGCTGTCCAGGCCATCAACAAGCTGAACCCCAAACCCAAATTCTTCGTTCTGTGCGGCGACCTCATCCACGCCATGCCCGGTAAGACTCGGGTCATCACTTGTGACCTTTTCTCCTTCAGCCAGTCATGGGAGAAAAGAGATTTTGTTTCAAAGGCATCTTTGTTCAGTCACGGACCATTCTTTCGCTTCATGATTGTTGCAGTATCATTGAACATCAGAAAGTGCACACTCACTTTATGTTTAGAGTTTGGCGAGATTAATCACAGTAATTAGGCACAGCTACAGTTCTGATGATTTGAGCTTAATATGAAAAATGGAACAGATTCCCACACATCACCTTTCTGCATTTCCAGGGACAGACTTCAACTGCCTCCAGATACTATATCCATAAATATGATCTTCTCTCTTCATTTCCTTTCTTCTTACACTTTTATTTCCCCCTTATTTGTTGGTGCTTTTTTGGTTGCAAGTGACAGAAATCCAACTTAAAATGGGATTCCTTGTTTTTTTTTAAAGTATGTGTTGCCTCCTGGGACTATAAAGTCCCGGAGCAGACCTGGATTGCAGATACAGCTGGATCTAGGGGCTCAGCTTGGTTATCAGGACTTGATCTGTCTGTCACTCTGAGCGGCCTTCTTCTGGCTTGACCTCATTTACGTTCAGGCTCTCTCTAGATAGTGGCTTCTGGGAGCTCTACGTTTGTATCCTTTTGACAGAAACCGCAACAGAAAGCAAGTGCCTTATTCTGGGTAGTCCAATATCCCAGGCTGGCTGGGTGCAGTGGCTCACTCCTATAATTTCAGCACTTTGAGAGGCTAAGGAGGGCGGATCACTTGAGCTCAGGAGTTTGAGCCCAGCCTGACCATCATGGTGAAACCCCATCTCTACTAAAAATACAGAAATTAGCCTGGCGTGGTGGTGCATGTCTGTAGTCCCAGTTACTCAGGAGGCTAAGGCACAATAATTGCTTGAACCGGGGATGTGGAGGTTGCAGTGAGCCAAGATTGTGCCACTGCACTCCAGGCTGGGTGAAGGAGTGAGATCCGTCTCAGAAAAACAAGCAAACAAAAAACAAAGTCCCAGGCTGACACCCCTCTAGCTCACAAGGCCCCCTTCCACCAGGGTATGGGGTCGGCTTCACTGCAACCACATGGTCTAAAGAACAAGACAGTCTCACCCACAAAAAAGTGAGATGTTGGAAATGCAACAATGACAGATACCTTCTAGAACTCTCTCCCTTTTCATTGTGGCTACTCTGATGTCCTTCTCTCTCAGGCAAGGATACAGCCCAGCAAGCAGATATAAGCAAATGGAGAGTGCCCCTCTCCCTCAGGGAGGCAAGGGACCTTAGACCATTGCAGAAAACCCAGTAGTGGCTGTGGGTGTCTGTTTGGGGCTAGCTGTACGTTGTAAATCAAGGCTGTGAGTCCCACAATGATATCTAACTTCTTTAGAAGCCAAGGTACCCTGTAGTAAGCCTGGGTGTATCAGTTCCTCCTCATCGTGACTCTTTTGTCTGGCAGCCCACTTATTCAGAACAAAACCCATAATAAAAACATAAAAATGGTCAGGCATGGTGGCTCACACCTGTAATACCAGAACTCTGGGAGGCCGAGGTCAGTGGGTCACTTGAGATCAGGAGTTTGAGACCAGCCTGGCCAACATGGTGAAACCCTGTCTCTACTACAAATACAAAAATTAGGCGGTCATGGTGTATGTGCCTGTAGTCCCAGCTACTCAGGAGGCTGAGGCAGGAGAATCATGTGAAACTAGGAGGCGGAGGTTGCAGTGAGCTGAGATTGCGCCGCTGCACTCCAGCCTGGGTGACAGAGCGAGACTGTCTCAAAAAAAAAAGGGGTAATAAGAAAAAAAAGAAAGAAAAAATGTGAGAATGGAAAAGGGCAGCACAGAATTGTTCCCTCCAAAGTCCGGAAAGTGCAGGCAGCAAGGAGAACCCTCAGATCGCCCTTGATTCTCTGCTTCCTGGTATTTTACCCAAAGCTGTGAATGTGAACACGCCCATGTCATTGACGCCTACCCGATAGAACCCCGGGAAGTCCTCCCTGGTGAAGCAGCCATTTTAGAAGGTGGCAGGACAGGCAAAAGGGACGTGAAGGCAGTAGATAAAGATAAAGACCTGAATTAGAGCCCAAGTGGCTGGGATGCCAGCCCATGTCTGCCACTGATGTACTGGGTGAGCGTGGACAGACCCCTCATCTTCTTAAGGTCTCTGGTTCTGAGCCAAGAGCCCATTGACACAGCAAGAATTTAAGCCCTCCAAGTCTGGAGCTATATAGTACAGGGACAAACAATTCCATGCTAGAGGGAACATCTTGGCAACTCAGCATAGGAACATGTTCACAATAATGGTCCTGAGTTCTGTTCAGTTGAGAGGTAAACTCTTACCTGATTGTAAACCTGGCTACCCTTGGTGACTCTTGGCCGAGGGTTTCTGGATGCCCAGATTGTACAGTACTGAGAGAGTATGGAGTGCCTCAGCTTCTAAAGGAGTTAGAAATCATAGCAGCCCTTTCTGGGCGCAGTGGTTCATCCCTGTAATCCCAGCACTTTGGGAGGCCAAAGTAGGTGGATCACCTGAAGTCAGGAGTTCAAGACTAGCCTTGCCAACATGGAGAAACCCCATCTCTACTAAAAATACAAAAATCAGCCAGGCGTGGTGGCATGTACCTGTAATCCCAGCTACTCGGAAGGCTGAGGCAGGAGAATCCCTTGAACCCAGGAGGGGGAGGTTGCAGTGAGCTGAGATCATGCTGCTGTACTCCAGCTTGGGCAATGGAATAAGACTTGATTTCTATAAAAAAAAGAAAAAACCGTAGCAGCCCTCAGAGCCAGTCTTGGGTAAAACAAGGAGGTAGATTGACCAAACAGATGAATAGATTAATGCGATTTCCACATCGTCTGATTTGCAGTCTGCCGGTTTCACTGGGGTCATATAGCCCTGTGTGTAAATCAGTTAGAGCTCTCACTCTGGACTACACAGTAAAAAAACTTATTTTTTCTTAACTCCTATTACTATTATCCCTAAACTTCTGCTTTTACTGAACACATGAAAATAAGATTTCAGTTTGGGCATACCTACAATCCCAGTGCTTTGGGAGGCTGAGGTGGGAGGATCGCTTGAGGCCGGGAGTTCGAGACCAGCCTGGGCAACACAGTGAGACCTCGTCCCGAAAAAATTTTTTAAAAATTACCCGGGTGAGGCCGGGCATGGTGGCTCATGCCTGTAATCTCAGCACTTTGGGAGGCTGAGGCAGGTGGGTCACTTGAGGTCAGGAGTTCGAGACCAGCCTGGCCAACATGGTGAAACCCTGTCTCTACTACAAATACAAAAATTAGGCGGTCATGGTGTATGTGCCTGTAGTCCCAGCTACTCAGGAGGCTGAGGCAGGAGAATCACGTGAAACTAGGAGGCGGAGGTTGCAGTGAGCTGAGATTGCACCACTGCACTCCAGCCTGGGTGATAGAGCGCAAGACTCAGTCTCAAAAAAAAAAAAAAAAAAAATTTAGCCAGGCATGATGGTGCATGCCTGTAGTCCCAGCTACTAGGGAAGCTGAGGTGGGAGGATCATTTGAGTTCAGGAGTTTGAGGCTATAGTGAGCCATGATCATACCACTGCACTCTCCAGCCTCCAGACAACAGAGAGAACCCCATCTCTAAAAAAGAAAAAAAGAAAAGATTTTAAATTTTTCTGTTCAATGGTTTCGTCTCTTTAAAAACAGAATATTATGGGGCTCATTAGAATTATATAACATGTTTTTGTAGATGTTTATCAACTTGTTCTAAATTCTGTTAACATATTCAGTCATATTTCAAAATCAGATTTAAAAAGATTTTCATGCAATTACACTGCTTTTTAAGTAATATATACGAAGCATACATTAAAAATTATAAATTAAAAGATACAGTTTTTATGATCAGCCCTGCCAGTTTCGTCAAGACTTAGTAAATGTGAATTGGCAAACTTTTGAATGTGAATTTTATATACGGTGCAACTCAAGCAGAATTTATAATTTGTTCGGAAGTCTTGGATTGTTTTCTGGGGTTTTAATTGAACCAATGAAAGGACTAACTATTTTGAATATTGTGGTTTGAGATTAAACAGAGCCTTTTAAAACTAGTTACCATTTTTTAATGTGCAATAAGTGCCTTCCCTCTCATTTAGCTCATGTGGAGGGTTAGACAAGAGAAAGTAATTATTTGCTTTGACTACTTATCACATTCTTCGTTATCAAATGCATATATTAATAAGCAAATAAAATCAGAAAGCGTTCTTTTAGTTCTGCCATAAATAATATCTTGAGCCTGGCCAGGTGCGTTGGTTCATGCCTGTAATCCCAGCACTTTGGGAGGCCAAGGGGGGTGGATCACCTGTGGTCAGGAGTTCAAGACCAGCATGGCCAACATGGTGAAACCCTGTCTCTACTAAAATACAAAACTTAGCCAGGTGTGGTGGTGCGCACCTGTGATGCCAGCTACTCGGGAAGCTGAGGCAGGAGAATCGCTTGAACCCAGAAGGTGGAGGTTGCAATGAGCTGAGTTTGCACCACTGCACTCCAGCCTGTGCAACAGAGCGAGACTCCATCTCAAAAAAAAATAAAAAAGAAAAAGGAAGTATCTTGGGCCAAGTGGCTTTAAGTTGAAAATGGAGAAAGACCAGGCACAGTGGCTCACGCCTGTAATCCCAGCACTTTGGGAGGCCTAGGTGGGCAGATCACTTGAGGTCAGGAGTTCGAGACCAGCCTGGCCAACATGGTGAAACCCCGTCCCTACTAAAAATACAAAAATTAGTCTCGCATAATGGCGTGGGCCTGTAATCTCAGCTACTTGGGAGGTTGAGGGAGGAGATCACTTGAACCCAGGAGGTGGAGATTGCAGTGAGCTGAGATTGCGCCACTGCATTCCAGCCTGAGCAACAGAACGAGACTCATCTCAAAAAAAAAAAAAAAACAAAAAACCAGAAAATAGAGAAAAGAACTTTCAGAGTCATTTTTTTCATGAAAGTAAAAATATGCTTTTCTATTATAACTATCCATTATAATATTTATTGTCCACAACAATGTCTTGTGTGCAAGCTAAGTACCAGTTACAATACTAGATGCTATGGATGTAATAGTGGAAACAAGAGACCAGGTCGTTCTATGGAACTAGAGTCTGGGGAGAGAAGCACAGAAACGTGATGGGAAGAGGAGTCCTTGGTGCCAGGCACACAGGAAAAACCTTGAGAGATGGAAGCTTGTTTCTCACGAAGTCCATTTAGTTTTGAAACACATTTTCGTTTCGCAAGCATCTTTTGGGTTATCTTGGCATTTTCTTCTAAAGCTTTGTTATGGGGTAAGCCACATTATAAGTATCAAAAGAAGATTTGTACAGGTATTGAGACCCATTGATTTTCATCCTTCACTCTTAATTTATGGTTACTCTTGTCAGCCCTACTGAAGCTGAGGCATCGACCCACTGGTTTTGTCCCCAGGAGCCTTGTTAAATTTCAGCAATTACGTGTGAAGCTGACAAATCAGAACGTGATAATACCATTAGGGTGCAAGAGATTCCTTTGAGCCTTTAGAACAGTTTGTTACTAACATACATGTTCATCCCTGTTTATTAAAAATTGCCATAGCCATACAAAAACTGTTAATACAGGATGGATTCTTCCCTTGGTATTAAGTCTCCTTGAAGAGTTCTTCATGTATTGACCTGCACTTGGGCATCTATTCCGTGACTTAGTTTCAGTTGATGATTCAGCCCTGGGAACTCCGACGTTCTGTAAGGGGAGGGAAGCCTGCTTTGCTTTACTATTTGTACTAGTCTGTTTTCACCCTGCTGATAACGACATATTGGAGACTGTGTAATTTATAAACAAAAAGATATTTAATTGCCTCATAGATCCACGTGGCTGGGGAGGCCTCACAATCATGGTGGAAAGTGAAAGGCACATCTTTTTTTTTTTTTTTTGAGATGGAGTCTTGCTCTGTCACCCAGGCTGGAGTGCAGTGGCACAATATTGGCTCACTGCAGCCTCCGAGGTTCCAGTGATTCTCCTGCCTCAGCCTCATGAGTAGCTGGGACTACAGGCACACACCACCACACCTGGCTAACTTTTGTGTTTTTAATAGAGACAGAGTTTCACCATGAGGATGGTGTTGATCTTCTGACCTCGTGATCCACCTACCTTGACCTCCCAAAGTGTTGGGATTACAGGTGTGAGCCACTGCGCCTGGCCAAAGGAACATCTTAAATGGTGGCAGATGAGAGAAGAGAGCTTGTGCAGGGAAACTCCCCTTTACAAACCCATCAGATCTCGTGAGACTTATCCACAATCTTGAGAACGCCATGAGAAAGACCCACCCCTGATTCAGTTACCTCCCACCAGGTCCCTTCCACAACATGTGGGAATTAGGGGAGCTACAATTTAAGATGAGATCTGGGTGGGGCCACAGGGAAACCATCAGTATTATTCCAAAAGATGGTATGTTAGTTTCCTGTTCCTCCTATCACAAACTACCACCAACTTAGTGGAATCAAACAGTCCCGGAGGTCAGAAGTCCAGCAAGAGTCTGCAGCTGTGTTTTCCTTCTAGAGGTTCCAGCTTCTAGAGGCCAACTACGTTTCTTGGCTTATGCTCCTTCTTCCATCTTCAAAGCCAGCAGCATTGCACCTTTTCTCCTCTCTGGCCTCTGCTCCATCCTCTCATATTCTGTTACTCTCATTCTCCTGCTTTCCTCTTGTAAAGACCCTGGTGATTATATCAGGTCCATCCAGATAACCCAGGATAATCTTTCCATCTCAAGATCTTTAACATAATCCCATCTGCAAATTTCCCTTTTGCCGTAGAAGGTAGCATATTTGTAAGTTCCAGGAGTTAGGATGTCGAACATCTTTGGAGGGACATTGTTCAGCCTACTGCAGATGGCAGGGACTGAAATTCAGGGTCTGTTATCTGCCAGGAACTGTGTTACTAGCTCATCTACTCATTACAATCTTGCAAAGGAGGTGTCATTGCTATTTCCATTTTAATTGATGGGGAAACTGGCTCAGAGCAGCGAATTGCTTTTCCCAAGACCACTCAGCTTGTAAATGGGGAACTCTTGTTCATCTGTTTCCAAACCTCATGTGCTTTGTTCTCTAGCCTGGATGGTTAGACAGAGGGTGATGCCCAGAGCAGCAGATGGAGTTGTTAGAGACGTAGAATCTCTGCCCTACCCAGACATAGTGGATCCAAATCTGGATTATAATATGATTCCCAGATGAGTCTGTGGACAGAGAGGTTCAAGAAGCACTTATAGATTGAACATCCCTAGTCTGAAAATCCAAAATGCTTCAAAATGTGAAACTTGTTGAGCACTGCCATGACACTACAGTGGAAAATTCTATACCTTTGGTCCCAAGCATTTCGGATAAGAGATACTCAACCTGTGGTAGTGGTGATGAGGAACAGTGCTCTGTTCCTCATCCTATGAGTACTGCAGGAACAGTGCTCATAGATGACATGGTGAAAATGTATGTCTTAGTCTGTTTTCTGTTGCTTATAATGGAATACTTGGTACTGGGTCCTTTATAAGAAACGAAATTTATTTCTTTCAGTTATGGAGGTTGAGAAGTCCAATGTCAAGGGGCTGCATTGGCTGAGGGCCTTCTTGCTGCTGGGGACTCTCTGCAGAGTCTCAAAGTGGTGCAGGGCATCACATGGGGAGGGGGCTGAGTCTGTTAACTCGAGTCTCTCCTCTTAAAAAGCCACCAGGCCAGGTGCAGTGGCTCACATCTCTAATCCCAGCACTTTGGGAGGCCAAGGCAGGTGGATTGCTTGAGCTCAGGAATTCGAGACTAGCCTGGGCAACATAATGAAACCCCATCTGTACAAAAAATAGAAAATTAATCAGGCGTGGTGGTGCACACCTGTAGTCCCAGCTACTCGGGAGACTGAGGCGACAGGATCACTTGAACCTGGGAGGCCAAGGCTTCAGTGAGCCATGATCATGCCACTGCACTCCTGCTTGGGTTCATTAATCCATGAATGGATTAATCCATTCATGAGGGCAGGGCCCTCATGATCCAGCCACCTCTTAAAATCCCCACCTCTCCACTGGGCGCAGTGGCTCATGTCTGTAATCCCAGCACTTTGGGAAGGGGAGGTGGGTGGATCACAAGATAAGGAGAACGAGACCATCCTGGCCAACATGGTGAAATCCTGTCTCTGCTAAAAATACAAAAAAATTAGCTGGGTGTGGTGGCTCACACCTGTAATCCCAGCTACTTTGGAGACTGAGGCAGAATTGCTTGATCTGGGAGGCTGAGATTGCAGTGAGCTGAGATCATGCCACTGAACTACAGTCTGGGTGACAGAGTGAGACTCCCTCTCAAGAAAAAAAAAAAAGCCCCACCTCTCAGTACTGCCACACTGGGGATTACATTTCAACATGAGTTTTGGAGGGCACAAATGTTTAAACTCTAGCAATGTGTGAGGAGCTATTGAAGGACTGGAGCAGCATGCATTCATAATAGATCAAGAAATTGTGTCAGTTAATAAAAGAGACTTCTAAGACAAAAACCCTTGTTAATAAGACAGATGACTCTGGAGGGAACTTTTTTTCTGTTTTTTTTTTTTGAGACAGAGTCTCACTCTGTCACCTAGGCTGGAATGTGGTGGCATGATCTTAGCTCATGCAACCTCTGTCTCCCGGGTTCAAGTGATTCTCCTGCGTCAGTATCCTAAGTAGCTGGGATTACAGGCACCTGCCACCGTACCTGGCTAATATTTGTAATTTCAGTAGAAGTGGGTTTTTGCTGTGTTGGCTAGGCTGATCTTGAACTCCTGACCTCAAGGGATCCACTTGCCTTGGCCTCCCAAAGTGTTGGGATTATAGGCGTGAGTCACGGTGCCCAGCCTGGAGGGAACATTTTTAAAAAGCCATCTAGCAGAATGCCTTCTCATCCCTGGCAGCCTCACTTTCTGGTCCCTCAACTGCTTCTGATGTTTCTTCTCACCTAAAAAAATAAACACAGTGCACAGGAGCCTTTCAGTCAGAACGCAGCATTCTGGGTGGAGACTGCTGCCATCATCTGTTGCTGCTACTGTTGAACAGCTGAGGCAGGTATTCTGATGATGCCACTGTGCTACTTAGTTTCCTTGGGCATGTTATTTTCTCATTGTGTTGATATTTTTTACTGTTAAGAACTTAGGTGTGAATAAGTATAACAAAATGATTGTTTCCCGGTAGCATGTAAATTCAGAGTTAGGAATCACAGTGATGCCAAACAACCACAGATTGATCACATGGGTGGCTGAGACAGGCACTTTTAATTTTGTTATTTATTTATTTTTATTATTTTTTGAGGCAGAGCCTTACTCTGTTGCCTAGGCTAAGAGCACTGTCATGATCTCGGCACACTGCAACCTCCACCTCCTGGATTCAAGCAATTCTCATGCCTCAGACTCTCGAGTAGCTGGAATTACAGGTGTGTGCCACCACGCCTGGCTAATTTTTGGATTTTTAGTAGAGATGGGGTTTCACCATGTTGGCCAGGCTGGTCTCAAACTCCTGGCCGCAAGTGATCTGCTCACCTCAGCCTCCCAAAGTGTTGGGATTACAGGCATGAGCCACCACACTGAGTCACGGCCACTTTTTAATGTACTAAATGTCATCTTGTGTGTATGCAAGTGGTTTGTGAACATTTCTTTTAACTGGTAAAAATAGTGGTGTATATCAAGAGAACCATTATTCCTTTAGACTTACACATGCTCATCATTTAAAGGGAAATGCTTTACGTTTGTAGGTTTTGTTTTGCTTTTTACACAACACTTTGAATAAAGCAGGATGACCTCTTCTTACAGGACTTCCAGAATAGCACTTTGATGTTCAGGAAAACAGCCACACATGTACACTTTGAAAGGGTCTTTATGCGGAACATTTGGGAGAGCTATAATGGGTTCTTTCATTTGGGTGGTGCATTTGTACGTAATCCCTTACCTGCCATCTCAAAGTTCAGAAACCTCTGAAAACTAAGAGTTTTTTCTTAAGTTTGAAGCTAACTCAGCTGGTGGCAAAACTGCCTTCAAGTGACGTGAGGCTATTTATGGTCTTTATTGATCCCAATATTTAGTGAGCATATTCATATGTTTTGCTAACAAAATATTACTGGGTTTCATTACGAGGCACTGCCCGAGTCTCAGCTCGAAGTGTTATTTAATATGTTATCTGTGCCCTGTCTTACCATTCTAAAGTTAGAAAAACTTGGAATTTCAAAGGAGATCTGGCCTGGGGGGTTTGGGGTAAGAGCTTATGGATCTGCAAAGTTGATACTTTGGGATTTATAGATGAAGAAGCCTTTCATCACTAAAAGCAGAAGGCTTTTCTGATTTAATGTAGTTCGCAAGTTAACTTTAGCACATCCATTGCTCAGAAACTGCGTTTTCAAAAGTTAAAAGGGTCCTAGATATCACATTTGAATTTTGGGGACCATTTCTGTTAAGACCAGAGAGACTCAATATGAAAATGGAATTGAATTTAGAAATGATTCCAACAAATGGAGGAGAGGGAGAATGCACAAAAGTGATATTTGCTATAGATAAAGCAGAATAATCCACTTAGGTAGAAAAGTCTTAACTTCAAGGTAAAGAAGGGGTGGACTTGTGTAGATATGGCTGCAAAATGCTGGAGAGGAGAGGAAGTGAATCAGTAGAGTGTGGTTAAGAATGGGAGATGCTATGGGAATGTAAAGTAGAATTACTGATGAAAGGAGCTAGGCTTTTCTATCAGGAAAAAGCCCTACTGAGACCTGAAACGTTCTAATTCATCTAGTTTGGTAGCTATTCCATTTAAATTAGATGTCAAGGACTAGACCAAGGTCCCCATAGAGTAGCCATGGCCAAACGACCATCAAGACTCTTTCCTCATTAGGAGATTTTTTTTTCTTGAGACATGGTCTTGTTCTGTTGCCCAGGCTGCAGTGCAGTGGCGTGATCTCAGCTCAGCTCACTGCAACCTCTGTATCCTGGGTTCAGGCGGTTCTCCTGCCTCAGCCTCTCGAGTAGCTGCGATTACAGGCGTGTACCACCACCCCCAACTAATTTTTGTATTTTTAGTAGAGACGGGGTTTCTCCATGTTGGCCAGGCTGGTCTCAAACTCCTGACCTCAGGTGATCTACCTGCCTTGGCCTCCCAAAGTTCTGAGATTACAGATGTGAGCCACTATGCCTGACCCCCACTGGGAGATTTCCAATTCTGTAATGAATGTATAGAATTGGGAAATAAAGCCATTGAACAAAGGTAAAATGCTTTGGTGTGTTGGGCTTCAGACAGAGAATAAAGCCTTTTGTCTTTCTTTGGTTCCACAATCCAGCAAGGTTGATATTCATTTTTCTCCAGCTAGACAGTTGCAAACCCATGAACATAATTCTGGTAACAAGACAGGCCATGATAAGCAAAGCCTCGGAGGCATAATTTTGAAAACCAAAGCCAGGATTAAGGCTCTGGCCAGGAAAGGCCTTATCTCATTGCTCCAACCTCTGCAAGTTCTCCTTCCCAAGATTAGTTCCAGGTTCCTAAAGGACAGAGTATGTGTGTGTGTCTGTATTGGTGAGTATTTTCATTTAGGGCCCAGTGCAAGGCATGTCGAAGGTATTCAGTGAATGCTGGTCAAGTGAATCACTGTATGTTTCCCATGATCTTTAGCAAGAAGACAGTACATGGTAGGCACTCAGTACAAATTTCTGGAATACATGGATAAATAGTCAATTCATTTATTTAACAAGTCTGTATTGAGTGTCTGCTTTTTACCAGGCACTGTTCTAGATGCTTGTGCTGTGGTAGTGAATGAAACAGACAGAAATTTGTGCTTCACTTAGAAATAAGGAATATAGATACATGTAGATACGTGGAAACATGAAATTCTTTGTGTTTTTTGTTGTCATTCTAGTCTTCTGTAGGATTTAAATGAAGGTAGATAGGAATCGTTTTATTGTTACCTTATTAGATTTTTAAATTCTACGAGTAATACATAGAGACACTCTCCTTGTAAATTTAAAATCTATATTTAAAATAAACTTTGACCTTCCCCCAAGTGCTTTTCTCGGGGTCACCATGGTTAAAACTGTGCTTGAATGTAAGCATGCTTTTCTTCTTTCTTTCTTTTCTTTTCCCTCCCTCCCTCCTTCTCTCTCTTTCTTTCTCTCTTCCTCTCTTTCTCTCTTCCTCCTTCTCTTCTCCTTCTCTTCTCTTCTTTTCTCTTCTCTCTTCTCTTCTTTTTGAGACAGAGTCTCGCTTTGTCACCCAGGCTGGAATGCAGTGGCATGATCTCTGTTCACTCCAACCTCCACCTCCCGGGTTCAAACAATTCTCCTGCCTTAGCCTCTTGAGTAGGTGGGACTACAGGTGTGTGCCACCACACCAGCTGATTTTTGCATTTTTAGTAGAGATGGTATTTTGCCATGTTGGCCAGGCTGGTCTAGAACTGCTGACCACAGGTGATCCACCCATCTTGGCCTCCCAAAGTGCTGGGATTTTAGGTGTAAGCTGGCCCCTCAGCCAGCATGCTTTTCTGAAATACAAACATGATCATAGTGTGTGCACATTGTTGTGTGGTTTACTTTTTTCTCTTTATCTAGAAAATCTTATGTTTGTACATAAAGATTTATATGAGGCTTTTAATAACTACATTGCATTCTGTGGATGGGCATTTCATAATCAGTTAATCTTGCAAAAACTCTAGGTGGGAGTTAACGTGAACAGTGCTGCAGTGAGCATCCTCAGACGTGCTATTGTGTAGTCAAGTATTTCTTTAGACTTGAAGTCTAAGTGGCTTCCCTGGGTTTGTAATCTGCACTGCCATTTGCACTGAGGGAACACTGGCCAGTTGTCTTAGTAGTTCCTTGGGAAACATCTTTGGAACAAGAAAATGACCAGTGCTTTTCTTCCGCGTTATCTCTTCTTTGTAACTGACAGCCTCCATCCCTGTAATGTAAGCAGTATGTTCCTGCACCGCCTCCATGTCATAGATACTCAGAACATTTCCATTGAGCAGAAACCCTTTTGTTCATAATAAAGTAGGATCTGCTTGTTTTGTTTGGTTTTGTTGTTAAGGCTCAGTTAAATCATGTTCATTTCTGCAGATGGATCATTAGCCTTGAGTGGTTATGTTTAAGTATCTACTCCAGGCTCCAAGAAATGCCACTATTTAAAGACAGTTTACCCTACAGTTCAACACAGAGAAACATAAAAGAGGAGTTCTATGCGTGCAAGAAAGTGATGCCTTAGTTGAAATATCACCAGCCTCTGGAATGGGCCGGGGCTGTCTTCGCTCAGATTTTGCAGCAGGCCGTGTACGAGCCAGATGGCTGAGCAGTAACCTGGGAGCAATCAGCCGAGCCCCCTGGCTCCTGCACTCCTTCACATCCATTATGAACCCTATGAAAGCATCCAGGCAATCAGTGACAATGCCACCCTTCTGGTGAGGCTGATTAAAAGTGGTTGGAACTAATTTACCTTATATGACTAATTAGGGAACTTGGAACATTACTTAAAAAGTTGTTTTCTGATTAGGTGTGTGATCGCCCTTCCACCCCTGCCAGCATTTTCCACGTGCGACCTGGCAGCTGTCAACCCTTTATTCCAAGTCTCAGCGTCTTAACCCATTTTGTGCCTTGGATTCCTTCATGAAGTTGCTGAAGCCCCTGGACCCCATCTCAGAATAATGTTTCTAAATACGTAAAATAAAGTTCCTAGGATTTTGAAGGAAACAAACTCTATTGAAATATGGTTATCAAAATATTTTAAAAATTGTTAGATATAGTAATATTCATGCTTCTGTGTTGGTCTGTTATATAACACAGTCTAACAGCAGGCTAATAACTGCCATAGTTTCAAAATGGCATTGAGTTTAAGGCCAGGCACAGTGGCTCATGCCTGTAATCCCAGCACTTTGGGAGGCTGACGCAGGTGGATCACTTGACGTCAGGAGTTTGAGACCAGCCTGACCAACATGGTGAAACCCCATCTCTAATAAAAATAAAAAATTAGCCGGGCATGGTGATGCATATCTGTAATCCCAGCTACTTAGGAGGCTGAGGCAGAAGAATTGCTTGAATCCAAGAGGCGGAGGTTGCAGTGAGCCAAGATCATGCCACTGCACTCCAACCTGGGCAACGAGAGCCAGACTTCGTCTCAAAAAAAAAAAAAAATAGCAGTGAGTTTAAATCATACTCTGAATTAATCTGCAACAAGTGTGATGTGATGGGGAAAAAAAAAATCCATGTGATTTCTGTTGGTGCAAAATTCAAGGGGGATGTTAATACCTCTGTAATTTCTACTAACTTTATAATAGAAGGAAATGCTAAATATCAGAAGTTAATGAAAAATCTAGTTTTCTTCCCATCCAAGTTCACAGGATGAACCCCAGGTCGCCATGGCCCCAGATTAAGAGCCCACACCCTTGTGCACGTGCACACATACTCTTGTTCTTTGACTTGTTGGAGCTACCTCTTCATAGTCAACATGTAGATATTGTAATTGACCAAAGTATAAACTAATTGGTGGAAACTTTACCTTTAATTAAAGTCCAGAAGCCTTCATTGTAGCTAGGATAATGTGCATATTTGATTATTCAATGAAAAGAAGTAGCAGGAGCTCAATAATAGGGACTAGTTAACAGATGCCTTTTGATTAGGTTAAAAAACAGAAAAAGCAGCCAGGTGTGGTGGCTCACGCCTGTAATCCCAACACTTTGGGAGGCTGAGGTGGACGGATCACCTGAGGTCGGGAGTTTGAAACCAGCCTGACCAACATGGAGAAACCCTGTCTCTACTAAAAATACAAAATTAGCTGGGCGTGATGGCGCATGCCTGTAATCTCAGCTACTTGGGAGACTGAGGCAGGAGAATTGCTTGAATCCGGGAGGTAGAGGTTGCAGTGAGCTGAGATTACGCCCCTGCACTCCAGCCTGGGCAACAAGAGCGAAACTCTGTCTGAGAAACAAAAAAACAACAAACAAACAAAAACCATTATCTTTCTGTCTGGTTTCCAGTGTTCAGATCAAAAACTGAAAACTGAGAGAGCCTTGCTTTGTTTATTTGTTCAGTGGAGCGTTTGAGGAGGCTTAAAATGAACAAAAATACAGTAGAAAAGAAATATAAGTCAGGATTGAAGAAAATAAAAGTTCATATAGGAAGAGAAGACCAGAGGCTGAAACAGATAGTAAGATCTTAGGAATCCTGGTGGTTGATCGAATTCAGTTGACAGTTCAGCCAGAGAGAGTTTGTCAAAGAAGCAAAACCTTATCCGTATGTAAGAGGAATATAGCTCTTCCTGGAAAATCTTATTTTAAAAGAAAATTTTTATAAAACTTTCCTTCTGGGGCACTAAGTAATACAGTGTCCAGTAGGGCAGTTTCTTCTTTCTTTTTCTTTTTCTTTTTTTTTTTTGAGACGGAGTCTCAATTTGTCACCCAGGCTGGATTGCAGTGGTGTGATCTCTGCTCACTGCAATCTTCCTCCTGGGTTCAAGCGATTCTCTCGCTTCAGCTTCCTAAGTAACTGGAACTACAAGTGCCCACCCCCACACCCGGCTAATTTTTGTATTTTTAGTAGAGACAGAGTTTCGCCATGTTGACGAGGCTGATCTCGAACTCCTGACCTCAGATGATCCTGCCACCTTGGCCTCCCAAATGCTGGGATTACAGGCATGAGTCACCAAGCTCCAGTAGGGCAGTTTCTAGGCGTAGGTTTCTTTACCTGGGTGTGAGCTCCATGAATGGGCTTCATACAGCCAGTGGGCTCTGTCAGCTCTTCAAATTCCAATGTATTTGCGTATATGCTTGAGGTTTGGGGATGCTCTGGGGACTGCAGTGGGGAGAAGGTCCATAGCTTTCATCAGATCCTTCAAGGACCTGGTGATGGTTCAGTTTACGTGTCTACCTGGCTAGGCTAAGACATGCCCAGATAGCTGGGAAAACATGATTTTTGGTGTGTCCATGAGGGTGTTTCCAAAAGAGATCAGTTTTTAAATCAGTAGACTGAGTGAAGATCTCCCTTCACTATCATGGGCAGGCATCGTCCAATGCATTGAGGGTTTGAATAGAAGAAAAAGATGGAGGAAGGGTGAATTTGCCTCCTGTTTGAGCTGAGACATCTACCTTCTCCTGCCCTCAAACATTGGCACTCCTGGTTCTCAGGCCTTTAGATTCAAACCACCACTCGCACAATCAGTTCCTCTGATTCTCAGGCCTTTGGATTTAAATTGAATGAAACCCCTGGCTTACACATGGCAGATGGTGTGATGTCTTGGCTCCTGTGATGTTGTGAACCGTTTCCCATACTAAGCCTCCTCTTATATATCTGTGTATCTCCTGTTGGTTCCCTGGAGCACGTGACTGATACAGACTCCGTGACTCAAAAAGATGAGGACCTCTGAGCAACCATGGAGCCAAAATGATTTGGGATCTGAATGCTCTTGTGTTCTGCTCCCGCCTGGGGATGCTGTCCCTCGTAGCAGTCCATGATTGTAGAGGCTGTTAGGCAAATCACTTACGGCAATCTGATCAGAGACACCAGACCAGCCCTCTGAGCAGAACAGTACTGGAGCCTGCCTCCACCCTCTGTGCTTCCTTGGGGGTTTTCTGTTTTTGTTTTAGTTTGAGATGAAGTCTCGCTGTGTCCCCAGGCTAGAGTGCAGTGGCATGATCTCAGCTCACTGCAACTTCTGCCTCCCTGGTTCAAGAGATTCTCCTTCCTCAACTCCCAAGTGGCTGGGATTACAGGCACCTGCCACCGCACCTGATATGGTCTGGCTCTGTGTCCCCACCCAAACCTCATGTTGAATTGTACTTCCATAATTCCCATAGGTGGTGGGAGGGACCGGGTGGGAGATAACTGAATCATGGGGTGGTTTCCCCCATGCTGTTCTTGTGGTAGTGAATAAGTCTCATGAGATCTGATGGTTTTATCAGGGGTTTCTGCTTTTGTGTCTTCCTCATTTTTCTGTTTCCACTGCCATATAAGAAGTGCCTTCTGCCTCCCGCCATGATTCTGAGGCCTCCCAGCCATGTGAAGCTGTAAGTCCAATTAAACCCCTTCTCCTTCCCAATCTTGGATATGTCTTTATCAGCAGCATGAAAATGGACTAATACAACACCCAGCTATTTTTTTTTGTAGAGATGGGGTTTCACCATGTTGGCCAGGCTGGTCTTGAACTCCTGATCTAAGATGATCCACCTGCCTCGGCCTCCCGTTGGGGTTTTCTGGAGCTACTGAATGCCTTTTGCAGAAGTTTGCGGGATCCCCTGGCAAACCAACGTGCTGTAGATAAAGCGAGCGTCTTTCTAGCTTGTGCTTAGCTGACTGGAATATTTACATCTTCTCTTTCATTGTTGTTTTTGCTCTAAACACTCATTTCCTGGAGTTAGAACATTTTGCCTCCTTGATGGGCCTATTTTCTGCCACTAAATGAAGCACTAAAAAGGAGCGTGATCCCAAAGGGGTTCAATTATCAGGTAATTGGTCAAGTGATCAGAATGTGGAATGAAGAAAAATAATGAGAGGTTGGAAAATGGAGCATTTGAATGCCAGAATGGCTGAGGACACATATTTTGCAAACCCAGAATTTAGAAAGTCACCTGCATGTTTCAAATTCTGTGTGGTTTTTCCCCAGTTCCTAAGTAGCATATTGGAAAACCATGGTAGGTTCTATTCAATATACATTATTTGGTTTGTATGAAAAATTTACTGTTCTCTTCTTTATTTATTATTTGAATGAACTACCACTGTCATCATCCATAAATATTCTTGTGAAGAAATTTTATATTGATCTGTAAGGTAGCACCTTAGGAAATTTCACTTAGATAATATACCTTTCTTAATTTTTTCTTCTAAAGCACATAAAAGCATATTTTATATCATACTAAAGCCGCCTATTATGTCAGACAGTTAAATCTCTTTTATTAATTGTATCCTAAGCAGGTTAACAGTACAGAGTCAACAGTGAGTTGCTATAAATATCTAGCAGCCAATATAATCAGCTGTAGCTGTTAGATGTGAAATTAAATGAATCTTGTCTAGTAACATGTATAATTTAAAAACTGGTAGAGCCTGATGAAGCTTCATCTGTTAGCAGTGTAGTGCTGGATCACTACCTGAGTAACCTTTATGCCTGCAAAGTTTTAGATCAATGAATTTACATACCTCTGTTAATTAGGAAGAGATAATGAACAGCATTAGAGATGGAAGGGATTATGACTCCGTAAATTCTCTAAGACTAGATGAAAGTAAATGTGTTTAATCAAAGGAATAAATCACTTACTTGAGTTCCACTCCAGACTTTCTTAGGTCACTGTGTTCCCAGGGCTAGCGGGAACGCAGTTCATATGACAGACGTGGTTTACAGCGTGACACTCTTCTGTTCTACCAGTCACTGCTCATGACCTTGAGGCTGGCAGTTGAGGTCAAGTTGTTGGACTTTAAATCCTTTGCTCATTTGTTTCTCTGATGGGAACAGAGGGGATCTGCCTATGTGCCTGTCCCTGCTTAGTAAGAAACAAATATGGTATCTATCCTCAGGAAACTTACAGGCTAGTCAGGGCCAGAGTCATGAGGCATGTGGAGTTACAGACAAAATGGTGGCTCTGAGCATGTGATACCCAAGAGGGTGGGAGGTGGGTGAGTTAGAGAAGGCTTCCTTGAAACTGGAGTAGGGCTGTGCGGCCCCCACCAGGCTCATGGTTTATTAAAAAATCAAATCAGGCCAGGCGCAGTGGCTCACATTTGTAATCTCAGCACTTTGGGAGTCCGACATGGGAGGATCACTTGAGATCAGGAGTTTGAGACCAGCCCTAGCAACATGGCAAAACCCCAACTCTACAAAAAATACCCAAATTTGTCCAGGTGTGGTGGTTCATTCCTGTAATCCCAGCACTTTGGTAGGCCAAGGTAGGCAGATTGCTTGAGCTCAGGAGTTTGAGACCAGCCTGGCCAGCATGGTGAAACCCCTCTCTACAAAAAAATACAAGAATTAGCTGGGCATGGTGGCATGCACCTGTAATCGCAGCTACTTGGGAGGCTGAGGCACGAGAATCACTTGAACTTGGGAGGTGGAGGTTGCAGTAAGCTGAGATCTTGCCACTGCACTCCATCCTGGGTGACAGAGCAAGACCCTGTCTCAAAAAGAAAAAAAAAAAGAATTCAAATCAAACAATACCAAAAGATAGCCAGAAAAAACCTTAATGTTCCTGCCACTATTGACCTACTTCTCACAGAAAGCTGCAGTTAATGCTTTTTCATGAAAAATTATAGAAAATTGTCAAGTGTGGGTACACTTACATATGTAGCATTTTGTATAAAAAAAAAACAAACAAAAAAAAAACAGCTAGGCATGGTGGCCCACACCTGTAATCCCAACACTTTGGGAGGCCGAGGTGGGCGGATCACGAGGTCAGGAGTTCCAGTCCAGCCTGACCAACATGGTGAAACTCTATCTCTACTAAAAATACAAAAATTAGCTGGGTGTGGTTGGGTGTGGTTGTGCGTGCCTGTGATACCAGCTACTCAGGAGGCCGAGGCAGGAGAATCACTTGAACCAGGAGGCGGAGGTTGCAGTGAGCTGAGTTTGTGCCACTGTACTCCAGCCTGGGCAACAGAGCAAGACTCCATCTCAAAAAAGAAAAAAAATTGCAAATGGAAGCAAAAAAGACACAACGTTTAAATACCTTGTTGTTGTCCTAGTCTTTCCATAGCAGTATATGCAGATATGTTTCACTTTCTTCAATGGACAAAATACCAGCTTGTATTAGGTTGGTAATATAAGCAACCTAATACAACCTAAGTAATAAAAGTAATTGCAGTTTTGCTATTACTTTCAATGGCAGAAATTGCAGTTACTATAGCACCAATTAAATATTTGAGGTTCAGACTGTGCCCAGAGTCCACCAGAACCAGCAGTGCAGGGCCCCTCCCAGAGCCCATACGTTTGTGTACATGGGCCACAGCTGAGAACTGGCCTGTGATGTTGGATGGCTGAAATTCAAATCCTGGCTCTCTTATTTCCTGGCCAAATAGCTTTGGGCATGTTATCTCATCGCTCTGTAGCTGAATTTCCTTATCTGTAAAATGCAGACAATAATGGTACCCGCTTCGTAGGTTTCTCATAAGACTTAAATCTATAAAAGTGCTTAGAATAGTGGCTGGCATTTAATACAGCCCAATAACTATGATTACTTCTGTTTTATTTTTAATAACGACTCTATTGAGATTGAATTCCATACCATTCCACTCATCCATTTCCATTCATTGGTCTTTTGTGTATTTGCTGAGTTGTGTCATGATCACCAAAATCATTATTAAAACATTTTTATCAAGGTAAGGCGTGGTGGATCATGCCTCTAATCCCAGCACTTTGGGAGGCCGAGGCAGGAGGATAGCCTGAGCCCAGGAGTTGAAGAACACCCTGGGCAACTTAGCGAGAACTCATTTCTTTTATTTTGTTTTGAGATGGAGTTTCACTCTTGTTGCCCAGGCTGGAGTGCAGTGGTGCCATCTTGGCTCACCGCAGCCTCCGCCTCCGCCTCCCAGGTTCAAACAATTCTCCTGTCTCAACCTCCCAAGTAGCTGGAATTACAGGCACCTGCCACCACACGCAACCAATTTTTGTATTTTTAGAGTAGAGACAGGGTTTCACCATGTTGGCCAGAGTGATCTCGAACTCCCAACCTCAAGTGATCCGCCCACCTCGGCCTTCCAAAGTGCTGGGATTACAGGCGTCAGCCACCGCGCCTAGTGCAAGACCTCATTTCTTCAAAAAAAAAATTTTTTTTATTAGCTGGGTGTGGTGGTATGCACCTGTAGTCCCAGCCACTTGGGAGGCTGAGGTGGAAGGATTGCCTGAGCCCAGGAGGTGGAGGTTGCAGTTAGCTGACATTGTGCCACTGCACTCCAGCCTGGAGGACAGAGTGGGACCCTGTCTCAAAACTAAACAAAACATTTGTATGAACCCGGAAAGAAACGCCGTCCCTGTTAGCTGTCATTCCCTATTTCCCTTCACCTCCCACTCCAGCTTTAGGCAGTCACTAATCCACTGTCTGTGTAGATTCGCCTAATCTGGATATTTCATATAAATGGAACCATACAGCATGCAGTCCCTTGAGATTGACTTCTTTCACTTACCATGATGTTGCAGGGTTCATCAGGTTGTAGCTATTGTTGAGTAATGCTTGACCGTATGGATGTACTACATTTCATCTACTACTACTACATTTTGTTATACTATGAGATAAATTCTTAGAAGTAGATTGTTGATTAATTTGCATCACTTTATTCAAATGATAACATTAAGGAAAATGAAATTTAGACCCTAACCCTGACATATGGCATAACTAATACAATTTCATATCTGTACCTCCGTTACTAAATAATATCCCTGGTGGTCCAGGAAATCGAATTCAACATCTCCTTGGTGTTACCTTCTTCCCTCGACAAAGAATTAAAAATAAATGAGAGAGTATTTTTAATACGGAAATTTCAGTCCCAGGGATCGAAGCAAAAGAGAAAGATCCAGTTCTCTGCCTTTGGGCAGACCCCAGGCTGTCCTCTCAAATAGCTAAGGATCTGTTTATTTTAAGACTATAACTCTTCTTTCCATTGTTCCCATTTTTTAAAAAAGAAATTTACCTTGCCAATTGTGCTGACATTGTTCACTTTTTTTTTTCCTTGGAGACAGAGTCTTGCTCTGTTGCCCAGGCTGGAATATAGTGGTGTGATCTCCACCAGCTTCAAGCGATTCTCATGCCTCCAGAGTAGCTGGGATTATAGGCACCCAGTGCCATGCCCGGCTAATTTTTGTATTTTTAGTAGAGATGAGTTTTGCCATGTTTACCAAGCTGGTCTCAAACTCCTGACCTCAAGTGATTTGCCTGCCTCAGCCTCCCAAAGTGCTGGGATTATACCATGAGTCACTCTGCCCGGCCCACATTTTTAATCAAGAATATTTTGTCTGACGATTAAGCCCAAATTTTTTGAAAATAGGAAGCAATTTTAGTAAGTGTAGTTCCATTGCTGGCATCCATAGCTTTCATTTATTTCTAGTTAACTAGTCACTTCACAGGACACTGTTTTCCCTGATGGATTTCTTATCATTGGGTGAACCTAAGCGGCCACTAGAAATTAGGAAGAGCTTGTTACTGATGTAAATACTACTACTTATAATAGTGTAGAGACGCAAGGACTGCGGTTTCATTGTGAAATAATTGTACCTTTATCCCTTTTGTAGATGAGCAAACTGTCAGGTCAAACAGTTTGCCCGGCACTGCCCAGCTGATGGGTAGTGACCCTGTGGTTCCAGCCCATCTCAGAAACTCAGAGCTTGGCCTCATTTTTTTTTTTCTTTTCCAGACAGTCTGGCTCTGTCGCCCAGGCTGGAGTGCAGTAGCACAATCTCAGCTCACTGCAACCTCTGCCTCCAGGGTTCAAGCAATTCTCCTGCCTCAGCCTCCCAAGTAGCTAGGATTACAGGCGCCTTCCACTGCACAGCTTGGCCATTTTTCTACCCCTATTTGCCAACTCACAGCCATCCTAGGGGGAACTCTTATTTGCTGTCTTCTCATGGGGTAAGGCTACATGAAAATTGGGGAAACAGATACTGAAGGAGAAGACAGGTGTTCCTCACTCAAATTTCATGACAGCCAGCCCAAGATGCCCTTTGCATCTATACCTACCTGGTATAAAATGACCTGTCTGTATGTCTCCATCAGGGCAAAGCCACGTGTCTGCAAATGGAAGCAGGCGATGCCTAGTTACAGTCCAGGCCATCCTGCCAGCCCTGGGCCACATCAGTATTATCAGGTTTAGCTTAATAGGATGATGCTGGCCTGGGAATTGCTTCTCTTTGTTTAATAGGCTAGGGCAGCAGTACTCAAAGATGTCACATTTTAAAACTTTACTTATCAGTAAATTAAAAGCTGTCCCCAGAGTCCCTGATCTAGTCCCTGATCTAAACACTTGGCACACGATGCAGGAGATTTTAAGCACTTCTGAACAGGAGACAGTTTTGTCAGTTTCAGTACTCTGGACTGCTGACAACATATGCCAGCAACAGCAGGCCCACACTGGCGTATGACCATAGCGGTACAGTAAGGCCCCCAGCACACCCTGGAAACACTAGACCCCCAGCATAGTGTATGACCGTAGTACAGCAGTCCCCAGATTCCAGTAGACATCAGGGTGACCATCTTGTTCAGAATCTCAGCATCACCATCTTAAACTCTGTTCTTTCTGAGACACGTAAAATTGTTTCTACTGGTGAAGGGCAAATTTAGCAGTCAGTTATCATCGTCCTTTTTTATCCATAGGTGATTGGTTCCAGGACCCTCCCAAGGATACCAAGATCCACCAATCCTCAGGTCCCTGGTATAAAATAGTGTGATATTTGCATATAACGTATGCACACCTTCCTGTATACCTTAAATCACCTCCAGATTACTTATACTCAATACATTGCTGCATATCACTTCATTCTCATGGATTCAGCATCATACTCAGCACATGGCAAGTTCAAGTTTTGCTTTTTGAAATGATACAATCTGAAACAATACAATCTTCTGACTTTTGGAGAGTTTCCCTGGTATTAGTCCATTTTCATACTGATATAAAGATTCTACCTGAGATGGGTTTAATTGACTCACAGTTCCACATGGCTGGGGAGGCCTCAGGAAACTTACAGTCATGGCAGAAGGCAAAGGAGAAGCAGGGAACTTCTTCACAAGGTGGCCAGAGAGAGAGAGAGAGAGCACAAGGGGCAACTGCCCAACACTTTTAAACCATCAGATCATGTGAGAACACACTCACTCTCATGAGAACAGTATGGGGTAACTGCGCCCCCCCACCTCCATGATCCAATCATTTCCCACCAGGTCCCTCCCTTGACACACAGGGATTAAAATTTGAGATGAGATTTGGGTGAGAACACAGACAAACCATATCACCTCGAATATGTCCACCTGCTTTCTGGTGTAAACCACCTGCATGATGGAAACCAGATGGCCTGATGGCCTCTCTGCTTTCTTTGTAGTTAGGACTCAGGCATGTATCCCACACCTGAGTACTCAGACTCACCTGAACCAGATTTTGAGCCTTTAATGACAAAAGGAGAAGGCAGGATCCATGCTGGTGAGGAAAGTGGCAGCAGAGACGGGGGTCCAGCATTATTAGCATCCAGCACCTGCCATCAGTGAGGCTCTGTGGCCAGGCTTGTGTTTCTCCCTGGGAGCAGTTTTGCATGTGATTTTGAGGCTGCTTCTGCTTTAAACCTGGTTCTCTGGCTTTCTTTCTTTCTTTTTTTTAGAGAGAGTCTTGCTCTGTTGCCCAGGCTAGAGTGCAATGGTGCGATCATACCTCACTGTAGCCTCTACTTCCTGGGCTCAAGTGATCCTCCCACCCTAGCCTCCTGAATACCTGGGACTGCAGACACATGCCACCATGTCCAGCTAAGTTTTAAATTTTATGTAGAGATGGGGTCTTGCTCTCTTGCCCAGACTGGTCTCAAACTCCTGGGCTCAAGTGATCCTCCCACCACTGCCTCCCAGAATGCTGTAATTACAGGCATGAGCCACCGCACCCAGCCTCCATTTTTGTTGTTGCTGTTGTCATTGCTATCATCATCATCATCATCATTATCGTATCTTCTTTTTAGATTCAGCTGCAGTTCCTGTGTTCTTCCTGAACACTTCTCCAGAAGTACCAGTTTTTGGCAATTCCTTCTGCTCGTGAACTATATGATCAGTCTACTTCATTAACACAGTGGCTTGGTTGGGCTTTCATCTCTTACCGTTTATCTCAGGCACATGGTCTATTGGTGAAGAGTCTGGGTTTCAGAGTCAGAAAGTTAAGACTGCATGGAAAGTAGTACCTTTGTCAGTGGGCTGGTGGGAGGCTGGACTGAAGCCATGAGTGGGAACAATGCCTGGCATGTGATAGGCACTCAGTCATTGTCATCGCCGTGAGTAATGGCGTTTCTTATATTCCCTTCCACTTGTGGGCTTCTTGGAGAGGTTCTCTGCCATTTATCTGATTGTATCCCAAGTATCTGCCTCAGTGCCTGATGACACATCATAGACACTCAAAACATACAGGCTTTTTGGAGACTGCGTTTAAAACTCAATGTCATTTAGGAGCTATTTGACCACCAGCAAGCTCCTGGACCTCAGCTTCCTTACCTGTACAGCAGGGGTGATGATATCTGTATTCCTGGGTTGCTTGGAGGATTAAACAAGATTATAAATTGCAGGGCCTATGAGGGACACTGGGGGTGGCAGTAATGGAGTGATGTCATGGCTGTTTTCCTTTATCCTCACTTGACACAGTGTTCAACTGCGTGGCACCGTGTCCCTTTTCCTGCAGGAAGTGAAAGTATAGGGGATAGCAAGGGGCTTTTTTTCTCTTTCTTTGACTCTCCAGCTCTTACACAGAATATTCCAAAAGCTTGCATGGAGAAGCAGCGACAGCCAAGGTGCCCTATGACAAAAAGTGGATATTTAATTGCATGATTTGCCTCAATAACGTGTTCTTCTTCTGCCTTTTGTTGCCATATGTTTTGCTCTGTTTTAGAGCAGCTATAGCTATCTCTCAAATTTATTTGGAAACAGGGTCTTTCCACCCAAATACTCTGACACCCTACTGTCTCCTGTAAATAATTACACAGTGTTTTAATCTGGCAACATATGTCAGTGTGCTAGAAGGTCTTGTCATCCTTTATTAAAAGGTTGCCATTAGAGGCCAGGTGTGGTGGTTGCCGTTTTCATTGCTTTCATCATCATCATCATCATCATCATTGTGCCTGTAATCTCAGCACTTTGGGAGACCGAGGCGGGCAGATCACTAAGGTGAGGAGTTCAAGGCCAGCCTGCTCAACATGGCGAAACCCCCGTCTCTACTAAAAATACAAAAACTTTGCTGGGTATGGTGGTGGGCGCCTATAACCCCAGCTACTCAGTAGGCTGAAGCAGAAGAATTGCTTGAACCCAGGAGGAGGAGGTTGCAATGAGCTGTTATCATGCCACTGCACTCCAGCCTGTGTGACAAGAGTGAAACTCCGTCTCGAATAAAAAAAAGGTTACCATTAGGACTGGTTTGGCAGATCGTCTGAAAGGCTTGAAGCCCATTGTGGATGCAAAGTGTTATTCACTAATAATACCTCGGCTGCTAAGGCCCTCAGCGCGCCGCCTAGGAAGAATTTGTGCAGGCACATGCACCCTTACATAACTTAGCAGTTTTCCCTTCGCAGTTTCCCCAGTGTGAATACAAGAGGTACAAACAGGATCTATGTGGAATATCTATGCCCAGGATCTGAGGCTCTGTCTGTAAAATACAAAGCATTCCAAGGGAAGCCAGTAGAGACATTCAATGTTGTGGGTTTTATTTTCCCTGTGTAAGTCAGATCCTCCTGTGCAGTTCTGGTAGGCTGACTGCATTGTATTAGGCCCTTGAAATGTGTAGTCATGCTTGCAGTTATGCTTTGGAATCTGTCTTCTTCCAAATTACACTGACCACCCAGCCTGGTCTGCCCAGGACTGTTCTGGTTTTAGCACCGAAGTGTCCCACATGCTGGGAAAACCCTCAGCCCGGACTAACTTAGTTGGTCACCCTCGAGGTGCTATATTACCCTGATTCTAGTTTGTGAAGATAAACATTTTTTTCAGGGGATTGAATCTAAATATTTTAGAAGTAAGATGTGGAAAATTGTTGACATACATTTAACATGAATATTTAACATTCTCTAGGGAAAAAAAAACACTTTTGGGAGAGCACCGTAGTTGTCTATAACTTTGATCTCAAGGGTCAAAATGGTATCCTGAACTTCCCTAGGGATGCTTAATTGCTTTATTTTGTCTGTTTTGTTACTTTGCTGGCTGGCTTTCCTGGCATGTGTCAAGGGCATCACTATCGGTTTTTATGTTTTTTTGTTTTTGTTTTTGTTTTTAATTTTTGAGACAAGGTCTTGCTCTGTTGCCCAGGCTAGGGTACAGTGGTAGAATCTTGGCTCACTGCAACCTCCACCTCCTGGGTTCAAGTGTTTCTTGTGACTCAGCCTCTTGAGTAGCTGGGATTACAGGTGTGCTCTACAATGCCTGTGCCATCACACCCAGCTAATTATTTTGTACTTTTAGTAGAGACCAGGTTTCACCATGTTGGCCAGGCAGGTGTTGAACTTCTGATCTTGAGTGATCCTCCCACCTCAGCCTCCCAGAGTGCTGGGATTACAGACATGAGCTACCGTGCCTGGCTCACTGTTCTTAAATGCATCTCTGCTGCCACCTCCCTAGAGCAGTTTGCATGGAACTGCTCACGTGAGATGCAGTGTTGTTGCAGATCAGTCTCATAATTTGCAGCATCTTGCACTTGTGAATTTCAGTTTGGGATTCCTGTTTAAGACCATAACTATCTACATCCACAGCTTCTCAGTATGGACAGCGTGTCCTTCCCAAATTGCTAGTCCCGTGGACATGTCATTGTATGCGTTTCAGCTGGCCCAGAGCTGAACCAACTTCCAATTCTTTGAGGCATGTTGCAGAGCGCCCCCACCACACCCCTGCCATGCACATTTCATATATACCACATAATGTGGATTTTACATCATGCTGTCCCAAACATATCTTCTAAATTTGCTGAATGTGTCTAGCTGTTTTCATATGATGAAGCAAATTAGTGAATTAATTTTGTTCTGTGGGTATTAGCCTTCGGGAGGGTATTTATATCTATTGCAAAAATGCCCTAATATCCTAACAAGTAGACACATAAAGATATGTATTGAGGCAGGATGTGGTGGCTCATGCCTGTAATCCTAGCATGCAGAGAGGCTGAGGTGGGAGGATTGCTTGTGGCCAGGTGTTCATACACCAGCCTGAGCCACATAGGGAGACCTCGTCTCTACAAAAAAATGCAAAAATTAGCCAGGAGTCGTGGTGTGCACCTGTAGTTCCAGCTACTCAGGAGCTGAGATGGGAGGATTGCTTGAGCCTGGGAGGTCGAGGCTGTGTGAGCTATGATCGTGCCACTGAACTGCAGCCTGGGTAACAGAGCAAGACCTTGTCTCAAAAAAACAAAAAAAGAGAGAGAGAAAAAGATGGATGTTGAAATGCTTGTGAAAAGGTCGCCCTAAGAGAATGTCAGTGATTAATTACATGAGCATCACTGGCGTAGTCGTCATAAAAATGATGCAGTTCCAAGGCCAGAAGAGACCCATTAGAGACCATTTGACCCCATTTTTGCAGCTTTATGTCCAGGAGGAAACTGCTCACCTTAGTCTTGAATATGCCACATTTGCCTGCAGCTTCCTGGGAGCAGATGTTTTACAGTGAATCTGATTTACCTTTTTCTGCTACACATTTTTTTTTCTTCTTTTTGGAGACAGAATCTCTGTGTCGTTCAGGCAGAAGTGCAGTAGTGCGGTCACGGCTCACTGCAGCTTCTAACTCTTGGGCTTAAGCCATCCTCCCACCTCAGCCTCCTGAATTTTTTTTTTTTTTTTGTAGAGACGGGTCTCACTATGTTACCCAGGCTGGCCTCGAACTCCTGGCTTCAGATGATCCTTCTGACTGGCCTCCCAAAGTGCTGAGATTACAGGTGTGAGCCACAGCACCTGCCTGTGCTACAGTTTAACATTTTCTTCAGTTGGGTCTATTGTGAGGCCAAAGAAAAGCTGGTGTTCTCCCTTTTGACCTCTGACTGTCGGCTGTGGAGAAGTTCCTGCGAAATTGGATTTTTATAAATACAATATGTAGGGAGACCTTAGAGGGACTCTGTAGTGAACGCTTTTGTAAGGTGAAGAATCTGCTTATAATGTGCACATGTCCCATTAATTTGTTAAATCAGATTTGTAGACATGGGTGTAGAAATTGGGCCCCCTTTCCCTCAGTGTATTGACTGTGAGTGCTTTTAGTGTGGGGGGCCCTTCTCACGGAGGGGAAAAGAGAGGCCCCCCTGTGTGTGTTTACCACAGCAGATCTGTGGCTAACAAGCAGTTACTGGTGAAATAAAGTTGCCTTGAACTAAGGGCTTCATCTGGTTTTTGGTTTGGCTTGAGAACACTCTGTCAAAATGATCTAGAGATGGAGCCAGTTTTAAAATCAATATTATTTCATCTGTCATCAAACAGAGCCTCTAAAACCTCAAGTGGGTGGGTTCAAAAGCCACATTGTACCCGAGTGTGCCCCTTCCATTACTGAGATGCAGTTTATGAACTGTCTCTCTGTTTTCTTCCACCTGAAAAAGCAGTGGTGTGCAAAGAAATAAAAAAGTCTGCGTGCAGAGCCTCAGAGGGCTGTCAACTGTAAAGGAGGACTACCAGGATCCCCATGAGACTGACTTTCTCATAATGAAATGACCGGGATCACCCTTTCAAGCAACCAGAGCTGTCATTCATTACCCAGCCTGTCGTTCTTACCCAGTTTCTCCCCAAGCCACACTGGAGGGCCAGCTTCATTTCCTCTTTTCCTGGATCAGTCACCAAATAGGATTGGATATCCTCAGAAGGCTACACTCTATGAAAGGGAGACATTAAAAGAAAATGGGAGTGGGCTCCCTGTGGAAAATAGGTTTTGTATTCACCTTAGGGGCAGAAGGGTGCGTGGACACGTGGATTCTGGGGAAGGGGGAGTTTTTGAATATATGAGGTGGCTGGGGTTGTTGAGACTTGGGAAGATTGAGAATCCAGGGGCAGAAAGGGCGGTCAGACCCGGGGGAGGAGAGGAGAGCCTAGGCACAGGGATCAGTGACCAGGAAAGGCAGCAATCAGGGACCAGGAAAGGCGGCGATCAGTGACTTTTGCCGTTTCTCGGACCACATGGCCTTCTGTTCTCTGCTGCTGCTTTTTTTTTTTTTTAATTTTTTAAATATGATTCAGTCTCTGTAGAGACTGCCAAAAATTGCCAACGCCAACTATATTTCAAGTTGTCATGGCGGGGTATTGGGAAAAGTTTTCAATTAGCAGTAATCGCGCCTCGGATAAACCTCATTGGCTACAATACTGCCACTGTGCAAAGCTGCTGCTGCTTTTTTTATTGTTATTGTTCCTTTGCCAAAGACCAGCTTTCTTGGTTTTGGTGCACACACGGGACTACCCCTGCCATGCCTTCATAGGATTTCACAGCTCAGCTCTTTAATGAGTTACACTGACATCAAAATATCAACAGCTGAGTAAAGGTGAATGGCTCAGCTGGGGACAGACATCTCCTGAGGCCAGGATGACACTGCAGAACAGCATCGTTGGGGGTTAGGATGTCAGCATACAAATTTGGGAGTGACACAGACATTCAGTCCATAGCAGCATGTAAAGACATCCAGTAATTTTTCAAAGAAATATTTTTTCACAATGAATAGAATAATAGGATAGTAAAAAAAAATTAGATCATAAATTCACACTATACCAAATTTGCAAAGGTTCAGACATACTGAATTTGCTTAACTAAACATCATTTTGTTATCCATCTTCAGCTTATAAATCTGAAACGCAAGAGAGTTTGGAGTTTATGACTACAGAGGCAGAAATAGATATATGTTATTAATACAGTAATATATTTATGTATTATATAATGTATGTTAATATATACTTGTATAATATATATTAATAAATAATACAGCTAGTATATTAATACATAATCTAATTAATACATTTATATATTATGTAATCTCTTACCAGAGATGAATTTTAATAGATAATTTCTACTAGATCCAAATGTTTTACTTTGTGGTTTTTTTTTTTTATCCTGGTGCAATTTTTGAAAGCACTTCATTTTTGGCATGTGTCTTAGTTTGTAAGATTTTATATATATAAATATATATAGTATATAATATAAATATATACATTATATAATATATAAACATATACATAATATATACTATTCTATAAATATATATACTTATATATATGTAAATTTTCATACCATTACATATTATCTTTCTTTTTATTCATTTGTTTACCTGCCAGGATAGCTTTCAAGTGACTGATTTTCAGAGTTTGATAAATTTGATCTACTCAGAGATGACACACATTGATTTATTCCTAACAATCTAAAGACAACTGTGGTTGGACAGAAGGCCGTTATAGAGAATTAAGTGAGGGCTGTCAAGATTAAACAAAGCTTCCTTTTTTCCTGGGGTAGAGTAATAGATTACATGAGAGTTTCTTATCAAGCATGACAACTCATTAAACCCCTAACAGAGATTCAGGTGCAAGTTTATGATATAAACTAACATCATTTAGGCTTTTTAAGAGCCAGAAGATGCTTTTCACACCAAAATCCAGTTACAGCCTGTGATTTTTTTAATAGACTTTCTTGAGAGCTTGTTTGGAGGTTCTAGCAGGGGAGTGCAGCTACTCGTATACCCTTGACCGAAGACCAGTCCTCCTCTATCAGGGATGGTCGTCCTCTTTGACCGAGCGCGCAGCTTCAGGAGGGATGCACATGGAGCAGTGAGGGAGGAAGGGGACACCCGCCTAGCCAGCCAGATCAGCCGAATCAACCCTGGTGATCATTGGGGTGACAGATGTCACAGCCAGATCACCCTCACATCCTTTAATAGACTTTCTTAAAGAAAGCGGGAGGCTTTTTATATTCAAACAGTACTTTAACCTCTGCTCTATTCTCATTGTGTTTAATTTTATAAACCAGAACTAGTTTTTATTATGAGAAAGCTTTAATCTTCAAAGCAAAGTTGTGCTTATATACTCAGTAATTTGGGGTAGAGTGGGAAGCGCTTGGACCCGGGGAGTCAGACAAAACTGGGTTTGAGTTCTGTGACTGTGGTGGCTCTAGGAAGCTTTCTTTTTACTTCATATTCAGAGCTGCCTAGCATAGATGTTTTTCATTTACGTTATCACTGAGTCCTCAAAATTTTACTGAGGATTAGGTATTGGGCTACAGTTTCTTTTTAACTTTTAAATGTTTCAGCTTCTTAGAAAAACTGAAAAGCATAAAAATACCAAAAATAGTCTAAAGATTAATAAAATGAGTACACATGTTTCTACCAGCCAGCTTTCAGAGGTAAAACATCATCAGTCCTGTTTAAGCCTTCTGTGTGCCAGTTTTAGTTAGGGATTTAGGGCATGTGACAAGAAAATGCCAGGAACAGTGGCATATGTTAAGAGTTTGTTTTTCTCTCAGGTAATGGGACGTTTGGAGGTAGGGGTTCCTAGGACCTGGGCTTTCTTAGCTTTTTGCTCCTTCATCTTTAGGGTATGGCCCTTGTCTTCATGCTTACAAAACGGCTGCAGAAACTGCAGCCATCACATCTGTATTCTATGAAGGAGGAAAGGCCAGTAGCAAAAGCGCTTTTCAAGGAGGTCTATCCAATGACTTTTGCGCTAGAGACCAGAATTGTACAGGAAAATGTAATGTATTTTCATCTTGTGGCTGGTTTGATCTTCTGATCACTAAAACTTTCTCCATATCAGCAATAAGGCTGTTTCACTTTTTTATCATGTGTGTGTTTACTGGAGTAGCACTCTTAATTTCCTTAAGAACACTCTGGTAGTGTTACTAGCAGAGAACACTTGCTGCCAACAAAAGGAAGGGTTATTAGATAGGAAGTTAGCAGCCTCTCCCTGAGAACATTCCTCTGCTTCCCTCCGGAGGTAAGTGTTGTTCTTAAGTAAGAGTTTTGGATTTTTTATTGTATCTCTTTACATTTTTATTACAGGAATACCTTATTTTATTGGGCTTCTCTTGATTGTAGTTTGCATATACTATGTTTTTTACGTACTGAAGTTTTGTGGCAACCATGCATCCAACATTAATTTTTCTTTTTTTTTTTTTTCTTTTTTTGAAACAGAGTCTTGCTCTGTCACCCAGGCTGGAGTGCGGTGGCATGATCTTAGCTCACTGCAACCTCCACCTCTCAAGTTCAAGGGATTCTCCTGCCTCAGCCTTCTGAGTAGCTGGTCCAGGCATGAGCCACGATGCCTGGCTAATTTTTGTATTTTCGGTAGAGACAGGATTTCACCATGTTGACCAGGCAGGTCTCGAACTCCTGACCTGAAGTGATCTGCCTGCCTCAGCCTCCCAAAGTGCTGGGATTATAGGCTTGAGCCACCGCACCCGGCCTCTGTTAGCGTCATTTTTTCAACAGCATGTTCTTACATTTTGGTAATTCTTGGAATATTTTGAACTTTTCCTTTTTTATTATATCTGTTATGGTGATCTGTGATCAGTGATCTTTGATGGTGTGATCATTCTGGGGCACCACAAACCATGTCCATTAAAGGCGGCGAATTTAATTGATAAATGTGTGTGTTCTGACTGCCCCACTCACTGGCCATTTCCCTGTCTCTCTCCCTTTTTTTGGGCCTCTGTATTCCTTGAATCACACTAATAATTAAATTAGGTCACTCAATAACTCTATACTAGCTTCTAAGTGTTAAGTGAAAGGAAGAGTCATACATCCTTTGCTCTAAATAAAAAGCTAGAAATGATTAAGCTTAGTGAGAAAGGCATACCGAAAACCGAGAGAGACTGAAAGCTAGGCTTCTTGTGCCGAACAGCCAAGTTGTGGTTGCAAAGAAAAAGTTCTTAAAGGAAATTAACAAGTGCTACTCCAGTAAACACACAAATGATAAGAAAGTGAAACAGCCTTATTGCTGATGTGAAGAAAGTTTTAGTGGTCAGGACAGGAGATCAAAGCCACAACATTCCCTTCAGCTTCACGAGGTTTAAGGAAAGAAACAATCTCCACCAGAAATGTGTAAAGTGAAGCAGCAGGTACCCAAGGAGAGGCTGCAGCAAGTTATCCAGAAGCTCTAGCCGAGAACGTTGAAGAACACTAAACAGCACCTTTATGCCACCTAGGACTTTCATAGCTGGAGAGAAGTCCATGCCTGGCTTCAAAGCTTCAGTGGACAGGCTGACTCTCTTGTTAGGAGCTGGTGACTTTAAGTTGAAGCCAGTGCCCTTGTGCCATTCTGAAAGTCCGATGGCCCTTCACAGTGATGCCAGATCTACTCTGTGCTCTGTAAATAAAACGGCGAAGTCCTGGCTGGCAGCACCTCTGTTTACAGCATGGTTTACTGAATATTTTAAGCTCACTGTTGAAACTTACTCCTCAGAAAGACTCTTTTTAAAATACTGCTGTTCGTTGGCAACATAGCTGGTCACTCAGGGTCTCTGATGGAGATGTACAAGGAGACAAATGTTTTTACATTGCTGACATTCATCCATTCTGCAGCCCATGGATCAAGGAGCCATTTCAACTCCATTCTGCAGCCCATGGATCAAAGAGCTGTTTCAACTTTCAAGTCTTATTATTTAAGAAATGCATTTCATAAAGCTGTACCTGCCATAGATTGTGATTCCTTGGATGAATCTGGGCAAAGTAAACTGAAAACCTTCTGAAAAGGATTCACCATTCTAGATGCCATTAAGAACATTTGGGATTCGGCCAGGCGCTGTGGCTCATGCCTGTAATCCCAGCACTTTGGGAACCTGAGGCAGGTGGATCATTTGAGGTCAGCGGTTTAAGACTAGCCCGGCCATGATGGTGAAATCCCCTGTCTCTACTAAGAATACAAAAATTAGCCAGGCATGGTGGCGGGTGCCTGTAGTCCCAGCTTCTTGGGAGGCTGAGGCAGGAGAATCACTGGAACCTGGGAGGTGGAGGTTGCAGGAGCTGAGACGGCACCACTGTACTCTAGCCTGCGCGCAGAGTGAGACTCCATCTCAAAAAAAAGAAAAGAACATTTGTGATTCATGGGAGGAGGTAAAAATATTAACATTAACAGGAGTTTGGAAGAAATTGATTCTTTTCTTTATGGATGACTTCAAGGTGTTCGAGACTTCGGTAGCAGACACAACTGCAGATGTGGTAGAAATAGCAAGATAACTGGAATTAAAAGTGGAGTCTAAAGATGTGACTGAATTGCAATCTTATGATCAAAACTTGAATAGATGAGGAGTTGCTTCTATGGATGAACAAAGAAAGTGGTTTTCTTGAGATGAAATCTACTCTTGGTGAAGGTGCTGTGAACATTGCTGAAATGACAACAAAGAATTTAGAATATTCCGTAAATTCATGTGATAATGCAATGGCAGGGTTTGAGAAAATTCATTGCAGTTTTGAAGGACATTCTGTAGGTGAAATGCTATCGAACAAAGCAGGTTCACATGCTACAGAGATCTCATAGAAGGAAGAGTCAGTTGATATGGACAACTTCATGATTGTCTTCTTTTAAGCTTAGTGAGCTTCAGTAGCTAGCGTCCTGGTCAGTCAGAGACCATGAATGTCAGGGCAGGACCCTCTACCAGCAAAAAGATTATGATTCACTGAAGGCTCACATGATTGCTAGCATTTTTTAGCACAAAAGTATTTTTAATTAAGGTTTTTTTTTTTTTTTTTTGAGACAGAGTCTCGCTCTCTCACCAGGCTGGAATGCAGTGGCACAATCTCAGCTCACTGCAACATCCACCTCCCGGGTTCAAGAGATTCTCCTGCCTCAGCCTCCTGAGTAGCTGGGACTACAAGCATCTGCCACCATGCCCAGCTAATTTTTTGTATTTTAGTAGAGACGGGATTTCACCAGTTTGGCCAGGTTGGTCTCGAACTCCTGACCTTGTGATTTGTTTTTAGACATAATGTTATTGCATACTTAATAGACTACAGCGTAGTGTAAATATAACTTTTATATGCACTGGGAAACCAAAGAATTTGTGTGACTTGCTTTATTGAGATACTTTATTGTCACGGTCTGGAACTGAACCTGCAATATCTCTGAGGTATGCTTTTAATATTTGTATGTGTTCCTCAGAAATACATAAGCTTATTTCACGTTTTTAAACTGCATTAAATGGCATCATATCCCAGATATTTTCTTTTACAGATTTATTTTCCTGTATGCTAGAGAGGCTTCTGTATTCATGTGGATCACTGTAGTTCATTTATTTTCATTGTTGGAGAGTATTGCAGTATACGACTCTACTACAATTTAGTTAACCATTGTGCTGTTGTTGGGCATATAGATTGTTTTCAGCCTTTTGCTACTACAATTATGCCACAATGACTCAGCTTTCTCCTCTGTTACTGTGCCCATATGCAAGAGATTCTGGAATAATCACTTCAGCATTCCAGGATATTGCTAGATTTTGTCTACGAAATGGTATATTAATTTGTACACCTAGCAAAAATGTGTGCAAATGTCCACTGGCCATTTCTTCACCGACACTTTCAGTTGTTGGACTTCTAATATATATTTTTTTGAGATGAAGTCTCACTCTGTTTCCCAGGCTAAAGTACAGTGGAGCGATCTCAGCTCACTGCAACCTCTGCCTCCCGGGTTCAAGTATTTCTCTGCCTCTGCCTCTGCCTCCCGAGTAGCTGGGATTACAGGCGCCCACCGCCATGCCCAACTATTGTATTTTTAGTAGAGACGGGGTTTTGCCATCTTGGTCAGGCTGGTCTTGAACTCCTGACTTCATGATCCGCCCACCTTAGCCTCCCAAAGTGCTGGGATTACAGGCATGAGCCACCACGCCTGCCCTGGACTTCCAATTTTGACCAGTCTCTTGGATGTGAAATGGGTACTGCGTGGTGTTCTTCTTTAAGCTTTATAGAGGTATAATTGGCATACATTTAAAAATGTACACACAGTGAGCAATTTTTAAACAGCTTTATTGGGGGATAATTACATACACAGAACAGCATGTTTAAAGTGTGCAATTAGTAAGTGTTGACATGTATATACCTGTGAAACTACAATCACAGTAAGTGCACACATCACATCCAAAGTTTCCTCTTTAAGCCAGACATGGTGGTTCTCGCTTATAATTCTAACACTATGGGAGGCCGAGGTGGGCAGATTGCCTGAGCCCAGGAGTTCAAGACCAGACAGGCAGCATGGGCCTGGAGTTTTCATTGTGTGTAGGTTTTTACACATTTAATTTATTTAATAGCTACAAGGCTATTCAGGTCATGTATTTTTTCTTGAGCGATTTTTCAGTATGATGTGCCTGTAGAGGGATTTTTTTTTAATATATGGAATGTGATTATTGATTTTTTTTGTTTTTTCTGAGTCAGGGTCTGCCTCTTTCATCCAGGCTGGAGTGCAGTGGTGCAATCACAGCTCACTACAGCATCAACCTCTCAAGCACAATCGATTCTCCCACCTTAGCCTCCTGAGTAGCTGGGACTACAGATGCCAGCCACTGTGCCTGGCTAATTTTTGTATTTTTGCAAAGAGGTGGGGTTTTGCCATGTTTCCAGGCTGGTCTGGTACTCCTGGGCTCAAGCAATCTGTGTACCTCATTCTCCCAAAGTACTGGGATTACAGGAGTGAGCCACCGTGCCCGGCCTTACTGATATTTCTGTTGGTAGAATTCAAACCTACCATGTTGCCGTTTATTTCCCTTTCTTCTTCGTCTTCCTTTTTTTTAGTTTTTCTGTTTTGGGGGTAAAATCTGAAACGCCTGCATTCTAAAAGAGCTGTAACACTGTTTCTCATTTTTATATATGTTATCTGTTCCCCCTTTTCCTCTTTTCCTGACTTCTTTTGGATTATTTTTCCTGATCCCACTTGAGTTCTGCTTGGCCCGTTAGCTATAACTCTTTGTTGTGGTATTTTCAAGGTTGCATTAGGGTGCACAGTATATACATCTTCAACTTTTCACAGTCCACCTGCCCGTGATATGACCCCACCTCACATATTACGTAAGACCCTTATAACAATAGCGTCTTCCAGTCCTCCTTTCCTGTCCTTCGTGCTATTGGTGTGGCATATTTTACTGCCACAAATACTAAAAACCCTGCCATATGCTGTCATGATTTTTTTTTCTTTTACAAAGAGAATTTCCTTTCAAAGAAATTTAAATAGTAAGAAGAAAAGGATTCTGTGTTTGCCCACATAGTTGCCATTTCTGGTGGGCTTCGTGCCTTTGTCTGGATCCAGAGCTGCATCTGTTACTGGTTTCCTCCTGCTTCAGCCTTCCTTTAACCCTTCTTTATGTAGCCAGCGCCAGGCTGCTGCTGATGTACTTCTGCAGAATGTCTGTGAAAGTTTTTATGTTACCTTTGTTTTCATGGACATCAATTTTTTTTTTTTTTTTTTGAGACAGAGTCTTGCTCTGTTGCCTAGGCTGGAGTGCAGTGGTGTGGTCTCAGCTCACTATAACCTCCACCTCCCAGGCTCAAGCAATTCTCCTGTTTCAGCCTCTTGAGTAACCGGGATTACAGGCGTGTGCCACAACACCCAACTAATTTTTGTATTTTTAGTAGAGACGAGGTTTTTCCATGTTGACTAGGCTGGTCTTGAACTCCTGACCTCAGGTGATCCATCCACCTCAGCCTCCCAAAATGTTGGGATGACAGGCATGAGCTACTGTGCCAGGCCAGGACATAGAATTATGGTTTGACAATTTTGATTTGTTTTGATTTTTCAGTTCTTAAATTTATTTTCTTCTGGCTTGTACTACTTCCAAGAAGAAACTGCTGCAATCTTTATCTTTGGTTTTAAGCAATTTGATTATAATATGCCTGGGTGTCATTTTCTTTATGTTTCTTTTATTTTTCATTTTAGGGATACGTATGAAGTTTTGTTACATAGGTAACTTGTACTATTGTTGTCACATATTTAACTTCCACAGTAATAGAGTTTTGTCATACATATTATTATATCACCCAGATATTCAGCTCAGCACCCAATGGTTATCTTTTCTGCTCCTCTCCCTGTTCCCACCCTCCCGCCTCAAGTAGACCCCAGTATCCGTTGTTTCCTTCTTTGCCCTCGTAAGTTCTTATCATTTAACTCCTACTTATAAGTGAGAACATGCAGTATTTGGTTTTCTGTTCCTGGGTTAGTTTGCTAAAGATAATAGTCTCCAGCTCCATGCATGTTCCTGCAAAAGACATGATCTTGTTTTTTTTTTTAACAGCTGCATAGTATTCCATGGTGTATATGGACCACATTTTCTTCATCCAGTCTGTCATTGATGGGCATTTAGATTGATTCCATGTATTTTCTATTGTGAACAGTACTGTAGTGCATGTTCACATCCATGTGTCTTTTTTTTTTTTTTTTTTTTTAAGATGGAGTCTTGCTCTATCACCCAGGCTGGAGTACAGTGGTGCCATCTTGGCTCACTGCAACCTCTGCCTCCTGGGTTCAAGTGATTTCCCTGTCTCAGCCTCCCGAGTAGCTGGGACTATAGGCTTGTGCCACCATGCCCAGCTAATTTTTTTGTATTTTAGTAGAGGCGGCTTTCACCATTTTGGCCAGGATGGTCTTGATCTTCTGACCTCATGATCTGCACACCTCAGTCTCCCAAAGTGCTGGGATTAGAGGCATGAGCCACTGCACCTGACCTCATGCATGTGTCTTTATGGTAGAATGCTTTATATTCCTCTGGGTATGTAACCAGTAATGGGATTGTTGGGTCTTCTTTATGTTTCTTTCATTCAGTGTTCGTTGAGCTTCTTTGATCTGTGACTTTATAACTCGCATCGTATTTGAGGAAATTTTAGCTCGTATTTCTTGTGTCCCCACTTCTGTTTGAGGGATTTCTGTTGCACACCTATTAACGTGCTTGAAGTTGTCCCACAGCTCACCGATACTCTGGGGGTGTTTGTTACTATTTTTGTCTCTTTTCCCTCTATGTTTCCTTTCAGACTGCCTTTAAGTTCACTGATCTTTCCTTTTGTAGTGTCTAATCTGCTATTACTTTTTACTTTTTGTTTTTCATTTTTGAGACAAAGTCTGGCTCTATTGCCCAAGGCTGGAGTGCAGTGGTGCCATCTCAGCACACTGCAACCTTTACCTCCTGGGCTCAAGCCATCTGCCCACCTTAGCCTCCCAAGTAGCTGGGATTAAAGGCACACACCACTATGCCCAGCTTATTTTTTTATTTTTTGTAGAGATGGGGTTTTGCCATGTTTCTCAGGCTGGTCTTGAACTCATGAGCTCAAGCAATCCGCCTGCCTCGGCCTCCCAAAGTACTGGGATTATAGGCGTGAACCACCATGCCTGGCTTCTGCCCTTTAAACTCTTAATGCCTTGATGCCTGCACTCCCAGCTGTATTTTCTCATCTCAGGGAGACTATCAGACCCTGCCTGTGTTCCCTCTTTGTAGCATGGCCTGGAAATCCTGCAGCAGTCCGACACCTGTAGGGTCCATCTCACTAATGTCCTGTATCTTACAGGTCACTGACTACCATAGCCTGCGGGTCCATGTTTCGAGTACTGTGGTTTCATGTATCTTGTCCACTTTTTCAGTTGTTCCAGGCAGGAGGGTAAACCTCGTGTGTGTTCCTCCTCCTTGGCTAGAAGAAGAAATAAGTCCTCGCTGTGGTATTAATTTCCTTTTTATAATTCTTAGGGAAGTGGAGCGTCTTTGTTTCTTTTTGGTTTTCGTTTGTTGTTTGAAACACGGTCTTGCTCTGTCGCCCTGGCTTGAATGCAAAGGTGTGGGCATGTTCACTGCAACCTCAACCTCCCAGGCTCAAGTGATCCTCCCACGTCAGCCTCCCAAGTTGCTGAGACCACAGGCATGAGCCTCCATGCCCAGTTAGTTTTTGTATTTTTTGTAGAGATGGGGTTTTGCCCACGTTGCCCAGGCTGCTCTCAAACTTCTGGGCCCAAGTGATCTGCCTGCCTTGGCCTCCCAAAGTGCTAGGATTATAGGCGTGAGCCACCACGCTTGGCTGAGCACATGGATTTCCTTCTCTCTGCATTCTCTTTTCATCTCAGCCTATTTGTTCCATTGGGATGACCTTTTCTTAGTAACTTAGAGTACTTTATATATTTACAGATTAATCCCTTATCAACTTATATCAGTTGCTGCTATCTTTTCTTAGATTTAATTGTCTTTTCATTTTAAAAATTATGTTGTTTCAATGAACAGAATTTTTAAGTTTTCACATAGTCCATTTTGTCCATTTTCTTTATGATCAGTGCATTTTGGGGTCTTGTTTAAGAAATCACTCTTTATCCTGAAGTCATAAAGATAGTCTACAGTAGGCCGGGCACGGTGGCTCACACCTGTAATCCTAGCACTTTGGGAGGCCAAGGTGGGTGGATCATGAGGTCAGGAGTTCAAGACCAGCCTGGCCAACATAGTGAAACCCTGTCTTTACTACAAATACAAAAATTAGCAGGGCATGGTGGCGTGTGCCTGTAGTTCCAGCTACTCAGGAGGCTGAGGCAGGAGAATCGCTTGAATCTGGGAGGTGGAGGTTGCAGTGAGCCAAGATCATGCCACTGCACTCCAGCTTGGGCAACAGAGTGAAACTTTGTCTCAAAAAAAAAAAAAGAAAAAATAAAGATAGTCAACTATATTTTCTTCTTAGATCTTAAATGGGCTTTTATATTTAGGTCTTTAGTTTATTTGAGATTGGCTTTTATGTCATGAGGATAAGGATCACAATTTTATTTTATTTTATTTTTCCACTTGGTTATGCCAGTGGCCCTGGTTCCATTTATTGAATAGTCTTTCTGTGCAGAAAAGACTTAACTAGCAGAGAAATCCTGAGACTTATCCTTCAAAAGGCCCATTCACAAGGCTGGCACTTGGCGTGCACCTGCAAACCTGGATTTGGGGATGGTTCCTACAATGTGGGTTATGCTGAACACCCATCTTTCCTCCTGGGAGTCTGGAATTTGGGTACATGTTGGGCAGAGACTGCCTAAGTGACCAGCTTCAACAACAGCCCTGGGTGCTATGAGCTTCTTTGACAGGCAGAATGCCACACGTATTGTCACAGCCTACTGCTGGAGAAGTTAGCACGTCCTGTGTGACGGCACTGGGAGAGGAAACTGGTTCCCGGTTCCACGTGTGTGCCTCCCACTCATTCAGCCCCGTTGCTGATCTTACTTTGTGTCCTGTTGCTGAGATAAATCACATCCGGGAATTTGACTATATGCGGAGTCCTGTGAGTACTCCTAACGAATCGTGGAATCTGGGGGTGGTCTTTGGATCCCCAACAGCTGTCATTTCCTCACTGATATTAAAATAACTGAGCAGCAGCTACAGGGCAGTATTCCAAACTGTCCTTGAACATTCATTTCTTCATCTGAACATCCATCTACTACCCCTGATTTTTCAATGCAGGGCGCATATCCTGTATCACCCAATAAATGATCAGTGATAACTGTAGGAAAGGAACAGTCAAAGAGCCGCGGTGGTTTGGAGGAGGGTGGCAGGCGATCAGCGCTCACTCTTTTCAGCACATCTATTTTACGTTTTTGCAATGAGGGAAATAAATTTTCCCGTATCTATTTAAGGTTGGCAATCATCATCTTTTTATCATCTTGGGACATTTGTAATTCCTTTAATATCTTTGGTTGGAATTTTCTACCTTCCTCATCTTGTCCGATCATTTAAAATCCCAGGGTTATTTCACAGGCTCCTCGTTCCTGCCTGTGTGTCACTATATGATTTCCAACATGCCAAGCTATGCAACCACTTGCTTTTACTCATAGAGTGTTTCTTTAGGGAATAGCTTATTACTGGTTATGTGATTACATGACAGTGTTTTAAAGACACGTCTGTGGTTATGTAAAATGCTGTTTGAGGATCATGGTCATTTCCACACATTTCTCTATTCATGTAATTATAATAATATATTTATTTTTGCAGTGTTTTATTTATTTATTTTTAATTTTTTTTTTTTTTTTTTTTGAGGCAGAGCCTTGCTCTGTCACCCAGGCTGGAGTGCAGTGGCACGATCTCAACTCACTACAACCTCCGCCTCCCAGGTTCAAGTGATTCTCCTGCCTCAGCCTCTCGAGTAGTTCGAATTACAGTTGTGCACCACCTTACCCAGCTAATTTTTTGTATCTTTAGTAAAGACAGGGTTTTACCATGTTGACCAGGCTGATTTCGAACTCCTGACCTCAAGTGATCCACCTGCCTTGGCCTCCCAAAGTGCTAGGATTATAGGTGTGAGCCACTGTGCCCGGCCAGTTTTGCAGTGTTTTAGATACTGTTGTGTTTGAGAGGAGAGAGGCACACACATAGACGATGGTGATTAGTGTTATATACTAGAAAGTGCAAGGGGTAGTGCAGTTAACGGTGAGCCATCTCATAAAACCCTAACAGATGTCTCATTTGTCCATAAAGGGCATTCTGTCCCATAGAAATTCACGTACCCAACCTGCTGTTCAACCAGGAATTTTTCTCTGGTGGCTTGCATGAACAGATTAATAGTGTCCACCTAATTTCTTCCTCCGCTTAGGGAAAGCAAATAATCAGGCCCATTGCAAAAACTGCTCTGAGTTGAGCTTCCTGCCTTAAATCACACCCACAGTGAATGGCGTCCCTTTATCACCACTAATGACTCTGACATCTCTCTCCACTCACATGTGAGTCTCCCCAGCTCTTCATAAACAAGTCTGTCTCGGTTCATTTATTCTACAAAAAAAAAAAAAACACAGCAGCCAGCAGAGGATTTATTTTTTTCTGCTGATTTCTAAAAGTCTGATATAAAACCATTCTGAGCGTCTGTGGTGCCATTTATGAGGCAGAGCCATTCTTTCTGATGATTTACTCTCTCTGCCGTCCTGCCCACTATATTATGAGTACCGTCCTAGTTGGCCTGAAGTTATTATCATATTTTGTCCTAATTGGGCCCCATTATATTGCTATGCCAGGCAGTTTTCCTGGTTTAGAATCGGCAGCATTATCTAGTGCAATGCTGGCTCCTTAGAGATGTGGATTAAATGACTTGCTAAGCATGTTAAATAGGTGTGGACTCTTATTCTTTTCTCTTATGATGAGCCAGGAAGGCTGGTGGATCACTTAGGAGAGTGTTTGGCTGCAGGTAACATGCCACCCAGCACTGGGAGCTGAAAGCAGTCAGGGGCCACAGTGCAGCAGCCCAGCGGCACCCTCCCAGACCAGGGGCTGTCTAACCTCCTAACAGATTCTCACACTTTGTGCTCTCCTTTCCTGCTCCGGGGCCTTGTACCTGCTGTTCAGTCTGCTGGGAATTCTCCCCTTCACCCCTGCTCCGCCAGGATTCTCATCATCCACTCAGGGAAGCTGCCCTTGACCCTGCAACTGGCTGAAAACCCCTGTTATATAAAGGAGGATATATATATATATATACTGCTGATCCTAGGATCAGAGTAGGAAAACTCCTGTGTTTGACTTTTCTCTACCAGGAGCACCGTGCCCAGCCTATAAAGGAGAGGGCCAAGCACTTCCTTCTTTGTAACACTAATAATACATTCTAATTTTACATGTATCTGTAAGGCCCTTTGATTGTCCTCGTCCCCAGTAGATGGTAAACTCCCTGAGTGCAAGGACCAGACCTAATTATAGTTATGATTGGTATTCACTAGCAATGCTTTTGGCTACAGGTTTTTAAAAAGTATCTCTTTTTTTTTTCTGAGGTGGAGTCTTGCTCTGTTGCCTAGGCTGAAGTGCAATGGTGTGATCTCGGCTCGCTGCAACCTCTCCGTCCCAGGTTTAAGTGATTCTCTCACCTCAGCCTCCCACGTAGCTGGGACTACAGGTGCCTTCCATCATACCTGGCTAATTTTTGTATTTTTGTAGAGATGGGGTTTCACCATGTTGGCCAGGCAGGTCTTGAACTCCTGACCTCAGGTGTCCGCCCACCTTGGCCTCCCAAAGTGCTGGGATTGCAGCCATGAGCCACCGCACCCGGCCTGAAAATATCTTAAATAAAGCAGGGCTGTTTTTTCTTCTTCACATAATAACAAGAAAAGGGAGCTCTGAGCATGGGCTCATTTGCTTTACACTGTCATGATCATTGTCTCTGCCAATTTCTTGTTATTTTTCTCACGGTTGCAAAATGGCTGCTCTAGCCCAGCCATCACCTCCTTGTTTAAGAGAATAAGGCAGGAAGGGAGGCAGTAACACTAGCACCTAACTCTTTTATCAAGAAACCAAAAGTTTCCCTAGAATCTCCCCAGGTAATTTCTGCTAGTGTCTCCTTGCCACTTGGTCACCTCTAGCAAGAGAGGAGCTGCAAACCATGTTGTAGCTTTGGCAGCGTCTATACTGGAGGTAAAAAGAGAAGAAAAAGGAGGAAATGAGAGTGGGGCTAGCCTACTAGTAGCAATCTGCCCCACCCCTGCAGCCCCAGTGTTTACCAAACCAAGCAGTTTGGGTTTTTGGAGGTTTTTTTTTTTTTTTTTTTTTTTTTTTGTGTGTGTGTGTGTGTGTGTGTGTGTGTGTGTGTGTTTTGTTTTGTGATGGAGTTTCACTCTTGTTGCCCAGGCTGGAATGCAACGGTGCAATCTTGGCTCACTGCAACCTCCACCTCCTGGGTTCAAGTAATTCTTCTGCCTCAGTTTCCTGAGTAGCTGGTATTGCAGGCACTCACCACCTTGCCTGGCTAATTTTTTTTGTATTTTTAGTAGACACAGAGTTTTACCATGGTGGCCTGGTCTCGAACTCCTGACCTCAGATGATCCACCCGCCTCTGCCTCCCAAAGTGCTGGGGTTGCAGGCGTGAGCCTCCATGCCTGGCCAGCACTTTGGTATTAATGGACAAGTGGAGAAAACTCACCTGCTTTGACTGTTTGTCCATTCGTTGATCCGTTCATTCAGTGTCCAGGGCAAGCCAGTCTCTCTACTACTAATTCTACATGCACACTTTCTTATTCTCATGACTGTTCTGTCCAGGTAGGCATCACTGTTTTTGTGATTAGAAACAATCTCGGGAAGAATCAATACCTTGCTTAAGGTTACACAGCTCTGTAAGTGGCAGACCCAAGACTCAATCCTGAGGCTGCCTCCCTCCCAAACCCATCCACCCTTCACTGTGCTAGCACTGCTGATCCTAGGATTAGAGTAGGAAGACTCCTGCGTTTGACTTTTCTCTACCAGGAGGTAATGATTATTAGCCTGCCAGAGATTAGCTGCTGCATTCAACATGTTTTGGCAAAACAGTTTGCTAATAACATTGCAACTGAACAAAACATATTGAATCTGTAATTTGGGGTGATTTTATATTTGGGGCCTAACTAGGTGACATTTATTTTATGAGCAGGGTTATAATTTTTAGCACAGGGCCTTATAAGGTAGAATACTAAATAGGAATTTACCCAGTGGTTAGTCCATACCCATAAACTCTAAACAATTTGCATAATTTTTTTCCTGTTTAAGTAGGTAAGGCACTTTGTCAGGCATTTTTCCTTTTTCTTTCTTATTCCTGAAAAATCTCAGCATTCTTGGTTCTGAGTAAATGAATCAGTGATCATCTGTATTCATGTCCACAGCTTATAGTTACGTATATGTGAACTAAAATATTTAGAGACATTTCATCTCGGCAACATGTTTTTTTAATGATAAGCAGGTATGTGTGTGTGTGTGTGTGTGTGTGATTATAAAAGTAATAGATGTGCAATCAAAAGAAATGTTGCAAGAAGATTGAGACAAATCACTCATAATTCTGTATCACCCAGAGGCAATAACTATTAACATTTCTGGTATATTTCCTTCCTAATCTCTTTAAGTTTTTTTTCTTTGCATAGCTGAATTCATACATTATTTGCAGTTTTGTGTGCTGCAATTTTTCATATAATATCAACAACCTCCTTGTTATTACAAACGTTGTTGTGAATGGCTGTGTAATGTCCTTCCATTAAGAATGCAGCAATCCTCTACTGGGCTACTCTTGTCGTGATGGACATTCAAATTATTTCCCAGATACATGATGTGTGCCTCGAATTGTTAACATTTTGTAAAGTAAGAACAGTCCGAACCATGACGCATCTGCTAACAGGCCTTCTACCTGCATCGGGTACCGTGTTAACCATTTATCCCCAGAAAGGCATCAGTCATTATCATTGCCATGATGACTTTGTCCCAGAAGAACAGGATGGTGGCAATTTTTATACTTTAAAAAATGACCAGATTCTTCAGTCTAGCAGGCAGCGGTCCCCTGACACAGGGAAGATGAATACCAAGAAGACAGAGAGAAAATTGCTCAAGTGTTCCCTCCAGCCGCTCCCTCCCACTGTGTCATATCTGGCGGCCACTCTGGTGACCTCAGAGCCCTTTTGCTGCCCAGCTCCGGTGTCCCTTTCCTTCTCATGGCTCAGCAGCCCCTCTGACCACTGCAGCCTCACACGGTTCCTAGAATTCTTCAGGGTGGGGCAAGAGTAAACTGCTCTGACCATCTGTTTACTTTTCAGTCTTCCAAAATGTGGTGGCCAATAAAAGCGTTGCAGCCAGAGAGGTTATTTGAAAGCTCAGCCCTGAGCATACCCTTGCCTGCTTAAAAGCTTCCAGGGGGCCAGGCATGGTGGCTCATGCCTGTAATCCCAGCACTTTGGGAGGCCGAGGCGGGTGGATCATGAGGTCAGGAGTTCAACACCAGCCTGACCAACATGGTGAAACCCCGTTTCTACTAAAAATACAAAAAAATTAGCTGGGCATGGTGCCCACCAGGTGTGTTGTGGCACGCACCTGTAAGCCCAGCTATTCAGGAGGCTGAGGCAGGAGAATCGCTTGAACCTGGGAGGCAGAGGTTGCCATCAGCCAAGATCATGCAACGGCACTCCAGCCTGTGTGACAGAGCGAGACTACATCTCAAAAAAAAAAAACAAAAAACAACCCTCCAGGAACTATCAGTTGCTCTTAGAATCCAGACGCTTCCCTGCAGGGGGGCCACAGTGCCTGATCTGGCCCTGCCTGCTGCGTCTCCTGTCACTCTGAGCCCCACCTGTAAGGGCTGCTTTTTGGTTCCTCTGTGTCCCTTTCACATTCTGTTCCCTGTTCCTACACACTGTTCCCTCTGCCTCCTCTCCCTTCTTCACCTTCTTCCCATGAATTGGGACTGCCTACTTGTCCTTCAGATCTTTGTTGTTCTATACCTTCAAGATGTTGCCCAAATGTTACCTTTTCATTGAGATGATCTCTGATTTTTTTGTTTTGTTTTGTTTTGTTTTGTGTTTTGAGAAAGAATCTCCCTCTGTCTCCCAGGCTGGAGTACAGTGGTGCAGTCTCAGCTCACTGCAACCTCCACCTCCCAGGTTCAAGAGATTCTCCTGCCTCAGCCTCCCGAGTAGCTGGGACTACAGGTGTGTGCCACCACACCCAGCTAATTTTTGTATTTTTAGTAGAAACAGGGTTTTCCCATGTTGTCCAGGCTGATCTCAAACCCCTGACCTCAGATGATCCACCCGCCTCAGCCTCCCAAAGTGCTGGAATTACAGGGACGAGCCACCGTACCCGTCCAATGATCTGATTTTAGAGTTCCAGCTCTTCCCCTTCCCACTGCCTCCCTGCTTGGTTTCCCTCCATAACATTTAGCACCGTCTCACTTACTGCCTGCTTACCTATTAGCTGCACTGATCATCCATCTTTCTCCATTAAAACATAAGCTCCATGAAGGCAAACACTTTTGTTTTGTTCTTAGTGCCTAGAGTCTTAGTGTTGAGATTTCCTGGTAATGAGTACGAGTGGCCTGGTGTTTTGTAAGTAACAGGTAAGCAATGGAAGAACACTAAATCTAAGTCTCTCTCCCTCCCTTTTCTTTGTAATCACTTCTGTGGGCTAGAATTTACTTTGATTCCTTTTAGCACAACAGCTAGAAGTTTCCAGACAATGAAAGCCAAAATCCAGGCCAGGTGCAGTGGCTCACACCTGTAATCCCAGCCCTTTGGGAGGCTGAGGCAGGTAGATCTCTTAAGTCCAGGAGTTCGAGACCAGCCTGGCCAACATGGCAAAACCCTGTCTCTACTAAAAATACAAAAATTAGCCAGGCCTGGTAGTGTATGCCTGTAATCCTAGCTACTCAGGAGGCATGAGAATCACTTGAACCCGGGAGGCGGAGGTTGCAGTGAGCCAAGATTGCACCATTGCACTCTAGCCTGGGCATCAGAGTGAGACTCTGTAAATCAATCAATCAATCATTCCCAAGGTGTTTAACCTTTTCCTCATCTGTTGAAGGAGTTTAGTTATATTTGGATATGATATTCACAGCCTTCAGCCCACTTCTGAGTTTGAGGCTCCTCTTGAAGGCCCAAGCTCCCCTAGACATAAGGACTGCCCCATGCCCTGCTCACCCTGACAAAGTCAAAACAGAATACAGAAGTGCCAGGCGCCAACTCTGTCAGGCTCCAGGGCCCAGGGGATCTTGCTTCCTAGGTGGGAGGTGACCTGATCCCTTTGTAGGTGACCTGGTCCCTTTATCCCTTGGTACAAAGTGATAGCCCATCACAGTCTCTAGGTCTAACCCTCTTCCACCATTAGGGGCAGTTTAAATACAACTTTCTTTCCTTACTGGGGCACTGAGGGGTACAGGCTTCTTTTTAGTCTCATGCAAATGTTTCAACAGCACGTGAGCACAATGTGTGGACAGAGAGAGACTTCTCACCGCTCCTTAGCAAACAAGTCATGTCCTCTTCCCCTGTTTTATTTTATTTATAATAACTGACATTTGTATGGGGCTTACGTGTTCCAGGCATTGTTCTAAGCTCTTTGCAGAGATGAACTTACTTAATCTTCATAACAGTTGTATGAAGCAGGCAGTATAATTAAACATATTGTTACATTGAGTGTAATTATCTTTAGGGTGCCAGGTGCGGTGGCTCATGCCTGTAGTCCCAGCACTTTGGGAGGCCGAGGTGGCTGATCACTTGAGGTCAAGAGTTTGAGGCCAGCCTGGCCAACATGGTGAAACCTTGTCCCTGCTAAAAATACAAAAATTAGCCGGGCACAGTGGCATGCGCCTGTAATCCCAGCTACTTGGGAGACTGAGGCAAGAGAATCTTTTGAACCCAGGAGGAGGAGCTTGCAGTGAGCTAAGATCGCACCACTGCACTTTAGCCTGAGCAACAGAGCAAGACTCTGTTTATTTTTTGGGAAGGGACCATTGGATCTTGGTGCAAAGTGCTTTATCATCATAGTCTGCTCATCCCATTCTCTTTTCCCAATAGAAAGGCAAAAATGATCATCGGACCACGGAGTATGTTGGGAGCAGATTTTGAGGTCCATAAAAGGGAATTGTACCTGACATCTCCTGGACATCCACACACTTGGGACAGTAGCCACACAGGCCTTCCATGGCTCTCTGCTGCTGGTGACACTCCAGATAGTACTCCCGGCTGCTTCTCTGCCTGTTAGTGGGGTTCACCCCATTGCCCTAGCTTTGACCCAGGATCTGTCCTGAGCTTCCTTGCCTTGCCTGCTCTCTGCAGTCTGGTGGTGGGCACTGGGGAGCTGGGGAGCACTAGCTAAGACAGGATCCCTTTACTGCCTGACCCAGGTTCATCCCTGTGTGCCTCAAGGCTTGCACTTGGATTGCGATTTTTCTGGAGTGAGATTCATGACCTCCTTTGTTCCTGTTGGGGGACCATGAGAGGACTCATCTCTCTGAGGAGTGATGCCATGGGAACCCTGTATACTCTTAGGGGAGTTGGACCACATCCTAGGGCCAGACATTTAAATACCTCTGGGGAACAGGAAAGTTATTTGCTAGTTAAAAAATTACTGTGTGGCCGGGTGCAGCGACTCACACCTGTAATCCCAGCACTTTGAAAGGCCGAGATGGGCAGATCACTTGAGGCCAGGAGTTCGAGACTAGCCTGGTCAACATGGCAAAACCCCATTTCTACTAAAAATACAAAAATTAACCAGGCTTGGTGGCACATGTTTGTAATACCAGCAACTCAGAAGGCTGAGACAGAATCACTTGAACCTGGGAGGCAGAGGCTACAGTGACCCAAGATCATGCCAATGCACTCCAGCCTAGGTGACAGTGTGAGACACAGTCTCCAAAAAAAAAATTATCTTGTAATTTGAAAACAGAGACAAAAACAAATTATTGTCCTGTGATTATTGCCAACTAGAAGCAATTATTGTGTAATGCTTTGTATAGGTGATGAAATTGCTGTTTTATAGAAAGCAAAAGCAAGGTAATGATTTAGATTCATTTTTTAAATTTTGTTTTCTGTCTTTATTCACGTTACAAATGAATGCAGATTAACGAGTCAAGTAGTTGTACCCATCAAGTTATACAAAGCAACAGCACACAACTCCTCACTGTCCCATTGCTCACTCCTAGAGGCAGCCACCCTCTGTGAGTTGAGCTAATTTTGTGGATATTCACTTTCATTGTTCTAAACAACATGTTTGTGTTGCTGTTTCTGGATCTACTTGCTGTTATGTATTGAATTTGTGTCCTGGTGAATGAGGATTTAGCCTGTCCTTCTCTCCATCCCACCCCAACATTTCATCCCCATGTCTTTCCAGTGTCATTAATCCTAATTTGCTTGACCACACACAGTGGCTCATGCCTGTAATCCTAGCACTTTGGAAGGCCGAGGGAGGCGGATTACCTGAGGTCACAAGTTCAAGACCAGCCTGGCCAACATGGTGAAAGCCTGTCTCAACTGAAAATACAAAAATTAGCTGGATGTGATTGATGGTGGGCTCCTATAATCCCAGCTACTCGGGAGACTGAGGCAGGAGAATTGCTTACACCCAGGAAGTGGAGTTTACAGTGAGCCGAGATTGTACCACTGCACTTCAGTCTGGGAGACAGCACAAGACTCTGTCTCAAAAAAAAAAATCCTAATTTGGGTTATATCAGCATTTAGTATTTATATCTTGCCTGTACATACGTTGTTTTAAACATCATTCACAACACAACCACTTTGAAGGCATGATTATTTTTTCTGCATGCTTTGTTGTGGTTTTAAAATTGTTTTAAGTTTTTGAAGAATGCTAATTCAGCCTCAACCTCTTCTTCCAAAAGTCTGAGTGTACCAATTTCCTGTCAATAAATTTAAAATAATAACCAATCCCAGCTTTTTGGCAGACTGTCTCATGGAGCTATTTCCTGATTGTTGCTCTGTAGGCCTGCTAACAACTGTGATTTTAGGATTTCTGTGTCCAATCTAGGAACCCTGTGCACTTCCTTCTTAGATGGATTCCATAGGCAATGGTAGGTCCAACATGAAGAATTTATATCAAAAAATGTCTTCATTCCACCCTCACATTAAAGTGATAGTTTGATAGTTTGGCTGGGTATAGAATGATAGGTGAGTATTTTGAAGGCTTTGTCTCCTTGTCTTTGTTCTTTCAGTCTGGATTTTAAGAAGTTCAATTTTATTCTGATTCTTGATCTTTTATATGAAACCAGAAACACATAGGATCTTCTCTTTGCATTTAGGGTTCTGCAGTAATACTATGAGGAACTTTGGTGTGAGTCTGTTTAAACTCATGCCCTTTTGTTCTGGGAAGTCCTTTTGAATTATTTCATCAATTTTCTCTCTCTCTTTTTCTCTCTCTGTCTCTTTCTGAGTGTGTGTGTGTGTGTGTGTGTGTGTGTGTGTGTGTGTGTGTGTGTGTGTTTGTTATATGTGGGCAGGGGAGTTCCCCTATACTCTGATACTCATAGTCTGCAAATGTTGGACCTCGTGTTCTGGTCCTCAAATATTATTTCCTTTTTTTTCCACTTTCTTGCTTTCTCTACTTTTTGAGATGACTCCTCACCTTTATCTTCTAAGCCTTCTACTGAGCTTTTCATTTTTGCTGTCATAGTTTTAATTTTCAAGAACTTTTTTGGCCATTACTCCCTTTCAAAGTAGCATCCTGTAATTGGTTGATAAATGCAGTATCATCTGTCTCTGAGAATGCTAATATTTTTTGTTTTTTGTTTTTGAGATGGAGTGTCACTCTTGTCGCCCAGGCTGGAGTGCAGTGGCGTGATCTTGGCTCACCGCAACCTCTGCCTCCTGGGTTCAAGTGATTCTACTGCCCCAGCCTCCTGAGTAGTTGGGATTACAGGCGTGTGCCACTACACCAGGCTATTTTTTGTATTTTTAGTAGAGATGGGGTTTTACCCTGTTAGCTAGGCTGGTCTCCAACTCCTGACCTCAGGTGATCCACTGGCTTTGGCCTCCCAAAGTGCAGGATTACAGGTGTGAGCCACTGCGCCCAGCCTGCTAATGATTTTTTTTCCTTCTCCTCATAATAGTCTCTGTTTCTTACCATTGGAGTTGTTTGGTTCTTTTTTTTATATTAGACGTGTTCCTCATATGTCTAATGATCCTTGGCTGCCTGCTTCCATTTAAAAATGCATTATTTTAAAAAAAGAACGAAAAAGAGTACAGCCCAGAAAAGCCGATTATTGTGAGGGAGGGAGTCCTTCTTGCCCATGGCCTTCACCATAGCATGGCAAAGGCTCCCTATTTCTATATTATCGGTGGCTTTTGGTTGTTTCTTTTTGACTCTCAGATTCCCCAGAGACCATTCCTGTTGGAGACTCTGCCTGGCTGCTTTCATTTCACTCTGAGTGTTCTGGGAGCCAAATGGAAGGAAAAGGCTCCATCCCGAAATCCAGGGTAAAACCTTTCATATTTATCTCCTTTTTTTCACTGGGGGACCCCTGCCCCAGCAGTGTCAGCTGGCTCCCAGAACTCCTTTGTTTACTCTTTTTAAACTAAAAAAAACTTTTTTTGAAGAGACAGGGTCTCCCTGTGTTGCCAGGCTGGTCTTGAGCTCCTCTTGATCCTCCCACCTTGGCCTCCCAAAGTGCTGAGACCTTTGTTTACTCTTTACAAAGGCTAAGGCTCCCATCTTCTGCCAGGGTGGTCCAGCTTCATGCAATTTCAAGCCATCTTTCTGTTTTAGCTTTTTACTCCCATATTCAAGAATAGCTAAAAATTGAGGTTTTTCTGAAACTGAAATGCAGTTAATCTCAAGTGAAGAGCTGGAGCACACAGGCCCATTCTTTCCGCACCACTCGAGTTAAGATGCAGAAGATTTGCCACATTCCAGAAGGCTCACTCATACCCCTTCTCTATCAGCAATCTTTCTGTCACCAGGACTCGTTGATTTTGCCTGTTCTTAAACTTCATAAAAATGAAGTCATGCAGTATTTAGTCTTGTGTCTTCTGGCTACTTTTGCTGTATGTGATGTCTGTGATTCATCCGTATTATTACATGTAGCAGAAATTGGTTCTTTGTTATGGCCATGTAGTATAACCATCTAATGAATAGATCACAATTTATTTACCCATCCCACTACTGAGGGACATCTAGGTTATTTCTACTTGGTGGCTATTGTGAATAAAGCGGCCAAGGGCATTCTAGTTCTTTTTTTTTTTTGAGACAGAGTCTTGCTCTGTCACCAGGCTGGAGTACAGTGGTGCAATCTCGGCTTACTGCAGACTCCACCTCCTGGGTTCAAGCGATTCTTCCGCCTCAGCCTCCCGAGTAGCTGGGACCACAGACGTGTGGCCACCACGCCCAGCTAATTTTTTTTTTTTTTTTGTATTTTTAGTAGAGACAGGGTTTCACTGTGTTGGCCAGGATGGTCTCGATCTCTTGATCTCATGATCCGCCCGTCTCGGCCTCCCAAAGTGCTGGGATTATAGGCATGAGCCACCGCACCCGGCTGGTTCATATCTTTTAATAGACCTACATGTTAACTTCTTTGGGTCTATTACGAGGAGTGGAATTACTGGGTCATTGGGAAGATGTGTGTTTGTCTTTGGCAGATACTGCCCAAGAGTTTTCCAAAGCCTGTCGATTTTTGACTTTTCTTGCTGCCAGCTGAATGTTTAAACTAAGTCAGCTACAGCTTGGTGCAGTGGCTCACACTTGTAATCTGAACACTTTGGGAGGCCAAGGTGGGAGGATTGCTCAAGGTTCATAGTTCAAGACTAGCCAGAGCAACAAAGCAAGACCCTGTCCCTATAAAAAATAATAAAAAATTAGCTGGCCATGATGGCTCACACGTGTAATCCCAGCAACTCAGGAGGCCAAGGCAGGAGGATCGCTTCAGGTCAGGAGTTTGAAATCAGACTGGGCAACATAGCAAGACCCCATCTCTACATCTCTTACAGGCATGTTAGTGTGTGTCTATAGTCCCAGCAACTGGGGATGCTGAGCTGGGAGGATCACTTGAACCCAGGAGGTTGAGGTTGCAGTGAGCTGTGGTCATGCCATTGCACTACGGCCTCGGAAACAACATGACACCCCTGCCCCCGTCTCAAAAGTAGTAGTAATAACTTGGCTAAGCCCATTGCCACTTGTCCGTGTACTTTCCAGTTTCCAAATTATGTGCTGTTCTCTCCTCTCCTGTTTGTCCTTGAGAGTTTCCTGCCCAGTGGGATTTGTAGAAGGAACAAAGCTGAATGTGTTTTCAGTCTACTATCTTTAACTGGAAACCTTTATTATGACTTTAAGATGGCTTTTTAGCTCACTCAGTCTCCCTTAACAGAATACACTTGTGTTTCTTCTGAGTCATTTCTGCTCAGTGGCTTTATAAAAAAAAAAAAGTTTTAATGCCTCCGCCTCTTACTGGAACTCCAGATGTCGTTTTCTGCACTCTGCATTGCCAACGAGATGACAGCACGATTCTGAGTGCACATCTTTATTACATATTATGATTAATAAACAGTCCACATGGAAGTTACAGTCTATGAGATGCTTTCCCTTAAATTTTTTTTCTTGAGTTTGCAAAAATCTTTGCATACAATTATATGGATGTTTAAGCTGATCAAGTCCTTCCAAGTCCAGGCAAATCAAAACATCTTAATTTTTAACCTCATAATGTCCCCAAATTAACCTTGTAATATTAATAATATCCCTGGGGTCCAGGTGTTCCCCTGGAGCCATCTTCACTATTTTGGTTAGGATATGCCAGGGCTAGGAGGCACAGTTGAACTTCTAGAGTCCTGAAGTGGATGTCAGACCAGTTTTCCCCAAAGAACTAATGATATATACTCGACTCTTCACACCTCCCACCCCAGGGCTCCCTGTGGGGATTCCTTCAGCGCAGAGTTGGTGACAGGTCAGAAATTGCAAGGAAACTCAGAGATACTCATGTTTCCAGTGACAGTGACCTCACCAGCAGAGAAGAACAAGCACACTCAGTGCTAAGATGCTCCCAAGCTTACAGACTTGGGGATCCCATTCACTTACTACTCAGGGTCTGCCCCAGTGAGCTCACCCTTTATCCTCTGCTTCAATTCCTGCCACACTTTTTTGAAGAGACAGAGTCTCCATATGCTGCCCAGGCTGGTCTCAAACTCCTGGGCCTTGCGTCTTGCCTCACAGAACTGGCCAGGCCTCACTGCTTCTCCCCTGGTTACCGCTTACTTCATCTTATGTCATTTTACTCATTAAAATAGTGGTCAGCCAGGAATGTAGCATCTTGCTGTAGAAGAGTAACAGGCTAGGAAGATTGCAGTCACGCAAGTACTTACCCAGTACTTGCCGTGTGGTAAGAGTTCCATGAGTCATCACTAGTATATTCATTATCTATTCTATAGAGTGAATTTCTGAGCAGCTCAGGAACTGTTTTGCTTCACTTGGTCAAAATTGTAATTGACTCCTCTCACTCTTTCTTTGGGGACGGAGGTCTCAAGATTGTAACCAACCTGTACTCCTTTCTTCATCTCTTTTGCTTTTTTATGTATCAGGGATATGTTATCCTAAATCTATGAATTCAGTATATTTTATTTCTATTAATGTAACAAATAGTATTTCTCAGTATAGATAATCACATAATTATTACCTCTACAGACACTCTAATCAAATGTATTGAATATGCTTATTACTGTATGTAATACATTCCCCCCCCATACTGAATTCCCTTATGATCATTGCTATTATACCTGTGGGTATAAATAGTGGTTAGCTTCCTGTACTTGCTGATAAGAGCAATTTTGAAAAGCGGAAAAAGACACAAAATCCACCAATAATAACAGAAATCTCAAATATTTTCCTGGGAAAGAAAACCACGCAGCAAGGGAAGGAAGCGTGATTGTAATCTTTATGAAGTGGAATTAGTATATTCATCTGCGCTGTAGATGAATTCTGTTTGTGTGAGTTAGTCTGAGATATCACAATCAGTTATAACGTGATCTCTGTGACCAGCCATAGTTGCATTCCAGGCAGCTAGTTAATGAACAAATTTTTGCACACCATCTTTTTGTAAGGTGAAGATGACTAGGAGAATAGTAGTATGTTATAATTCTGGTGTCTTTGCTTTTTAATACTGCTGGCTGCTGCGAGGGGGGATAATTTACAAACAGCGTGTTAATAAGTCCATGTTGTAATGTTCTTGAGTGCAGGGTTATGATGGATTCGGAAATTGTAGAGTCTTGTCATTATTTGAGGAATTAACATTACTCCATCAGATTAAAATGTTTGAATTCACATGGCTTTGGGTCAGACACAGTGGTTCATACCTGTAATCCCAACACTTTGGGAAGCCAAGGTGTGAGGATCACTTGAGCCCAGGAGTTCAAGACCAACCCGAGCAACATAGTCAGATCCCATCTCCACAAAAATTTAAAAATTAGCCAGATGTGGTGGTGTATGCCTGTGGTCCCAGGTACTTGAGAGACTGAGGTGGGAGGATGGCTTGATCCCAGGAGGTCAAGGCTACAGTGAATCATGGTCGTGCCACTGCACTCTAACCAGGGCGGCAGAGCAAGATTGTATCTCAAAAAACAAACAAACAAAAGGCTTTGATATCCAGACTCTCCCCTGCAGTTCTAGGGACCTCCTTGATAACCTCTGGGTAGATTTGATCATTGAGTGCTGCTGTTTTGCCCATTGCCACCAGCCAGAATGCCTGTCTGGATAATTGAACTGGAAACCTTCCAACAGTGTCTAAAACTCCTCTATACTGGACACACATTTGGTTGTACTATACTGAACGGAACGTGGCCAACCCAGGACACCAGTTGTATATGGTCTAAAGCCTGCGAGACTTACTTGCTCTTGGTGATCACTTAGTCGACGGTTCCTTGACAGGTGCCGTGAGGACAGTCCTTAGAATTGAGGGGCAGCGTCCTTCCCCTGACAGCTCTGGCACAAGCCTCGTGTGCACAGTCTGAGCTTCACAGTCGGGGACACCATCCCATTCACCACACTCTCCCAGGCACCTAGCTCTGTACCCGTAACACCATTGCTTTTCTTCTTTTCTTTGGAGATAGATACAAGTTCACTATTGCTGCTTTATTTTTATTGTATTTATTTATTTATTGTGAGACAGAGTGTTGCTCTGTCACCCAGGCTGGAGTACAGTGGTGCCAACACAGGTCACTGCAGCCTGGGTTCAAGCCAACCTCGTACCTCAGCCTCCCAAGTAGCTGAGACTACAGGCATGCACCACCACACCTGACTAATTTTTAAATTTTTTGTAGATCCAGTGCAGTGGCTCACACCTGTAATCCTAGCACTTTGAGAGGCCGAGGCAGGCAGATCACTTGAGGTCAGGAGTTCAAGACCATCCTGGCCAACATGGTGAAACCCCGTCTCTACTAAAAATACAAAAATTAGCAGGGTCTGGTGACGTGCGCCTGTAGTCTCAGCTACTCGATTACTCAATTTGATTAATCGTTGTAATCAAACGATTCTCTCAGGCTGAGGCAGGAGAATCGTTTGAACCCAGGGGGCAGAGACTGTAGTGAGCTGAGATCACCTCACTGTACTCCAGCCTGGGCAACAGAGTGAGACTCTGTATTTAAAAAAAAACAATTTTTTTTTGTTGTTGTTAAGAGATGGGATCTCCCTATATTGCCCAGGCTGGTCTTGAACTCCTGGGCGCAGGTCATCCTCCTACCTCAGCCTCCCATAGTGCTGGGATTACAGGCATGAGCCACCATAGCTGACCTATTGCTGCTTTATACCTAGAGAAATTAAGACAGCACACGGCTAAGTAAGAGGTGGTGTTATAGTGACAATAGTTATTGTCAAGATGAATATGTATGAAGTACTTTGGCCTTGGTGCCCTGGCAGATAGAAGCAGTCCCTAAAGATAACTAAGGCATGCTATCATTCACTGTGGCTCACAAGAGTACAGCCAGTGGTCTGAGGTAGATTTGAACACGAGGTCTCCACACTTCCCCCGTCTCTACCTGTGGTCCCGTCGACAAGACAGTTTGCAGACTGCCCTTCTGTGGCTGTGCTGAACCCCTTGCAGCTGAACCCTGAGTCCTCATTCCTCCCTTTCCCCTCCCTCATGACTGCACTAAGCCTCAGTTTGCTCATCTGTAAATGATTGTGGTGGAATAGTGGGACTGATGCTGCTGAACCCAAAGTAGTGTGAAAAAAATAAAAGCCTGTCTTGTAAGTGATCCCAGTTACAAGTCCCTTCAAAGTAAACACTTGTCAAGAATCATGTTGGCCGGGCGCACTGGCTCATGCCTGTTATCACAACACTTTGGGTTTACAGGTGGGCAGATCACTTGAGGTCAGGAGTTTGAGACCAGCTTGGTCAACATGGCAAAACCCCATCTCTACTGAAAATACAAAAATTAGCCAGATGTGGTGGTACATGCCTGTAATCCCAGCTACTCGGGAGGGTGAGGCATGAGAATCACTTGAACCTGGGAGGCAGATGCTGCAGTGAGCGGAGATCATACCACTGCACTCCAGCCTGGGTGACAGAGTGAGACTCCGTCTCAAAAAAGAAAAAACTGTCATTTCAGAGTTGGTGATGAGTAGATGCAAAACACTTTCCTTACTCTTGCAAAATGGCACGGACACTTCAGCTGGTAACAGAAATACACCATTCTATTGTAGAATTAGTCTTGAAATGTTCAAGCCTTGAAATGGGCAAGGTTTTCTGAAAGGATCTCTTGGGTAAGATACCACAAGGCCATCCACAGCACCAGGGAAGGGATGATGTAAGGTGTCAGTGGGATAAAGGATCTGAAAATGAGATGAGTGTGGGAAGTTGCGAGTGTTCTGTGGTTGGAAGAGGCCAGGCTAGTGACAGCTGAAAGAGCCACCACTGGTGGCTGTGCGAGAATTAATTGCACGGACCACTCGTGGAAGCGATGGGCCAGTCAGGAAGTTACTGTTGTCTCCCAGGCAGTGAACTGTAACCAGGGAGAAGCAGCGTGGTCTTGCTGGTTCTGCAGGGCAGGAGCAATGAGTAAAGTGTGCGAGGAATTAAAGCAGACAACAGAGGTTGGGCCTGGGTAGTGAGTAAATCGGACCCCCAGAGTCTGTGAGCTCAGGGACATCTTAGCACTGAGCATGCCGTTTTTGTCTGCCATTGAGGTTACCACCACTGTGAACATAGAAGGTGTCTGTGACCCCCTCCTTGTCAATCCTGACCTGGAGGAATCCCCAGAGGGAGCCTGGGGGCCGGAGTAGGGGATGGTTAGCATACATCACAGGTTATTGGGGGAAATGTACTCTGACTCAGACAAGGGAAGCCATGCATCATGGAGAGGCTTGAGAGATGTTTGGGAAGTGTGGTCACTGAGACGTGGTGGTGGCTGATTTGAGGTCAGCAGGAAGGGAGCAATCAGAGATCAGATCTCTGAGTCAGCAGCTGGGTGGATGGCAGCCTTTCCCCGCCTGGTGGAGGCAGTGGCATGGGCAGAAACCAGTGGGGAGAAGTGAGATATGCTACAAACCCACCTCCTATCCCGCACAGCAGCTGGCAGAATTTTCCGGAGAACATTCCTTCTCCCAGAGTATCAGGAGGCTTGAGGTAAGAGAAGCACAGCTGCTCTAACCACACGCCACTGTCCTCCCTCCCGGGGAGTGAATCCCCTTCCTGTAGGGCCGGAAGGACCACAGGCTTGGGAGCGTACACAGCAGAAATTTACTTTCTCTTGGTTTTGGAACCTGGAAGCCTGAGACCAGTGTTGGCAGATCGATTCCTTCCGAGACCTCTCTCCTTGGCTTGCAGACGGTGACTTCTCCCTGTATCCTCACGTGGTCTTCCTCTCTGCATCTGTGTTCTAATCAATCCCCTCATCTTATAACCACGACAGTCAGACTGAATTAAGGCTCACCCTAACGACCTCACATTAACTTAATTACCTTGTTGGAGACCCTGTGTCCAAATGCAGTCATATGATGAGGTAGTGGAGTCAGGGCTTCAAATAGGAATTTGCGGGGACACAGTTCATCCATAACAGGCATATCCAGCCAGAAGTCACACCTGTAATTGCCTAAGGCTTGCCCGCTGCTCTGTTAGGGAAAGAGGCTGTAGAAGTCAGAGGAGTAACACCCTGTGTGTGTGTATATGTGTGCGCTACGTGTGTGCATTGTGCACCTGTGTGTGCATGTGCAGTGTGTGTATGCACACATACAGAAGTTGGATGGGAGCCAGGTAGAGACATTGCCGACCCCTCTGTTCACATCAGAAAGGGGTGAGGAGAGTTGAGAAGTGGGTATCCCAATGTCTTCCTGTTATTTTCTGCCCTCCACTGATTTCCCATTAGACCAACCCACACACATCTACTGAGCATCTTTATTGCACAATGAAAACACACTGGAGCCTGCATCTTACGGTGTCACCCAGCCTTGGGGTCCTTGGTGAAGCCAGTGGCTGGAATTCTAGGAAGAAAGAAACCCCTGAAAGCCAGGACAGGCCGAGGAAACTGCAAGTGGGAAAGGATTTTTTTTTTTCTTGAATCAGCGCCTCATTCTGTCACCCAGCTTGGAGTCCAGTGATGCAATGACAGCTCACTGCAGACTTGACCTTCCTAGGCTCAGGTGAGCCTCCTGTCTCAGCCTCCCGAGTAGCTAGGACTAGAGATACACACTACCATGCCTAACTAATTTTTGTATTTTTGTAGAGACAGGGCCTCGCCATGTTGCTCAGGCTGGTTTAGAACTCTGGGGCTTGGGTAATCCACTTGCCTTGGCCTCTCAAAGTGCTGACATTACAGGCATGAGCTGCCATGCCCAGCTGGGAAAGGATTTGACAAAGTATGGCAGCAGTCTTTGCAGCAGGAAATTCTTCCTCACTGCAATTTGTCATTCATCTGGCTGCTCTGCAGCCGGCCTCAGCTGGAGAAATAATTTGGTTTGCAAGTAACTGCTTAGTATCTGCTTACTCGAGGCCATATTGATTTTGTTGTTCTTTTGGCTGCTGCTTATATTGAACCGCGAAGTCTACTCTTTACCTCCCCGAATGAGTAAAAGGCTCCATTAGTGGCCTGTTACATCACCTGACTGTTTCTCCACTTACTAAGGTTGTCCTGCTATTTAATTTAAAATCTTTCAGCAGTGGTTGAGTGTATCATCATCAGTTCTCCTTAGAGTTGCCATGCCTACAGGGAATAGGGATTATAGAGGTCTTTCTTTAACTAAGCGGCATCTTTTCTTGTCTCTTTGCCTCAGAGAACATTGGTTTGCTTGTTCTTGCTGGGGGAAAAAAAAAAAGAAAAACCTTCTTACTAAGACAGTACATGGATTCATAACATGGTTGAAGTCTATTCACAGAACCTCCATAGGGGAGAGAAAATAGTTTGAACGTCTCAGAGATGGTTGGTTTTTAACAACTATTTGCCAGTAGAATCTCGCCATCTCTGCATACTGCTGGCTGGGATGGACTGGTTGTTGTTTTTTCATCTGTTTTTGCGGTTTTTTGTTTTATTTTTTTTTTTTGAGATAAAATCTTGCTCTGTCTCCCAGGCTGGAGTACGGTGGCATGATCTTGGCTCATTGCAATCTCTGTCTCCCAGGTTCATGTGATTCTCCTGCCTCAGCCGCCCCAGTAGCTGGGACTACAGGTGCCCACCACCATGCCTGGCTAATTTTGGTATTTTTAGTAGAGACAGGGTTTCACCATGTTGGTCAGGCTGGCCTCGAACCCCTGACCTCAGGTGATCCACCTGCTCCAGCCTCCCAGAGTGCTGGGATTACAGGTGTGAGCCATTGTGCCTGGTACCAGCCTGCTTTTTTGTTTTTTTTCTCTACTCCTAGTTTCTGCAAGCAGAGGGATGGTGTAGTTGAATGGGAATGTCAACACTTGGGTTTGCCATTTATTTCTTGTTCTGTCTGTTTTATAATCGGGTTATATTCCTCAGTACTTTGCAACAGTTTCCTTCTTTTACCTTCAGAGGGAAACACAAAATTTGTATCATCATGATGTCTTGGGCTTGGCAGGGAAGCACGAAGTTTCTGTGATATCTGCCTCTTTCTGATTGAGATGGACTTTCAGTGAAGCATAGCGGTCATTTTCCCTTCAGAAGATGGAGGCTTAGTCTGAAAAAAGTAATGGTGGTAACCTGGACACCTTTGTTCTTGGAAATGAAGTCATTCTACCTAGGTTCCCAGTAAATGATAAATTGTACTGTATTAAAATCCTAAGAAAAGCTTTGTGGCCAGGAGCTCATCCTGTCCATCTAGGACTTTACCAGTGACTTCTGAGCTATTGTGGCAACATGCCACTCATAGCCATCCTAGGGACGTTCTAAGTGTTGTTTACTTTTAGTTCCCCATGCTAAAAGAGTTTAATTGAGGGAGAAATGAATTGAGCTTGGAATTTTTAGCCTAATAATAACACATAATTTTGTCTATTTGTGTTGAGCTGTAAATTAAGCTTTGCACAGAATATATATAAAAGAAAACACTTTGGGCTGGGCACAGTGGCTCACACCTATAATCCCAGCACTTCGGAAGGCTGAGACGGGCGGATCACCTGAGATCAGGGATTCAAGACCAGCCTGGCCAACATGGTAAAACACTGTCTCTACTAAAAATACAAAAATTATCTGGGTATGGTGGCGCACGCCTGTAGTCCCAGATACTCAGGAGGCTGAGGTAGGAAAATCACTTGAACCCAGGAGGTGGAGATTGCATTTAGCCAAGATTGTGCCACTGTATTCCAGCCTGGGCGACAGAGCGAGACTCCATCTCAAAATAAATACATAAATAAAATAAAATAAAACAGTTAATGTCAAAGGTACAGAAAACAAGAAGTTTCCTTCCCTGAACACCTTTTTAGGAAAAGCTTGCTAGTCACTGTGTTACTTTCCCACCTGCGTAGTTTCAAGCCAAGTCACAGACAGGTGCTTTAGTTTCAGGTACAGCTACAAAGAACACAGAAGAGAAGCTGACACTTCTGTATTTTTAGGACAAAGGTTTCCTCCTCCAAGGCTGAGAAAGGCCCGGTCCCTCACTCCTCTGATGGATTTATCTGGGGTGCCATCCTCTGGGGAGAAAACCAGTGCCACACACTCACCAAACCAAGAGTGCGTCTCTCGGGTACACAGGATCTGTGTGAAAACATCTGTGCTCTCCTGTCTGGGCCTGTCCAGAACTAGATGAAGTCATTCAGTTTTGTTCAGTTTTAATGATGGCCTGATAAAAACATACAGGTAGGGGTGTGTGTGTGTGTGTGTGTGTGTGTGTGTGTGCACACAGAGTGTAATGGATGTATAATTAACACACACACATTTATATAGGCATTTAATTTTTTTTTTCCTAAGATGGAGTTTTCCTTGTCATCCAGGCTGAGTGCAGTGGTGTGATCTCGGATCACTGCAACCTCTGCCTCCTGGGTCCAGGAGATTCTCCTGCCTCAGCCTCCCAAGTAGCTGGGACTATAGGCATACGTCACCACACCCAGCTAATTTTTGTATTTTTATTAGCGACAGGCTTTCACCATGTTGGCCAGGCTGGTCTCCAACTCCTAACCTCAGGTGATCCACATGCCTTGGCCTCCCAAAGTGTTAGGATTACAGGCATGAGCCACTGTGTCTGGCCTATAGGTGGTTAACTTTGAAGGTCATTTGTGCATATGTAGGGAAAAACTAAATCCTATATATAGGTAAGGTATATAGAACATAGTAAGTCAGTCTTTCCCTCTTCCCTTCTGGAGACCACAGCCAGTTTCTTGTGTATCTTTCTGAGAGACATTTCTAAGCATATTTGCATATCTTTCTTAGTATCTTTTATTTTCATAATTTTGCTTAGATTTTGATATGGTTTGGCTGTGTCCCCACCCAAACCTCTTTTTGAATTATAATAATCCCCACATGTCAAAGGGTGGGGCAGGTGGAGATAATTGAATATGGGGGCAGTGTTCTTCATACTGTTCTCATGGTAGTGAATAAGTCTCAGGAGATCCAACAGTTTTATAAGAGTTTTTTTCCCTTGTTGCTTGGTTCTCATTCTCTCTTGCCTGCCGCCATGTAAGACGTGCCTTTCACTTTCTGCCGTGATTGTGAGGCCTCTCCAGCCACATGAAACTGTGAGTCCATTAAACTTTTTTGCTTTATAAATTACCCAGTCTCGAGTTTTTTTTTTTTTTTTTTTTTTTTGAGACAGAATCTTGCTCTGTTGCCCAGGCTTGCATATAGTGGCAGGATCTCGGCTCACTACAACCTCCACCTTCTGGGTTCAAATGATTCTTCTGCCTCAGGCCTCCCAGATAGCTGGGAGGTATTGTAGGTGCGGGCCACCACGCCCAGATAATACTTGTATTTTTAGTAGAGATGGGGTTTCGCCATGTTGGCCAGGCTGGTCTTGCACTCCTGACCTCAAGTGATCTGCCTGCCTCAGCCCTCCCAAAGTGTTGGGATTACAGGTGTGAGCTACTGTATCCAACCGATTGTGCATTTTCAAATTTGAATAAAAGAAACCATTTATATCCCAGTCAGCCATAAAAGAGAATGCCTGTTTCCCCACGCTCTCTCACCAACAAATCATGTTATCAACACTTTTTTTTTTTCAAACAGAGCCTTGTTCTCTTGCCCAGGCTGGAGTGCAGTGGCACAATCTTGGCTCACTGCAACCTCTGCCTCCTGGATTCAAGTGATCCTCCAGCCTCAGACTCTCAAATAGCTGGGACTACAGGCACCTGCCACCAGGCCTGGCTAGTTTTTGTATTTTTAGCAGAGACGGGGTTTCACCATGTTGGCCAAGCTGGTCTTGAACTCTTGACCTCAAATGATCTGCCCACCTCAGCCTCCCAAAGTGCTGGGATTACAGGCATGAGCCACTGTGCCCAGCCAATCAATACTTTTTTATTGTTGCCAGTTTGATGGATATCACATCAAGAAAAACGTGGCCAAGCTGACTCACTGCTTAAGGGATTGGACCTGAAGTCATAATCTTGTATCTCAACATAGAAATTCATGGAGCTAACTGCAGCTCCCTCCTCTACCCCTGATAGAGTTCACCCTGTATCTGCTGTTGGTGCTGACCAGGAAACAGTGTAGTCTTTCCCGTTCACAGCTGAAAACACCAGCTCTGGAGTCAGGCTGGGTTATCCCAGATGAGATTTGAGTTTAGGAAGGGTAGATTTGATCATAAAAATATAGGAACAGGCTGGGCATGATGGCTCACACCTGGCCTGTAATCCCAGCACTTTGAGAGGGTGAGGTGGGCAGATCACTTGAGGTCAGGAGTTCAAGACCAGCCTGGCCAACATGGTGAAACCCTGCCTCTACTAAAAGTACAAAAATTAGCTGGGCATGGTGGCAGGTGCCTGTAATTCCAGCTACTTGGGAGGCTGAGGCAAGAAAATCTCCTGAACCCAGGAGGTGGAGGTTATAGCAAGCCAAGATTCACGCCACTGCACTCCAGCCTGGGCAATGGAGCGAGACTCTATCTCAAAAAGTAATAATAATAATAATATATGCGTGCGTGTGTGTCTGTGTGTATTTAAGCAAAAATATTGCATGCAATATAGTTATACTAAAAAATGATTCTGATAGGATTCTTATAAAATCAGATGAGATAATCTGTGTAGAGTGCTTAGCCAGGGGTCTGGTACATAGTTGGTGCTTCAGAAACCCAAATTTTTTCTATTCCTCTGATTTGTATACTCTTTACTGCCCCACTTTCAAAAGGCACTCTGGTCTTTTTACCTCTCCACCCTCACCCATTCCCTTTGGTTAGGAAAGCACCCTTCCCCTCCTTCTTTCCCCCTCTTCAGCAGGCCCTAGTTCCACCTAAGCCCGGTGATGTGTGGTGGAAATGTTGCTTCCTCTGGGAAAGCTCTGAGTTGCCTCCCAGCAGGGTTGGTTACCCCCACCCCAAACTTCCACGGCACCCAGTGCTTCCATGACATGACTTCATAACTCATGCAGCACCACAAGGTCGTTGCCTATCCCCATGTTTGGGCCCTTCCCTAGAGCTTGGGTCATTGAGAACAAGGATACTGTCTCACTCATGCTGGTCTGGTCATGACCTCGCACATAGTGGGTAGCAGGGGTGCATTGAATAAATGCCTAACTGAAGACAAATAACTTTTGTGCTTCTAGCCCTGTAACGACTAAGACTGCTTAGATTTTGCCTCTGGCTTTGAAAGAACAGTGTCTATATGTGGAATTTAACTGTAAAACTCCTATTGACTTTTCATTAGGTCGCGTATTTAAAATCCCAAATGGGACTGAAGATTTAGGGGCACAGCCACCAACACCTGAGTTCAGAGTGTAAAATGGAATCTTAAAGTGAAAAAAGGCGATCATTCTAAATAAGCCTTGTTCATGTATCTGACACCCCAGAATCTCTAAATAGAAATGAATTATGCTCTTTCCTTCCACCGAAGGGACTTGGCAGTAGTGAATCCCTAGATATCACATTGTCCATCGTCAGCCTTGAGCAATGCCTTGTGTGTGCCAAGTGCCCAGAAGCAATTCATTAAACTGAGTATTCTTCTGATGATGTATGTACACACCTTATAGCAGCACCAGCGTTAGCTCTAAAGAAGGTAGACACAGGAGAAATGATCACCTGGGAGGAAAAATAATTTATGGAAGACCTTGGCCAGAAGTAATGAGTTCAGTGACATTCACAATTACATATTTTTCTCTTTCGTGTTTTTCATTCAGGCAGAGTAAAACTCACACATGTGTAGATGATTGTCTTCTTTTCTGTGCACAGTATCACAGTTCTGCTCAGTCCATATTACTTGTTGGCTGAAAACCATAAAATCACCACTTTCCCAGCCCTTCTCCCTCTACTCTCTTCCCTCTAAACCAGGGATGTCCAGTCTTTTGGCTTCCCTGGGTCACTTTAGAAGAATTGTCTTGGGCCACACATAAAACACTGTAATACTAATGATAGCTGATGAACTAAACACATACACACACACACACACACACACACACACACACACACACACACACCCTCATAATGTTTTAAGAAAGTTTACTAACTTGTGTTGGGCTACATTCAGAGCCGACCTGGGCTATGTACGGGCTGCAGGTTGGACAGACTTGTTCAAAACTATTCTATCTGCCTTTGACCAGCGAATCATCACAAAGACAGTCCTCCCGTCTGAGAACATGACTCGCCTCTCAGAACATGTCCGGACTCCCACATCCTCGCCACCTCCCTCGCCTGCCGCCCCCACCACCCAGCACTGTGGTTCCAGAAGGCGCCCATGGTGGCTAACATGCCATTTTCATAAGTCTACATTAGCTTCAGTCTCTGGGTGTAGGCCAGCCCTGCTGGGTCACAGTTCAAGCTTAGAAGAATAGCCAGAATGCTGTAGGTGTGTCTGCAGTGACAGAAACTCCACCAATAGTGGCTTAAACAAAATGGAAGTTAATTTCTCTGTTATGCTGTGGTCTTGTTGCTTGTTGTCAAAGTTGGTATGGAAGGCTCACTGGTTGATAGTGCTAGCATATAATGTGTTACGCTTATAATGTGTTGCTGAAGATCAGATCTTTGGTTTCTTTATATCTATCTATCTATCTATCTATCTATCTATCTATCTATCTATCTTCTCAGACAGATATACAGATACATCTATCTGTCTGAGACAGAGTATTGTTCTCTCACCCAGGTTGGAGTGCAATGGTGCGATCTCGGCTCACTATAACTTCCGCCTCCCAGGTTCAAGCAGTTCTCCTGCTTCAGCCTCCCAAGTAGCTGAAGTTACAGGTGCCCGCCACCACACCTGGCTAATTTTTGGTATTTGTAGTAGAGCGGGGTTTCACCATGTTGGCCAGGTTGGTCTTGAACTCGCGACCTCAGGTGATCCGCCCACCTCAGCCTCCCAAAATGCTGGGATTACAGGGGTGAGCCACCTCCCCTGGCCCAGATGTTTGGTTTAGAAATTACACACTGGTTTTAGTGTGGAGGATCACTAGGGACTAAATTAGAAGCAAAGAGACTTGTAACTCAGAGGCTACTACAGTAGACTAGACAAGAGGCAGTGCTGATCTCAACCAAGGTAGTGTCAGGGGATGGAGGAAGGTGGCCGGAGTCCGCTGTGGCTTAAATGCCACTAACTTCACAGAGCCATGATTGTTTCCTCCAACTGGAATGACCTTCCCTTCTGACCCTTAGAACCAAAATACTTTAAGAATGTCTAGGCTGGGCATAGCGGCTCATGCCTGTAATCCTAGCATTTGGGGAGGCTGAGGCAAAAGGACTGCTTGAGCTCAGGAGTTTCAGAGCAGCCTGGGCAATGTAACAAGACTCTGCCTCTACAAAAAAATTTAAAAATTAGATGAGTGTGGTGGCATGTTCCTGTAGTCTCAGCTACTCAGGCGGCTGAGGGGAGAGAATGGCTTGAGTCTGGCAGTTTGAAGCTATAGTGATCCTTGTTTGTGCCACTGTACTCCAGCCTGGGCCACAAAGCAAGACTGTCTCAAAAAAAAAAAAAAAAAAAAAAGTAAAGTAGCACTCACTTATCACTTGCCTTCTCATATTAATTGATTCTGGAAGATAGCTTACCTTTCCTAAAAAGCTGTAAGCTGCTTCTTTTTTTTTTTTTTTTTTAGATAGAGTCTCATAGAGTCTTACTCTCTTGCCCAGGCTGGAGTACAGTGGCATGATCTTGGCTCACTGCAGCCACCACCTCCCCAGTTCAAGCAATTCTCCTGCTTCGGCCTCCTGAGTAGCTGGGATTATAGGTGTGTGCAACCATGCCTGGCTAATTTTTGTACTTTTAATAGAGATGGGGTTTCACCATGTTGGCCAGGCTGGTCTCAAACTCCTGACCTCAAGTGATTTGCCCACCTCAGCCTCCCGCAGTGCTGAGATTACAGACATGAGCCTCCACACCCAGCCCAAAGATATAAGCTTCTTAAGTGTTGGACCTTGATGTTATTTCTCCTTGATTACACAGTTACCACAAGCTGATCCTAAATTTCATATGAAAATTCTGAGGACCTGAACAACCTTGAAAAGGAATAATGAAGTTGGAAAACTCACAGTTTCTGATTTCAAATTTACTGGAAGTTGCAGTCATCAAAACACTATGGTACTGGCATGAAGATAAACATAAAGATTAGTGGATTAGAATTGACAGCCCAGAAATCCTCACATTTAGGGTCAGTGGATTTTTGACAAGGATGCCAAGACAATTCAATGGGGAAAGGGTAGTCTTTGCAACAAATGGTGCAGGGACAGCTGGATATCCACATGCAAAAGTGTGAATTTGGACCCCGACCTCACACCATATATAAAAATGAATTCAAAATGGATCAAAGCCCAAAGAAGACCTAAAACTAGAAAACTCTTAGAAGAAAGTATAGGCAGAAATCTGTGTGATCTTCTATTAGAAAGTGATTTCTTAGAAATAACATAAAAGCACAGGTGACAAACGAGAAAACAGATAAATTGTACTTTATGAAACTTGAATACCTTTGTACCTCAAAGGACATTATCAAAGAAGTGAAAAGACAACCCACCAAATGGGAGAGAATACTTGCAAATCCTGTATCTGATAAAGGTCTAGTATTCATAATATATAAAAAAAACTCTTACAATTAAATATTAATAATGAAAAGACAAATAACCCAGTTGAAAAATGGGCAAAGGATCTGAATAGACATTTCTCCAAAGAAGATATAAAAATTGCCAGTAAGCACAAGAACAGATGTTTAGCATCATTAGTCATTATGTAAATGCAAATGGAAACCACAATGAAATTTTACCTCACAGCTACTAAGATGGCTACAATTAAAAAGGTGAAAAATAACAAGTATTGATGAGGATATGGAAAGATTGGGAGCCTCATACATGGCTGGTAAGAATATAAGATGGTGCTTTGGAAGACAGTCTGCTAGTTTCTTAAATGGGTAAGCACATACAGTTACTGTGTAACTCAGAATTTCACTCCTAGGTATACATTCAAAAGGGATGAAAGATATCCACACAAAAACTTACATCTGGATTTTCATAGCAGCATAATCCATAATAGCCAAGAAGTAGCAACAGCCCAAATGCCCATCAGCAGATAAATGGATAAACAAAATATGATGATATATTCTTACAATAGAATAGTATTCAGCAATTAAAGAATGAAGCACTAATACAGGCTACAAAATAGACGAACCTTAAATACCATGCAAAGTGAAAGATCAGTAACAAAAGACTACATATTATATGATTCTATTTCTATGAAATGCCTGGAGGGAGAAATCTATAAGGTAGATTAGTGATTGCTTAGAATTAGGGCAGTGGGAGTGGGGGCAATGGCGAGGGGCTGCTAATGGATGAAAGCTCATTTTGGAGTGATGACAATGCCCCACAATTGATTTTCGTGACAGTCCACAACTCTGAATATAATCAAAACCACTGAATTACATACCTTCAGAAGATGAATTGTATTGTTTGTATATTTATATCTTAAGTTGTTATTAGTGGAGGGGAGATTATGAAAACGTCTAATTTTTAGGCTCCTTGGGGGAGCAATAGTGGAAAAAAAAGTTGAGAAACACATCATATTTTTAGTAAGATTGGAGATAAGAAACTACATTTATGGTCAGGCGTGGTGGCTCACACCTGTAATCCCAGCACTTTGGGAGGCCAAGGCAGGCAGATCACCTAAGGTCAGGAGTTCAAGTGTAGCCAATATAACAAAACCCCATCTCTATTAAAACAAAATTTGTCTGGGTGTGGTGGCACATGCCTGTAATCCCAGCTACTTGGGAGGTTGAGGCAAGAGAATCCCTTGAACCCAGGAGGCAGAGGTTGCAGCAAGCCGAGATTGCACCACTGCACTCCAGCCTGGGTGACAGAGCAAGACTCCATCTCAAAAAAAAAAAAGTAAAAAAAGAGACTAGATTTACAAGACCAGGACAACCACTTTCTCCTTTGGTGCTGTTTCATTCAGATATCAAAATAATAGCAGAGACATAGTGTTGTCTCTAATACTCACTCGGTGTTGACTTTTGAAGTCATCTGCTCTAGAAGAAAACTCTTTATGAGAATGTAATTATTCAGAAAGAACACAATTTGTCCTGAGTGCAATTTTGCTATACATTTTTTTAAATTGAATTTACCCACCGCGATTATTTTTTTAGGAATTCATTTAGAAGTACATTTCTTATACTCTCTCTTTTCCCCATTTTCTCTCTTACTGAGAGTTAAGAACAGTACTTATGCAACTCGCCTTGTCGTTTGTTTTGTATTTGTTCCCATTATAATTAAATGTATACTTGTTTACCTAACAAGATCTAATTTTTGTGCATTTGTGATTTTTTAATGTCTTGATTATTTTTATATAATGAAAGTAACTTATGCTCATAAAAAATGTCATTTTTGCAGGAAACTGAAATGTTTTCTGTCCTTCGCTTCCCCACAGACAGCTACTATTAACAGTTTTGCCATGATTTTCTAGATATTTTTGTCTCTGAACATACCAACTCATTGATTTATTTATAACAAAATTGTGTCATACATACTAGCTCTTGTAACTTCCTGTTTTCACTTACATCCCCCACTGCTCGCCAAGCCTTGCTCCCCAAACCTTAACAATGCCCCTTGTATGTATATCCATGACCACTAAATCCAGATCTCCTTCATTCTTTGCGATGCCTGTTCATTACTCTATACATATTATCCATTCCTTATTAATGAACATTTAAGCCAACTCAAATTTTTATATCTTCTCAATAATTGCTACAATGAATAGTTATCTTTTGCACACTTGAGTATGTGCCTGTAGGATAAATGCTGATGAATGGAATTGCTGGCTCCCTCCATATCATGAGGTTATTAAAGTTTGAATGGGTATTTCCAGTTGCCCCTTGAAAGGAGTTCTGATTGCCCCCTGAAAGGAGTTTTAATTACTGAGCTATGATCTTAACCATATACTTGATGCCGTGACTTGACTATTCTGTTTCCAACCTGCCGGTAGGGAAGAAGCCCCACTAACTCTGTTTCCAGAGACCATGTAGGGCTGGCTCTGGGAATTCTTGTCCTTGGCATGCTTCCTGCTCTGTGCAAGGGCCTAAGCACCATCTCATACATGTGTCCCTCTGTCTTCAAGACAGGTGTGGACTCCAGTCACCACAGCAGATGAGTTGTCAGGTAAACATGAGCTCTGGGCTAAGATGTCAACATGCAGACATGTGCTGTTCATCCCTGCATTTCTCGGGGACAGCAGCAGTGGCATTGGGGGCTAAGCTCCCTGAGAATGAGGGAAACGCAAGGGAGATCTCAGAAAACCCGAGACCCGCCTCCCTCCTCCCTTATCACTTCCCTGGGTAGGGGAGTGTTGGAAAGAGGGGAAAGGAAGGTATGCACATACTACATACTGGGCCCTTTAAATATGCGATCTCATTCATCTCACAGAATTTCCATAAAAGGAGATAAGGTGTTTATTTAGGGGATAGAAGACAGGTTCAGAGGGTAATGTGCACAGAGGACACCCCTAGTAAAAAGCAACCTCAGGTCCTCTGAATCTAGAGCCCACCTATGAATCTCCTTGAAAAGCCAACGGGCACCATCATGGGGGTATCTATTAGAATTATGGTGAATGTGGCTGCTTCCAGCCCCACCCTCCACTGAACTCCAGACTCAGATCCAGCTGCCCTCTGAACAGCCCAGCATGGAGGGATCATGAGTATATTGATAACTTTGGCAGTTTCTTCTCTTTTCATTTAGCATGGCAGATTGTACGTAGTTTTACGTGTACTATACTACCTTAATCATTTTGAGTGTACCATTCAGTGCCATGAAGTGTATTCTTATTTGTTGTGCAACCATCATCACCATCTGTCTCCATGGCTCTTTTTATCTTGCAAAATGGAAACTCTATACCCATTAAACAATAACTCGCCATCCTTCCCTCCTGAAAGCCCTGGCAACCAGCATTCTACTTTGTGCCTCTATGAATTTGACCACTTTAAGTGCCTCGTGTAAGTGACATCACACAGTATTTGCCTTTTCTGCATGACTTATTTCACTTAGCATGTATCCTAAAGGTTTGTCCATGTTGTAGCATGTGTCGGAATTCCCTTCTTTTTTATGGTTGAATAATATTCCATTGTATGGATATACCACAGTTTGCTTATCCATTCATCTGTCAGTGGGATTTGGGTTGCTTCCCTGTTTAAGCTATTGTGAATAATGCTACTGTTAACATAGGTGTGTGTCCAAATGTCTCTTTGAGACCCTGCTTTCAGTTATTTTGGGAACATACGCAGATAGAGAATTATTGGATTATATGGTAATTCTATGTTTAATTTTTGGGGGAACCACCATGTTGTTTTCCACAGTGGCTACACCATTTTTCATTCCCATCAACAGTGGATGAGGTTTCCTACTTCTCCACATCCTCACCAATACCTGTTATTTTCTGTCTCTTTGATACTGGCTGTCCTCATGGGTATGAGGTGGTGCCTCATTGTGGTTTTGATTTGCATTTCTCCAATGGCTAGTGATGTTGGGCACCTTTTTAATGTCCTTAGTGCCCATTTGTATATCCTCTTTGGAGAAATGTATATTCAATCCTTTGCCCACTTTTGAGTTGGGTTGTTTTAGTGGTTGTTGAATTTTAGGAGTTCTCCATGTACTCTGATATTAATTCCCTATCAGATATTTAATTTGAGAATATTTTCTCCCATTGTGTGGTTTGCATTTTTTTCTCTGTTGATAGTGTCTTTTGATGCGCAAAGTTTTAAATTTTCATGAGGTCCAATTTGTCTCTTTTCCCCTTTTTTTGCCTGTAACAATACATCAGATTTTATATTCAGAATGCGCTTTTGATTTCTACCTGTAACCTGTTTCTATCCTAGTCTTTTCCCTGTAAGTAAACAACATGACCAGTCTTCCAGTTGCTCAGATGTTTGGGAATTAATTTTGAGTCCTTCCTGTAACCAGTACAATGAGGATTTTTGTCAGTTCTACCTCCTAAATATCTCTTAAAGCCTTCTTATTAAATCTCTAATTTTTTTTGTTAGGACATAGAAATGCTATTGATTTTTATATATTTACTTTGCATCCAAGCTAATTTCTCTTATTAGTGCTAGGAGTCTTTGATGTTTTGTTTTGTTTTATTTTTATTTTTGTAGATTATTTGGGATTTTACTATGGAGATAGTCATGTCTTCTGAGAATAGACTGTTTGATTTCTTTCTAATCTGTATGCCCTTCCTTCCTTCCCTTCGCTTCCTTCCTTTCTTCCTGCCTATTACACAGACTAGAATTTCTAGTATGATGTTCAGTGAGAGTGTGAGAGCAGACCTCCTGTTCCTGATGTTAGGGAGAAGGCAGTCAGTCTTTCACCAATAAGTATGATCATAGCTATACTTGTTTATGGATGTACTTTATCCAATTAAGGTTGTTTATTTCTTTTCCTAATTCACAAAGAGATTTTATCAGACTCTGTATTTTAAGGCTATTTGGAAAACAACCAAGATACTAATGTCTGCCTTAATGAATATTGACAAAAATAAATCGTATGTCTCAGGGTACCACTGATGTCAGAATTTTGTAATTATCATTATAATGCTTTTTAATGTCCTTGAGTGTACCATTAAATTAAAATAAAACTAGGACCTCCAATAAAACTAGGAGCTTTCCACACCACTTTCCACTTCACAGCTTTCCACACCGCTCCTGCCATTCCTACCCAAGGCTTCTCTTCATGGGGGTCGGATGTGTGCTGACGTTGGGGTTCCTGTACTCTTGGCACCCACTTCTTGGCAGATACCTATCATCCACTTTGGAGACCCACCCAGAACAATCCTTCTCTGTCCCTCTTCTAAGTCATTTCTTGACATTTTTCAGAATCTTTCCCCTTGTTTCCCTACCTTTCTTCCTATCCTTTATATAAATTCTTTTTGTGAACACAGAACCCTGCTTGAGACAAGAACTCATTGAAGCTCTGTGTCCATGGGAAGGTTTCTGTTTTTTCTGTTCATGATGCTGGTGAGGTTGGCTTTTGGCTTTGGGTTCTCATATACGATGGGACTGTTGCCCAGGCTAGAGTGCAGTGGCGCGATCTTGGCTTACTGAAACTTCTGCCTCCTGGGTCCAAGCATTTTTCCTGCCTCAGCCTCATGAGTAGCTGGGATTACAGGTACATGCCACCACGCCCCGCTAATTTTTGTATTTTTAGTAGAGGTAGGGGTTTTGCCATGTTAGCCAGGCTGGTCTTGAACTCCTGACCTCAAGTGATCTGCCCGCCTCAGCCTTCCAAAGTGCTGGGATTATAGGCGTGAGTCACTACGTCTGGCCATAATGGGACTGTTTTTTAGTAAGCTCTGCTAAGTTGTGCTATGATCTTTCTTAATACTAAGTTGTTGTTAATATTGTAACCCTACAGAGATTCTGATATATGCAAATGAGAGCTTGTTAAAGATCATGCAAATGTTTGCATTAAATTTGGCTTTTTGTAATCTAGGATTTACTCTTTTATTTCTAAATTTTGAACTAAAAACTATTTCTGTCCCTGGGGAAGATTTTCATTCCTTCCCAAACAATTTACTGGTTGTTATGCACACACAGTGGGTCACTGACAAAAATGGGAGAATTCATTACACTTAGTGGGGTAGGATGTGGAAAGCAGACAGCTGACAGCTTTGCATTCTTGTTTGTACCAGACTCCAGACATCATTATCTTAGTATGAATTCTTACAGCCATTTCCAAGGTATGAGAATTATCATCCCCATTTCATACACAATGAAACCAAGACTCAGAGGAACCAAGGGATGTACCCAAGCCATGCAGCTTGTAAGGGGCAGGAGACCAACCCCAGGGCACACTCACTCCACCTCAGCTCTCGGGACTCCATGCAAGAGGTGTAGAAAGTGTTAGAAAAGCTACTCAAGAAAGAGGCTCATCTATTTTCTTTTTTTTTAACAATAAATAAATAAATACTTTTTTTGAGACAGAATCTCTCTCTCTTGCCCAGGCTGGAGTGCAGTGGCACGATCTCAGCTCACTGCAGCCTCCGCCTCCCAGGTTAAAGTGATTCTCCTGCTTCATCCTCCCAAGTAGCTGGATAACAGACATGTGCCGCCACACCCGGCTGATTTTTCTACTTTTTGTAGAGATGGGGTTTCACCATTTTGGCCAGGCTGGTCTTGAACTCTTGACCTCAAGTGATTGATCCACCTCGGCCTCCCAAAGTGCTGGGATTACAGGCATGAATCACTATGCCCAACCACCAGGCTCATCTTTGCTGGAGGAAATTCAGGGAAAATGAGCTGGATGTTGTTGTTGTTTTTTTTTTTAACAGATTATTGGGAGATATTGATGGTTTCCCTAAAAGCAGCATCCCTCTTTGTTTAGAAGCAAACTTCACGCTACTGTGTGTAATTCCCAGCTCTTCCTTCTTGGTTGCTTCCTAGATGACGTTTCCTTCCCAAGTAAGCCTTCCTTTTGAACTGCTCCTTCTTAACTTTTCTGCTTATGGTCATTAAGTCTTTGGACATTTTCCATACCTACCTCAGTTAGTATGCAAAGGGCTATGACTAATACCCTTGAAAATCAAGAACAGGAGATGCTCTGCACCCCAGTGTATTATGAAGCCCTCATCCTGTGCCTTGGGGCAGCCAAGAGAAGTCACCCAGAGAGCAAGGACCTTAGTTTGTGACCAGGTCAGTGTAGACAGTACCCTGAGCTAGGCCACCAAGTTCAAATCCCCTTTACTCCACTGGGTGTCAGAGGAAGCGAGTGGGTGCACACACAGCTCTGCAATCAGTGCGTGGCCTGTAGGAAGTGCTAGGAAGTATTGTCAGTGATTAAATATCCCAAAATCCCCAAGTTAGTGTGAACAGAAAGAAGAAGAAGTGAGAGGGGCACCTTAGAGGTCTTTAAGAAAACCCGGTGAGGAAAGTGGTGATGAATCAGCCTTGGGCCACAAGGGTCTCTTTGAGAGAGTTTGCTGTGTTCGAAGCCACAAAGGACTTGTCTTTCCTTAACTAGTATGGGAGAAGAACCAACCAGTGGAGTCTGAGAGAGGATCATATATAAGTCAACACAGATGCCTGCAGTCCCAGTTCGGCTAAAGAAGCAATGTCAATCAATGGCACCTTCGATGTGGACAGTGGGTGAATGAACCCCCAGCACCACCGAGAGAGAGGCTTCCTGGTCCATGGTACAGGCAGAACCTGCTTCTCCCCAAGGCTCCCTGCATTGGGCTTCAGGCCATGCAGCCACCTCCCATCTCTGGGACCAGTGGAATGGGCCCGGGAAAGACTGACTGATGGCTGCAGCAGGAGCTGGGGTCCGAAGTCCAGCCTGCTCAGCCTCTGGTAGAAGTATGTCCTGCCTGCTCCAGGGACTGAGAGTCCTCGTTTCCAGGGTGCTGGGGTTTGTCTGCAGTCCATGCTGGCCTCATGGCTGGTCTGAGCTGGTCCGAGCTGGTCCAAGCTCGTCCAGGGGCTCCCAGTCCAAACATTCATTCCAGCCACCTGGCTGGCTTCCTTAATCTTTAAGCCCTAGATATACGGGGCTAAAACCTTTGCATTCTTCTTTTTTTTTCAATGAAAATTATACATAAACTTGGGAAAAGGAAGGAAAGGAGGGAAGGAAGGGAGAGAGGCAAGGAAAGATCTGGCTTAATTTTCTTTTTTATGAAGACAGGATCTCACGATAGTGCCCAGGTTTGTCTTGGAACTCTTGGGCTCAAGTGATCCCTCCCACCTCAGCCTCCCAAAGTGCTAGGATTATAGGGATGAGCCACTGCACCCAGCCCACTAATATTTAATCTCAGGATTGACTTCACACCATCAACTCAGCAACATGAGGCAGGGGGCCGTGTAGACATTGAATCACTAAGGTGTCCTGAAGAAGGATGGGCAGAGGCTCCCACTGGACTTGTTGAGTTGGTTTTAGCACATGACTGCATTTTGCAATTTCCCTGTGCCAGATCGAGTGAATTTCTAAATTATTCTCTCTTAATTTTATGATAGTAAGTATTTAAGTTAGTTATTAAGTTAGTAAGCCTCTGGCTGTCTCAGGACATGACCCTCGCTCTTCCAGGGAAACCGTGGCGGAAGGAGCAGACGGAGGACCTGCAGCGAGTGCTCAGGACCGTGGACAGGGCCATCCCACTGGTCCTTGTCAGTGGCAACCACGACATTGGCAACGTCCCCACGGCTGAGACTGTCGAGGAGTTCTGCCAGACTTGGGGAGATGACTACTTTAGCTTCTGGGTCGGAGGTGTGCTGTTCCTGGTCCTCAACTCCCAGTTTTACGAGAACCCCTCTAAATGCCCCGGCCTGAAGCAGGCACAGGACCAGTGGCTGGATGAGCAGCTGAGCATCGCGAGGCAGCGGAACTGCCAGCACGCCATCGTCTTCCAGCACATCCCACTGTTCCTGGAGAGCATCGACGAGGATGACGACTACTACTTCAACCTCAGCAAGCCCGCTCGGAAGAGGTTGGCAGACAAGTTCATCCACGCAGGTAGAGGCCCTGGGCCACGAGTTTCAGGGAGGAAGGGCAAGTCTAGAGACGGCATTTCCAGATCCTTCTCCCATCCCTATGCAATGTGGCAAAAAGGGGGAGAGGACTAGGCCGGGGGTTCTGAGCCCAGCTCTTGGACTCGCAGGCCGCACGCCTGGCTACCTGATATTCCTGTATCTGGATTTCCTTGTCTGTAAAACAGGAATAGTAGTAGTAGCTTTCTTGCAGGATGGCTTTGAGGATTAAATGAGAAAGGCCTGCAAGACATGGAGAGCAGCCCCTAGCCTAAGTACTGAATGTGTGCCATAGCTGCTCGCACAGTTGAAGATCAGGGTTCTGGAGGTGGCGGGAGGGGTTTAGTGGGGAAGGAGACTGGGTGGTGCAGATGGGTGTGAATGTGGCTTGCACGTGCCTTGGAAGAAGGCAAGATGCCAGGGACATCTTTTCTTACTTCTCTGGGATGCAGGCCCTTGCTCAAGGGCAGACGATCTTTAAGAGCCAAGCTTCCCACCTGTCTTGATCAGCTGTGACCCAGGAAATCCTGAGATATGGCTTTAGTGTACAGTTCCTGGGCCCTCACCAGTTTTCCTCTGGCAAGGTGGATTAAGTTCTTCAGAATCAGGAGAGAGTAATGGATTTAGTCCCATCTTTTGCCTCCAGTCATACATGTGACACACGTGTGTGCACACAGAATGAAGACACTCCATTTCCGAAGGTCACACCTCAGCTTCTGATGGCACTCTAAGGCACTAGCCCACCCACCTCCTTTATCTTTGTGGCAGCAGCTACCATGGGCCTTTTAAGGGAAACATTGTGTTCTAGGCGGACTCCCTGGGTTACCAGTAACTTGACAGATTCCGATTTTGACAACTGTTCTGATTCTTCTCTTTATCATCATCCTTCCTTTCAGATCTTTCCAGGGCTTACTTCCTTTTTTTTGAGACAAAGTCTTGCTCTTTTGCCCAGGCTGGAGCACAGTGGCGCCATCTCGGCTCCACCTCTGCCTCCTGGATTCAAGCGATTCTCCCAAGCCGCCCGAGTAGCTGGGATTATAGGCCTGTGCCACCACGCCTGGCTAATTTTTGTGTTTTCAGTAGAGATGGGGTTTCACCATCTTGGCCAGGTGTTCAGTCGCTTGAGTTCCAACTCCTGACCTCAAGTGGTCCACCCGCCTTGGCCTCCAGAAGTGCTGGGATTACAGGCGTGAGTCGCCATACGCAGCCACCAGGGCTTACTTTCACCAAACACTTCAAGAGTTTAAATATATTTATTGTTTGTTATGGGTTAGTGGGAGACAGGTGGCCTGATCCAGTAGCAAATATTCATTAAAAAAGAAACGTTCTGATACTCTTCTTTTTGTCTTTGAGTATTACGTATGTTTGCATTTACTTGTGAAAAGTACAAAAGATCCTTCTGTATTTTCTTCTTTTTGGGGGGTTGAGGCGGGGGTGGAGGCAGAGTTTCACTGTTCCTGACGCTGGAGTGCAGTACTACAATCTTGGCTCACTACAACCTCTGCTTCCTGGGTTCAGGTGATTCTCATGCCTCAGGCTCCTGAGTAGCTGGGATTATAGGTGCTGACCACCATGCCCAGCTAATTTTGTATTTTTATTAGACACGGGGTTCCACCACACTGGCCAGGCTGGTGTCAAGTTCCTGACCTCAAGTGATTCACCCTCCTTGGCCTCCCAAAGTGCTGGGATTACAGGCATGAGCCACCGCAACTGACCGACCCTTCTGTATTTTCCAGACATTTGGGGAAAATCTCACATAATTGGAGACGTTTTGCAGCTGTTCTGTGGAGATAAAGTTAGAAAACTTCTACTAAGGCCTTTGAAATTTCACGCTATGCTTGAGCTGGTGCAGAAAACCATCTTGATGACAAGGAAACAGTGTCAAGATGGCATCAGCACCACCGTGGAGACTGTTCTGTAATGGAGAATAAAGCGAGAGAGAACATTTAATGCCACTGAAATGATTCCTTTCATATCCAATTTTCTTTTTTTTTATTTGAGGTGGAGTCTCCCTCTTGTCGCCCAGGCTGGAGTGCAGTGGCACGATCTCAGCTTACTATAACCTCTGTCTTCTGGGTTGAAGCGATTTTTCTGCCTCAGCCTCCCAAATACCTGGGATTACAGGCACCCATTACCACATCTGGCTAACTTTTGTATTTTCAGTAGAGACAGGGTTTCCCCATGTTGGCCAGGCTGGGCTTGAACTCCTGACCTCAGGTGATCCACCTGCCTCGGCCTCTCAAAGTGCTGGGATTACAGGCCTGAGCTACTGCAGCCAGCCATATCTAATGTTAAATGATGTGAATGCCATGTCCATGACTTCTCTGAGTTATTTGTTCTTGTCAACCATATTCCTGAGTGGTATGCAGTTCTGGGATTTTCCCATTGTAGGACAGCACCTCCAGATATCAACAAGACCCACAGCTCTAATATTTTCTATTTATTATTATTATTATTATTGAGAGACAGTGTCTTCTCTGTCACCCAGGCTGCAGTGCAGTGGTGCGATCATGGCTCACTACAGCCTCGACCTCCTAGGCTTAAGCAGTCTTCCTGCCTCTGCCTCCTGAGAAGCTGGGACTACAGGCACATGCCAGCATGCCCAGCTAATTTTTTAAATTTTTTGTAGAAATGGGGTCTCTCTGTGTTGCGCCAGGCTGGGCTTGAACTCCTGGCCTCAAGTGATCTGCCCACCTCTGACTCCCAAAGTGCTGGAATTACAAGCATAAGCCACTGTGCCCGGCCTCGACATTTTTTTTTTCTTGAGGTGGATTCTTACTGTGTCACTCAGGCTGGAGTGCAGTGCTGTGATCATAGCTCACTGCAACCTCGGATTCCTGGGCTCAAGTGATCCTCCTGCCTCAGCCCCCCAAGTAGCTGGTACTACAAGGGAGTGCCACTATGCCTGGCTAATTTTTTTGATTTTTTGTAGAGATGGGGTTCTCACTATGTTACCCAGGCTAGTATCAAACTCCTGGCTTCAAGTGATCCTCCCACCAGGGTATCCCAAAGCACTGAGATTATAGACGTGAGACACCACATCCCACCTCCCACTCAACTTGGACACCTTCTATATAAGGTTCTCCCCTCCTTCCTACACAGGTTCTTCTTCAGCTTCCCTCATCCCAGCACTTGTCAAGTGGATTTGTAAGTGTGGACTTGTCTGAATCCCTGCTCAACTCTCAGCTCCCTGCCAGCAGGGACAGGGTTTTACTCAGCTATGCAGTTGAGAGGCCTGGCTCAGATATTAGTTCATAATAAATGCTTCATCAGTATTTGTGGAATGAATGAATGAATGTCTTTGGGCCAGGCATGGTAGCTCCCGCCTGTAATCCCAGCACTTTGAGAGGCCAAGGCAGGCAGATCACCTGAGGTCAGGAGTTCAAGACCAGCCTGACCAACATGGCAAAACCCTGTCTCTACTAAAAAAACAAAAATTAGCTGGATATGGTGGCTCACACCTGTAGTTGCAGCTACTTGGGAGGCTGAGGCAGGAGAATAGCTTGAACCCGGGAGGTGGAGGTTGCAACGAGCCAAGATCGAGGTTGTAATAAGCCGAGATCGCTCCAGTGTACTCCAGCCTGGGCGACAGAGCATGTTCAGACCATTAAGTTCCCAACACATGGCCTCTGTGGCCTTTGGCCTTAGGGAAGCCACTTGTGCCTCTCTCTGCTCTGATCTCCAGTGTGGCTCTCCAGGGTCACTCAGCAGTCTGTCTCTCTCTTCCCAAGCACTCCCTCCCACTGCTTCCTCCCAGCACCAACTTCAGGTGTACAAAGACACCTCTTCTTGGCTACTGGCCTAAGGGTCTTCACCTAAACCTGCTTCACAGAGGAGACCAGAGAGAGATGAGAGCCCTTTTCACAATCCCCTGTCAGTTTCAGTGGCCTGCCAAACCAGGCCCTTTGCTGAGTGACCTTCCAAACACAGAACAAACCTTAGGCAACATCAGAAAGAGATATGAGTCTGCTGCAGGCAGAGAGACTTGCTGGGCTTGGAAACACAGGTAGGTGGGCTCTCCCGGGGGCTGTAGGCATCCATGACTCAGTTATGCAGAAAGTGGCTCAGGTCACAACAACGTAATTGGAACTCATTTTGGAAAGCCAGAAGTTCAAGTGATAATATGTAAAATTCATTAACTTAAAGGCTGGGATAAAATTGGGGGTGACGATGGCAGCTGGTATTTAATATTGCCTTTGGTTTTCTCCCCCCACATGGCAATATTATTCCCTACTACTATTTCAGTCTCATTTATCTCCTTGTTCTGAAATGCCAGTACTCAAAAATATGTCAAAAGCTCATCAGAATATCAGGGTAGCTTTTAATTATGATAATTGTGTTGTTATAAAATATCCTTTTAAAGAGCACATCTCTCCCCAAACCACTGTGGAGGTAAAACCCATCTTCCTTCCAGCAAGCTTAATGAATAATTCTGAATCATTGTGTGGGATGAATAAATGATTTAATAATGAGCATCAACAATCATCTCTCATTGTTGCATTAATTTTTTAAAACGGGATGAGGTAAACGAGGAGGAGGGTGTCACTGTGCAGTGGACCACCGGGAGCAGAGGAGTGTGCTGCGTGAATCGAAGGCTGCCAGCTTCCAAGCTCAGGTTTCCTTAGAAACAGATGCATCCTGTTTCTACTTTAGAAGCTCAGTGAAAAACCTTCTTTGTATGATAGGAAAACATTGTCAATAGCCAGTACAAATAAACAGTTATCAGGGCAGGACAGATGTATCAGTGTGAAGCGGCACCTGTTATTTTCTGTCTTCGTTTGCCCTGCGTGAGGATAATCAATTTCATCACATCCAAGGGATGCAGAAATTGGTTTTCCCCATAATTCTCCTGATACCTAGTTGGAGTAAAAAGGCAGATAGTAGATAATGAAATCTTGGCTGAACGTGGACATTGTCTCTGTCCCTCATGCCTCTTTCAGCAGAGGGTTAATATGTGACCCATTTAATATGGATTCCAATTTAGAAACTCAGTCTTAAAAAACAAAAGCTAGCTCTGTAACTGACCATGTTTCCCTTGATGTCTCGATACATTTTCTTTGTTTCCATTCTCAGCAGAGAGATTAGAACTGAGTATTAGAGAGCCCAGAGCAAATTTGGCAATTATGAAAAATTCTAATAAGTTGATCTTCCCTGCAAAAGTTAATGAGTCATTTCACAGAATTAGAGTTTCATTTCTAGTATTTATGCTTTTTTAGAAAATAAGAGAGAGAGAGAAGAGAAATCTTAGCCTGTGGTTATGGTTTTAAGATTTCAAAGTTTTGGCCGGGTGCAGTGGCTCACACCTGTAATCCCAGCACTTTGGGAGGCCAAGGTGTGTGGATCGCTTGAGGTCAGGAGTTCAAGACCAGCCTGGGCAACATAGTGCAACCCTATCTCTACTAAAATACAGAAATTAGCCAGTCGTGGTAGTGGCGCCTGTGTCCCAGGTACTTGGGAGGCTGTGGCAGGAGAATCACTTGAACCCTGGAGGCAGAGGTTGCAGTGAGCTGAGATAGTGCCATTGCACGCCAGTCTGGGCAACAGAGCAAGACTCCATCTCAAGAAAAAAAAAAAAAAATCAGAGTTTTAAAGAACAAAAAGGTCAGGTTCCCAGAATCTACTTTATAGGAAGATAAAACATCAAATTCTGCTTTGACTTCCTATGAGCTGTATTGCAATCACTTGTTTAGATCCTGATTCCTCCAGGAAGCAGAGGCTGAGCCTTATTCACCTCTGTAAGGCCAGCTCCTAGCCAAGACTGTCATATAGTAGCCACCCAATAAGTAAATAGTTGTTAATAGAATTGAATTAAGCGTGATTCAAGTCTACTTATCAGCAGGTAATATCGATATCATTTGTGAATTGGTGTTTATGAACTGACTTTTTATTTGGTTGGGTGAGGGACAGAGTCTCACTCTGTCACTGAGGCTGGAGCAGTGGCACAATCTCCACTCACTGCAACCTCCGCCTCCCAGGTTCAAGCAGTTCTCCTGCCTAAGCCTCCCAAGTAGCTGGGATTACAGGCCCACACCACCATGTCCGGCTAATTTTTATATTGATGGTAGAGACAGGGTTTCACTATATTGGCCAGGCTGGTCTCGAACTACTGACCTCAAGTGATCTGTTCACCTTGACCTCCCAAAGTGCTAAGATTACAGGCGAGAGCCACCGCTCCCGACCCACAAGCTAACTTTTGTATGGGAAATGCTTCACCTAGAGCAGGGGTCAATAGACCTTTTCTGTAAAGGGTCAGACAGTAAGCATTTTGGGCTTTGTGACTCTATGGTCTCTGTAGCAACTGCTCAACTCTGCCTTCATAACGAGAGCAGCCACAGACAATGCATAAACAACGGGGTATGGTGGTGTTCCAATAAAACTTTATTTATAAAAACGGCCAGTGATAATTTTTCAACCCTTGGCTTGGAGAAGTGTTCCCATTACAGGGTGACACTCTTGTTCTCCCCAGAACCTTGTCCACATTCTGTGTGTGTCTAGGTCCAGGATGGCCACATCCTGGCAACCCCATTGTTGCAACTGCCTGACTCACGGAAGGGTCTGCCCGGAACAAGCCACCTGTAAGTCCTCAGTAGAGGGCGTGCCTGGGTGAGGTACATGTTCCCCCAAAGACCAGGATGTGATTTGGAAATGGAGTGTGGATGAGAGGGTCCATGGTGCACGTAAGATATCTAATAATTGTGTGACCAGCTTCACATGTATTAGGAAAAATATAACTAGCTTATCAATATAAAGAAAATGAATGATCACCTGAGCTCAGGAGTTTGAGACAAGCCTGGCCAACATGGAGAAACCCCATCTCTACTAAAAGTACAAAAATTAGCCAGGCGTAGTGGCACACACCTGTAGTCATAGCTACTTGGGGGGCTGAGGCAGGACATTCGCTTGAACCTGGGAGGCAGAGGTTGCAGTGAGCTGAGATCTTGCCACTGCACTTCAGCTTGGGCGACAGAGCAAGACTGTGACTCAAAAAATAAATAAAAATTAAAAAATAAAGAAAATAGTTGAGTAAATAACAGTATGAGTACTGTACGGATAAGGCAAAACTTCTGGGTTTGTACAGGAGGAATTGGTGTCTGGGCTGGTGGGCGGGAGTCCTAGAACATGGCAGGTGAACAAACAGGATTTGGCTTCCTACGTGGTTGGGGATAAGCCACTGAACATTTCTCTGCCTTAGTTTTCTCACTTGTAAAATGAGGGTACTCACCCAACCTTGTAGGGTTGGTGCATCCCTTAAGGGGAGTCCTATATAAAATCATCAGGCTGGGCGTGGTGGCTCATGCCTGTATCCCAGCATTTTGGGAGGCCAAGGCAGTTGGATTACCTGAGGTCAGGAGTTCGAGACCAGCCTGGCCAGCATGATGAAAGCCCATCTCTACTAAAAATACAAAAACTTAGCCAGGCCTGGTGGTGGGTGCCTGTAATCTCAGCTACTCGGGAGGCTGAGGCACGAGAATCTCTTTTTTTTTTTCTTTCTTTCTTTTTTTTTTTTTTTTTTTGAGACGGAGTCTTGCTCTATCACCAGGCTGGAGTGCAGTGGCGCAATCTGGGCTCACTGCAACCTCTGCCTCCTGGATTCAAGCGATTCTTCCACCTCAGCGTCCCGAGTAGCTGGGACCACAGGCACGTGCCACCATGCCCGGCTATTTTTTGTATTTTTAGTAGAACGGGGTTTCACCATGTTGGCCAGTATGGTCTCGATCTCTTGACCTCGTGGCCTCCCAAAGTGCTGGGATTACAGGTGTGAGCCACCGCGCCCGGCCTACGAGAATCTCTTGAACCTGGGAGGCGGAGGTTTCAGTGAGCCAAGATCATGCCACTGCACTCCAGCCTAGGTGATAGAGTGAGACTCCTTCTCAAAAAAAAAAAAGAAAAAGAAAAAAAAAAAGGAAGTGACTTAGCACCATCTCTGGCTCATAGTGAGCACTCAGTAAGAGCGTGTTTGTTGTGATCTGTGATTCCAAACCATGTTGGGATCCCACCGTGGATAAATGTGCCTTATCCATTAGCTAGACCAGCACACTTTTCACCCCTGGGTTGCTGGCATCCTTTTTGAGGAGGTTTGTGAGAATCTCTAGGCAAGGACAGGCGGGCCTGGTTTGGGGACATGCCTGCTGCCTGCTGATATAGCTGTGTAGATTTAAAAGTGAAATGATGATCAACTCTGTTCACAATGCAAACTGTAGGAAATATAATTTGCATTATAGTTTAGTATAGGAAGTGCGCCAAAATTCTCTTGGCTTCTGGGATATGCGGGAAGACAGATGATTGCAGCCAATCTGATGTTTTTCAGGGTAGATGAGGAAGGCATGCTACTTTTAATTTTAAGAAAAGGGGGTACTGGTTTAAAAGGATGATAATCATTGAAGTAGGTGAAAAATTTTTATGGAATTTAATGATAAAATTTGATCTTTTGTTTATTTTTTTTAAAGCACACACCTGTTTCAAAAGAAAAAAACGCTTAGACAAAGTTCACAGTTTAATTGAGCAAAGAATGATTTGAAACTCAGGCAGCCCCTGAATCAGAATAGAGGCTCAGAAAGACTCCAGCACAGCTACATGGTGAAAGATTTATGGACAGAAAAAGGAAAATGACCTACAGAAATCAGAAGTGAGGTACAAAAACAGCCAGATTGGCTACAGTTCAGCATTTGCTTTATTTGAACAGTTTGAACAGTTGACTGCCTGTGATTGGCCAAAACCAGATGATTGGCAAGAGTATGTTATAGTCTGTTTACACATCCAATTCACTATGTATACAGAGAAACTTTTTGGCTGAAATTAAAATGTATAAGGAAGGCTGGGTGTGGTGGCACACTCCTATAATCCTAGAACTTTGGGAGGCTTGAGCCTAAGAGTTCGAGACCAGCCAGGCACCATAGTGAGACCCCCGTCTTTACCAAAAAGATTTTTTTTTTTTAACCAGGCATGGTGGTATGCACCTGTGGTCCCAGCTACTCAGGAAGCTGAGGTGGGAGGATCGCTTGAGCCCCAGAAGCCAAGGACGCAGTGAGCTATGATTGCACCACTGTACTCCATCCAGGGCAACAGAGCAAGACCCTGTCTCAAAAAAATAAGTAAATAAAAATAAAATATGTGAGGAGGCAGCTTGAAGCTCAACTTAATTTAACATACATCACCAATTAATATGTTAGTAAACACACCTTTCAATGTGTAATTTCATAGTCAGATTTTTTCCAAATCTAGCAAATGTGTCCATAGAGCACATTGCCAGGCCGAGGCGGGCAGACCACATGAGGTCAGGAGTTCAAGACCTCAGCCTGGCCAACTTGGTAAAACCCCGTCTCTACTAAAAATAAAAAAATTAGCTGGGCATGGTGGTGTGCACCTGTAATCCCAGCTACTCGAGAGGCTGAGGCAGGAGACTCACTTGAATCTGGGAGGCAGAAGTTGCAGTGAGTGGAGATTGCACCACTGCACTCCAGCCTGGGGTACAAGAGTGAAACTCTGTCTCAAAAAAAACAGGATTTTTTAAAAACTATCTCGGCCAGGCGCGGTGGCTCCTGCCCGTAATCCCAGCACTTTGGGAGGCCAAGGCGGGTGGATCACGAGGTCAAGAGATTGAGACCATCCTGGTCAACATGGTGAAACCCCATCTCTACTGAAAATACAAAAAATTAGCTGGGCATGGTGGCGCGTGCCTGTAATCCCAGCTACTCAGAAGGCTGAGGCAGGAGAATTGCCTGAACCCAGGAGGCGGAGGTTGCGGTGAGCAGAGATCATGCCATTGCACTCCAGCCTGGGTAACAAGAGTGAAACTCCATCTCAAAAAAAAAAAAACTATCTCAAACTCACCCCCTTTCTTTTTTCTTTCTTTCTTTTTTTTTTTAAGCATCCATAGAATCCAGAGCGTATGGGGGCTTATCAGCTTAAGGGAGTTTACCCTCTTTGTTTTATTTCCTAAGATTTAAACTTGAATTCATTTTCTCAGGTTTGGCCTGTTTTGGGTTCTGATCAATTCACCGTAAAACATCACACACTAGTCATTTAATATCTAATTCTTATTCACTATAAACCTATATAAAAGACCAACGGCCAAAGCTACATCTGGTGTGAAGTGATGGATTAGATTTCTCACTTTGGAGGTATTCTTAACAGTTGGGCTAATTAAAGTTAAAATCAAGTCCTGATGGTAAATATTTATAAATTGAGAATCTGGTATGTGTAAATGTATGCTGCTGATTCCTGAAGTTAAGTCAACATTTATTCATTTAGCAAATAGCATGGATCCCGTGCTAGGCACTGAGGATGGAGGGATGAACAAAACAGAGACGTTCCATCTCTGAGGTTGTAGATTGCTCTTCAACTAAAAATGCTTGTTTTATTTTGTTTTGTTTTCTTTGGTTTTGACAGAGTCTTGCTCCGTTGCCAGGCTGGAGTGCAGTGGCGTAGTCTAGACTCACTGCAACATCCATGTCCCTGATTCAAGCAATTCTCCTGCCTCAGCCTCCTAAGTAGCTGATACTACAGGCACCTGCCACCACTCCTAGCTAATTTTTGTATTTTTAGTAGCTGTGGAGTTTCACCATGTTGGCCAGGCTGATCTGGAACTCCTGACCTCAAGTGATCTACCCACCTTGGCCCCTCTTAAAGTGCTGGGATTGCAGGCGTGAGCCACCATGGCTGACCAGCTAAACATGATTTAATTTTTTAATTCCATCACAACATTTCAAAAAGGAGCCCCCAGTGAATGGGAAACAGCAGTGTCTGTTGAAGTTTATGAAATCAGAATATTATATCTTCTCTTTTGAGGTCATGTTTCAAAAATAGCAATTAGTGTCATTTTGAAATTAGCAGTGGGATTCCTTTGTAAAATTCCAGTATCCCCAGCTTAGTGAAATGCTCATTTCATCTACTAGTTCAAGTTATTTTTTTTATTTACTGCAGTTACCTTCACTTAAAAGACATTTTCCCCAACTATTACCCACAGTTTAAGGACAAATCTACAACACTGCTTTGTAAAATAAACTCAAAATTGCTTTAATTTCATTGCCTTTTAAATTTGACTTAAAAATGTTTGCATATTAATGGATTGATTTGGAAGTAAAAGAATAGCATGGTCAGGTGCAGCAACTTACTGCAGCACTTTAGGAGGCTGAGGTGGACTGGTCACTTGAGCCCAGGAGTTCTAGACCAGCCTGGGCAACATGGTGAAACCATGTCTCTACAAAAACCAAAAAAATGAGTCCAGGCATTGTGGTTCACACCTGTGGTTCTAGCTACATGGGAGGCTGAGGTGGGAGGATCGCCTGAGCCTGGAAGGTTGAAACTACAGTGATCCGTGATCCATGATGGCACCACTGCACTCCAGCCTGGGTGACAAAGTGAGACTCTGCCTCTAAAAGAAAATACCACTCATTTAGGTAAAGCCCCCTGGGTGCCAGGCACTATCCTATGAGCCCCTCTGTGGTGACTTTAAAAATGTTTTCTCCAGGTCTTTAGCCCAGTGTGGAAACTGAGCACATTGGTTGTAAGGAGCAGAGGCCCTCTAACTCTTGAGTCTATTTTAAATTTCACAGGGGTGGGAAGAGGAAAGGAAATATTTTTTCTCATGCCTCTCCCTTCTGTAAGCACTATGCTGTATGCAGTTGGAAGTCCAGGTGAGGGGACTGTTCCTTGGCCACTGAGCCTCCTCCTGGGCCGCCCTGCTTGGTAGGGCCCTATGGTCTGTGCTCTGTCTCCCTGGGAACCGTAATATTCTCCGATCTCACTCCTCCATGGTGCCACTGAAGGCACCGAATAAAGCAGTTTCTCTCCCGAAAAATGCAGGAGATGAACAAGTTTCTTGAGAGCCATGGTCAATATTCACTTTTTTTTTTTTCTGAGACAGGAGTTTCGCTCTTGTTACCCAGGCTGGAGTGCAATGGCGCGATCTCGGCTCACCGCAACCTCTGCCTCCTGGGTTCAGGCAATTCTCCTGCCTCAGCCTCCCGAGTAGCTGGGATTACAGGCACGCGCCACCATGCCCAGCTAATTTTTTGTATTTTTAGTAGAGACGGGGTTTCACCATGTTGACCAGGATGGTCTCGATCTCTTGACCTCGATATTCACTTTTATCTTTATTCACATTATTGTCAGCGGCTGCTCCCATAGGGTGGCAAACCTACACCACAACCCCACAAGGTAGTGGTATTTTTTCCATTTTGTTGACAAGTAAATTCAGGTCCTAGAGGCTGAGTTGTTCATTCAGGTCACAAACTACGAAGCAAGTGCAGGGATAGCTGAGGTTTCTGTGGGGATCAGATGAAAGAATCCAGTACCTTGAGACAGTGTCTGGCTCCCAGTAGGTGCTCAGTGATGGTAAACCCCTGTTCTTATCATTATCATCATTACTGAAAAACATTTTCAATGATTGAACATGAAAAGGAGGCGTAAGGGACACAGTGTCTGATTTTCCTGGAATTGGTTCCCCTGACCCACTGCTGAGTGTTGCCATTGGGAACCGAAGTCTTCCTGGTAGCGTTTGTTCTGTCACTCTGCTGCTCACCACTCCGGGGTCCCATGGCTCCGTAAAGTGCCACCAGTGGGCACTAAAAACCAACCTCCTCGAGGGTGGGTTTGACTCCAGTGGTCATTTAAAACACAGTGGATGCGGCCGGGCACGGTGGCTCATACCTGTAATCCCAGCACTTTGGGAGGCCAAGGCAGGCAGATGACTTGAGGTCAGAAGTTTGAGACCAGCCTTGCCAACATTGCGAAACCCCATAGCAACTAAAAATACAAAAATTATCCAGGCGTGGTGATGCGTGCGTTTAATCCTAGCTATTCAAGAGGCTGAGGCAGGAGAATCGCTGGAACCCGGGAGGCTGAGGTTGCAGTGAGCCGAGATCGCACCACTGCATTCCAGCCTGGGCAGCAGGAGTAAAATTCCATCCCCCTCAACAAAAAAAAAAAAAAAAAGAAAAGAAAAGAAAACACACACAGAGGACACTATACTAGTAAAATAATAATGACTACTTAATAAATAGTATGTCACAGAGACTGTTACTCTGATTTTGTAGACAAGGAAACAGCAATCCAGGGAGATAAACTGTCTTCCCCAGCATCACCTAGCCGTGAAGCGGTGGGCCTGGGCTTGGGGCCTGGGCAGTGGCCCTTAGTTCCGTGTTCTCAATGAGAATTGCTGTTGGGTTCCCAGAGCACTTAGATGAGCAGAATGCTCCATGGGCATGGGTGTTGATGGCAAGTAGAGAGGAGTCGGGAGGAGCTGGTATAGCGACCACGGAGGCTCAGCACCAGGATGTCCAAAGGGATCTGCCAAGTGAGGGTCCCAGGAGCCCCCTCGGCATGGAATACAAGGGTGTGGAATTCCCCTTTGGCCTCAGCAAGCAGGAATTTTTCTTCCATAGTTAGCCTCTCCGTTCATCCTTTGACCTTGAGTGTGTGAATTGTTTCTTCTGCAGACAAAGATGCTTTTGATGTTGTCTTTCTTACCTTTTTTTTCTTCTTCTTCTTTTTTGGTAGAAACAGGGTCTCACTATTTTGCCTGAGCTGGTCTCAAACTCCTGAGCTCAAGCAATCCACCTCCCCCAGCCCCTCAAAGTGCTGTGATTACAGGTGTGAGCTACCACGCCTGGCCTTTTCTTTCTTTCTTTCTTGAGATGGAGTCTTGCTCTACAGCCTAGGCTGGAGTGTATGACCTCAGCTCACTGCAACCTCTGCCTATCGCTTGAAGCAATTCTCCTGCCTCAGCCTCAAGTAGCCAGGACTACAGGTGCTCCCCACCATGCCCGGCTAATTTTTGTATTTTCAGTAAAGACTGGGTCTCACCATGTTGCCCAGGTTGGTCTGGAACTCCTGAACTCAAGCGATCTGCCTGCCTTGGCCTCCCAAAGTACTGTGGTTACACACGTGAACCACCACGCCTGGCCTTCTTCATGGTGTCTTTCATGAAACAGGGAGGGATCTGTGCCCACTCCCGCAGATTCTGGCCAGTCCCTCACGGATTCAGGCCCAGGTGGTCTCATTATCTTAAGACTATGGCTGCCAAAAAATAAGCTCACCTAAAATGCAGACTGTGGCTACAGAAAATGGTGATAAAATAAAAACAAATGTTGGTTTGAGGAATTGTCTTGAGAAAAGAGACAAATTATGGCAATCAGTTAATTTCAACTTGTATTTGATAAAATGGTTATTACTGCCAGTATAAGCCAACTCAGAATGAATGGAAAAGTAATCAAGTGTCAACTTGGTTTCCTTGGGGTAAATGATCTGAAAAAATTCTTTGACAGCATCCTGTAGTTTACATTTAACGTTGGCAGCGGCATTATTGAGGCTTATTTTCAGATTTCATCAATCTTCCTAAGGGTCTGTTTCTGAATCTGTCAGTAATCTGATGATTGCCTTCTCAGGAGCTAAGGTGGGCATGTATGTTTACTCCGAGAGAGCCTTATTTGCCGATGACCTTCCCAGTGTCATTTTCTTCAGCTCTTTGTGAAATCCTGCATCTTTTCTGTGATTTGTGGTCACATATACAGATGCAGTCTGGTTGCACAGCTTGGGGGATCTGGGTTAGGCACTTGGTTTATAAGCAGTCCATTTACAAGCAGTTTCTTGTTAATAAGAAATGCTGGCTGGATGTGGTGGCTCTCACCTGTAATCCCAGTGATTTGGGAGGCCAAGGTGGGAGGATCAGTTGAGGCCAGGAGTTTGGGTGACAGAGCAAGACTCCATCTCAAAAAAAAAAATCCCAGAATGGGACTCCAGGACTCTTTACAGTTGTTTCTTACTACATAAATTTCTCTCCCCATAAATCACATGTGCAGATGTTCAAGTAGTTTGCTTGCTACCTATTGAATAGGACTGTGGTTCCTCTTAAGAATGTGTGAGTGTGGTGGTGCATACCTGTAGTCCCAGCTCCCCAGAAGGCTGAAGTGCTAGAATCACCTGAGCCTGGGAGGTTGAGGCTGCAGTGAACCATGATTGCATCACTGCACTCTAGCCTGGTAGATAGAGTAGGACGCTGTCTCAAAAAAAAAAAAATCCGGTATGAGTTGTGTGGCACCTGCTGCCCTTGTGACTTTCACGTTAGTGACATTCCATTCATCCTTGCTTCTTCCTTCCCTTCTTCTTTCATTCTTTTGTGGTGGTTGGTCCTTTAATTTATAACAACCTTTACTTCATGACTGTATCTTCATAAAATCACTCCATCAAATGTCTGCTTTTGAGGCATCTGTTCAATTCATTGAGTATAAGTTTGGGGATTGCCCACTCTGTGCCAAACTCAAAGGAAACGTTTTTATGTGATTAATCCATCAGTACACAGGAGTATTGTGACCTGGTGCCTCTGTTTTCTGTCTTCCTGTCAGGGTTATGGAATAACCATTTTCTCGGCTCACTGCGACCTTAGCCTCCCGAGTAGCTGGGATTACAGGCACCTGCCACCACACGTAGCTAACTTTTTTGTTTTTAGTAGAGATGGGGTTTCACCATGTTGGCCAGGCTGGTCTCGAATTCCTGACCTCAGGTGATCTGCCCACCTCGGCCTCCCAAAGTCCTGCGATTACAGGCGTGAGTTACCGTGCTGGGCCTAGGAATAACCATTCTTAATCTTGTTGAAGTCACTGACAATATGGCCAAATCCCTGGCCAGGCCCTATCCCTAGAAGGTGCACATTGCTTAAAGGTAAAGCTAAGGCCCTCTTGCAGAGGGAGCAGTTCAAGGGGAACTTGGGCTATCATTATAATATTTCTTTTTTTAAAAAAAAAAAAAGCAGTTATTGCAAGATGCTAATATTTGTTATCTCTGGGTGGTGGAATTGTGAATGTTACTTTTTTTTGTACTGACCGTATATTTTAAATTTCTCAAAACATGAAAAAAGAATAATATTATAAGCAGAATCCCTGTAGTGGAGTAAGTATAGGTCAAGAGTTGGCCAACAGTTGCTGTAAAGGCCCTGATTAAATAGTTTAGGTTTTATAGGACAAGAGGCAAAATTGAGGCTATGATACAGGTACTTACGTAAACCTCAGTGCAGCCATTTGTGATAGAAATGTGAGAAGCATTCTTAGCTCACAGGCCCTGTCAGAAAGTGAGCGATGGGCTTCAGTTTGCCAGCCCCTGGTGCAGGTACTGAATCAGTCACCACTGACGCTTATATTTAAGGATCCTAGTTACAGAGTCATCAATTCTTTTCAAAAAATTATGCTGCTTCACATTTTCCGCACATAACCTCTTCAGCCACAAGTGAAAGGCCACAATCTAAATCAAAGAGAGGAAGTGATTGTCTTTGTTTTCCAGTTGCCAACATATCGGGTGATTTAGTGACTGATGCTCTGCCTCTCATATCTGTTGTCCATTTCTCACTTCCGAATTGCCTCCAAATTGTCACATAGACAGGGCCCAGGGTTACTAAGCCACCTTTCCCGTCCCAGTGTCCTCCCCTCTCTGATGAGGAACGGGCCACAGCACTCACTACGTTTGAAGCTGTGCGTGACTTTGTCCTACTGAACGGAATGGCTTGGGAAAGCAATTTCACAGGAGTAGAAACAATGCAAGATTACCGGCAAAATTATATTCCAATGGAGTCTCACTGAATGCCACCCAGACAAGGAAACCCTCTGGGACCTCTTGGAGAACAGGGGAACTCTGTTATTTTGTAGGAGTTTCCAAAGGCCAACTTACATAGTGTTTGTTCACAAATGGATTCTTGGACATGGTGGCTCATGCCTGTAGTCCCAGCTCCTGGGGAAGCTGAGACAGGAAGATTGCTTGGGCCTAGGAGTTCATGTCCAGACTGGGCAACATAGCAACCCCATCTCATAAAATATATATAGAATTAATGAACAAGCAGTCTTCAAGAAAAATGGATTACTGGCCACCCCAAAAGGAGAGTGACTATTCTAACTAGTATAGGATATTATCAATAGCATCATTTCCTTCAGGCTGTACAGAACAGGTAACTCCCATCACCCAGCTCATAGAATAAGGAAGTTCTCTGTGTGGACAGAGGGCCACAGGTGGCTCAGGCTTTCAGCCTGGCTGAACACATGACCAGGATCTCTCTGTGTGCCTGCTGTGCTTCCCCGTCATGACCCGTTCCTTAGGCTGGACTTCTCAGCTGGCCGACGCACTTCTGCACGTCATCTTCACACTTCACAACCCCAGAGGCAGAAAGGGGGACTTTTTAAAAGAAACATCACCTTTCTCAGATGCCCCGGTGGTTTCCTCCTAAATCTCTATATCCAGACCTGTGCTCCTGCCCAGACCCTGGGTGGCAGTGGGAGGAGAATGCTCACAGCTGCATCCATCCTGGTTTGAGGAATGAAGTTCGTGGCCTCCCTGAGCTTTATTGCCATCCTGATTTGGGGAATGAAGCTTGTGGCCTCCCTGAGCTTTATTGCCATCCTGGTTTGGGGAATGAAGCTCGTGGCGTCTCAGAGCTTTATTACCCAGAATAAAATCAGGAGGAAAAGGGAGGGTATGGATATTGAGAGGCAACCAGCACTGTCTCCAAAGACAAGGAAGAAAAGTGCCCCTGTCCACACTTTATTCCAAACACAGTGCCAAGAAGCATTGGATGCCCGGCATGTGTGACAGTGAGTAAGCCAGGGGTTTAAACGCATCACATCTGAAACAGCAGCCCCAGGAGGGCTGTTATTATTATTTGAGAGGGAGTCTTGTTCTATTGCCCAGGCTGGAGTGCAGTGGCACAATCTCGGCTCACTGCAACCTCCATCTCCTGGGTTCAAGTGATTCTCTTGCCTCAGCCTCCTGAGTAGCTGGGACTACAGGTGCCCATCACCATGCCCGGCTAATTTTTATGTTTTTAGTAGAGCTGGGGTTTGACCATGTTGGCCAGGCTGGTCTCAAAGATTCACCCACCTCGTCCTCACAAAGTGCTGGGATTATAGGCGTGAGCCACCATGCCTGGCTGAGGGATCTATTGTCCCCTTTTCAAAATTGAAGAAACAATGTTCAGCGAGGTGCAGTCGCTTGTCATTTGGCATTTAAGTAACAGGACCTCAGTGCTCATTCCACTCTCTCCAATTTCCACCCTCTTGTGATAAGGCCTCCTTTCATAAGGAACATAGTAGTTCTTTTGTAAAATCAGAAATTATGGAACTCTCACTTCCCTTTGATAATATTGGCAAAGATGGGAGATTCGGGTTTCTCCTCCAGGATACTAAAGTATAGCCTCTGAATTGCCACAAGTTTTATTTATTCATTCACTGTCCATCCATCCATCCATTCATTTATCCAGCAGTCTAAACAGCCACTCTCTGCTATTCATCCTGGAGATGGGTATTCAGTTAAACACATGTGACCTCTGCCCTTTGGGAGCTCATCAACCAGTCAGGGAAACGAAGGTGGGAGCCAGAAATCAGGGCAGAAGTAGAGGAATGTGCAAGGAACAGGATGAAGAAGCAGCAGCCCTGTCTACCTTGACCAGGGATGCTTTCCCACTGGAGAAAAGGAATGAGCAGGGCCTTGAAGGATGAATAAGAGTTCATCAGGCAAACCGAGGCAGGAAGAGGGCACAACATGGGCAGAGGCTGGAGCCACAGAACAGCTTGTCCTGTACCAGCGCTGACACTGGAGTTGCTCAGTGACTGGACTAGGCTCAAGTGGAGGCATTGTGTTTGATCACACAACAACGTCTAAGGGGATGGGGAATCCTCAAATTTTACTTGAAGAAGTGGCACAAGTGGGTTTTGCTTTTTTAAAAAAAAATTAGAGAGATGGGGTGTGCACTTGATCACGTCGGGGTCACCACCTGAGGAAGTCTGAACTGCAGACCCTGACTCAACGACACATGAATGAATGCAGTCTCACACCATTACAGTGATTCAGGAAGGCTAGGGATGGCCGTTGGCTGCTTTCAGAGGGTCAAATGCAACCAATCGACCCAGACCCTCTGTCTATCCACACAATTATTCGCTCCAGATTTTATAACAGAGGTTCTAAGTTAACACACTTGTGGATGATTAACATGGGTAAGAGAATGATTTTACAACTAGTAAAAGCTTCAGGTTCCGGGGCCCAGAGTAGTAACAATGGGGTCTCACTCTGTTGCCCAGGCTGGTCTCAAACTCCTGGGCTTTGGTGACCCTCCCACCTCAGCCTCCCAGAGTGCTGGGATTACATGCATGAGCCACCATGCCTGGGTTTTGCATTTTAGAAAGATGGCCCTGCGCAGTTTACCCGGATGCATTTCCTCTTGGTTTTGTTCAGGGCACTAGCATGGCAGGCTGAAACACTCCTCCTCCAGACCCCCATACAGCTGGGTGTGGCCACATGACCTAGTTCAGGGGTTTAGCAAGTGGGGCTTCCAGAAAGACGTTTTGTTGGCCATTTCCTCTTCTTCCACCTTGGAACTTGGACCCAGTGCCCGGAAGCCCTGCAGCCATCTTGCAGGCTTGAGGTTAGAAGCTACAAACTGAGGAAGGCAAAAACAGAAAGATGGAAGGAGGCTGGATCATTCGTGAAATCCTGGAGAGGCTGCACGCACCCGGGACTCACCTCCTTTCTTTTTATGGGATACATACATCATAATTAAGCACAAATACAGCCTTTACTTATTTAAGCCACCATAGCCACTGACAGCTGAATGTCATACAGGAGATGAGACAGCCAGGAAGACCACACCGAGGGTGGAGAAGAGATGGGGGTAAGCGTGTTCAGGCAGCCAGGCCAACAGGATGCACTGACCAGGCGGAGGAAGGGAGTTTCAAGTGGCTCCCTCATGCCTGGGTTGGATGACTTCGTGGTGCTCCAGTTAAACCCACACGAAGAGGGGTGGGCATTGGGGCAAAAGAAGTGAGCGGGTTGAGTTTACAAGCTTGCGAGGATGTCAGGAAGAGAGGTCCACAGAGCCTAGGAGCCGACCGTTGGCTGAGAAATAATTCTGAATTTTTGGCAGGTGGAGGTGGTTGAGGTTATAGCAGAAGCTGTGGTCATCACGGAGAAAGAAAGGGCCAAGAGGAGGGGAATGGACAGAGCCCGGGGAAGGCCACGATTGAAAGGGGTTGTGAGGTCAAGAGATCGAGACCATCCTGGTCAACATGGTGAAACCCCGTCTCTACTAAAATGGGCATGGTGGCGCACGCCTGTAGTCCCAGATACTCTGGAAGCTGAGGCAGGAGAATTGCTTGAACCCAGGAGGCAGAGGTTGCGGTGAGCCGAGATCGCACCATTGCACTCCAGCCTGGGTAACAAGAGCGAAACTCCGATTCAAAAAAAAAAAAAGAAAGAAAGAAAGAAAGGGCTTGTGGAAGTTGGGGATTTATGCAGGAAGAATAAGCTGTTAACTGGAGGAGGAAGTGCCTTGAAGCCCAGAGGTAAAGAAAAACACACATATTTCATGAATGTGTGTTCTTTAAGGGATCATCACCTTGCTCCTGTTATTCATGTGGAATCTGACTTACCCAAGACCCTCACGTGTTGATGATTGCAGTATCCCCTTCTTGACGTTCCCTGGCTCAAGTCAGAGGCAGGGCACTTTCTCCCTAGCAAATTTCATCTCGAACAAATTCTGCAAAACATTTTCCTTCCATGACTGGCCACCACCTCTGTCTACCTCGAGTATTTTTGGATGGATTTCCAATTTGATACATGAACATTCTGTCAGTCAAAACAATCTTTTTAATGAGCCTCTTGTCCTGACAGCTGTGTTTAAGATAGGGCATGGAAATCTAGAAAATTGTCCATTCTGGATTGAAACCTTAATGTGTGCCCCACGCTCCATTTCACACACAAGCTGCCATCTTCTTTTAAAAATAAAGAGGAAATTATGAATAGTGAGAAAGATGTAATTTGTGCAAATGAAAAGAAAAAGATCTTCTGATCAGATACTTAGAGAAGGATGAGAGGAAAGTATAATTATTGAGTGCTGCCTGAGTACAAGACACACAGCTTCCTGCTGTGCCACCCAGGGCGTGTCTCTGATTCTCATTTGATCTTCCCAGTGGCCCTGGGGCTGGTTGATACTAGTCTTGCCTTCCAAATGAGGAAACTCAGGCTCACATATGTTGCTGCCCGTGCCACACCTACACAGCTCAGCAACAGCAGAACTGAGGTTCAAGCCTGAGTCTCCCAACCCCTAGCTCCCACCCCAGGCTCCCGCTGCTTTTCTGGCAACCAAATATTAGTATTAACGAGATATAGCCCTCCTGTTGTATATTCTACAAGTTGTAAATTTGTATGTCATCAAGAAGGGGAAAAAAAATAAAAAATTGAACATAGCCTCTCATGTAATAAAGGGGCCAGGTGCGGTGGCTTATGCCTGTAATCACAGCACTTTGAGAGGCCAAAGTGGGCAGATCACCTGAGTTCAGGAGTTCAAGAGCCACCTGGCCAACATAACGAAACCCCATCTCGACTAAAAATACAAAAATTAGCCGGGTGTGGTGGTGGGAACCTGTAATCCCAGCTACTTGGGAGGTTGAGGCAGGCAGAATTGCTTCAACCCAGGAGGCAGAAGTTGCAGTGAGCCGAGATCACGCCCCTACACTCCGACATGGGTGACAGAGTGAGACCCTGTCTCAAAAAAAAGGGTCAGTGAGTCTGGAGGTTGGAGGAACATAACTAGTCCTCAAGTCCAGGGTAGCAAAGTGATGCTATGCTATAATAACACTCTCAAGGCTGTGGACTCAAGAGGGCAGCCAGGTACCTCCAAGCCCTGGAGAGTGATTATTTCTCAATACTGCTCTTTGCTTTGGAGCATGAGAGCACATCCTCATGCCCTTTCTAATTCTAAGTGGGATGCAATGCGGTGGTTGGAAGTAGGAAAACGTCACGTTATGAACAGGAACGTGGGCCCCCCTCAGCTGCTTCCAGGTGTTGGTGTGATGACTGTGACCTCTGAACCTCTTCCATCCACTCTTTCTCAAAACTTGTGCAGCAGAACTATTTCTGTCCTGGTTAAGCTGAAAGTGCACAGCCCTCGGTGTTCTCTTGGCCACTTCTGTGCCATCCCCATCTCCCACATTCTTAATTTTAATTCAGAGAAGCTTTGAAAAGGGAAGGATATAATTGTTATTGATCATTAATCAGGTGAGGCAAGAAAAGTATAATTTACATGCTGTCTTAGTTGGTTTTGTGCTGCTATAACAGAATACCTGAGACTGGGTAATTTCTAAAGAACAGAGATCGATTTCTTGCAGTTCTGGAGGCTGGGAAGTCCAAGACCAAGAGGCTGCCTCTGGTGAGGGTCTTCTTGTTGTGGCATCCCTGACAAGAGTGAGGAGGAAGGGGGACTGGCCAAACTCATTCTTTTTTTAAATCAGGAAGCCACTCCTCTGATAACAGCATTAATGCATTCAAGAGGGCAGAGCCCTCGTGACCTAATAATCTCTTAAAGGCCCACCTCCCAGGACTGAGTGCAGTAGCTCTCACCTATAATCCCAGCACTTTGGGAGGCTCAGGTGGGCAGATCACCTGAGGGCAGGAGTTCGAGACCAGACTGACCAACATGGAGAAACCCTGTCTCTACTAAAAATACAAAATTAGCCAGGTGTGGTGGCACATGCCTATAATCCCAGCTACTCAGGAGGCTTGAGAATCACTTGAACCCAGGAGACGGAGGTTGCAGTGAGCCAAGATCGTGGCATTGCACTCCAGCCTGGGCAACAAGAGCGAAACTTCTTCTCAAAAAAGAAAAAAAAAAAGGTCCACCTCCCAATGCTGCCACATTGGGGATTAAGTTTATAACACTTAAACTTTGGGGGACACATTGAAATCATAATACATGGCTATTCTTTAGGGGAGGAAATGGGGGTGGAGGAAAGAATCCTTAAAGCAAAGAAATCCCTTCAGGTTTTAAAATATGAGTTGGTTTTAGGTGAAGGTCATTTTAACAACTGGACCATCGCTTCCTACCCAAGCAAAACATGAAAAAGAAAGAGGAGGAAAATCTCAAGAGGAGGCTGTGAATCCTAAGCCAGATGCTTTATATCACATGGATCAGACATGTGAGCAAATGGCCTGAAATGACCAAGCATATAGGTGTTAATGTGGCACCCATAAGAGGAAACAAGGCTTGAACCCAGGTTTCCAGCAGGATTCAACCCAGGAGCATCTGGACCATCACAGTGAAATCCTTGAGAGGCTCAGCTCCGCAAGAAGATATTGCTCCCACAACCTACCCCAGGTCTCACAGGGGCAGAGCTGCTTGGCTTGAGCACTCTATCACTCACAAGTGTCTCTTCTCATGCTTATGATACAGTAAGCAGGAGTAGATGGGCTTCTCCCGCAAGATCCAGGCCGGAGGGGCTGTGCAGATAATACTCCTTCTTTGCTGGGGCAGTCTCTGCCCCTAGAATCCTGGATGCTCTCTAAGAAGCCATAGTAACTATGTGTGTCCCCCTGCATGTGAGTAGTCCTTAGAGGGCTGAAAGACTCTGAACTCTCCTGACCTCCCAGTTTACAGTATTTTATTATTAAAATATAGAATGTTTATCTCACAGCCTAGATTTTACATAGCACTGTAGGGGCAGAGGGAAAGCTATTGCTCCACTTTCTGAAGGTGCACTACGGAAATGAACTGACAATAAGCGGGTGAACAGGAGAAGCAGCATACAAATGTATTAATGTGCTGAACTTGAGAGCCCTAGAAAAATGAGACTCAAGGGGCAAATGGTTGAAGCTTATGTACCCTCTTCCTGGGGGAGAGGGGGATGGAAGAAAGTAGGCAATTTTGAGCAGTCATAAATGATTTTTAGGGGAATTGAATGGGCCTAGGAAGCAGACATTATCTTGTAAATGATTGTTGTAGGAAACTGAGTGGGACCAGCAAGTTATGGGAAGGTGAGGGGCAGAACTGCGATGTGAAAAAAAAGGTTGTCTTATGTAGATAAAGTCTCCCAGGTAATCTCTTGGAGCTGCCCTCAAAAGAGTGGAAGAAAAATCTGTCTGGGCATGGTGATGACTTTTAGTCTCTTCTCTTCTCCATTGGCTAAACTTTCTTGGTTATTTGAAGAGATTCCTACGGAGGGATTCTTAAGATAATTGCATTTCTTTTAGAAAGAAATTTCCTTAGTCAGATAAGGAAATTCGAGAGAGAGTCTGTCACTGTTCTTGGGGATGGAAGGTCAGAGAGACCTTGAGGCTGCTGCTTTAGTTCAGCATGTCAAATTGCTATGTTTTGGAGTACCATTTCTGAGCCCCAACACCAGAAATAAGGTTTTCACAATGGTAATGAGTAGCTCTGAGATAAGGCAGCATATCCTGAATTGAATAAGTAAAAGATACATTATGGAGTGTATAAAAGCAAGTTGCAAATCCATATGTAGCCTATCCCATTTTTGTGAAATTTTATGTATGTATATATGTTTCTTTAGATCTTTATCTAATATATGTATAATAGTATACACATTTAAATTATCTGGAAAATACACACTGAATTCCTAAAATAGGAACAGGGATTTCAAGAAACCCCCCTCCTCCTCCCACTTTTTTTTTGTTTGATATTCTGTATTTTCGCAACATTTGGGTTTCATTTTAGCAAGTATGCATTGTTTTTGTTTTCTTTTTTGTTTTGTTTTACATTTTATTTGGAAATACTTTCAAGCTTACAGAAAAGATACAAGAAAAGGAATAGTGAAAGGAACGCCTGCCTACTCTTTACACACACTTCCAACCATAGTAAGTCCTGTGAACGGGCTTCGTTCAGGGGAAGATAAAAGGGATTATCAGTGTGAAAAAAGAATGGGGAGGATAGCAGTTACTCAGAAGTTCTGGATCAACAAATACTTATTTTAGGTCCTCCTGAGAAGCTTCCCTTTTAATATTTGCAAGGCTTTTGTGAGATCACCAAAGAATAAACTCTCATTCTTCAAACACTCAAACCCTTGGTGGATATTTAAATTGATTAAGTTGTTCTGAAGAATAATTTGGCAGTCATATCAAAAGCCTAAAAAATAAGAATATGAAAACTAAATTTATAACCAACAAGAAAAAGGGTGACTGTTTTCACCATTACTTTTTCACATTGTATTGGAGATCCTAACTATTGCAAAAATCAGATAAAGAAATAAGAGACATGAGGATAAGAAGTAAAATGACCTATTTTCAGATGATGTTATTTTTTTAACTTAGAAAATCCCAGGAATCTAAAAAATAATTACTAGAACTAATAAATGAATTTAGCAAAGTCTCAAGATACAAGGTTAATAGACAAAAATAACTGTGTTTTTATATACTATCAGCAAGCAATTATTAAATGAAATTGCAAAAATAATTCAATTTACAATAGCACCATAAAATATTAAATACCTAGGAATAACAGAGGATGTTCAAGACTTCTACCTCTACAAAACATTGCTGAAAGTAATTTTAAAAGACCTAAGTAATGGCAAGATAGACTATGTTCATGGATTAGAAGGCCAATGTTAGTATGGCATTTTCTCCCAGATTGATCAATAGATTCAACAAAATCCCAATCGAAATTACAGCAGTTTTATTATTTGTAGAAGTCAGCAAGCTGATTGTAAAATTTTTGTGGAAGTGCAAGGTACCTATAATGGCCAAAACAGTTGAATTAGATCTGAGTAACTTTTTTAGATGGAAGGATGTAGACACTTCTAATTTAAAGTAGATATAGAAGTCTCTTTCTGACCATCAGGACAGATGCTCTTACTTAGAGAATAATTGACCCTTTTTTGTGTTCAATTCACTTGCCTACTTTGTTTGAAATGACATCCATTGTTTTATAAATGAACCCTTCCAGCTATGTCCCCTGGCAGTCCTGGGCCACAGGTGTTGGGGCACTGGGGAAGATACATACCAGTGAAATTCTGATGAATGTGAATAAATATGCTGGAATCTAGAATTCCCCAGTTGACAACACAAAAGTTTTGTTTGTTTGTTTTTGTTTTTTTGAGACAGAGTCTCACTCTGTCACCTAGGCTGGAATGCAGTAGCACGATCTAGGCTCACTGCAACCTCCGTCTTGTGGGTTCAAGCAATTCACCTACCTCAGCGTCCTGAGTAGCTGGGACTACAGGCACGCACCACCACACTAATTTTTGTATTTTAAGTAGAGATGGAGTTTCACCTTGTTGGTCAGGATGGTCTTGAACTCCTGACCTTCTGATCCTCCCATCTCAGCCTCCCAAAGTGCTGGGATTACAGGCATGAGCCACCGCGCCAGACCAACAATGCAAAAGTTTTAATAGTGAAGAACCTCTTCCTGAATGAGTCAGGTGGGCTTAACCACAACTTCATATTCACAGTCTGTACCTCCCAAACCCACTTAAGAAACATCTGTCTCTTCCCCTTTGCCTCCTGGCCACCCCTGGCCAGAATCTCTTATCTCAAAGCCTGCTAAGGAAATTCCTTACTGGCAGGAGGGATTATTTATGCCTACTTCCTGTACGTTCACACCCAACCTTTCTTTTTTTAACTTTCCGTTTCTCTCCCTCTTTTTTCTTTGTGTCACATTTTTCCCTACCACTGAGGCAGAATAAATGCAGTGTGAGTGATGGTTTGCGATGCAGTTTTTACTGTTACAGCTGGCAACGTAAAGCTGGATCACATTTTTAAAAAATACAGTCTCATGCAGGATGAAGTAAAAGCTGTCCAGTTGGAGTGGGTTTCCACTTTCCAGGTCTAAGCCCCAACACCAAGGTATTAAAGAAGTCCAGTGTTTAGTATCGGAATTGTTCTAGGTTGCATCTCAATCTCCTGATTGATTTGAAGCAGGTTTCCAATATTAGAATATTAAATTATACAGAGACTATATCCCAATCCTCTAATTGATTTGAAATGAACTTGAATCAAGATAGCTTAAAAATAGCTTTTACAGCATCTCCACGACTTGATACCTTGGAGAAAAAAGAAAAATAGGAAGCTAACGCCACAGAAGTCATCCTCTCTTGATGCAGTGGCTGCCTTTGCTGGAAATTCTTCAGGCAGCAATTTAAAAAGATGCTTGTCATCTCCTTACAGCAGTTCATAGTTCAAAAAGAATCTGTACGTAACACTCAATTAAGGAATCTTAAAGGCATGTCAGCCACAGATGACTGATGCACAGGCTGAGTGGAAATTCTGCCCAACTCTTGAAAACACCACTAAAATCAATCCCCATCAGGGAAACCAAGATTTATTAATACATTCCTTACCTCCACTGAGTTGTGAATCAATGCTTCCCTATCAAAAGCTAATAGAAAGCTGAGATGGGTAAAACTTTGTACTGTTCCTCGTGGCCCTTCGGCATGAAAGGGGCAGGATTATAACTCAGAGAGAGGTTACGTGTTGCAGAGCTGGACTGCCCTGCTGTGTGCCCTATTCCAGCAGTGAGCAGCCAGCCCTGCCCTGGAGAAGGCCTGCTGGATGGGGGCAGTGATGAGCTTGTTACTGACACCCATGCCCCATGCCGCCCCCCACCCCAGACCTCTGCTTCCCATGAGATGAGCTGTCATTATTACTCATTGTACAAATAAGGAAATGCAAACAGAGGTCAGCAATGGGTCCAAGGTCCCAAAGCAGAATGGGCTCTGATGTTGTCATGCTGTGTGGCTTTGTGTTTGTTTCTTAACTTCTCTGGGCCTCAGTTTTCTCATCTGTAAAATGGAGATGATGTGAGTCCCCAGGACAGAAGTGCTTTGGGAGGATTCAGTCAAACAGGATGAGAATACAGAGCACCCCGCTGCTGTGCCGCCCCCTTCCAGGTCCCTCCTCCTTCCACTCCACCTGGAACGGTTGCCCTTACTGGAGGTGGAACTAGGAGAACATACTCCAGGTTCAGAACTTCCAGGCCTCTGTGGAGCTGAGAAATTGACTGAGAAACTCACCACATCCAGAAACTCACCACACTTCTGGATATGGTTCCAACTCAAGAAGTGGCTCCCTCATTTTCCAACTCAACATCTCATCCCTCGTTTTAGACTCCTTGAGCCAGCCAGGAAAATCCCAGAGCCTTGAACTCAGCATCAGAACCCAAGAGGATGGAGTTAGTCACATCTCCCTGCTTCTGAGACAGAGTTTGGCCTCCTGCGTGCCCGTCTCTTTGTAAACCCATCACATAGTCATTGCTTGATTTTTTTCATGCAGGACCCCAGAAGGCTAAGTTTCTCATTGGAATTTGGGGAGAAATCTCTTTTACCAGAAGAAGGTTTTGAACATGACTGCTTTGCTCACTTGCAGTTTCTCTCATCTTTGTTAATTATTATTTTGAGACAGGGTCTTGCTGTTTCCCAAGCTGGAGTACAGTGGTGCACCCATGGCCCACTGTAGCCTCCTACTCCTGGGCTCAAGCAATCCTCCCTCCTCAGCTTCCCAAGTAGCTGGGACTACAGGCATGCACCCCCATGCCTGGCTAATTTGATATTTTGTAGAGACAGAGTCTCACTATGTTGCCCAGGCTGGTCTCAAACTGCTGACCCCAAGCAATCCTCTTACCTCGGACTCCCAGCTGGAATTACAGGTGGGAGCCACGGCGCCCAGCCTCATCTTTTTGGCTAGTCCTCTTACAGCTAAGAATCCTCATTTGGTCGAATTTTCTGTGACTTAGGATGTTAACAATAATTGGTGAGCCCTGAGGGGCAGATGGAAGGGACATGCATATTACAGAGAAGTACAGCTGTCCTTGGTCTGGGGAGATCCGCTCTGAGAGGCCCTCTGGGCACTTGAACAATCACCATTAATGCTGCCCTCTCTGTTAATGCCAATCAATATGGTGTGAAATTTAAACATGAGTTTTTACAGCTAATTATGGCTAATGCAAGCTTCTTTCAAAATTGCCATTTTTTCCGGAATAGTACAGTTTGCAACTATGAGTTAGGCATGAACAGCCAAATCTCATCAACATAATTTAGCATGCAAAAAAAATAATAATGCTGAGTGCTTTCTGTCCAGCCATTCAGTGTTCCCTCCAGGCAGAGCTGATCTCATGCGGTCCCATTTGAGCTACAGACTGGCTTTGAAACCCCAGGAAAGCTACAGAGGAGGCAGTCATTTCCACTGCCCCTCCAGTCTGCACAATGGGAGCCATTCAGTTCTCTATTTGTGGCGAGGATCCATCGGGCGCCCAACCCAGTGGTTCCAGCTGCAACCTGAGAACCGCACAGTTTGAGCCCTGGAGTGGCTGTGGCTGCATCTTTCATTCCACCCTGCCCTGTTTACGTCATCTTGATTTTTCTTTCCTTCCTTTCTTTCTTTCTTTCTATTTCCTTCTTTCCTTCTTTCTTTCCTTGTTTCTTTCTCTCTTTCTTTCTTTTTTTCTTCTCTCTCTCCTTCCCTCCTTCCCTCCCTCCCTCCTTCCCTCCTTCCCTCCTTCCCTCCCTCTCTCCTTCCCTCCTTCCCTCCCTCCCTCCTTCCCTCCTTCCCTCCCTCCTTCCCTGCTTCCTTCCTTCCGTCCGTCCGTCCGAGGGGGTCTCGCTCTGCCACCCAGGCTGGAGTGCAGTGGCGCAATCTCAGCTCACTGCAATTTCCACCTCCTAGGTTCAAGCAATTCTCTTGCCGCAGCCTCCTAAGTAGTTGGGATTACAGTTGCCTGCCACCAGGCCCAGCTAGTTTTTGTATTTTTAGTAGAGACGGGGTTTTGCCATGTTGGCCAGGCTGTTCTAGAACTCCTGACCTCAAGTGATCCACTCACCTCGGCCTCCTGATCACCAGATTAGTAAGCATTACATTACTGTAATAAGCATTGTAAGCATTACACTACTATAAGAGAGAATGATGCACCTCTCACTAATCCTACCCCACCTCGCTCACCTAGAACCACCACTATTAGTAGGTTAGTGTCTATGCACACATGCCCTCTTAGGTATGTGTATGCACACATACCCAAATATGCACACATTCCCTCTTAGATATACATATGCACACATACCTTCATATGCACACATATATTCATATGTACACATACCCTCATATGCACACATACCTTCTTAGGTATACATATATGTACACATACCCTCAAATGCACACATACCCTCTTAGGTATACATATATGCACACATACCCTCATATGCACACATACCTTCTTAGGTAGACATATATGTACACATACCCTCAAATGCACACATACCCTCTTAGGTATACATATATGTACACATACCCTCAAATGCACACATACCTTCTTAGGTATACATATATGTACACATACCCTCAAATGCACATATACCCTCTTAGGTATACATATATGCACACATACCCTCATATGCACACATACCTTCTTAGGTAGACATTATTTTACACTGGATCACATGATGTTTTTGCATTAGTGTGCTATACATATTAATGGTATTTAGCACCTTTTGGTGCCATTACACATAAATTATGTCTTTTTTAAAAATGTACATACTGTCATTTAACAGGTCTTCCAGAAGTAAACATTACTAACGGTACTGGGATGCACAGTGAACCATATATTAATGTCCACAGGCACAACACACATACATCTTTGGACCTTTCCCTGGGGATTTCTGAAGAATAAACATCTACCAAAATGTTTTTGTTGGGCCAAGGGAATGTACAGTAAAACATGCGACAGTATTGCTAGATTGCCCCCTTGACATGAGTTCTCTCTGTTCAAAGTCTAATAACAAGTAAATGGAATTACAGTCCTGCATCATTAGGCAATTTTGTCATTGTGGGAACATCCCAATGTCCTTACGTAAACCTAGATGGTGTATGCTATACACCTGTAGCCTATGGCTCCTAGACCGCAAACCATACAGCATGGTACTGTACTGGATACTGTAGGCCACCGTAACACAATGGTAGGGATTTGTATATCTAGACATACAGAAGGTACAGTGAAAATACAGCATTATAATTTTACAGGACCACCTTCATATATGCCATTCATCATTGACCAAAACATCAATGTGCTCCACGTGTCTGTAGCTGTTTCTCTCCACCTGCGGCTGTCTTAAGTAGGGAAGGCTGAGTACCCTTCCTTTTTGCACCTGAGCTGATCCACACCTGCCCACAGGTGAATCTGCTGTTCCCGCCAGCCCAGGTAGCTACAGTCCCGAGAGGTCTCTTTACCGTCTCCTAGAATCCCACTCACCAGAAGCATCGGCTATAGTCCCTTCAGGCCCTTTCTTTCTCTTTTTCTTTCCTTGCTCTCCTGTTCCCTCATTTTTTTTCCCTTTGCCCTTCTTTACCACTATTCTCAATCCCTGTTTCCTTCCTTGTTTTCCAGCGTGGAACTGGTAAAAATCATTCAGATCCTGAAACAGAAAAAGGATATTAGGAAAAAGCTAAAGGAATCTAATCATGGGGTTTAATAAATCTTAATATGTCAATATTGGTTCATTAATTGTAACAGATGTTATTATCCGGATGTAATATGTTAATGAATGGGGAAAACGGTGCAGGGAATATGAGAATTCTCTCTCTTTGTGATTTTTCAATAAATATAAATTGTTCCAAAATTAAAAGTTTATTTTTAAAAATATGGCCGGATGCAGTGGCTCACACCTGTAATTCCAGCACTTTGGGAAGCTAAGGTAGGTGGATCATCTGAGTTCAGGAGTTTGAGACCAGCCTGGCCAACATGGTGAAATCCCGTCTCTACTAAAAATACAAAAATGAGCCGGATGTGGTGATGGGTGCCTGTAATCCCAGCTACTCAGGAGGCTGAGGCAGGAGAATTGCTTGAACTTGAGAGGCGGAGTTTGCCATGAGCCGAAATTGCACCACTGCACTTCAGCCTGGGTGTCACAGGGAGACTCTGTCTCAAAAAATATATTAAAAAATAAATAATTTAAAAAAATAAGAACATATGGATCATTTACATTTAGTCATTGTGTGTGCTTAAGTTCCTCTTGGCTGTGACAGTTTCTCACACTTTCCTTGTTTTTGATGACAGTTTTAAGGAGTGCTGATCAGATATTTGATACGATGTCTCTGTCTTGGGACGTGTCTGATGGTTTTCTCAGGATTCAACTGGGGTGATGGATTTGGGGGAGGAACACCACAGAGGTGAAGTGCCATTTTTAACACATTCATATCAAGAGCACATACTAACCATGTGACTTATCACTTTTGGTGTTTGTCCAGTTTCTTGACTGTAAATACATTCTTTTTTTTTTTCTTTTTTTTTTTGAGACGGAGTTTCACTCATTACCCAGGCTGGAGTGCAATGGCGCGATCTCGGCTCGCCGCAACCTCCACCTCCTGGGTTCAGGCAATTCTCCTGCCTCAGCCTCCTGAGTAGCTGGGATTACAGGCACGCGCCACCATGCCCAGCTAATTTTTTTTTATATTAGTAGAGACGGGGTTTCACCATGTTGACCAGGATGGTCTCGATCTCTTGACCTCGTGATCCACCCGCCTCGGCCTCCCAAAGTGCTGGGATTACAGGCTTGAGCCACCGCGCCCGGCTATACATTCTTTTTTTAAACCTTCTCTTTAAACTATACTTTTTGCTCATGCCTGTAATCCCAGCACTTTGAGAGGCCGAGGTGGGCGGATCACCTGAGGTCAGGAGTTTGAGACCAGCCTGACCAACATGGTGAAATCCCATCTCTACTAAAAATATAAAAATGAGCTGGGTATGGTGGCGGGTGCCTGTTTTCCCAGCTACTTATGAGACTGAGGCAGGAGAATCACTTGAACCCAGGAGGCAGAGGTTTCAGTGAGCCGAGATCGTGCCATTGCACTCCAGCCTGGGGGACAAGAGCGAGACTTCATCTCAAAAAAAACTATACCCTTTGAACAGAAGTCAGGATGCACACCCCACACCTAAGGGGTGAGGAAGGATGCTGTACTTCCTAGAGGGTGAGGTGCCTGTGCCTTTTGTTTGTCACCCTTCTGTGTATAGGAGATGTTTCTCCCCCTACCATTTATTTCTTCAGGAATTTATCTGTATTATTATGGTCTTGGGAAGTTTTTGTTGGTTTAGTGACAAGGTCTCTCTGTCACCCAAACTGGAATGCAATGATGCAGTCATAGCTTACTGCAGCTTCAAACTCCCAGGCTCAAGCAATCCTCCCACCTCAGCCTCCTAAGTAGCTCAGACCACAGGCATGAGCCACCACAGCTGTCTAATTTTGCAATGTTTTGTAGAGACGGGGTTTTACTCTATTGCTCAGGCTGGTCAAGCTCCTGGCCTCAACAGATCCTCTCGCCTTGGCCTCTCAAAGTGCTGGGATTGCAGGCATGAGTCTGCACCTGGCTGCCACATGGGTTTTTTTTTATAGTTTGGGTTATCATTCAACACTAGTTTTGTGTTGCTCAGATTGTTAAGCTTTGGCCACTGGGAATCCTGTCGCTTGATTCCTGGGTCCCTTTGCCATACCCCATCGTTGCAGAGTTTTTATTTCTGAGCATCGCTTTCCTTTCTGGCAACACAAGATGTTCAAGGCTCATCTTCTGTATTTCCTGCTCAGTGGTACAGTAGCCATTTCTCCAAGGAGCCATAGTTCCTTTTATTAGAGAATGCTTGCTAGGAAGCAAGATCTGACTTCGAGGCACTCTCATTGCTAGTATGTGCTTCTAGGGGCTCTCAGCTGACAAAGCAAGGAAACGAATGTCTGTGTACTGGCCTCTGTGTATACACATCTATAAATATTTCCATGTGAAACCATCCACAGTGATATTAAGCTAAACATGAATTACCACTGATATCTCTAACTCTAATCCATTATTACCATATGGATCATTTTAGCTTCCTCCTCTTCCTGTAATTTTTTTGCATTTTTTATTGAGCTATAATTCACATACCATAAAATGTGCTCTTTTGAAGTATCAAATTTAGTCATTTTAATGTATTCACAAGGTTGTGCAACCATCACCATGATCTAATTGCAGACCATTTTTACCATTCCACAAAGAAACCCTGCACCTGTTACCAGTCACTCTCCCATTCCATCCTTCCCTCAGCCCCTAGCAACCACTGATCTACTTTCTCTATGGATTTAGCTATTCTTGACATTTTATATAAATGAAAGGATACAAGATGGGGCCTTTTTCAAGTAGCTTATCTCATTTAGCTTAATATTTTCAAGGTGCATCTACATTACAGTATGTATCAATACTTTATTCCTTTTCATGGCTGAATAACATTCCATTGTATGGGTAACCACATTTTGTTTATCCATCATCAACTGATGGACATTTAGGTTCCTTCCATATTTTAGGAATGCTGCTATCAACATTCACATACAAGTTTTTGCATGGACTAATCTTTTTGTTTCTCATAGATATATACTTAGGAGTGAAATAGCACAATTGTGGTAAATATGTGTTTAACATTTGAGGAATTGCCAAAACGTTTTCCAAAAGAACTGTACCATTTTACATTCCCGCCAGCACTGTATGAAGGGTCTAATTTCTCCAAATCCCAATGAACCCTTGTTGCTTTCCATCTCTTTCATCACAGCCATCCAAGTGGACAGGAAGTGGTCATCTCATTGTCACTATTCACATTTCCCTAACGATAAATGATGTTGAGCATCTTTTCACATGGTTATTGGGCATTTGTATATCTCCTTTGGAGAAATGTCTGTTTACATCCTGTGCCCGCTTGTTAATTGGGTTGTCTTTTGGTTGAGTTGTAAAAGCTCTTTAAGTTTTCTAGATATTAGATCTTTATTAGGTATATGATTTGCAAATATTTTCTCCCATTCCATGGGTTATCTTTTCATTTTTTATAATGTTATTGGGGCACAAAAGTTGATAATTTTGATGAAGTTCAGTTTATTTATTTTTAGTTTGGCTGTTACGCTCAAACATTTTAAAGAAATAAGTTACTATACATTTTTTCTGGCAAAGTATCAGGTTATTCAGTATTTTTATCTTCCTTCCAAACATGGCAATAATTTTTATATGCTTTAATTTTCCACCGAACTCCCTATCTTGACTTTTTTTTATTTTTAGTTTCACTTTTAACATTAAAAAGTTTTTTTAAAAAATCAGTAGTTAATTCAATTTACCAAAATACTGGTGTTTTCTTGTTATCATTTTTTAATGTTTCCTCCTTTCTTTTGCTGAAACATACCTTGTTTCAACAATTTTTTTTTTTTTTTTTTTACGGTGGAGTTTCGCTCGTTACCCAGGCTGGAGTGCAATGGCGCGATCTCGGCTCACCGCAACCTCCGCCTCCTGGGTTCAGGCAATTCTCCTGCCTCAGCCTCCTGAGTAGCTGGGATTACAGGCACGTGCCACCATGCCCAGCTAATTTTTTGTATTAGTAGGGATGGGGTTTCACCATGTTGACCAGGATGGTCTCGATCTCTTGACCTCGTGATCCACCCGCCTCGGCCTCCCAAAGTGCTGGGATTACAGGCTTGAGCCACCGCGCCCGACCTGTTTCAACAATTCTTTCAGTGAAGATTTAGACATGGTAAATTTTTAGTTTTTATATTCCAAACATGTCTTTTTTTGCCCTCAAACTTAAATGAAAGTTTAGCTAGGTATAAAACTTGCAGTTCATAGGTATTTGCTGTCAGGATTTAGAAGGCATTACTCTTTGAGTCTGTTATTGTTAAGATGCCTCCTATCTGTGTGATTATCATTTCTTCATAATATTTTTATTGCAGTTGTCTTTCTGTGGTTTTTCTCTGTGTTTGCTGTACCACAATTTTATTGAACCATGTATCAGTATGAATTAACTTTCATGTTTCCTGTGTAGTACTTTTTATCTAAGGACCTGTGTCTTCCTTCTTTCTGGAAAATTTCTGTTATTTCTTCAAATTCTTCTATTATTTTCTACTTTCTCCTCCACCAGCTCCTCTAAACTTCTGCTGTTCTTAAGCTATCCTTTGAGTTCTTTGAACTCAAAGAACTCAAATCAAGAGCATGTTCCTATTGCTTGTGTCTGGGTCTCTGTATTGTCTTCTGGTTCATTTCCTCAGTTTTATCTCTCAATTCACATTTCCTCTTTGATTGATGTCTAGAATTGATCTCATTTATTTATTTTATTATTTTTTATAGTGATGAGGTCTTGCTACATTGCCCAGACTGGTCTACTCCTGGCCTCAAGCGATTCTCACACCTCAGCCTTTCAAAGTGCTGGGATTATAGGCGCGAGCCACCATGGCTGGCCTCTCTATCTTATCTACTGAGGGTTGTTTTTACTTTAAATTATAATGGGTATTTCTTTTGTGTCCACCACTTCTAAATGTTCATTAGCGCCTACTCTCATTCAATTTATGCCTATTTTGTTTCATAACATATTTTTATGGGTGTTAGTCCTTTATTAAGGACCCTTTGATATCCTAAATGCATTTATTTGAAATATTTGTTAGTTTTAAATAATTAATTTCATCTGGAGTGAATTTATGTTCCAATTGAAGGGTTCGTAGACTGTCTTCCCACATGATTTCTTCATGGCAGCAGACTTTTTAATTGCAGGATCAGTACGAGTAAGGGGTATTTTTTTGTTTTTTGTTTTTCCCTCATTCTTTCTTTCGTGACTAACTCCTCTCTCTTTAGTGGTTTTCATTATCTCCACCTTTACCCCCATTCATGACCAGGCCTTATAACAATAGTTTAGGGCCCTACAGTAACATCGGGAAAAACGTTTTGGTTCCTAGACTGTGTCTCTTCTCCTTCCTAGACTCTCTGGTTGCAACAAGCTTTAGCCCAGTGATGTGCTGGAAACAGCTTCTACCTACTCATTAGGACCAATCATTATGTTTTAAGGAATGTTGTGAGCTGGTTGTTAAGTGGCCATTATTAATAATAAGATTATATAAACTCACCATTAAATAAATTATATTAAAAAGCAAAGGTAATACATACTCAAAACTGATCACTTGGTAATTCTTCTGCTAAATATTGCTATGATCCATGCTCGTGAGCCTGTTGGCAGCTTTTGTATCTATATGGTAGAAACAGATCTGATATATGTGTAATGAGCACTCCTGGGCATCTCTTCTACATCTGGTTCAGTGACATCACCTTGGCAACTTGAAATCAGCCGCAGCCATGATGGGAGTATTTACACCATGGAAATTGACAAACATGACAGATCAGGTCTTTAAAAAAATAATAACGTGTTAGACATTTACCAGCCTACCATTTCCCCAGCCCCAGGCAGCGGCAGCGTTCTTCAGCCTCCTTCCATAAACAGAGGCGCCCACAGCAGCCTCTCTTCCAGCAGGGAACCAGGCTTTATTTTCCCCATTTTCTCCTGAAAATGCTTTCAGTCTCTGTGATATTCTAAGAGCTGAACTCCTGGTGGCATTTTACTCCCACTCATGACTTGGCCTCTCAGTTTTGTGTCTGGCCTGTGGAGCTATTTGTTTTGATTTTGAGCCTACTTACGTCTTTGGGTTTTCTGTTTTACATTTTATCCATTACGGCTGTTTGGAGCAGAGGGCTTCATCAAATGTCAAACATGCTCTGCTATCTTAATTAGAAGGCCATAAGCATTATTTTATTGATTGATTGATTGATTGAGATGGAGTCTCACCCTGTCGCCCAGGCTGGAGTGCAGTGGCACAATCTCAGCTCATTGCGACTTCTGCCTCCCTGGTTCAAGCAATTCTCCTGCCTCAGCTTCCCAAGTAGCTTGGATTATAGACACCTGCCACCAGGCCCAGCTAATTTTTTTGTATTTTTATTTATTTATTTTATTATTTTACTTTTTGAGACAGAGTCTCACTCTGCCACCCAGGCTGGAGTGCAGTGGCACAATCTCAGCTCACTGCAACCTCCGCCTCCCAGGTTCAGGTGATTCTCCTGCGTCAGTGTCCCGAGTAGCTGGGACTACAGGTGTTCACCACCATGCTTGGCTAATTTTTGTATTTTTAGTAGAGACAGGGTTTCACCATGTTGGCCAGACTGGTCTCGAACTCCTGACCTAAGGTGATCCACCTGCCTCGGCCTCCCAAAGTGCTGGGAGTACAGGCCTGAACTACCATGCCTGGCCAATTTTTGAATTTTTAGTAGAGATGGGGTTTCACCATGTTGGGCAGGCTGGTCTCAAACTGCTGACCTGAAGTGGTCCACTCACTTTGCCCTCCCAAAGTGCTGGGATTATAGGCATGAGCCACCATGCTGGCCAATTTTTGTATTTGTAGTAGATATGGAGTTTCACCATGTTGGGCAGGCTGATCTTGAACTCCTGACCTCAACCAGTCTACCCACCTTGGCCTCCCAAAGTGCTGGGATTAAAGACATAAGCTACCATCCCTGGCCATAAACATTATTTTTAAAAGTTATTTTCATAACTTCTGTCATCCGGATATTTTTATAGGACTCAACATGTTTTCTTCAGTCTCCTTTGCCTTCTCTCAAAGTCATTCACTTCATCTTCCCTCATTTTCTTCCCTAGTGCTTTTTTGTACTAGTTATGACAAATATGTTAATAATATATTGCATATATAAATTATCCTTGCAAAGATTCTGGACATCACATACACTTTCTATTTGTTGATTATATACAGAATAATACTATACATTTAATATGCTAATTCCACATGATGGTATAACAACATTTAATATATTACTGTTCACGGAATAAAACACTGGAGACCCCAGGCTACCTAGTGGAAGTCCTCAACCCCCTAATGTCTTTGTCCATTCCCTGCAGGTGTCAAAGCCGTGTTCTCAGGCCACTACCACAGGAATGCTGGGGGCACCTACCAGAACCTCGACATGGTGGTGTCATCTGCCATCGGATGCCAGCTGGGCCTAGACCCCCACGGGCTCCGAGTCGTGGTGGTCACTGCCGACAGAATTGTTCACCGATACTACAGTCTGGATGAGCTGAGTGAGAAAGGAATAGAAGACGATCTCATGGATTTGATAAAGAAAAAATGACGGTCTTTCCTGTTCCGTTCACTTTTTACTTGCACTCTTTTTTTATTTTCTGCCAGAAACAGCAGCTGCACACAACCCCTTGCTGAAATACAAAAATAGCCCAGGCAGGTTTGTGAATTTATGTCCTTCTGCATAAATCAGAGAGCTGGTGCCCTATCCTGAATTGTGTTCAAAATAGAACTGCATTTCCTTTAAAATGGAGCAAGAGAGCCTAGAAATAAGTTTTAAAAATGATATTAGACTGTCTCTGCATGGATGTTTGAATAAATTCTCCTAATGCTGTGTTTCTCAACTCCACTTTTGAATTGAATTGTTATCTGGTTGGCATACGATCAAAGCCTGCCTATCAACCTCAATTCCTATCAGATATCCAAGTATGATTTTTGATAATTCCTTAAACAAACTATACCTGATTGTATTAAATTGTGATTATGATTCCCAAAATGCTGGGCAAAACAAACTTTATCTCCTGTCCTTCCCAGCAGAAGGAACAGCTGTATTCCTTATTACGAGAGCCATGCAGACTTAGGTAAACAAGGAGCCAAGTAGCCACCTTTCACTGTTAAATTCTGAGACTTCTGTTATTGCTGATGATAGGAACAGAATGCAGTTGATATAGCTCAGAGCTTAAATTTGCCTTCCTGGGTGCCTCGGAAAGTCACCTTTGCACATAGATTGGCCATTTATGAAAATCTCATCCCTAGAGACTGAAACCGCAGCTCTAAAACGCCCCTTCTTCAGTCTCTGGGCAGCACATTTCGAGTTTGTTCACATCCACATTCTGGCTCTGTAGCCACTCCACAGATGGGTGGTCTTGTGGGATCCGAATCCCCCTTCATTTATGAGACTTAATTGTGTCCCCTTTGACAGAAAAAGTGGGAATGTATGCCGAGCTCCCAGAAGAAACAAAGCAGTTTAGGTCTTCGTGGAGAAAAAGAAAAAAAAAAAAGAAACAAAGCAGAAATTCTGGTGGGACCGAAACGGTGCTTTCAGCCACATCCTCTAAATTGGCCCTGATTTTGATTAAATGTACTAATGCAATATCCCTTGACAAAAGAGCGTAGGTTATTTCAAATCAGCATTGTTTTTATGTAACCTGTTTTACTGCATCTTCCCAGCAGCTCCTGACCACTGCTCAATTTTCTCTTTTACAGCCATTATTCTGGTGGACAAATAACCTAGGTACTAGGGACTCCAAATCCTGGCAGGGAATTTATACAGGGTTACGAAACAGCACTCAGTGGGCACTTAGTAATGCTAAAATCACTTCCAAAGCTGGTTACCCATGAACCGCAAAGTCCATTAAAGGACTTTCTTGTTACAAAGTTTTAGTCAACGTAGCAAAACCATAGGAAATTAAATAGAAAGATAATTAAATATGTAAATTCATAAGGAACAAAAGACAAGAAATTAATTATATGATAGATTGGTGATGCCATAGTTCATTGTGGCATGAGAAAATTAAAAATTTTTTTGAACTAGAATGCTCTTCTTTTAGTGTTTCACTGCAATCTTGTTTTGCATTTGTTTCTTTACAACAGGTGTAGGTATAGGAGGTCAAGAAAAGGAGTTCAGTAAAGGGCATAGCTAATAACAACCACATATTGGGCCAGACACAGTGGCTCACATCTGTAGTCCCAGCTACTCAGGAGGCTGAAGCAGGACGATCGCTTGAACTCAGGAGGTAGAGGTTGCAGTGAGCCGAGATCACGCCACTGCACTCCAGCTTGGGTGACACAGCGAGACTCTGTCTCAAAAAAAAAGAAAAAAATACAAAAATTAGCCCGGCATAGTGGCGCACACATGTAATTCCATCTACTCAGGAGGCTGAGGCAGAAGAATTGCTGGAACCCAGGAGGTGGAGGTTGTGTTGAGCCAAGATCGTGCCACTGCACTCCAGCCTGGGCAACAGAGCAAGACTCTGTCTCCAAAACAAAACAAAACAAAACAAAACAAAATAAAAACACGTGGTGACACTTGGATCATAAACACAGAGGACTTCATTTCCGGGATGGGGTCTTCTCAGAAGGAGTCCTCATTGTGGTCTTACACACACAAAATGCTCTGAATTGTGGCACATGGGTTTGCAGAAGGATGATGGAGATAATTAAAAGTAATGAAAATGAAACTTACCAAATCTCCTTCCCCAAAAACTTAGTAAGTAAAAGAACTGATTCAGAAGTACCCCAAGAATATGCTAAGAAAAGGAAATCACATCAACAGATGAATGGATAAAGAACATGTGGTACGTATATACAGTGGAATACTATTCAGCCATAAAAAAGAATGAAACCATGTGTTTTTGCAGCAACATGGATGGAACTGGAGGCCATTATCTTAAGTGAAATAACTTAGAAGTGGAAAGTCAAATACCTCATGTTCTTACTTATAAATGGGAGCTAAATAATGTATAGCTGTGAACATAGAGTGTGAAATAGACATTGGAGACTCAAAAGGGTGGGAGGAGAGTAAGGGATGAGAAATTACCTGATGGGTACAATGTACACTGTTCTGGTGTTGGTTGAGGGAAAAGCCTGGACTTCACCACTTTACACATATCCATGTAACAGAACTGCACTTGTACCCCTTAAATGTATACAGATTTAATTTTTTAAAAGGAAGAATCATAATGTATTCTCTCACCACTTTTTAAGCAAACAGCAGTATTTCCCAGTAGGAAGAGGTTCAGAAAGAAATCAGGAAATGTTTTTGTAGATGAGCATTCTATTATACTGATGGGTCATGACTAGTGTGTTCACTTGTGGTTCCTTTGCCTTTAAAAAAAAAAGGGAATGATATTAAAAGAAAAAATAAGTGCCTTATACTGTGGAAAGTGGTAAAAGGACTTCCTGATTCTAAGTGCTGTGGTTTTGAATGTTTATTGTGTTTTAAGTGCTTTGGCTCAGAAAGATGGAGGTCGTGTGGCCAAGGTCACCCAGCTCATCTTGATGGAAAAGGAATAGGATGTAGATGGCCCAAGGCTTGAGTCCATGCTTCTTAACACTGTCCTGTCTTGGAAAACATTTCTCAGGGGTGAGAGGTTGTGTCAGCTCAGCCAGTGGCAACACAATGACTACGGTATTCAGCACCTTAGACAGCGCTGGCTGGAGGCCAGGGGATTTCCTTCCAGCTCTGCAAAGCCTAGACTAGATTTGATTGTACTAGGTTCAGGGGGCTGAAGCTTGTCCAAAGAGCAGATAGTTCCAGGGGGAGGATTTTTACTGGAGGAGATTTAGAAACCAAACTGAACCATAATGAGTCACGGGATGCAGTCCTGTCTGCCTCAGTAACTGTCTGCAGCTCTAGCAGATGATGCTTCACTCCATGTCTGGAGTTTCCACCCCAGGGTGTAGGAAACCACCACAAGCTGTCTCAAGGCAAGGAATGTCACCTAATGCTCCCCTTCCCAATTAATCACTTTTATTGGAGGAGAAAACAAAAACACAAGGGCCTGCTACAGGGGGAAGGTTTTTAAAAGTGATCTCAAGTTGGATTGCAAAGGCTCATGTGACTTTGGGAATGGGGCTGAGAAATGATCATTTATTTTTTACAAGAAATAATTTTATCTCACATCTTCAGTCATGTCTCTCCTAAGATTGGGGAGAATGGGGAAAAATCTAGTAAGCTTTATGGGACTAGCAATTGAACATTTTATCCTACCTTGTGATTTTCAGTATTATGAGATTATTGGTCACTTGCAGAGTTACAAGGCAAGCACTCGTTTTAAGCCTGAATAAGACTAGAGCTATTGACCTTATACACCTGTAAAAGATACTATGGTGTATATAACTGTAGAAACGATATACACACAGTAATTTAATACTGTAGTCTGTATTCCAGTGTAGAATCTTTTGAGAAAAGGTTGCAAAAACTTCATTTGCATTTACTTGAACTCTTTTTTTTTCTTTTTTTTTTTGAAACAGGGTCCTGCAATATTATGTTGAGCTGGGGAAAAAAGAAGATTTAGGAGTAAATTGCCAAGGCAAGTTCAATTAAAAGCTTTCTGTAATAGACACCAGGGATTTTTTATTCAGATAACCTCAACAGTTTTGATTGTACATGTAACATAGTACTCAACAGGTAATACTGATTTTTATAACTTCATAGAATACACTCAAGCTATGGGAGAGCTCTTACATATTTTTTAATGAGTGTGTGTGTATACACACACACACACATATAGTAAAAGTGGAGAATTCTTTTCTTAGAATAATGATTTTAGCGTTTATCTAGAAAAGATTTTGCTCACTAAATTTTCTTTTTCTGCCAATGGATTCTTAAACATCAGTGCATGTACATACAGACAGGTTGGATTTTTCCTCTATGTTTTATCTATGTAAATGAAGTTGACTAAATGTGAATAATCATGTTACCCTTCGTTATTCTGACAACTACATTTAAGAAGTGGATGTCTTCATTAAAGGGGCTTTGCAGCACACTTAGAATGAGTGACCTCTGTGCCTGTCTAGAAACTGGCTTCTTGTCATTTTGACATCTGCTCAAACATCACTGCTGGAAGTGGCCTTCCTGCTTGATACGGTTGGGCTCTGTGTCCCACCCAAATCTCATCTTGAATTGTAATCCCCAAAATCCCCACGTGTCAAGGGACAGACCTGTTGGGAGGTAGTTGGATCGTGGAGGCGGTTTCTCCCATGCTATTCTTGTGATACTGAGTTCTCACAAAATCTGATGGTTTCGTGTTGGACAGTTCCTCCTTCACACTCTGTCTCCTGTTGCCATATAAGACATGCCTGCTTCCGCTTCCACCATGATTGTAAGTTTCCTGAGGTCTCCCCAGCCATGCGGAACTGTGAGTCAATTAAATCTCTCTCTCTCTCTCTCTCTCTCTTTCTTTAATAAATTACCCAGTCTCAGGCAGTTATTTATAGCAGTGTGAAAGGGGACTAATACACTGCTCCACCCTGTCTAAGGTTACACTCCTGGTCCTAGCATTGCATTCCCATTCCTTTGCTTGTTTTCTTCAGAGAAATGTCCTTGCTTAATTATCTTTAAGTGTAACCTCACACACACACACATACACCAGAATGCAAGCTCCAGACAGCAGGGACCATGTCTGTTACATTTGCCACTTTATCCCCAGCATCTGGAACTCTGCCTAATGGCAGAGAGTTGCTGCTCCAAGAATACTCAGCAATGGATGGTGAGTAAAGCTGTATAGTTGGCCAGGCGCGGTGGCTCATGCCTGTAATCCCAGCACTATGGGAGGCTGAGGCAGGTGGATCATGAGGTCGGGAGTTCAAGACCAGCCTGGCCAAGATGCTGAAACCCCATCTCTACCAAAAATACAAAAATTAGCTGGGCGTGGTGGTGGGTGCCTGTGATCACAGCTGCTTGGGAGGCTGAGACAGGGAATTGCTTGAACCCAGGAGGTGGATGTCGCAGGGAGCCGAGGTCGCACCATTGCACTCCAGCCTGGGCAACAGAGTGAGACTCCATCTCAAAAAAAAAAAATGCTATATAGCTATGGTGATAATCAGTAATCTATACTGATTATCACTATGAACTCCTAACTGGTAGGGGAGGAAGAAAGGGAAGGAGGTGATATTCCTAAGCCTGGTAGTAGTCCTTGTGGGACTGTCCTCAAAGTGAAGTATTGACAGCAGCTCCATCACTAACTAGGAGCATCATTGCCATCTTTAATTCTGTGCTCTCAGTGAAGAAATTGGAGGTGATAACAAAAAATATCCTCCACTTGTAGTAATTCTAAGCCTAGTTCACTGAACAAATACTGTACAGTAACCAAAGTTAGTGAGCCAGACAAGAGAGTGACTCTAGACTGAAGGTTCTATGTGCATATAAAAGAGATGGCTCGAAATACAAGCATGAAACTCAGGAAACACTGAAAACTGCATCGTGGGAGTGCAGCCCAGGGACATCATGGGAATGAATAAGATTCCTAGGAAAATCTAGCAGCACTGCGAGATGCCTAAGGAGAGAACCTTAAAACAGATGTTTAGGCAAAAGACAAGAAAGATGGAAGTCACAGAGGAGTAAAGGGGAATCTGAAAACTCCAGGCTTGTGCACCCTGAACAAAAATGGAATTGGCTTCATCTGGAGTTCAGTGGTTTAAGCCCCCACCGACCAAACCTCCCGCAGATAACTTTATAGACAAAAAGACCTACCTGGCGATATAGAGAGTGAACACATGCAAGGAACTCAAAACCTTCGTGAGTCTCCCCTCCCCTGCATGTTGTTCTGAGGGCTAACCACAATTGCAAAGCAGCACACCTGAGGTCAATAAAGTTTTTCTCAAAATTCACTTTTTTTTTTTTGACATGGGATCTCCCTGTGTTGCTCAGGCTGGAGTGCAATGGCGTGATCTCAGCACGTGGCAATCTCTACCTCCCAGGTTTAAGCAATCCTCCTGCCTCAACCTCCCAAGTATCTGGGAGCAAAGGCAGGCACCACCACATGCAGCTAATTTTTTGCATTTTTGGTAGATGGAGTTCTACCATGTTGCTCAGGCTGGCCTCAAACTACTGAGCTCATGTGACTCACCTTCCTTGACCTCCCAAAGTGCTGGGGTTACAGGCATGAACCACCAGGTCCGGCCCAAAATTCACTATGTATTAGAACAGAGATACCGGAGGAAGAAGCCCAGGTCACTGGGAAGTGAGGAGTTCCAGCAGGGAGACAGCTGCGGATAAGAATCCTCTAATTTGTATATGAGCTTCACACGAATCTCTTGCTTACCCCCAAAGCATGCATGAGCATGACAGAATTGGCAGCACAAGCTTAAAGAATTAAATCAAGATTTGACTCACTGCCAGAGGAAGCAACAGAGATCTTACCACTGGAGTCTGATCAAGTTAATTGCCTGCAAAAGCCTCAACATTCTTCAGAAGAATATAACTGAATCCCAGCTCTCCACATGGTGTATTATTTACCTAGCCCACCATACAACCCAAAATTGCTTAACATACAACAAAAGCAACAACAACAACAACAAAAAAAAAACAAAAAATAGAAAATACATCACTCTCAAAGGAAAAGACAGTCCACGCTAAGAGGCCCCAGATGTTAGAATTATCACTCCAGGAGAAAGAGCAGCTACTATAACAAGGCTTTATAAAGTAAAGGAAAATATACCCAATATGAACAAAAAGAAAGGATATCTCCTAGAACATAGAAAAAAATGAAAATTTCAGAACTGAAAAATATAATATCTAAAATTTTAAACTTACTGGACAGGCTTAATAGCAGAGTGGAGAAGAGAGAGGAAAGAGGGAACATGAAGACAGATCAATAGAAAGTTTTCACCCTAAAATACAAAGACAAAAAGGATTTTATTAAGCAAACTTCGTCTAAAGTACAGTGATGAGTACCAGAAAGGAAACAAAGCATGAGCCACAAAAAAAAATAATTGAAATGATAGCCAACAACTTCTCATATTTGGTGAAATAAAACAAATTTAAATTTCATATGCTCAGCAAACACAAAACATGAGTCACAAGGCAAAATATTACTAAATTGGACTTTATAAAGAATTAGCTCTTCAGTGATATTAGAAAATGGGAGGCAAGCCTGGAAGAATAATTTCCAGCACATTTATCAGATAAAGGGCTTGTATCCAAAATATGTAAAGAAGTGCATCCTGGGCAACACAGCCATGTCTAGAACTACTACCTCAAGTGATCCGCCCACCTTGGCTTCCCAAAGTGCTGGGATTACAGGCGTGAATCACTGCACCCAGCCAAACCCTTCTTTCTAGAGACCAGAATGGAGGGAATGGAAAGGGTGATGAGGCTAGGGCAGTGGGTGGAGACCTGGGATAATGTCATTGATGAATTGTTTGATAGACACATGTCCGTTTCCTGCTAATTCCTCCCTGAGAGGCACTCTGTGCTGTTTCATGGTGAAGCAGGTGAGGCTTTCTGGATTTATGCACAGCTCACCTTGGTCTTGTCAGGAAAGGGCCACCATCTGTATAGAACGGGTGACATCTGCCTTTCATGGAATCCCTGCTTCTGAGCAGACCGCCTGGGTGTGTTCTAGGCAGTGAAGGAGAGCAGATTTAGGATGTTGCCTTTTACTGTGATGTGTGAAAGTCTCTCCTTCGTCTTCCAAGCTGTCCTTTCAGGCTTCCACAAAAACAGCTACTAATTTCATCTCATAATATTTTTGAAATGCCCTCTGGATTTGCTCTCTTAAAAAGCCACCAAGGAGGCTGGGTGCAGTGGCTCATGCCTGTAGTCTCAGTACTTTGGGAGGCCGAGGTGGGTGGATCACCTGAGGTCAGGAGTTCAAGACCAGCATGGCCAACATGGTGAAACCCCATCTCTACTGAAATAGAAAAATTAGCCAGGCGTGGTGGCACATGCCTGTAGTCCCAGCTACTACAGAAGCTGAGGCAGGAGAATCGCTTGAACCTAGGAGCATAGGTTGCAGTGAGCTGAGATCGCAACACAGCACTCCAGCCTGGACAACAGAGTGAGTGAGACTCCGTCTCAAAAATAAATAAATAAATAATTAATAAAAAGCTACCAAGGCAGGTTTTTGGCTCAGTGGCGCAATAGTTCATGCCTGTAATCCTAGCACTTTTGGGATTCTGAGACGGGAGGATTGCTTGAGTCCAGGAATTCAAGACAAGCCTAGGCAACATAGTGAGATCACCCCTCCCATCTCTACAAATATAAAACATTAGCCAGGCATGGTGGCACACATCTGTAGTCCTAGGTACTTGGGAGGCTGATGTAGGAGGATCACTTGAGCCCAGGAGGTTAAGGCTGCAGTGAGCTGTGTTCATGCCACTTCACACCAGCCTGGGTAACAGACCAAGACTTTGTCTCTGAAAAAAGAGAAAAGAAAAAAGGCTACCAAACTGCAATATCATACCCTTAAACCACATATCTTGGTGTGAAAAGCTATTAAAATGACATGGTATTGTATTTACCCCGTAGGTCCGCGTTTTCCTGTTCTCTTATGTCGTGGGATGAGATCCAACATGATACTCTGAGGGCAGGAACACCGTCTTCATAGCTGCTGGGCCTTCATTGCCTGGCCTGGGACCTGGCCCTCCTTAGAAATGTGCGTTGCTTCCTTGTTGCTTCCTCTGTGCTGTGTTTCATTGTGAAGCAGGTGAGGCTTTCTGGATTTAAGGCTTCCCTGCTCAGCAGCCCTCCCAGCACCATCAACCTTCCCTCCAACTATTCATCCATTCCAAAGACATTTGCCGAGGAAGTACCGCACCCTGTGCCTGTCCCTGGTGAACAGAGAGCAGCCTTAGTCTCCAGCAAGACGACTTAAACACTGCTGTTTCCTGTGTCCTGGACAGACTTCTCTGTTCCCTGATGTTCCTGGGAAATCTGACCAACACCAATCACATTCATTTCTGTGTATGTGATGACAGTTCCCACATAGAATGATTTTAGACAAGATGGGAACTTCTGCTGGCTGGACAGCATGACAGTGTCCCCAGAACAACTCATACACACCATTTCCAAACTTTAATTCATCTCCCTTCCAAAAGCACTTTCTCTTTGGTTGTTTTTTTTTTTTTCCCTTCATTTTTTTTTTTCTTTTTCCTTTTCTTTCCTTTTATCGAGACAGGGTTTACCTCTGTCACCCAGGCTGTAATTCAGTCGCACGATCTCAGCTCACTGCAACCTCTGCCTCCCAGGTTCAAGCCATCCTCCCACCTCAGCCTCCCCAAGTAACTGGGACCACAGGCACCAGCCACCATGCCTAGCTAATTTTTGTGTTTTTTTTTAGTAGAGACAGGGTTTTGCCATGTTTCCCAGGCTGGTCTTGAACTCTTGACCTGATGATCCACCCACCTCAGCCTCCCAAGGTGCTGGCATTACAAACATGAGCCACCGCGCCTGTCTTGTATTTCCCTGTCTTGTATTTCCCTGTCTTGACAAATAGCAACAGACCCTACCCACGTGCCTTAAAGCAGAAACTCAGGTTCTGCCTCTTTGCTGTGCCCCAATGCCTCACAGCTTTCAGTTGCTAAGGCCTCAGGACTCTCCTCGGAGAGGCCGCCTCCCTAGGGCCTCCTTGCCTTAGGCCTTTCCTGGTGATGTTCCTTAGTTAGAACAGCCCCCACAGGCTGGGTCCGGTGGCTCATGCCTGTAATCCCAGCACTTTGGGAGGCCGAGGAGGCAGATCACCAGGTCAGGAGTTCGTGCCCAGCCTGACCAACATGGTGAAACCCCGTCTCTATTAAAAATACAAACAAACAAAAAAAATTCGCTGGGTGTGGTGGTGTACGCCTGTAATCCCAGCTATTTGGGAGGCAGAGGTTGCAGCAAGCCAAGATTGTGCCGCTGCACTCCAGCCTGGCAACAGAGCAAGACTCCATCTCAAAAACAAACAAATAAAGAACCCCCGTCCCACTGCTCTCCACAAACTTCTTTCAGGGCCCAGTGCCAGCCTCCCCCGCTCCCTGACTCCCCTGGCCATACCTGAGTGCCTCCCCAAGCACTGCCAGGCGGGCAGCACAGTACAGAAGTTTCTAGTCCACTTCTCTACGAGCTGTGTTTATAGTGAGTATGCAAGGCACGAAACGTCACCTCCAGGGCACGGTGCGTCTCCTCAATTCTAAGATGCACTTTTTTTTCACATTTTACTGTTTCTGAAATCAAAAATCAGGCTCGCCATCAGTGGCCTCCTTAACATTGAGAAAATGCTAGAAAGATAGATACATTTAAAAATGGGTAGGGCATGGTGGCTCACGCCTGTAATCCCAGCACTTTGGGAGGCCAAGGCAGGTGGATCACTTGAGGTCAGAAGTTCGAGACCAGACTGGCCAACATGGTGAAGCCCCATCTCCACTAAAAAGTAAAAAATAGGTCGGGCACAGTGGCTCACGCCTGTAATCCCAACACTTTGGGAAGCCAAGGCGGGTGGATCAGAAGGTCAAGAGATTGAGACCATCCTGGCCGACATGGTGAAACCCATCTCTACTAAAAATACAAAAATAGCTGGGTGTGGTGGCGTGCGCCTGTAGTCCCAGTCACTTGGGAGGCTGAGGCAGGAGAATTGAACCCAGGAGGCAGAGGCTGCAGTGAGCAAAGCGAGATTCTGTCTCAAAAAAAAAAAAAAAAAAAAAAACATTAGCTGGGCATAGTGGTGATGCATGCCTGTAGTCCCAGCTTCTCAGGAGGCTGAGGCAGGAGAATCGCTTGAACCCAGCTCATGCCTGTAATTTCAGCACTTTGGCAGGCAGAGGCAGGTGGATATCACCTGAGGTCAGGAGTTTGAGACCAAATTGGCCAACACGGTGGAACCCCATCTCTACTAAAAGTACAAAAATTAGTCAGGATTACATGCCTGTAATCCTACCTACTTGGGAAGCTAAGGCAGGAGAATTGCTTGAACCTGGGAGGCAGAGGTTGCAGTGAGCTGAGATTGCACCATTGCACTCCAGCCTGGACGACAGAGAGACACTGCCTCCCCCTCGCTGCAAAAAAAAAGTAAATTATGTTCATCCTCAAGTTATTATCTCCACTGACAAATAGAACCAAGTTGATTTCATTATTCAATTTAGTTAAGTATTTTTTTTCCTTTCCAAGGAATTCTAGCAATAAAGTCACACATTACCCAAAAGATCCCCAGCAGAGGGATTTCTGGGCCAAGGTAACTCACCTACAGAGAGTCTGGAGCTCCTAGCCTGGATGAAAGGAAAGTTTCATTAGCTTTATTTAATTCTTCTGACATAATTGGTCAGCAGAGTATAAATGCTGATGTCACGTCTAATTAGCGGTGGCCTCTGCCCTTTTGGTCACAGCACCACGTCTGGCGTGTTTGTGTGGATGGAGCAGTTTCACAGGGAGTGTCTTTATGAACTAGCTCTCCCATGGAGCTGCTCTAATTATCATTTAAGAAAACAAGCTTTTTGATGTTATGTAGACAGTTCAGCAACATCTCCCCAACAGGGCTGATAATTTTAACAGCCTTTCAGTCCATGATGGGCTTTTCCACAAGTGATCACATCAGATCGTGGGGAACTAGAAATTGGGACCTCATCTCTGCTCCTCTCGGTGCTGGACACCTTGCCCATCTTGGCTCCAATCAAATACCTTCAAGGGCTCTAAAGCTAATTGTTTGTATTGGCATGGATTTTGCCCGGCATCCAAAATCCAGATTTAAAAACCAGTGCAATCATTGTGCTCCTGGGAACCATTTATTGTCATGAAATGAAACACAGCATAAAGGAAAACCGTTCAATACCTCAAAGATTAGCGTGGATACAAATATTGGTGGATACTAATAAATTTTACAATATAGTTTGTTTAAAAACAAAAACGAGTAGGGGAATAATTTGAATTCCCCAGTGGCAGGATTCCATTGAGTTTTTGAGAGGTAAAGATTTTTCGCAAAGTTAATTACAGACTGACAGTGTCAATCTGACAACAACACTTTCTTCTTGGTTCACATCATTCAGTTTCATAAAATCAGTAAGATAAAAGCCACGCACCACTGGGGGAGAGAGGAGGTGACCTCCACATTCTGTTTCCGTCTGTCTCTCTCACACACACACTCCTCACCACCAATGACCTCTGCTTTTCCATCCAAACACAGGATCAATTACCAGACTCCAGTTTGCTTCCGGGATTTTTTACGGCACCCTGGAATGTAGTGTAGTTATTTGTGTAGTTGTGATCCCCTCCAAGATTGTGAAATCCTTGAGGGAAAGAGTTAGTGCCTAATAAATTTAGGCACTAATTTTATTCTACCATGTCACTCACCCATATCATCCTCTCCATGCGGACTCTAGCTCAATCCTTCAATCCAGTCTTCTGTTCGGTTTTGTTTTATTGTTTTGTTTTTTGAGACAGAGTCTCACTGTCGCCCAGGCTGTAGTTCAGGGGTGCGGTCTCAGCTCACTACAACCTCCACCTCCCAGGCTCAAGTGATTCTCAGAGGCCCACTTACACACTCTTCTATGCAAAATACTGGTGGTTTCATGCCCTCCCTGAGGCCCATCCATGGGCCCCAGAACTTTCCAACCCCTTTGCTTATGAATGAATTGCCTCCACCCCATCACACACCTCTGCATTCCAAACGTCTCCACCTTTGCCTGAGCTGCTCCCTAAAATACCTTTCCACTTTCTATCCATCAAATCCCACTAGGATGTAAATTCCTTGAGGACAGGGCTCTGACTCATCCACCGTTCTATCTCCTCCGCTTCAGCCTGCACCTGCCCATAGTAGATGCCCAAGGGTGTTCGTTGATAGACAAATTCAAAAAAATATATTTGTTCAGTGCTTACCATACCCTAGACATTGGAGATACGGTGGTGAGCTCCAGTAGTCGTGATTTCTATTCTCGTGGAACTTGCAGTTTGGAGGACGTCTTCATTATTTATTGCCATGTAACACAATACTCCAAAATTCACCAGTTTAAAGCAATAAACATTCATTGTCTCACGTATCTCCTAAAGGTCGGGAATCCAGGAGCGGCTTAGCTGAGTGGTTCTGGCTCAGGGTCTCCCACAAGGTTGCAGTCAAGCTGGTGGCTGCATCCTCTGGAAGCTTGAGTGAGGCCGCAGCATCTGCCTCAAAGCTCACTCACATGGCTCTTGGCTGGCTGCAATTCCTTACTAGCCAGAGGTCTTTGTTTCTTGCCACGTGTCTCTCCACAGGCTGCCGTGAATGTCCTCAGGACCCCATGACATGGGAGTTGGCTTCCCCCAAAGTTAGTGATCCAGGGGAGAGAGAATCTTCAAGATGGAAGTCATCATGTTTTAAGACCTAATCTTGAAAGTGACATACCGTCACCTCTGCCATATGCAATTGGTCAGAGAAACCAAGCCTGGTACAATGTGGGAAGGGATCTCACCTTACAGGGTGTAACAGCAGGAGGAGGAGAACATTGGGTGCCATCTTGGAGGCTGGTCCCACAGTGGGGGAGAAAGACAGTAATCAAACATCACGTAATGCACGTGTAATAGCGAACGGAGCTATGTGCTCTCAAAATACAGCCCATGGTCCTGTGAGGGCATATAACAAGGGGTCCAACTTAGACATAGGTGGAAACCAGAGATGAAACTTGGCCATGGCCTCTAAGGGATGAGTTGATAAGAGATGAGGAAAGGAAAAAGGGCATCCTAGGCTATCGGTTCACAACCTTGGCTGCTCATTGGAGTCATCTGGCGAGATTTTAAAAATACCGTTGCCCAGACTGCCTCTCCAAAGACTCTGATCTAAATGGTCTGGGGTAAAGCCTGGACATTAGGATGCTTTTAAGCTCCCAAGGTGATTCCAATGTGCAACCATGTTAGAGAGCAACTGTTGTAGGATAGGGAACCACCTGTTTCAAATGTCTGTTACCAGAGGGAGACTAACATGTTTGAGGAGCTGAGGGCCAGGAGGGCTGGAGGGTAGAGAGTGCAGGAGAGGGACGTGGAGTGGGGGCGAGAGGTGGGCAGATGCTGGATATGATGATGCACCCCAGAGAACACCTCAGGGAGGCTGGGCTTGGAGGGGATGAGGAGAGTGGGGGAGTGACATGATCCAACTGGCATTTCCAAAAGATGCCTCTGGCTCAGATTCAAGAACAGATTGAAGGGGCGCCCTAGGGTGGGGGTACCATTCTGGAATGATAGAACCTTGGTTCCAACCATGATAGGCAGTGAGGACTTGGACTAAGGCAGCGACAGCAGGTGACAGCAATATGGTGGGCAGAGTCAAGAGTTCTGTTACTAATTCCTATGATCCAATTCAAACCTTTGATTTGACAAATGGGAAACTGAGGTCAGAGAGATGACAGGGCTCATTCAAGGTCATTCCACAATAGGATAAAGCAGAAGGAAAGAGAAACCAGCTTGGCCCTGACAACCTGTGGTTTTAAATGATAAACAAAACCAGAGGAGAAGAGAAAAGGAAATGAGGATGAGAGCATCAGGCGAAGATAAAAGAAGACACATCTAACACACACGCACACATGCTCGCATGCTCACAAATGAGAAGACCAAAAGGTCACTGGCAAGTTGAAAAATAGATGGTGTAATTATAAAGCTGTCTGAAATGCCAGCCAGGGTCAACCCTGTGACCCGTCCTTCCGCGCCTGGCAGGGACACTGGGGGAGGGCTGGGGAAAGCTGCCAACCCGCTTGACATTCAGCTTCTGTGGCGTGGCGTGGAGGGAGTGTTTCAAGCCATGCCTTGCCTCTGTTCTCCATGGCGGAATCTGTGACTTCCTCTCCAAGACAGCCCAGGCCCCTTGACAGCCTGTCCCAACTCTGTGGTCACATGGGAAAAGGTTATTTCTAGCACCCCACTTTTAGCCACACATTAAACAGTTGGGGGTCCTTCCTTTTCCATTGGTAATGATCCCCTGCCTCTAAAGAGGTGACTTCTTAGTGTCTTTCTTGAGAAAAGGAAATGGTGACTCACATCGTACCAGCCTGAAATAATTAGTTTCAGGCAAATGCATGTAGACATGGGTAAATACTTTAAAGTGAAGCTCTCTAATCAATAGTCTCTGTGTTTATCAGGAAATGAGCAGATGGTGTGAGGTTTTCTAAAAAACACAGAGACAAGAAACAAATAATTCCACGACATCCTGGGTTAGACAGATCATTAATTGGGTACTAAATTCTACTGAAGGTTTAGGGAAGAATGTATCATTCTGAAATGTTAGGGCTAGAAGGACCCTCTAAGAAAATGTAGTCTAGGGATGGCCAATAAATGGCACGCTCACCATCACATTTCCCCCCCACACCAGACATTAATAATCCATCACAGCACTACTGACCTCTGAGTCCTCCTGAAGACAGTATTCCAGGTACGTATTATCAATCATGGTTATCACCCAAGACCTGCATTGTCTTTATATAGTAAAATTAAAATTTAAAATTCCGTGCCTCCTTTACACTAGCCACCTTTCAAGGGCTCAATAGCCACATTTGGCTATTGGACAGCACAGAGTAGAACATTTGAAGCATTGCATAAAGTCCAACTGGACAGCCGTAGAATCCTATTTCCCAAATGGCAGTCATTTATATATCATCTTCACACTTTTTGCCACATTGACTCTTTTAAAAAAATTACCTAATAAGGAAATGTTAAAAATTATCAAAGGAAATGGAAAGCCAGTTTCCTCTTTTTTTTTTTTTTTTTTTTTCAGTTAGAGTCTCGCTCTGTTGCGCCCAGGTTGGAGTGCAGTGGTGCCATCTTGGCACACTACAACCTCCGCCTCCTGGGTTCAAGCAATTCTTGTGCCCCAGCTTCTTGGCACACTACAACTTCCGCCTCCTGGGTTCAAGCAATTCTCGTGCCCCAGCTTCTTGGCACACTACAACCTCCGCCTCCTGGGTTCAAGCAATTCTCGTGCCTCAGCTTCCTAAGAAGCTGGGATTACAGGTGTGTGCCACCCCAACTGGCTAATTTTTGTATTTTTAGTAGAGACAGGGTTTCACTATGTTGTTTGGGCTGGTTGCAAACTCCTGACCTCAGGTGGTCCACCCGCCTCAGCCTCCCAAAGTGCTGGGATTACAGGAGTGAGCCATCGCACCCAGCTAAGCCTGTCATGCGTTGCACACTGTCATGATTAGCATGGACTGGGACAACCCAAGAGAAGAAGAGGAGCTTGCTCAAGGTCCGTAAAGAAGAATGGTGAGAGGAGGGGGGATGGCACGCGCACATGCACGTACACAAACAGGCACACGCACACACTCACAGAGGCATTGTAAACAGTGGCTATCGGGGTGGGTTCTGGTCGAGGCTTGTCCAAATTAAATAATGTCCCTGAGCCTCAGTTGCCTCATCTGTAAAATTCAGAAAGGGTGAAGCAAATTATACCCACCTGAAGGATGCCTGGAAGTCAGATTTCTTAACCTCAGCAGTGTCAGCACTTGGGGGCTGGATCATTGCTTGCTGTGGGGGCTGTCCCATGTGCTGTAGGATGTTAGCAGCATCCCTGGCCTCTATTCACTGGATGCCAGTAGCACTACCCCTCCCCCGGTTGTGACAACCAAAAATACTTACCAACATTGACAACCAAAAACACATTGCCCAGTGTCCACTGGGGGGCAAATTCACCATTGGTTAAGAGCAACTGCTGAAAGGATGAGAGATGATGTATATAAAACAGCCCACAGTGCCTTGTGTACAGTAAGTGTTCAATTAATCATCACCATTGTTAATTGCATTCATATTTGCATTTGGAGGGGGGTCTATCATCCCCACTTAACAGGTAAGGAAACAAAGCCATAGCCAGGTTTTGAGCAGAGTTCTGGTTGTTTCCAGCACCCACGTTCCTGCCCCACTTCAGGCAGCCCTGCCTAAGCTTGCATCACCTGGACTCCACTGTAAAACTCCACATCAGCTCAGAAGGATGCAGGTGGTCAGAAAAGAGGTTTTCTGCATTTGAACCGGGTTTCTGCACTTCCCACCAGCCAGCGCCTCAGACCAGGCTGATACAGAGAGGCTCCCTGGAGCTCTCAGGAAATATCTCAACAATACCAGCGTTTGTCCCCCATCTTGAGGCTGACGATGATGCCAAGAAAGCGCAGCTTCTGACCCACAGGAGATGACGTACTGAGGTCGTTTTGAAATTGCTTTAATGCCTTCAACTGCAACGAACTTATCTGACCTCTCAGTGCCTGTGCATACCGTCCCTCTTTCGATGAGCTCACTGAGGGTCAGGATGGTGACTTCCACAGTCAGGGCAGGGCACCGGGGCTGCACTGTGAGGCTGCCTTTTCTCTGTTGACTTCCTGAGCTCTGTTTGCTCATCCCACGAAATCCACATTGCAACGCCTGGCCGTTTTCCCCCTCCAAGCTCATCCCTCTTCGTTCGGTTTTGGACCTATTGCCCTACATTGATGTTTTTGCCACAAGAAGCTCTTTGAGCAAAACAGCGTTAGTCTTTAAGTCAGGATGAGAAACACCATTCACTCCCTGCTGTCTTAGCAATTGACAATGCACGATGGTTCACTAAAGGCCCTAAGATGTTCCACAGTAAGGAAATTCATTGGACTAGGGTTTTTTTGTTTTATTTATTTTGTTTTTGTTTTTCTTTTTGTTTTTGAGAGACTCTCACTCTGTTGCCCAGGCTGGAGTGCAGTGACGTGATCACAGCTCATTAAAGCCTCAACATCCTGGGCTCAGGGGTCATCCCGCCTCAGCCTCCTAAGTAGCTGGGACTACAGGTGTGAGCCACTACCCGCTTGGCCATTTCTTTGTATTTCTTGTAGAGATGGTGTTTTGCCATGTTGCCCAGGCTGGTCTCAAAGTCCTGGGCTCAAATGATCTTCCTGTCTGGGCCTCCTAAAGGGTTGGCATTACAGGTGTGAGCCACCCAATCCCCATCTAACTGTTTTAAAAACAACTTTTCCTAAGTCTATTTCATTATGAACGCTTTTCCACTGTGGAGGCAAAGACTGGCTAGCAGTTCACTCAATCCACTTCCTTATTCCAGATACCCAGATAGACAGTCTCCCTTGCAGTTCAAACCAGCCACACGATGGAGTTCTAGCAAATGGGACAGGAGATGAAATATCAGGCACCTCTTCCAGGCCTGCCTCGTACAAACATCCCATACAGCGCTTTATTCGATTTCCCTGTCTGCCAGCTGAGTAGAGCTGACCCAGGGGGATGAGGAAGACAGATGGATTACAGGCATGAGCCACCGTGCCTGGCCTGAAGCAGGCCTCCAAGGCACCTCTCTCTCTGCCCTGTGAGCTTACACTCACAGCCATCACATTAGACTGGACACAGGTGGGCTTCAAGGCACGGTAGCCACTCCATGAACCTGGGAGGAGGCATTTACAGCAGAGAAAGGGCAGGTGGGCTGCCCGGAAGCTGGAGGCTGAACCCTCTGCTGCCCTGCACATCTGTTGTAGGAAAAAGCCTCGTGAGCTGGGAGCTGATCTTGGAACGCGTGGTCTGCACTCCAGCTGCCCAGGCTTGGGGGCGGAGGGAGGTTCGGCGTTCCCCATGCTCAGCGCGCTAGCCTCCCGCTGCGGTGGGGCCGGTGACAGATGCATTCCGAGAACAAGCAGACACCTCTGTGCCCACCCACTTTAATTAGGTGAAGGAGTCAGGACCCATTAGGATCACCTAGAATACCACGCCGGGCCTGTGCTCCACCCACGCATGCTCCAAATCGCTGCCTTCCCGCTGCAACTACTGTTTGGTGAGCATTTCTTTATTTGTAATTTTTTTAAAATTAAGCAGATAATACAACCACATGGTAAATTTTTCAAACAGCACAAGAAGATACGTTATAAAAATCAGCTGGGCACAATAGCTCACACCTGTAATCTCAGCACTTTGGAAGCAGAAGTGGGAGGATCCCTTGAGTCTCAGAGTTCTGGACTAGCCCAGAGAAACATGGAGAAACCCCATTTCTATAAAAAATAAAAAATTAGCCAGGCAAGCTGGTGCATGCCTGTAGTCCTGGCCACTTAGGAGGCTGAGGTGGGAGGATCACTCAAAGTTGGAGGCTCCAGTGAGCCATGATAGTGTCATTCTACTGTGGCCCACCAGGGTGACAGAGTAAGACCCTGTCTCAAAAGTAAATACATAAACAAATAATCAGATCTCGCTTTTATCACTGACCTGCAAGGCTACCTCCCCACAAGTCATGACTATTTTAACAGTCTCTTGTGTATCCTCCTTCAATAAATGTTTTACTTCTGAAAGAGTGCAGTGGCACTATCACGGCTCACTGCAGCCTCGGATTCCCAGGCTCAAATGATCCTCCTGCCTCAGCCTCCCATGTGAATGGGCCGACAGGCACGCACCAGCATGCCCAGCTAATTATTTTTATTTTTGTAGAGACAGGGTCCCTATGAAAATATGAATGCTCATGTCCAGGAATACTTATATCTAATTTTTAAAAACAGGCACACAATTTTTTTCTAGTTAATAAAACATTTTGGAAGTGGCTCCATAGCACAAAGAATGCTGCATTCTTTCCATGATGTTCATTACATCATTTCTGTATTGGGTGGATGGATGTCTGTGGTGTATGGGGTCTGCAATGTATTTTTTCCTCTGTGTTTTGCTATGGTTTTCCAAACTTTCCTACTGAGAAATGATGTTTAGAAAATACAAGAATGTTCTAAAAATCTAGAGGCTCCCTCCCTCCCTCCTTTCATATTTTTTCCTCTCCTTTCTTCCCTCTTCCTTCCCTCCCTCCCTCCCTCCTTTCTTTCTTTCTTTCTTTTTCTTTTTCTTTCTTTCTTTCTTTCTTTCTTTGTGTGAGATGGAGTTTCACTCTGTCACCCACTGCTGGAGTGCAGTGGCATCATCTCACCTCACTGGAACCTCCGCCTGCTGGGTTCAAACGATTCTCCTGCCTCGGCCTCCTGAGTAGCTGGGACCACAGGCGTGTGCTACTATGCCCAGCTAATTTTTGTATTTTTAATAGAGATGGGTTTTCACCATGTTGGCCAGGCTGGTCTCAAACTCCTGACCTCAGGTGATCTGCCCGCCTTGACCTTCCAAAGGGCTGGGATTACAGGCGTGAGCCACCGTGCCCAGCCCATCCTTTCTAATTCAGTTCAGATTGGAGATGAGAGAGTCATGAAGATTGATGACAGCATGTGATCCTGAACTGTGTCCCTTTGCTGTGACGAGCATCACTGGGACAATTATCAACACTTGAACAAGGTCTCTAGGTGAGAGGTATAGGGAAGCTCTTTGTTCTGATATTGCAGTTGTTCTGTAAGTTGGAGGCTTCGAGGCTTCACGGAAGCATCTCCCCATCACTTTGCTGAGATAAGACTTTTTTGGCCAGGCGCGGTGGCTCACCCCTGTAATCCTAGCCCTTTGGGAGGCCAAGGCGGAAGAATCACTTGAGGTTAGGAGTTTTAGACCAGCCTGGGCAACATTGGGAGACTCTATCTCTACCAAAAATACAAAAATTAGCTGGGCATGGTAGCATGCAGCTGTAGTTCCAGTTACTCAGGAGGCTGAGGTGGGAGGATGGCTTAAGCCCAGGAGGTGGAGGTTGCTGTGCACTCCGGAGTAGCTGGGATTATTAGCATGTGCCACCATGCCATGCTAGTTTTTGTATTTTTTAGTAGAGGCAGGGTTTCACCATGTTGGCCAGGCTGGTCTTGAACTCCTGATCTCAAGTGATCCACCCACCTCGGCCTCCCAGAGTGCTGAGATTACAGGCATGAGCCACCATGCCCAGAATGGGTGAGATTGAGATTCTGTTTAAAAAAAAAATAGAATTGACATTGACATGGCACTGTGATCTAATCTTCAGATCAATTTCCCCCAGAATGTATCTCATATCAAAATTTTAAGAATTGTTCTGGTTTGGGATTCCATCCAAGATTATCCATTGCATTTAGTGGTCATGTCCCTTTAATTTCCTTTCACCTAGAGTGTGCCTCAGCCTTTGATGACATTGACTTTTTTTTTCTTTTTGAGATGGAGTCTCATTCTGTCACCAGGCTGGAGTGCAGTGGCTCGATCTTCCGCTCACTGCAACCTTTCCCTCCCAGGTTCAAGCGATTCTCCTGCCTCAGCCTCCAGAGTAGCTGGGATTACAGGCATGAGCCACCATGCCCAGCTAATTTTTGTATTTTTAGTAGAGATGGGGGTTTCACCATGTTGGCCAGGATGGCTTCGATCTCTTGACCTTGTGATCCATCCACCTCGGCTTCCCAAAGTGCTGGGATTATAGGCATAAGCCATCGCGCCCGGCCTGACACTTTTGAAGAGTACAAGCCACTTACTAAGTATTCATCCCTCGATGCTGTTTGCCTGGTGTGTTCTCGTTATTCAGTTCAGGTTTTGCATCTTTGGCAAGATGATAACAGGCTAATTTTGTGTTTTCCTTCGCATGCCAGGTGAAGCCCAGGATGTCGGTTTGCCCTGTTCTGACTCGTTCACGTTGATTACTCAATTAACGGTCCTGCCAGTTTTCTCCAATGTAAAGTTAGTACTCTTTTCTTGGTAATTGACAAGTAATATGCAGGGAGATATTTTGAGATCATGTAAATATCCTGTTTCTCACTAAACTTCCATCCTTTAATTTTTGCTTCCATGAATGAGTCTCCACTGGAAAAAAAGTATTCTTAGGATGGTTGCAAAGTGTTACTGCATTCTTGAGAAGAGTAAAAGCAAGCGTGTATCGAAGGACCTTTGACGTCCTGGCTCTATTTCAAGGGGGATATCTCAAGGCAACAGGAAGAAATGTGAAGAAAGATTTAGATGCAAAAATTTTAATTGCAACAGTACTTATAAGAGCAAAACTTAGAAATAACGTAAGTTAAGCAATACAGTAAATGGACATCAAGAAATACAAAGCAACCTGTAAAACAATGTTTTTGAAGAGCTCTCCACCACATAATGCTTAGTAATATGCTAAGTAATGTAATATTTGGCTAAATGCAACGTGAGATGTTGGATTGGATGGTGGAACAGAAAAAGGACATCAGTGGAAAAGCTGATTCAATTCAAGTACAACCCATAGTTCAGTTAATAGTAATGTGCCAATATTAATTTCTTGGGTTTCATTTAATAAACGTATCACAGGCATGTAAGTTATTCATATTGGGAGGACTGAGAGATAAAGGAGAATGATCTCTACTGTCTTTGCAACTTTTCTGTAAACTTGGATTATTCCTAAATAAAAATGCCATTGAAAACTTAACCTGGAGGTGTTAGAAATGTTCTTTTTTTTTTTTCAGATGGAGTCTCGCTCTGTCTCCCAGCCTGGTGTGCAGTGGCGCGGTCTCAGCCTGAGTACAACCTCCACCTCCCAGGTTCCAGTGATTCTCCTACCTCAGCTTCCGAAGTAGCTGGGATTATAGGCGCCTGCCACCATGCCTGGCTAATTTTTGTATTTTTAGTAGAGATAGGGTTTCACCATGTTGGCCAGGCTGATCTCCGCCTCCCAAATTGCTGGGACTACAGGTGTGAGCCACTGCACCTGGCCGTGTTCATTATCTTGATTGTCATGGGTGTATACAAGTAAGAAAATATATTACACACATGAAACAGATGCTATTTAATTATGTCAATTACACCTTTTATGTCAATTACCTTAATGGATCTTTTTTAAAAAAAGGGAAAAAATGCTGTATTTGGTAAGCTAAAGTATATGCATGTGCTAAAGTATATGCATGGGAAACAGAAACTGGATGAAAAAATAGGAACATGTTAATGGATGTTGTTGTCTGTGGCTAGTAGGATTATGAGTGATTTTAATTTTTATTTTACTTTATTATTTCTCGAGACAGTTTCTCTCTGTCAGTCAGGCTGGAGTACAGTGGTGCAGTCATAGCTCATGACATCCTTGAAGTCCTGGGCTCAAGTGATCCTCCAGTCCCAGCCTCCAGAGCAGCTGAGATTGCAGGTGCATGCCACCACACCTGGCTCATGTTTTTATTTTTTGTAGAGATGGGGTTTTGCCATATTGCCCAGGCTGGTCTCAAACTCCTGGCCTCAAGCAATCCTCCCACCTCAGCCTCGAAAAGTGTTGGGATTACAGTCGTAAACCACCACACTGGGATGGTATAATTTTTATTTTTCTAATTGGCTGTAGTTTTCAAATTCCCCGTAATGGGCATGCAAGGCTTGAATACAGAGGGGACCCGCTGTGTTCAAATGGCCTGATGTATGATAACAAACCACTGTTTCCCTGAATGTAACGTTTCTGGCTCATGGTTGGGGGTGAGAACTGAGTCCCTCCCTTGCTTGTTTAGACAATTTGATAAAACACAAAGAAGAAAACCCGTCAAAACTGAGAACTCTCCGATCTCCTGGTAATAAAGAGCCTGGAAATAGACACACTGAGACCAGGATCCAGGAGGAGGAGTCCTCTGTGTGGGTCAGGGTGGGAGGAGATGGTAGTCGATGCTTGCGAAAATGCTGATTCCCAGGCCCTGCCAGCAGCAGCGCTGGCTTTGGGGTGGGGCCGGGAGGTGTTTCTCAAGCACCGTGGCGAAGCCAACACAGGTGGTGGAGATCGAGGCTCCACCCTGGGGCCCGAGTTTGCCTCGGGCTTGCACAAAGCTGGGGCAGGTGTGGGTCATATTAACTGGCCCCTTATTAATCTTCCAGGTTCAGGCCCAGCTGTACCTCCTTGGATTCCCCGCAGCCTCGGGAAGACGTTCCTGGAAGTCGGAGAGGTGAGTGGTCCCTTTCTCTCTCTCTCCGCAGACCTCAGAAAAGCCATGTCCATTTCCCTGGTGACCCAACCCTGAAGCACGCCCCTGAGCTGTCAGTCAATCAGGGGACTCAGTTAGCTGCTGAAGTTCAGGAAGGAGAAGGAGCGAGGGGGTTGCTTGAGAAAAGCTTGGTGTGGCAGGAAGAGGCAGAGGCAGAAGGTCTCGGGGGACAAAGGCCAGAGCGAAGCTGGATAGCCTTGGTCACAGTGAGCACAACAGGGACAGAGAGAAGCCAGCGGCAAAGGCCAGAAGAAGGCCTTCTTTGTTGGTTTTTTTGAGACAGCGTCATACTCTGTCAGGCTGGAGTGCAACGGTGCAATCTCGTATCTGCTCACTGCAACCTCCGGCTCCTGAGTTCAAGTGATTCTCTTGCCTCAGCCTTCTGAGAAGCTGGGATTACAGGTGCCCACCACCATGCCCAGTAATTTTCATATATTTAGTGGAGATGGGATTTCACCATGTTGGCCAGGCTAGTCCCAAATTCCTGACCTCAGGTGATCCACCCGCCTCAGCCTCCCGAAGTGCTGAGATTACAGATGTGAGCCACCGTGCCTGTCCTGGAAGAAGCCTTTTTTAACGTGGGAGCTACACATTTTGGGCACTGTTGCTGGAGACAGGGTGGGCGTGCAGAAAGCAGAGCGACACTCCCTTGGCTCCTCCCCTCTGCAGGCAGTGACTTAACTAGGAGGCAGCTCCAGAAGCTGCTGCATCAGGGGAGCCCCCACCACTTCCTGGCTCATCATTCACCCCTGGAGACGGAAGGGTCTATGTCCTGGTTCAGGCAGTCCCTATACTTGTGCCGGCTTCCCTCGAGCAGGCCCACACTGCTCCTTCCATCAAGTCTAGGAAAACACTTACTCCTCCCAGGCAGTCATGACATAAAAGCCCGTTTGGGAGTGGGGCAGGTCCTGGCATCAGAAGCTTCACTGGAAGTAGAGAGACTGGGACCCCTGTTCATCAGCAGGTGTATCGGGGGCAGGGGGGTGTGCATCGGATGTCAGCCACATCCCTGGCTCCTATACACGAGAGTCTGGTAGCAGCCCCTGAGCTGTGACAATGAAAGTGTCTCCAGACATTGGCAGGTGTCCCCGACACAATCAATCCTGGCTGAAACCGCTGACCCTAGAAAGATCCTTTTTTTTTTGAGACGGAGTCTCACTGTGTCGTGCACACTGGAGTGCAGTGACGCCATCTCAGCTCACTGCAGTCTCCACCTCCCAGGCTCCAGCAATCCTCCCACGTCTACCCACCGCCCCAGAGCCCCCACTACCAAGTAGCTGGGACTGCAGGCATGCATCACTACACTCGGCTCATTTTTTGTATTTTTTGGTAGAGATGAGGTTTCTCCATGTTGCCCAGGCTGGTCTCAAACTTCTGAGCTCAAGCGATTCACCTGCCTGGGCCTCCCAAAGTGCTGGATTGTAGGCGTGAGCCACGAAGCCGGCCAGGAGAGATGCTCCTGAGGCCTGAGAGGATGAGTCATGGTGCTTGTCTGCTCAGAACCCTCCTAAGACTTTGGTCTCACTCAGAGTGACATCTGGGCCCTGAGCCTCTGAGTCATCTGCCAGCCATCCCCTGCCTTTGCCACCCGTCTCACTGGTTCTCAAAGGCACCAGGCATCCCAGCCTCGGGGACTGTGCCCCTGTAGTTCCCTCTGAATGTCCCTGCTAGGATGTTCTTGCCATCTTCGCTTTGCCCCTTGAAGCAGGGCAAAGGGATCCTCAGTGCCCAATGGCTAAATGGAGAGAGAGCTTCACTGGCTGACCTCCTAGTCACCAAGCTGTAGGCTTTCTTCTGAGCGTGGCCTTTGCTCAGATGTTTGTAAGCATTTCGCCCGGTGCCCAGCACATGGTGCAGTTTTTGACAAATGTTAACCTGCCATCATTACCTGCCAGATGTAGGCTCTTTGCAACCTTCACTTTCCCCGCAAGACCAAATCCATCAGCATTCTGTTAAAATCTCTCATTGTGTGCCTTTTTTTTTTTTTTTTTTGAGACAGAGTCTCTCTCTGTCGCTCAGGCTGTAGTGCAGTGGTGTGATATAGGCTCACTGTAACCTCCCACTCTGGGATTCAAGCTATCCTCCTGCCTCAGCCTCCTGAGTAGCTGGGACTATAGGCATCTGCCATCATACCTGGCTAATTTTTGTAGTTTTAGTAGAGGCTGGGTTTCATCATGTTGGTCAGTTGACCTTGATCTTCTGACCTCATGATCCACCCTCCTCAGTCTCCCAAAGTGCTGGGATTACAGGCATGAGTCACCACACCTGGCCTCAATGTGTCCTTTTTTTTTCTTTAAGTTAAAGGTTTCTCAGCCAGGTGCATTGGCTCGTGCCTGTAATCCCAACACCTTGGGAGCTCAAGGCAGGAGAATCACTTGAGCCCAAAAGTGTGAAACCAGCCTGGGCAATATAGTGGGACCCGGTCTCTACAAGAAGTAAACATTAGCCAGACGTGGTGGTAGCAGCACTAATATGGGAGGCTGAGATGGGAGGATGGCTTGAGCCTGGGAGGTCCAGGCTGCGTTGAGATATGATTGTACCACTGTACTCCAGCCTGGGCCACAGAGTGAGGCCTGTCTCCAAAAAAAAAAAAGAAAAATGTCTTTCTACAGTATCTGTTGAGCTTATGTCTCACTGGTCTAATCCGAATATATTAGGCTATGCTGCAGTCACAAATGGCAACATCCCAGTGGCTGACCCACCCAAGCTGCCTCTTGACTCTCTCAATCCACTGAGTACACTGCCCTCCATGTGGTGACTCGGGATCCAGGCAGGTTCTACTCTGTGATTCCACCCGCTCAGTCTGTGGTGCCCGAGGAGGAAGCTGAGAGTCATGCCCCAACTTCTAAGTGTTTCAACCTGGAGTTGACACCTGTCACTGCCGTTTTGGACTGATCACATAGTCCCAGCTGACTGCAGGGGGCCTGGGAAGTGGCAGGTGAGGGAGGCAGCACGTGCGAACTTGGTGATGAGTCATTGTTTCTGACAGTCACCCACTAGGGATTTACCTCCTGGGAGTCAGAATTGTCAAAGAAAAGTTTAAAATAACAGGCACTATAGATATAAAGAAACCAAAGTGGACTGTATTCTGAGCCAGTTTTGAGGATGATAGCCCAGAAACATGGACTTAGTGCAAACCAAGAAGCCTGGAGTGGGCAAAGAAGCAAAAGTGACATTCTTATAATTCTGACTGGAAAGGTGTGACAGTTCGTCGTGAGGAAGGGGCTTCCAGGTCCTACATAGATAAGCGACAAATGGTTGCATTCTTTTTTGTTTTGTTTTGTTTTTGAGATGGAGTCTTGCTGTGTTGCCCAGTCTGGAGTGCAGTGGTACAATCTCGGCTCATTGCAACCTCCACCTCCTGAGTTAAAGCAGTTCTCCTGCCTCAGCCTCCCAAGTAGCCGAGATTACAGGCACCTGCTACCAAACCTTGATAATTTTTGCATTTTTGGTAGAGATGGGGTTTCACCATGTTGGCCAGGTTGGTCTCGAACTTCTGACCTCAGGTGGTCCACCCAGCTCAGCCTCCCAAAGTGCTGGGATTACAGGCATGAGCCACTGTACTACCCAGCCACATTCTTTTGAGTTGCTGATTAGCCTCTCCAAAGAAGGCAATCAGATAAGCGTTTTTCTCAGTGAGCAGAGGCGTGACTTTGAATAGAATGGGAGGCAGGTTGGCCCTAAGCAGTTGCTGGCTGGACTTTTCCCTTTAACTTAATGGTTTCTTTTCCTTTCATAGTTATTGGATAAAAAACTGGTTGGGTATGGTGGCTCACACATGTAATCCCACCATTTTGGGAGGTCGAGATGGGCAGATTACCTAAGGTCAGGAGTTCAGGACCAGCCAGGCCAAAATGGTGAAACCCGTCTCTACTAAAAATACAAAAATTAGCCAGGCGTGGTGCCATGTGCCCGTAATCTCAGCTACTCTGGAGACTAAGGCAGGAGAATCAGTTGAACCTGGGAGGTGGAGATTGCAGTGAGCTGAGATTGTGCCATTGCACTCCAGCCTGGGTGACAGAACAAGACTCTGTCTCAAAACTAAATAAAGTTACAAGTATGAAGGCCTCTTAGGGTCTGCAGAGGGATAACTGAGTCACTCCTGCCTTTGCCCTTCATCTGATAGGCAAGGTTGTGGTTGTTGCACCGCAGCGAAATACCTGATGAATGCCAGCCTGACTGGCCAGGGCTGAGATTTCATTCCTAGGCTTAGTTCCTATTAGCCATATGTCCAACCTACAGCCTTCTTGGGCTGCTTTTTAAGAAACCGTCCAGGTTTTCCTTTTTCTGACAGGTTCACGTCTGTCTTATTCATTTCTGTATCCCAGTTGCCTTAGCACACAGGAGGTGTCTCATAAATGGTATTTGCCTATAAGAATAAAGGAGAAAGTGTTCAAAGTGCACTCTAAGTTCAGGGTGTGGTGTAGTGCCCCCAACTCTGCTGCTGACTTGCTTTGCGGTTCGTGACATGCCACGGTTACCTTGCTTTTTGTTTTAATCTGTGAAATGCAAATGTTAGCACCTCAGCCATAGGCTTGGAAGAGACTTGCACGTGGGAATACAGGCAAATGCTTCATGCGCTTCTGGAGCAAGGTGGGGGCCGAATGATCCCAACACAGTGGCCTCTGGACTGGCTTATCATGGGTCAAGTGCACGGTAATGAAAGGACTCTTGGCCGGGCATGGTGGCTTATGCCTGTAATCCCAGCACTTGGAGAGGCCAAAGTGGGCAGATCACCTGAGGCCACGAGTTCGAGACCAGCCTGGTCAATGTGGTGAAACCCCATCTCTACTGAAAATATAAAAATTATCCAGGCATGGTGGTGGGTGCCTGTAATCCCAGCTACGTGGGAGACTGAGGCAGGAGATGGCTTGAACCCGGGAGGCAGAGGTTGTGGGAAGCTGAGATCATGCCACTGCACTCCAGCCTGGGCCACGAGTGAGACTCCATCTCAAGAAAAAAAAAAAAAAAGACTCTTGCTCAACACACTGTGGATTATACTCTGGTAGGGCCATGGACCCTTGAGACAAGTACCATGATCACCTCAGAGGAAGAGATGGAGGCACGGGGTAAACACTGCCTGGTGGGCTTCCCCCTGCATCACCACCCAGTCTTCCACCAAATCCCAGCCCCACAGCTTCCTAAGCTGTTTGCCTTTGAGTGACTCTCTTGTTCTCTGTAAAATGGTGATTCCAGTTCTGACTTCACAAGTAGCTGTGAGAATTGAGCGCGCGTCTATGTAAGGTGCCTAGCACCGCAGCTCTTTACATAGATACGTTCCTGTGTGGGGGTTTCCTTCTTAGCCTTGGTGCCATCTTGGTCGAATGTCTGAGAAGAAGCAATGTCCCAGGTGGGGTCCTGCTGACCCCAGTCCTCAAGGAGCTCTGGGCACCATGTTGGTGACTGGGGGAGGGAGCTTGCACACACAGTCAGGACAGAACCATGGGGAAGGGGAGAGAGCATGGGGCTTGGGGACAGTTAGCTCTGGTTCCAAGGACAAGTGGCTGTTTGCGTACTGAGACTGAGGTCCTAACATGTCCTTTCCTAAGCTTGTTTCCTGCATGTAAGTGGAAGGGGTACAGATGATTGATAAAAAAATGCAAAGCATTTAGCACATAGTCTACTTGATAAAAGGAGTCTGTTGCTTGTAGTATCATTCTTAATCCCGTTGTTATTACAATTTACAGTGTGAGAACTCAAGAGGTGGCAGTTGAGTAAGAACTGGGCTGTGTGCCTCGTGGCGAAAGTCACAGCAAGAACAGGGAAGATTGAGGGGATGATCAATCAGAGGAGGACTGGAAGGCACCTGTGGATGAGGCCAGGAGGGTGAGTCTGGAAACCCTGGTGAATATTGATCAGAGAGCGCCGTGGTGTCAGAGTTTGGGAGATTCAAGAGCTGCCTCCATCCGCAGCCGGGACCTGGGTTGGGCAGGTGTACGTACTATAGATCTGCAACCTTCAGTATGGCAGCCACGAGCCACAGGTGGCTTTGATGCATTTGAAGAGTGGCCAAGGTTGGGTGGGGTGTGGTGGCTCAAGCCTGTAATCCCAGCACTTTGGGAGGCTGAGGTGGGAGGATCACTTAAGCCTAAGAGTTGGAGGCTGCAGTGAGCTGTGATCGCACCACCACACTCCAACCTGGGTGACAGGGTGAGACCCTGTCTCAAGAAAAAAACATGTGGCTGGGGTGACCAAGGAATTGAGGCTTGGATTGTATTAATTTTAACCACTCTTGATTAAGTTGTAAGAGCTGTTACTCTTTCTGTTATTGGGAAACTTAATATGTTTGAAACAACTTGAGTATGTGAATGTTCTCTTTTCAATGGAAAATTTTATGAAACTTACATTTGTAGTAAAAAAAAAAAAATTGCATCTGGATTGAGATACAGTAGGAGCCCAAGATACATACCACATTTCAGAGAATTAGTACCCCTTCAAAAAAAATGAATATCTTGTAAATGTTTATAGTGACTTGCAATAATACTCTTGATTTACTGTGTTAAAAAGATACAGTATTAAAATGACGCTTGTTTCTTTTCAAAGGGGATTTTAGTAATCTTAAAAGTTACGTATATAGCTTGTATCTTTTTCCTTTGGACAGTACTGCTTGGAATGGTTCATCCTACTTTCTCTTTGTCAACGTTAAGTATTTTATTTTCATTTTGGACCAGTTTGGTGGCCAAAAATAAATGATCTCACATTTGTTTAAATGTCTCCACCTGCCACCTGAGGTCAGACATGTTCTTGGGTCTGTTGGTTTAATTCTAGAAATTGTGTGCCTAGTAATATAGAATTGTTGGCCTTTTCTACCGTGCTGTGTGGAAGATCTTTCTATACCGCATAGGTATTTATTGCTCTTTCAGATTTGTCCGCCTTTTGATTTTTGACTTTTATCATTTGATATAAAGAAGTTAAGGTTTTTATGGTTATACATACAAAATATTTTCTCTATGTTCAGGAACCTTTTTTTATGCTCTCATTTCTACCACTTGGCTGATTATTTCATGTGGGCTTTTAGAATGTGGTATGAAGTGAGTATCCAACTAATGGGAAATTTGGGGGGCAAAACAGCTTCTATTTTTAAATGGGTTTTTAATTATTCAGTTTGTTTCCAAGACTAAAGGATGAACAATCTTAAAAATCAAGACACCGTCCTCTCTGTTACCAGCGGTAAATCCGTAAATGTCTGCAGAGGAAAGGTTCTTTTCTTTGAGTCGGAGTTTGAAAAAAAAAAAAAAAAAAAAAAAGTCAAGCCTGATGCCCAAGCTGGAGTGCAGTAGTGTGATCTTGTCTCACTGCAACCTCTGCCTCTCCGGTTCAAGCGATTCTCCTGCCTTAGCCCCCTCAGCAGCTGGGAGTAGAGGTACATGCCACCACGCCTGGCCAATTTTTGTATTTTTAGTAGAGACAGGGTTTCACCAGGTTGGCCAGGCTGGTCTCAAACTCCTGGCCTGAAGTGATCTACCCACCTCAGCCTCCCAAAGTGCTGGGATTATAGGCATGAGACACCATGCCCAGCCAGAAGAAAGAATTTGACCCAGGGGCATATGGCAGAAGAAGAGACAGACCGAGGCAAGTTTTAGAGCAGGAGTGAAAGTTTATTAAAAAGTTTTAGAGGAGGAATGAAAAGAAGTAAAGTACACTTGGAAGGAGGCCAAACAGGTAGCTTGAGAGACCCAGGCACCAGCCGACCTTTGACTTGGGATCGTATGTTGGCATGCTTCTGGGGTCTTGGGTCCCTTCTTCCCTTCCAAAAAAAATTAGCCAGGTGTGGTGGCATGTGCCTTGTAGTCCCAGCTACTCAAGAGGCTTAAGTAGGAGGATGTCCAGTGGCATGGACAGTGCCACTTTTACAAACTTATTTGTTAAAGTTGTAACGGCACAAAGTCCATAAATAATTGCCTGTATTTCATTATATTTAGATAGTTTGAGGTTTCGCTGAAAGTTACTTTTGTGTGTGATGGCGTAGTGTTCCAACATACTGATTTTTCTGGATGCATGGGCCGTTGTCTCAAGACTATTGAAGAGTCTTTCTCTGCTCATGTAACATTTAATAACATACATAACAGTTAACATATGTTAAATACCACCTTTAACATACGCTAAACCTCTGTGTCTCTACCCAGGTTTGCATTCTTTCATTGGTTTGTATATTCTTGCCCTGGTTTCATAGAGCTTTGTAATGTGTTTTTGGTATCTAGTGGCAAAAGTTTCCCTTTCTTTTTCCTTCCCAAAATTGTCCTCGCTCTTCTTCTGCATTTCAGAGTAAGTTTTTCAAATTCTACAAAGAATCGACATGGGCCTAGGGTTGTGATGTATTAAATTCATAAAATTTGGGAAGAATGGACCGACATAATTAAGTCTTTTTCATTCACGAGGATGATATATCTCCATCTATCTAAGTCTCCTGTCATTCAGTAAAGATTTACAGCTTTCTATATATAAATCGTTGAAAATAAGGCTTAGCTTTGTGACTGTTTTTTAAAAAAGCTTCCTGTTGTATCTCTGACTTGCTTGTTCGTTTCTATGTTGATATAGTGGGGCTACTCTGCTCAATGTAAACGTTTGTCAGTTTATTTCTTGAGCATTTTCTGGCTAGGACAATTATATCATCTGTAAATAACTGCAATTGTGTATCTCCCTGCTACTTAAAATTCTTATTACATAAGCTACAACCTCCAGCGCAATTTTGAAAAGTAGCAATGGGCAGGGTGCAGTGGCTCAGGCTTGTAATCCCAGCACTTTGCGGGAGAGGATGGCTTGAGCCTAGGGGTTCGAGACCAGCCTGGGCAACATGGCAAAACCCTGTCTCTGCAAAAACTACAAAAAAAAATGAGCCAGGTGTGGTGGCATGTGCCTTGTAGTCCCAGCTACTCAAGAGGCTGAAGTAGGAGGATCCTTCCAGCCTGGGGAGGTCGAGGTAGGAGGATCTGAGCTCGGGGAGGTTGAGGCTGCAGTGAGCCTTGATTGTGCCACTCCACTCCAGCCTGGGTAACAGGAGACTTTGTCTCAAGAAAAATAAACAGTAATGAAAAAAAAAAAATAAACAGTAATGATAGCATGCATCTTTGTCTTGTTATTTAAAAAAATTATAACTTGGGGCCATCTTAAGGGTATTAATTCAGTTCCCATTGATGAGAGAGTTACTTACGTCATGCCGCTCTATCTATCCAAGCTTTACATTACATTTTAGTATAGATGGCTGAGTCATCCGACAGTCACTTTTTTCTTTATTGCCTTCTCTTATGATGTCTTTTCTCATGTTTAAACATGAGAACAGTAGCTTGGTTTGGCATAAAATTGTCAGGTCATGGCTGAGTCCTTTAAACTTTGTTCTATTCTGGATTTTTTTTTTTTAAACTGGCCTATCGTGGTTAACATTTTCTTATCCTGGATATATGCAGAATTGTTGAACCTCATGATATAAGAACTTTGCCAAGCTAGACAGCTCCTTTCACCGGTTTTGTTTATCCTTTCTGATCTGTAAAATGAGGAGTATTTTCAGCTCCAAGTTTCTTCAGCTATGTCCTTGTTAATTCTGTGTTAATTACTAGGAAAAGCATCAGTTGCATGTTCGCTCTTTCTTGTCCTCCATATTCGTTACTGTCTTTTTGGGTCTTCTCCTTGATGATGTTTTCTGGTCTGTGGCCCTTTCTTCTGCTTTATGGGACAAATGGACTTTCTAATGTTATTTCTGTTCATTATCTCCAATGCTGAGTTACTGACTACCCCATCCTTTTTTTTTAAGACTGCAGTGGTATGATCACAGCATCCACCTCCTAGGCTCTAGTGATTCTGCTAAGTATCTAGGACTATCGGTGCATGCTACCATGCCTGGCTAACTTTTAAACTTTTCTAGAGACAGGGTCTTGCTATGTTGTCTAGTGTTAGATGTAAAATTTTCAGTGCCACAAAAGAAGTAGCACTCAAAGATAAATTTCCTCAGCAAGGCAATTTACTTCTACAGAAGGGTGCGGCTCACAGATGTAACAATGGTGAGTGCACACCTGCACAAGGGAGGGGAAAGGGGTTCTTATTCCTGATGGAGTTCACCCCTACTGCTGTGTTGTTCCCCTGCTGGCTAAGGTTAGACAGCACAGTCTAGACTAATTCCAACTGGCTATTTTAAAGGGAGCGGTGGTATGAGACAGAGTGGTGGGGTACGTGGTTTGGTGGGAAGGATGGTTACGGACAGGTGAGAGCAGTAACCAGGGGTCAAAGCAGGTGACCAGAGCGGGTGACCAGAATGAGTCAGGGTGGAGCAGGGGACGGAGGAACAGATGTGAACTACTGATTGGAACTGGTGAAAAAGGTTTTTCACTGAAACTGCAAGTTAAACTTCAAAATGGAGAATTAAAGAGTAAGAGAGCTGAACATACTGACACACTGATTCTTTGAAGAGAAAGTTGAGGTTCACTGTATCTAACACTAGGATGGTCTCAAACTCCTGGAGAGTGATCCTCCTGCCTTGGCCTCCCAAAGTGCTGGGATCGTAGGCATGAGCCACCACCTCTGGTCTGACCCTCTCTTCAGTGCATTCACATCTTCTGTGACAAGGTTCTTTTTTAATTTGGGGGAATGGCTCTTTTTAGGCAAAAACAAGATTTCTTAGTCTTGTTCAGTGATAAGAACATCTTACAAGTATGATAATGGATTATATGTGCAATCATGACTCAGATGCTTTGATAGGCGTCATCTGATTTGATTACCACAGTCATGCAATAAAGAGATTAGTGTATCCTTTTTTAAAGGATAGACTAAGAGGTGAACTAATAATGTTCTGTAGCTACTGAATGTTGCAATTCGTAGGTTAAAGTAGAGAGTCTTTAACTCCCAGTTCCCATATTGGCTGACCACTGAATTGCCTGGGCGGCTTCCTAAATGCATTGTTGCTGGAGTACTACTCACTAGATCTGCCTACAGAAAGTACACGCAGGTGCGTGTGGAAGGCAGGAGGGCTGAGGGTTCAAGAGCAAAGGCTCTAGACTTGGAGCATGTGGCATACATCTGCAACCCCAAAAATCTGAAACAGATTTCAGTTAAAATAGAAAGTTTATTTTGCCAAAGTTGACATGCCCATGACACAGTCTCAGGAGGTTCTGATGACATGTGCCTGAGATGGTCAGAGCACAGCTTGGTTTTGTCCATGCTAGGGAGACAGGAGACACCAATCAATATATGCAAGATGAACACTGGTTAGGTCTGGAAAGGCAGGGCAGGTCTCGAAAGCCAGGACAACTCGAACCAAAGGTGTGAGCTCAGGAGGAGACTTCCAGGTCCTAGGTAGACAATAGACAAATGGTTGCATTCTTGTGAGTTTCTGATTAGCCTTTCCAAAGGAGGCAGTCAGGTGTGCATTTTTCTCAGTGAGCAGAGGCATGACTTTGAATAGAATGGAAGGTAGGTTGGCCCTAAGCAGTTCCCAGCCTGACTTTTCCCCTTAGTTTAGTGATTTGGGGTGCCCACGATACCTTTTCCTTTCACACATGTGAGATTGCCTACTGTGTTACTTGAGCCTCAGTTTCCCCATCTGTAAATGGAGAATGATAGTACCCAGGAAGAGTAGTAATTAGTAAATAAGATAATCCATATAAATCATAATACCCAGCACACCATAAATACTGAAACTCTGCCTTTATTTAATTATAGCCATTACCATCACTGTTGTTCCATAATCCTTGTCCATAAATGAACAAGTCACATTTAGACCTTTGACCTCTTTGCCAGTCCTTTCCTTCCTCTCCATTGATTATCTCCCATTGGGTAACATGTGTAACATTCATAAAGGTTTATCAAAGTTTTTGTTTCTTTGTTTCTTAAGAGATGGAGTCTTGCTATGTTACCCAGGTGGGTCTCGAAATCCTGGACTCAAGCAATCTGCCCACCTCAGCCTCCCCAAGTCCTGGGATTACAGGCATGAGCCACTCACTGCACCTGACCAAGATGTTTTTTTTTTGTTGTTGTTATATAACTTACATTTTGTTAAAGACTTATATTACGGTGGTTTATGGAGTTTATTACCCTGAGTCCTAAGCTAACTTGGCTGGCTCTGAAATTTGAGGTATATTCATGAGAAAACTAGGACTCATACATCAAGATTTTAGTGTATGTGGTTAAACACTCATTGCTACTGCAGAATCAACATTCTTTCTCCATGATTTCAAGCTACAAACTATTATTGCATAACCTCATCCAAAAACAGCCCGTGTGCCTGAGAAGGGCAGACGTGCATGATCACAGCTTTGGCCCTGAGCGCCATGCTGCTTTTCTCTTTGGAGAATAGATTCCAAACATAGTGGCTGCCAGAAGGCTTCTCATGGACTGAGAGGTGGTGGAGGGCGTGGAAGGAAAAGAGACAAGCATCGTGTCTTGGTCCCTGTCCCTCAGCCCTTGAGTTCAAAGGGCAGAGGCATCCAAAGTTTGTCCGATTAATAAATTATTAACATCTGCTGGTCTGCCACTGTTCTCCCTGGGAGCACAGCCAAGGTCTGTATCTCCTATTCCTCCCCCTCTCTCTGGCTTGATCTGTGGTTTTCATCTAATTTGCAAAAAATTGCATTGAAACGACAAGCTCAAGGCTGAAAGAGACTTTAACCTCAAGCACCATGTAGCCCAGTAATATTTTTTGTGTGTGTGGGTGAGGGATGGGGAGATGGGGAGGAGGAGTAAGCAGCTTTCTGGTTCTGTTGTTGTCAGAGGCATTTGAACTAGAACAACTCCAGTGCGGGTTCGGAAAATGAGGCTGGGACTTGCCCGGCTGCATTCTGGAGTGTAAGGTATCCCCAGCCTCTAGATGTTTATGGTTAAGGAAACAGATTCATAACACTAAAGAGACCCCGACTTGGGAGTGTCCTGATATCCTGATATCTTGAACAGAAGTGTTATATGTAAATTTTCATTGCCTCAAAAGAAGTAGCACTTGAATATAAATTTTCTCAGCAAGGCAGTTTACTTCTATAGGGGAGTGCATCTCATCAATGGAGCAATGATGAGCATGCACCTGGACAGGGGAGGGAAGGGGTTCTGATTCCTGACAGAAGTTGCCCCTACTTCTATGTCATTCCCCTATTGCTAGGGTTAGACCACACAGTCTAAGTTAGTTCTGATTGGCTGTTTTAAAGAGAGCAGTGGTATGAGCCGGAGTGGCAGAGTAGGTAGTTTGGTGGGAAGGACGGCTACTGAAGAGGTCAGAGCAGGTGACCAGAGATGACTCAGGTCAGAGCAGGTGACCAGGAGAACAGATGTGAACTACTGATAAGAACTGGCAGGAAAGTTGTTTACTGAAACTAGAGGCAAGGGGGCGAAGAGGACCAGGAAGTTAAACTTTAAACTGGAGAATTAAAGAACAAGAGAGCTGAACATACTGACACACTGATTCTTTGAAGAGAGACTTGGAGTTCACTCTAACAGAAGCATTCCTAATTTTGGTTTAAGGATGATAATATTGATCCTTCCAAAATACAGTGATTAAGAAAATTATTCCTTTATCACAAATCTTTGTAGCAGAGCATTTCTCTCCCCATGATCTCTCTCTCCGTTTTTTTTTTTTTTTAAAGACAGAGTCTTGAACTTTTGCCCAGGCTGGAATGCAGTGGCACAATCTCAGCTCACTGCAACCTCCACCTCCCGAGTTCAAGTGTTTATCCTGAGTCAGCCTCCCAAATAGCTGGGATCACAGACACACACCACCACCCCTGGCTAATTTTTATATTTTTTAGTAGAGATGGGTTTTCACCATGTTGGCCAGGCTGGTCTCGAACTCCTAACCTCAAGTGATACCCACCTCAGCCTCACAAAGTGCTGGGATTACAGGCATGAGCCACCATGCCGGGCCCCCGTGATCTTATTTATCTTATATACAGGAGTGCTGTACTTAGGGCGGACACATTTCCCCTCTTACCTTCAGGAACTCCCTACTCTATGGAGTGACTGTACTTTGACCACTTTACTTCCTTAATAAATTTGCTTTTGCTTTGCACTGTGGACTCGCCCTGAATTCTTGGGCGAGGTCCAGGAACTCTCTCTTAGGGTCTGGATCGGGACCACTTGCCTGTAACATTATTGTCTCTCTTTTCAACCAAAGCAGCCTCCCTTATCAGTTTGTTCTAGCTGCACTTTGTGTGTGGAGCCCTAAATCCAGCTGGCATCTCCAGGCCCCTTACGATCTAGGTAATATTTGGTGAGTTTTCTTAATCTCCCATTTCATGGGTTTTTAAAATTAAAAGTGTCCTCCAAGATTTTCCCAAATCCCAGCTGCTTCTAACATTATCATTGTTACAGGAAAGGGTTCCTGATCCAGACCCCAAGAGAGGGTTCTTGGATCTCACAAAAGGAAGAATTCAGAGCCAGTCTGTTGAGTAAAGTGGAAGCAAGGTTATTAGGAAGGAAAGGGACAAAGAATGGCCACTCCATAGACGGAGCAGCCCCGAGGGCTGCTGGTTGCCCTTTTTTATGGTTATTTATTGATGACATGCTAAACAAGGGGTGGATTATTCCTTCCCTTTTTAGACCATATAGGGCAACTTCCCGACACTGCCATGACATTTGTAAGCTGTCACGGCACTAATGGAAGTGTAGCAGTGAGGACGGCTCATCACCATCTTGGTTTTGGTGCGTTTTGGCTCCTTTACTGCAACCTGTTTTATCAACAAGGTCTTATGACCTGTATCTCGTGCCGCCCTCCCATCTCATCCTGTGACTAAGAGTGTCTTAATGGTCTGGGAATGCAGCCCAGTACTTCCAGTCTCATTTTACACAGCTCCTATTCAAGATGGAGTTGCTGTGGTTCACCTCTGGCATCATCACCCCATTAGAAATTCTTACTTAGGCTGAAGTGGTCAGCAGACAGCCTGGGTCACCTTGTGTCACCATACTGTGCTGGGTGGAGGCTACCACCTCTAGAAGACTTTGTCTATTGGGCCTCAAATACCCAGCAGTGACTTTGCAGGGTCATCTCCCCGAAGCCAAGACTGGGTCAGGCCCAGCGGAGCATAGTGAAATGAGAATAGGCTTTCGTGTTAGAATCCAGGCTGTGTGATCTTCAGCAACTTCCTTAACTTCTCTGAGCCACTTCATTTAATCTGGAGAATGGGGCTAAATCTTTGTTTTTGAGTTATTCTGAGGATAAATGTAAACAACAAATTAAAGGTAAATACCTTTATCAATCTTCAGCACAAAATTTGTTCATTTTCTTACCATACCTCCCTTCCTTCCCCACTTTCTAAAGGACAGAGAAGGACAAATACCTCATTGTTTCAGATCTAACACGCACCCCCATCCCCATGACTGGCTTTCAGTAGATTATTCACAGGGTTGCAGAGGTCAGCAAACTCTGGCCCGCCTGTTAAGTAAATAAAGGTTAACTGAACACAGCCTCGTCCACTCCTCAGCGTTGAATAGTTGCAATGAGAATCTCGTGGCCTGCAAAGCTTAAAATATTTACTATTTGGCCCTTTAGAGAAAGAGTTTGCCACCCTCTGGCTTATAGCAGTTATTTTTTCCAGAGCTGGGATTCAGGCTAGCCTCGGTTTGTCTCATCAGATCTGCACTCAGTTGACCAGATCAGCTAACAAGGGTTCATTGCTGTGGGGTCATGGTGTGCTTGGAGAGAGGAGTGTGTGGGGGGTGGTCACAGCCTTAATCCGCAGCCCTGCTTCCAGGAAGCTTTCTGTCTGCTTGTGTGGATAAACAAGGCATGCTGGGCTCAGTGGCTCATGCCTATAATCCCCACACTTGGGGAGGCAGAGGCAGGAGGATTGCTTGAGCTCAGGAATTGAGACCAGCCTCAGCAACATGGCAAAACCTCATCTCCACTAAAAATACAAAAATTAACCAGGCATAGTGGCATGTGCCTGTAATCCCAGCAACTTGGGAGGCTGAGGAGGGAGGACTGCTTGAGCCCAGGAGGCAGAGGCTGGAGTGAGCTATGATTGCACCATTGTACTGCTGCCTGGTAACAGAGCAAGACCCTGTCTCAAAAGTAAAAACAAAGCCATGAGAGCCACAGTCCAGAGCTTTAATCTAGACTTGTGCACTGATATGCTTTTAATCTGTCTGGGCCTCAGTTTTCCCATCCATTAAATGGCAATAGTAATAGAGCCACCCTCCACCCCCATACCATCACTGTAAAAACTGAATGAGTTATTTTTGTTTTAGAAGTTCTTGATTTGAACAGATTTGGGGAACACGTGATCTCTCACTTCACGTCCACTGCCAACTTTGCCTGGAGAATGTGTTCACCCCTAGAATGACCTGAGGGACCCCACCTCGGGTCCTTCTGTCCTCGTGCCAGCCTTCCCGCCCCAGTTCCTTCTTTTCCCCACCTGTATTGCCTGCTCTGCCAGCTCATCATTGTCTCATGACAGGGCCTCTGCCCGGAGCCCTCCTCCCACAGACACCCAGTGCTGACCAGCCGCTGCAGGTGACCACGTTCTCGCTGAGAAGGCCAAGGGCCACTCTCTAGGTGGAAACCATGGGAACAGCATCTGCCTGTCAAGGGCATCGGCAAGGACACCTGGGTCCCTGCAGCCCAGACCTTGAGACGGCTGCACTTTAAACTAAATTGGGGTCACCGAGTCTACATCTGTCCCAGTCCCTCCCTTTCCCCAAAGCCCTGGAGCAGATGGCGGCCACTTTCCTCCATTCCCCTCCAGCCACTCCTCATTAACTCCTCCACTGGGGCCGCTCTCAGCAGATGGTAAACGAGGACCCTGTTCATGTCAAATGTTCCTGTGGGGACAGAGGAGGAACTTTAAAGAATGTCAGCAGTTTTGGGAGTCTGTTGTTGAGGCGAGGACGTGATGGAAGGGACTTTGCACCCCCATACCTCCTTCATCCTGTCCCTACCCTGAGTCCGAGACGGCAGCCACCGTGGCCGCCCCTGGGATCCGTCCTTCGGTGCTTCTCCTGCGTGGGGGCCCCGGGCTGGGCTTCCGGGCCCACCCGCATGGATGCTGCCATAGCTGCCTGTCAGGGCTGCTTGCATCTGCTTTCGTGTTCCAGTCAACCCCACGGCAGCAGTGTGGGCTTTACGAAAGGGGGACTGGAGGAGGCCAAGCGCCGTCCAGTTCTCCTGTTTCCCGACACTGGTCACCACGCACCTCCCTCCACCTGGAGGCAGCCAGGGCTGAGCAGCTCTCCCTGCACCTTGGGCACCGCCCCAGCCCTTCAAAGATGTCTACCTGCTAATCCCTGGCATCTGTGAGTGTCACCTTGTAGGACAAAAGGGACTTCGTTAGCAGCTGTGATTAAGGCATCTGAGATGGAGATGATTCTGAATCATCCAGGTGTGTCAAACAGAATCACTCTGTCTTGGAGACAGAATCTTGCTCTGTCATCAAGGCTGGAGTGCAGTGTCGTGATCTTGGCTCATTGCAACCTCTGCCTCCTGGGTTCAAGTGATGCTCCTGCCTCAGCCTCCTGAGTAGCTGGGTCTACAGGCACCATGCCCGGCTAGTTTTTGTATTTTTAGTAGAGACAGGATTTCACCATGTTGGCCAGGCTGGTCTCGAGTTCCTGACCTCAGGTGATCTGCCCCCTTGGGCTTAATCACAGAAGCTCCTAAAGGCAGAGAGCCTATCTCAGCTGTGTTCAGAGACGGATGCTACAGGGACCTGAGAAGTGCAGCAAAGCTGGGAGGAGAGATTTTGAAGTGAGAGGGGCTACTTTCATCTGGCTTTGGAGATGAAGCAAAGAGGCCACAGCCCAAGGAATGTTTCAAGCTACTAACTCTGCTCCCGTTACAGCAGCATTAGGAGCCTAATACGGTGTTTTACCTAGGGATGGAGTCTTCGGCGAATAGGGGGCAACAGGGCACATAGGTCTTCCACTTCTCTAGACGGGATCACATTGCTCTCTTTCAGAAGTCTGAAATGAGTCTCTCTGGGATAAAATCAAGGTGTCGGCTGCATCCCTTTAGGAAGTTCTAGGAGAGTCTGTTGCCTTTTTTCCAGCTTCTAGAGGCTACATGCCCCTTCCCTCCTCAAAGAGCATCTCTTGGCAATGACTTCCTCTGCCTTCCCCTTCTACTTCTAAGGGGTCCTGCGATGCTGCTGGGCACACCCAGCTAATCCAGGGTAACCTTCCCATCTCAGTCAGCTGGTTGGCAACTTTGATCCCATCTGTATCCTTCATGCCCCCTTGCCGTCACGAGATCCTTAGGGAGTTGCTTCACCAGCTGGAAGTCCCTGTGGCCAGCGGTGCCTTCTACCTGAGCATTGCTTGCACCCACTGGGCTCATTCCGCCCACTTGGCCCAGCAGGCTGCGCTTGGCTCATGCCACTGCCCAAGATCCCATACCTGCCAAGGGTGAGCCAGGCCCAGAGAGGTGAAGAGCGCGTGCGTGAGCAAGCGCAGGTCTGGCCACTGCGCACAGCCAGGCATGTTGGCTGCTGCGGCGGGGCAGGCAGCTGCAGGCACCCACAGGTGTGGGCTCTGTGCAAGGCTGTGGGTGGACCAGATGTACCGCACATGGCTTCCGCTATGGGTTCGTGCATCTGAATGGGGGAATGTAGTGGCACCTGGAAGCCTGGAGACACCAGGAACTGCTGAGCCCCAAAGACGGTGTCACAGCCCTGGTTTGGGGAGCCCTAGGTCTGGGTCCCCTGGAGGGCCCACAGCTCTTCTCTTCTCGTCGCCTGCACTGTGGCAAGTTAGTGAGGGGTAGAGGGCGTGTTTCAGCCTTGTTTGTGTCGCAGCTCTTTCAGTCCCAGCATTCAGTGGGTCCCAAGTTCTTGTCCTGTGTCCTGGAAGAATGAGGTACATGGACAACGGGAGGGTGAGCAAGGTGGAGAGAGCTTCATTGAGCAACAGAACAACTCGGGAGACCAGCAGCGGGTAGCTTCTTTCCGAAGGCAGGTTGTCCTGATGAGTGTCCAGCTCTCAGCGGAGAGGAGACCCGAAGTGAGTAGCTCCTTCCCACAGCTGGTAGCCCCAACTTCTGTTCAACTCTGGCTGAGTCTGGGGTTGTTACAGGCTCAGAAGAAAGAAAGTGTGTGCTGATTGGTCCACAGGTAGCCATGAGCGGGCCCAGGCGTACTAGAAGTTCTGACTCCAGGCTGCAGGCTTCACCTGGAAGTGACAGCCCAGGCTTCAGGCCATCCCTGGCTTGAAGGTGAGGTTTCCCCAGGGACCTGCCCCTTTGTGCCCAGAAACATGTCTACCTCTCGCCATCAACATGCTGTCCATGGCGCCCAGCCTGTTTGTGCTGAGGGGTTCTTGCAGGCCTGCGCTAAGCTGCCCTCAGCCACCCCGACCTCCTTCCTGCCCTCTTTGGTACCCAAAGTCCAGAGGGGGCCAAGGCGGGGTGGGGGTGGTGTGTGTGGGTGTTTCAGTATCGCCCTGAGCACACATACAGCTGGTGTGGTTACAACAGCGCCCAGGCTTGGTCACAGCTTTGCTTTGAAATTAGAGTGTGGGGAGAGGCCAGGAAGTGGGATCAGGCACTTATGGACCTCCGGGGGGCACAGGAGGCTTTCCGGGCCCCTGAGACCACAGAGATGCCCAGGTCCAGAGCCACGGCTGGGCGGCTGCAGCTGTGCCCAGGAGAGCAGGCTCCCGCCTGTTCCCAGCTCCTGCTGGCTCTGGATTGGGCAGTCCTGGCCACGCCTCCCCCTCTGCAGCTGGCACCCCGGCAGTGGCTGCTCCAGATGTGCTGCTGCTGCCATCACCACGTCCCATGTCCCATGACAGGCGCCGGGGATGAGGAGATAGATGCCTGCAGGGGCCATTTTTCTGCCTACCACAATGTATTAGGCTTGTACATTTTTGCCAGCCTGGCATGGCCAAAATGGGAAATGACTGTGGTGTTAATTTGGATTCATCAGAGGCATATTTTTGTATGAGGAACACTAATGCCTTGAGGCTTAGAAGCGGTGATAAGCGTTAACACGCTCTTAAGTGTTATTGACTTTAAACGAGGAGCGCTGGCTTGGGAGTTGGCCGCCTTGGGTGTGAGTCTGGCTCTCACCTATTTGTGTGGCCTTGCTCCGGGGGTCACTTCCCACCTCACATGGTAGTTCTAAAACGTGTTAGCCACCTGTCCCTGTGAGTAATAGCTGCTCAAACAAAAATGACTTTGACTGAAACCAGGCAAGATGAGCAGGACCAAGGGTGGGATCTGCTGTGTGGGGAGGACAGAGGCTTCTTGAACTATGGAGTCCTCAGTCTGAGAACGCAAGAAAACAAAGCCCAGCCTGCATCTCCAGGCCTCCTTTCACCTTGATGATTGCCATTCCCACGGGATGAAGTTCCCCAATCGTGGGAGGCTGATCGTTTAAGCAATATTCACATTATCTACACGGCAGCCAACCTTTAGCCAAAGGTGGATTCTTCGTTGTCCAAAGAGTGTTCTTATTCGAGGTGTAAGAGGCTGGCTCTCCGTAGCCGAGCTCTGTGTGTAAGACCTTGTGATGCTTTTGGAGTGGAAGGAAGAGTTAGGATTGCTTATATTAACCGAACCTCAGATGGAAATCCTGGATCACTTTAAAGCTGCCATGTACAGTTGAGCAGGTTGTACACAATTCCAGAATGTCCTCTGATGGAACCAGTAGGTGGTGAAACCTGCCCTGTGCCCTACTCGCTAAGCCTGTGAAGCTAATTGTAGGGCTGCATCTGTGTAGGGGAAGAAACATCTCTTTGTCTTTTACACAGAGGCAGCTTACAGTTAACAGCAACTTTGTCCCTTGTAATATTCAACCAAAGTTCTCTTAATGCATTTGGGGCAATGAGAAGTGAGTTGTTCTAGATCTCTGCCAGAAACCTGGAAACCAAGCTTGCGTTGTATCTATACAAACAAGGGCTTAAAGCACCGTGGGTCTTATTTTTTGGCACCATGTGGTGATGGACATACATTGATGTGATATACCTGAAAATGAAGGATTCCTTTGTCACTGATGTTTCCTAAGAGATAGAAACTTACTTATGGATGTCATGGGACTTGAGGGCTCTCCCGCATTCCTTCTCTGACAGCCTGGTAAGGTTTATCTTTTGTGGGCTGATTGGGAGGTTGTGAAGGATACGGGAGATCGGCAAGGAAGACCTATTGTGACTGGGACGTGGCCGGAAATTAGTCCTACGGGCTGGACACGGTGGTTCATGCCTGTAATCCCGGCACTTTGGGAGGCTGAGGCAGGTGGCTCATTTGAGGTCAGGAGTTTGAGACCAGCCTGGCCAACATGGTGAAAACCCCATCTCAACTAAAAACACGAAAAATTAGCTGGGTGTGGTTGGGGAAGGGTGCCTGAAATCCCAGCTACTTGGGAGGCTGAGGCAGGAGAATTGCTTGAACCCGGGAGGTAGAGGTTGCAGTGAGCTGAGACCACATCACTGCACTCCAGCCTGGGCATCAGAGTGAGACTCTGTCTCAGAAGAAGAAAAAAAGAAATTAGTCCCATGGCCACGCTTAACTTCCAGGAGGCTGGGAAACATAGTCTGTATCCTGGGTGGCCACGTGACCCATTGAAAACTGGATGTTGTGTTCTTCTAGAAGGAAGCAGGAATGGATATTGGTGGCTTCAGGGATGTCCACCACAGGGGCTTCCTGAAATGCTCTGGCTACTGGGAAGCTCTCACAATGTGCGGGCAGAGTGTTACATACTTCCTCAGCCCAGCTGCATGGCCCAGCCCAGTTCAGCCGTCTTTAACGGAAAGCTCTACAAAGAGGTGGAAGAAAGGATGGACATGGCCCCAGCTGCCTTCGGTCCCATTCTCTCAGCCTGAATCCCAGGGCCCCTCCTCGCGAGGAGTGTGGCTGGTGACTCCTGTGAAGGTAATGACCCTCTTGGGACAGAACGTTGGGCTGTTGGACTAGAGTTCATTCACTACCATTGTACTCGCAGAACTGGCTGAGAAGAGTCTAACAAGCTCCATCTAATGCGAGATTGCCACGATGGGGTCTGTGTGCCCCAGAGGACACATAAGACGAGTCTTTGGGTAGATGTATAAATCTAAATAAAAGTCTACTTTTGAAATCTCATTATTTCAGAATTTTCCTTTGGGGCATGTGTTGTAATATAAATAGCATATTGGAATACATTTCATCATTTCTAAACTGAAAATCTGTTAGGAGTTAGTTCTTGCTCAGAATTTTCGCTGACAAGGGCACGTGACAAGAACATTTGAAAGCACTGCCCCAAGGGGAGGTTGACATTACCGTAGTCCCCTTCACACTGAGGCCCCTTCTGGGCCGCCATCCTTCTGTCCATCTGAACCACCCCCTCCCCTAAAACCCATGCATCAGAATCACGGCTGGGGGCGGTGGCTCAGCCTGTAATCCCAGCACTTTGGGAGGCCAACGTGGCAAGATCGCTTGAGCCCAAGAGTTTGAGACCAGCATGGGCAACATAGTAAGACCTCATCTTACTACCCCTAAAAAAATTAAATTAGCCAGGCGTGGTGGCATGTGCTTGTAGTGTGTCCCAGCTACTTGGGAGGCTGAGGTGGGAGGATCGCTTGAGCCCGGGAGATGAAATCTGCAGTGAATCTTGATTGTACCACTGCACTCCAGCCTGGGTGACAGAGTGGGACCCTGTCTCAAAAAAAAAAGAATGGAAGGGTGCCTGTCTTCCATACTGCAGCTAATATAGTACAGATTTTTAGTTCAGAGAGTCGAGTTGAAGATTAATGTTAGAAATGAACACACTTGTCTGGTCATATCCCGTCATCTGGCACAAAGCTTCCTCGGATAGTGTCCTGGTCTGCTTCCTGAAAGTGTGGGGTCTCTGCCTCCGCGTGTCCATTTTTATCCCACGCTTGTGTTATTGACGACAATGGCAGCTGTCTTGAAGCTCACGCTTGACTTTTCGTTACATAGCACGTTAGACCTTTGAAGGCAAACCATTTACACATGAAATCCGGGCCGATGAGAAGCCAGCCTTTCAGACAGTTGTGGGTTTTGGTGCTTCTTTAACAGTGTTACCTTTCAAGCTAGTTTTTGCAGTTGATTTAGAAGAGCAAAGTTGCTGAGAGCGGCGGAAGAGCTTGGTCATCGTTTGTCCTGCGGTTGGGTCTGATACTCGTCTGTGCATCCACCCATAGATGACTGGGCATCTGCTCTGGGGGTTAGGAATCCAGAGAGAATAAAGCACATCGCTGCCTTGCAAGAGGGCGCATTCTAGTGGGTGGAGAGATGGGAGCAAATTAATAAGAAATACATGGTATGTCTGACCATCATGGAGAAACGAAGTCAGGAATGCCAGAGTTGAAACCTGCTGTGTCCAAAGGTCACATAACAGCTTTAAATGAGCCAGGCATGGTGGCCCATGCTGTAGTCCCAGGAGCGTGGGCCCGGGGTGGGCAGACCACCTGAGGTCAAGAGTTCGAGACCAGCCTGGGCAACATGGTGAAACCCTGTCTCTACTAAATAATAAAAAAATTAGCCAGGCGTGGTGGCAGGCACCTGTAGTCCCAGCTACTCGGGAGGCTGAGGCTGAAGAATTGCTTGAACCCAGGAGGTGGAGATTGCAGTGAGCCGAGATCACGCCACTGCACTCCAGCCTGGTGACAGGGCGAGGCTCCGTCTCAAAAACCAAACAACTTTAAATGGGGTAACTTGGGAAGGCCTCACTGGGAGAGTGACATTCCGGGAAAGACTTCAAAGAGATCAGGTAGGGAGCCGTGGTGGTGTGGAGGGTGGCTTTCTCAACCTCAGCACCATGGGTGTTTGAAGCTGGATAATTCTTTGCCTTGGGTGCCGTTCTGTGCATGGTAGGGTTTTTAAAGCAGCATGATTAGCCTCTGGCCAGTGAATGTGAGTGGCACCCCCTGCCACGGCTGGATAACGCCACCTCCAGGCACGGCCACACATCCCCTGGGGAACAAAATCGCCTCCAGAGCTGAGAAGCACAGCTCTGAAAGCAAAGGTTCTCCAGCAGTGACGCAGCAAGTACAGAGGCCCTGTGGGAGGAGAGTGAGCAGAGAGGGGAATGGGGCGGTGTGCAGAGCCAGGCTGCTGTCAGGCCTTACGAGCTATATCATTCATAATGCCTTATAGCAGCAACTTTTTGAGACAGAGTTTCAGTCTTGTTACCCAGGCTGGAGTGCAGTGGCGCGATCTTGGCTCACTGTAAACTCCGCCTCCCAGGTTCAAGCGATTCTCCTGCCTCAGCCTCCTGAGTAGCTGGGATTATAGGTGGCTGCCACCACTCCTGACTAATTTTTGTATTTTTAGTAGAGATGGGTTTTTACTATGTTGGCCAGGCTGGTCTTGAACTCCTGACCTCAGGTGATCCACCCACCTCGGCCTGCCTCCCAAAGTGCTGGGGTTATAGGTGTGAGCCACCGTGCCTGGCCTGCATTAGCTATTCTGAAGCTCTCCCTCCCCCACCCCGCACCACAAGCCCCAAAGTGTGTGCTGTTCCCCCAGTGCGTCCATGTGTTCTCATGGTTCAGCTCCCACTTACAACTGAGGACACGCGGTGTTTGGTTTTCTGTTCCTGCATTAGTTTGCTGAGGATAATGGCCTCCAGCTCCATCCATGTCCCTGCAAAGGACCTGATCTCGTTCCTTTCTATGGCTGCATAGTGTTCGTGGTGTGTGTGTGTCGCGTATTCTTTATCCAGCCTACCACTGACAGGGGTTACGCACGCTCATATATTCTTGTGGATGTCTTGTCTTGGACGTGTGAACCAACTTCTATTGGGTATACACCCAGCAGTGGGCTCACTGGATCATAGGATAGACATATGTTCAACCTCAGTTGAACAGTCTTCCAAAGTATTCGTACCGATCTGATCTCCCGCCAGGGTGTTGGAGGATTCCAGTGTGACCACATCTAGGCCAAAAGTTACTATTTCCTGCCTTTTACATTTTAGGATTTTGATGAGTATGAAGTGCTGCCTTAATTTGCATTTTCTTGATGACTAATGACTCAATGCTTTTTCACGTATTTATAAGGCACTTTTTTTTTGACACAGAGTCTCGCTTTGTCACCCAGGCTGGAGTACAGTGGTGCAATCTCAGCACACTGCAACCTCTGCCTCCCAGGCTCAAGCAATTCTCCTGCCTCAGCCTCCCGAGTAGCTGGGTCTACAGGCACCTGCCACCACACCTGGCTGATTTTCATATTTTTAGTAGAGATGGGGTTTTGCCATGTTGTCCAGGATAGTCTCGAACTTCTGACTTCAAATGATCCGCCTGCCTCAGCCTCCCAAAGTGCTGGGATTACAGGCGTGAGCCACTGCACTCAGCCTATTAGCCACTTTTTAATGAAGTGTCTTGTCAGGTCTTTTGCTCCTTTTTCAATGAGGTGGTTGTTATTACTTCGTAGGAGTTCTTTATTTCCTGGATGTAGTTGTCTGTGGGATAGGATATTGCGAATGTATTTCCCTACCCTTGGGTCTTGAAGGTCGGGATCTTGACCCAAGAATACAAAGAATTCTTTGAATACAAAGAAATGTATTCACTTTCTGTTGATGCATGAAGAATGACCACAAACACAGCAGATTGAAACAGCCTACATGTATAGCTCACTTCTGTAGAGTGAGAGGTTAGCAGAGCATGGCTAGGTTCTCTGCTCAAGGTGTAATAAAGCTGGACTGAACTCTGACGTGGAGGATGTGGGGATCAAACTTCCAAGCTCATTCTCTCTCTCTCTCTCTCTTCACTTTTTCTTCTTTCTTTTTCTTTCTTTTCTCTTTCTTTTTTCTTTTCTTGGAATCTCCCTCTGTTGCCCAGGCTGGAGTGCGGTGGTGCAATCTTAGCTCAGTGCAACCTCTGCCTCCTGGGTTCAAGCAATTATCTTGCCTCAGTCTCCCGACTAGTTGGGACTATAGGTGCGCACCACCACTCCTGGATAATTTTTGTATTTTTAGTAGAGATGGGGTTTCACCATCTTGGCCAGGCTGGTCTTGAACTCCTGGCCTCAAGTGATCCACCTGCCTTGGCTTCCCCAAGTGCTGGGATTACAGCCAAGCTTGTTATTGTCACTGGCAGGTTCTATGCCTTGCAGCTGTTAGAACTATGGTCCCTGTTGCCTTGCTGGCCATCAGTCGGAGCTGCCATTAGCACCTTAAGGCTACCTGCGTTCCTTTCCACATAGACCCTTCCATCAGCAAAGCCAGCAACAGGACTTCAAATCCTTCCTGCACTTTGAGATTCTGGCCACAACGATCTCCCAGATCTAGACCCAGATTTAAAGGGCTCAGGCAGTCAGGCCAGGCCCCCCAGATAATCGTTTGGATTAACTCAGTCAACTGATTAGTAACCTTAATTACATCTGCTGAATCCCTTTTGCCTCCACATAAGATAACATAATCACAGGTGTCCTGTCAGGTCTGGCTCACTTGACAGCATCAATCATGGTGTCAGACTAGAATAATGATGAGACAGGTGTCAATCATTTTAAGAGGTTTATTTGCCAAAGATTAGGAAGTGTGCCCAGGAGTGAAGTCTGTGCCTTTCTCTGAAGATGATTTTGAAGTTTCCAAATGTAGAGAGAAAAGGGGGGTATATTGGGAAGTACACAATTTTCATGTAACAGTGGGAAAGGGGAAAATATTCATGTTTTTGGCTCAATGAATGTGCATTTTTTTACACAAGGTGACATAGATAAATGAGGCAGAGGAAAAATACAGGGAATCTACATTTTTTCATAAGATAACATAGACAAAAATGGGGCAGGGATCAATCCTATGCATTTGTGCCTGGTGAGCCCCGGGTGACTGCGCCTGTGAAGATAAGCTATCAGTTGACATTGCCATGGTGACATTTTAACAGAAACTCCTTAGGGTAAGGATCTTGGAGCTCCCCGTTTCTTGGTGGGTAAAATATGGAAGAGGCTTGTAGTTGTTCATCTTGTCACCATCTTTTTTAGGAACCAAAGCGGGGAGGCAGGTTTGCATGAGCCACTTCCCAGCCTGACTGTTCCCTTTGGCTGAATGAGTTTGGGGTCCCAGGATTTACTCATTTATTTATTTTTGAGAGATGGAGTCTTGCTATGTTACCCAGCCTGGAGTGCAGTGGCACAATCTTGACTCACTAAAACCTCTGCCTCCTGGGTTCAAGTGATTCTCCTGTCTCAGCTTCTCAAGTAGCTGGGGCTACAGGCATGCACCACCATGCCCAGCTAATTTTTGTATTCTTTTTTTTTTTAAGTAGAGACAGGGTTTCATTATATGTTGGCCAGGTTGGTCCTGAACTCCTGACCTCAGGTGATCTGCCTGCCTCGGCCTCCCAAAGTGCTGGGATTATAGGCATGAGACACCGCACCCAGCCCTGTTTTGTTTTCTTTGAGACCGGGTCCCACTCTGTCACTCAGGCTGGAGTGCAGTGGCATGATCGTAGCTCACTGCAGCGTGACCTCCTGGACTCAAGCAGTCCTCTTCTTTCAGTCTCCCAAGTAGCTAGGAGTGCGGGTACAGGCCACCATGCCTGGCTGGATGTGGATGTATTTTGATAGGAATTGCTGACAAATCGGGTGTGATGTGTGAAAGGAAGGACTGAGAGCCAACTCCACAGTTTCTGGCCTACTCAGTGCAGTTACTCAGGGACCCTGGGAAGGGAAGCCTGCAGGTGGAGCAAGTTTGACAGCAGGACCAGGAGCTCCCTTTGGAAATAGGAAATTTGAGAACTTGATGAGATGGCAGGTGGTAGTGTCAAGAGAGCAGTGAAAATACAGGTCTGCAGTTTGGGAGAACAGCAGGGAATACAGATGTGAATTTGGGGATCAACAGGATGTGGCCCCTAGTTAAAAGCAGGAGGCTGAAGTCACTAAAGCAGAGAGAAAGGGGCCTGGGACTGAGCCCTGGGAGGCTGGAGAGAGAAGAGAGGCTAGGCAGCAGTGCTGTGGGGAGGAAGGAAGCTGGGACAGAGTCGTGTCCTGGAACCAGGCAAAGGATCATGAGGAGGCGAGCATGAGTGGCCACGTCAGATGCTGGCCACGTAACATGAGGACCGGGACTTGACCACTGGCCTTCACTCTGTAAAAGTCATTGGTGACATTAACTTTACAAGAAGCAGTCTGGGCGCAGGGGCTGGGTAAGCACAAGATCAGAGAGCATCCAAAAGAGAAGCAGGCCGGGCGCGGTGGCCCACGCCTATATCCCGGCACTTTGGGAGGCCAAGGCTGGTGGATCGCCTGAGCTCAGGAGTTCGGGACCAGCCTGGCCAACATGGTGAAACCCCATCTCTACTGAAATACACACACATACAAAATTAGCCAGGTGTGGTGGCCTGCACCCTTAGCCCCAGCTACTCGGGAGGCTGAGGCATGAGAATCACTTGAACCCAGGAAGTGAAGGTTGCAGTGAGCTGAGATTGTACCACTGCACTCCAGTCTGGGCAACAGAGTGAGACTCTGTCTCCCCTTGGAAAAAAGAAAGAGGCAGGAGGGACATGTAGAGGGTGTATGTTAAAAAAACAACAACCTGTATGAGTCAGGATACAGTAGGTTATGCTGCAGTAACAAACACCCCCCAAGGACACTGTCTTCACCCAGTAAGTTTGTTCCCTGCTTGACATATCCATTCAATGCAGGCCAGAAGCGGGTCTTTGGGCATTGTGCTTCCTCTGGGAGGAGGTTGGTGGAGGGTCTCTCTACGTGAGCTTGGCGATCGTCACCCACAGCAGAGGGAAGGGAAGGTAAATCCCACACCAGCCTTCGGAACTCACACCTGGAATGGACACAGGTCACTTCCTTTCGAATGTTATTGGCCAAAGCAAGATGCGTGACTACTTCTCACCTCACTGGGTGCCCAGAAGAAGAGGACCAGGGGTATCAACAAATGGCGTTGATGAATCCTACGGAAGGCGCGACCTGTGCTTGAACCGTTCTGCAGATCATTTACTCAGAAAACATTTGAGGGTGAACTGCTTTGCCAGAAAGTATTCTAAGGGCTATGAGGGCAGCAGAGAGTTAGGCGAGGTCCCTGCTCCCGCTTTGCAGTGTGTGTGGTGCTGTTTCAGACAGAATGGCCAGTGAAAACCTCCCTGAGATTGAATTGAACAGAGGGTAAGGAGGATTCCATAGGTGCACACTCGGGTCAGCGTCACCTTGAGCCCGAGACGTACTGGGCCTGGGCTGTAGGGGAAGGGCCTGGGGGGCAGGAATCAGGGCCACCTAACAGCCGTGGGCTGCGGGGAGGGCCTCATGTTTCAGTCCAAGCCCACGGGCAGCTGGGGTCAAGTTTTCAGCACAGGGAATGACTGCTGATTCTATTTATTTTTTGAGATGGAGTTTTGCTCTTGTTGCCTAGGCTGGAGTGCAGTTGTGTGATCTTGGCTCACTGCAACCTCCATCTCCCAGATTCAAGCAATTCTTGTGCCTCAGCTTCCTGAGTAGCTGGGATTACAGGTGCCTGCCACCACACCTGGCTAGTTTTCATATTTTTAGTAGAGACAGGGTTTCGCCATGCTGGCCAGGCTGGTCTCAAACTCCTGACCTCAAGGGATCCACTTGCCTCAGCCTCCCAAAGTGCTGGGATTACAGGCGTGAGCCACCGCGCCTGGCCTCTGATTCTGTTTTACAAACATCACTGGCTACAATGGAATAAGTCTGTGATAAGAGAATGGCTTACTGATACAATACCGTGGACGAATCTGAAAAAGATTATGTTGAGCAAAATAAGCCAGACAGGACTATCGCACACTACACGATGTGATTTACCTGATTCCAGGAATACGCCAACTCCTCCATGGTGATAGAAATCAGAAAGCAGCCGCCTGCTGAGCTCAGGGTGGGAATTAGCTGGAAAGGGGTGGGAGGGAAGATTCTGGGATGGAGGATTCTGTATTTTGTGGGGTAGTTGGAAGTGTATGTTACACATGAACATATGACATATACTTGTATACACCTATTTAAATACAGTTTATGTGCTGGGCGTGGTGGCTCGTGCCTGTAATCCCAGCACTTTGAGGAGCTGAGGTGGGAGGATCGTGTGAGCCCAGGAGTTTGAGACCAGCCTGGGCAACACGGCAAAACCCCATCTCCACTAAAAATAAAAAAACTTAGCTAAGCGTGGTGGTGGACTCCTGTAATCCCAGCTATTCGGGAGGCTGAGGCGGGAGGATCTCTTGAGCTTGGAAAGTTGATTGCAGCACTGCACTGCAGCACGTGCAACAGGAGTGGGGTCCTGCCTTAATATATACACATAGACGTATACACTCATGTATACACACACACACACACAGCTTATGTGTTTATACATTTACATCGTATGGAGGTATATATGTGCATATAAAATATTTGGCCTATTATAGGGAAAAAGCGGGATAGGATGGAGACCACTGGAAGGCTGTTGGCGTGTCCCAGCAGATGCTCAAAGTGACCTGGAGGAGGGTGTGGCAGCAGAGATGGAGCCACATAGATGGCTATGGGTGGAGAGTGTGTTAGTTTATTTCTGTTTTTTTTTTTTCTTGAGATGGAGTCTTGCTGTGTTACCCAGGCTAGAGTGCAGTGGTGCGATCTCGGCTCACTGCAACCTCTGTCTCCCTGGTACAAGCAGTTCTCTCACCTCAGCCTCCTGAGTAGCTGGGATTACAGATGCCCGCCACCATGCCTGGCTAATTTTTGTTTTTAGTAGAGAAGAGGTTTTGCCATGTTGGCCAGGCTGGTCTCAAACTCCTGACTTCAAGTGATCCACCCGCCTCGGCCTCCCCAAAGTATTGGGGTTACAGGTGTGAGCCACTGCGGCCGGCTGAGTTAGTTTCTTCCCAGGGCTGTTGTAACATGTGAACGTGAACCTGGTGGCTTAGTGGAAGTTTATTCCCCAGCAACTCCGGAGGCTAGAGGGCTGGAATCACGGTGTTGGTGGGGCCTTCCTTTCTCTGAAGAGCCCTTCCGTGGCTTCCTGTGGTTTTCGGCAATGCTGGGTGTTTCTCCGTGTGTGGCTGCATGGTTGTGTGACTCCAGGCTCTGCCTCCTCCTCACCAGGCCTTTCCTTGGTCATCTCTATTTCCATGTTCTCACTTCTTAGAAGGGCACCGGGCATTAGATGGAGGACCCAGTGTAATTTAGTATGACTTGACCTTAATGTAACTAACTACATCTGCAAAGAGCCTATTTCCAAATAAAGGTCACGTTCTGAGGTTCTGGGAGGACCTGGATCTTATGGGGCCATCCAACAACACACTGCAGGTACCGGATGTGGAGCACATGGGACTCGCGGATTTGCTGGGTATCGTGGGAAGCGGGTGAGGGCAGCAGATGACTCCGGTGTGAGCTTGAAATGCTGGATGGAGGCGCCTCTGCCGTCATGAGGGACAGAAGGAACCGGGTGGGGAGGACTCTGGTTCTGCTTGGGCCGTGTGACATCTGAGATACCTATGAGATACATACATGGGAGAGGTGCGAGTGTGTGGTTGGTGTTGAAAGCAGCAGATGAGACTGGGAAAGGGTGTCAACAGAAAGAGAAGGGGCCAAACACCCAGGCTTGAGCCCTTAACCTTGAGAGGCTTCCAAACGGGAGGGAGGGATGGAAGTACAGCAACCTCTGTGATGCTTCAGACAGAAGCAGATGCAAGCTACAGTGATAACCATCAAAGAGAAAGGCAGATGAGGCCGGGCGCGGTGGCTCACGCCTGTAACCCCAGCACCTTGGGAGGCCGAGGCGGGTGGATCACTTGAGATCAGGAGTTTGAAACCCGCCTGGCCAACATAGCAATACCCCGTCCCTACTAAAAACACAAAAATTAGCCAGGTGTGGAAAACTGAAGTACAAGAATCACTTGAACCCAGGAGGCAGAGGATGCAGTGAGCTGAGATCACACCACTGCACTCCAGCCTGGGTGACAGAGCGAGACTCCAAAAAAAAAAAAAAGAGGCAGATTAAGACACTGCAGTTGCACTGCGGAGAGAAATCCAAATTACTTTCCGTGCATTTGTATGGCTTGTTGAAGCAACCTACTCAGACTCGCCTAACTCAGTTCACCCAGGACAGGGAAATGCTTCTGGTTTTCAAAGAATGAAAAAGCTGTTATGGCTACTTGAGGGGCTGAGGCAGGAGAATTGCTTGAACCCGGGAGGTGGAGCTTGCTGTGAGCAAAGATCATGCCACTGCACTCCAGCCTGCGTGATGGAGTGAGTGTGACTCCCTCTCAAAAAAAAAAAAAAGCTGTATGATATTCAGCATCAGAACATTTTGAGCCTTGGGTGGATTAAGATGTTCCTTTTGCTCTTTCTCGTCAGGGTTAGGTAACCACAGAAGGGACATTTTGGGAAAGTCCGTCTGCAGAGGACACAGGATTCCCCTGACCGAGGTTGCAGGGGCTTCCCAGATTTCTGCTAGATCAGCCCTTGTCCTTGGAGACAGTCTCTGGGATGCTCTTCAGGGATGAGGGCAAGCTGAGGTCTCAGGATCTAAGGAGACTTACTTTTTTTTTTGAGATAGGGTCTTGCTCTGTTACCCAGGCTAGAGTGCAGTGGTGTGATTATGGCTCACTGTAGCCTCAACCTCCCAGGGCTCAGGTGATCCTCCTAACTCAGCCTTGCAAGTAGCTGGGACTACAGGTGTGAGCCACCACACCCTGCTCTTTATTTACTTATTAATTATTTTGCAAGAATGGGGTCTCATTATGTTGTCCAGGCTGGTCTCGAACTCCTGGGTTCAAGCAGTCCTCCTGCCTTGGCCTCCTAAAGTGCTAGGATTGCAGATGTGAGTCACTGCACCCAGCCCCAAGGAGTCTTTTGAGGATCCAGATAAACCCACATCCCCTGGTTCCAGTCCTGGTTGAGGGTTTGTAGCCACCTGAGCTGGATGTCTACACACAGAAAAGGCTCAGAAGACCAACATGTCACGCCCAGCCACAGAGCCCCTGCTCAAGGGCTGGACACGAGACCCGTGCAGCCATCACTGAGACGCAGGTCAGAGCCTTTGCCCTCAGCTGCTACCGCTCAGAGCCTAGGGCCCGGTTGGTGTCTTCATAGCCAGCCTTTCAGGGAAATCCTGTGAATGGTGGTGGGATCATTGTGCCTTTTCGCCAGGAGAGGTGAAGAGGAGCCAAGAACAAATGAAGGGATGGAGCACTGAGCACACAGTAAGTGCTCAGTAAGTGCAGTAGATCCATTAGTAAGTGATCAGTAAGTAGATCACTTAGAGTAAGTGCAAGTGATGGTTAATTAGTTCCTTCATTCACTGAAATATCTGAGTGTCTCTTACGTTCCGGCAATGGTGAGTAAGACCAAGGCGGTCCCCTCCCTCTGCAGCGCTCTGGGTGATGCTGGGGTGCACTCAAGTGTGCAGCCCACCAAGGAACTGAGCTGGGTGGGGTTTTAGTGTCACTCTGGGAAGACGAGGAGCTGAGTAAGTAAGCGGGCAGGGCTGAAGGCATTGAGAGCTGCTGTCACCTCAACAGCCCTGCCCCCAGGGTTGGAGGAGGGTGGCACAGGGACACAGGGTTGTCGGCCTCTGGTGAGCTGGGTTCACCACTGTCAGTGCCTCTGTCACCCACAGCGATGAAGCGGATGTTCCCGAGGCAGAAGGTGGCTTCCTCGAGCTCCAGGCTGGGCTGTGTCCTGGGGTGACAGCTTGGCAGGCCACTGCAGGGGAACTGACAACTTCCAAAGCCTGTGCAAACAGGACTTCCACTGATGCCTCACCTTGCTGTGTCCCAGAACTCCTGGTTCCATAAAGAGCAAGAACACAGAATGATAAATACTGTTCCTTAGGAGGAAGTGAGGGTGGGAAACGGGGCAGGCAGACACAGCGGGCGGACAGCGCATGGAGAAGTCAGGACGCCTGTGGCAAAACAACATGAGATTCGAATCAACCTGTTTTTTTTCCTGAAAAAGGCATGTCTTGCCTGAGCTCCTCGTCTCTGCCCAAGATACCTCGGGGAGTGAGTCAGGTGTCCTGGGGAGGCAGCGGTGAGGCTGGGACTCAGCAGTCCCCTGGCCCCCTGCAGGGACCCCCTCCTTCCCTGCATCCTGCTGTGCTCGCACTGAAGTCTGCCTTCCAGTGCTCTGTGGCTTTGGGCACATTTCTCTACATCTCTGGGCCTCAGGTTCCTTCCAGGGTTGGTGTAAGTCTTGTAAGTGTTGTGAAGGGTAAACATGAAGGGCTTAGCCCAGGACCCGGCACATAGTAGGTGCTCAATAAATAAAAATAATCAGCAATACAAGGTGTCCTTAAAAAAGTCTATGAGCCTTTGCCTGCCAGAGTGGAACACTTTAATGGGACTACCCAGTCTCCACACCAAGGGAAGGGGACTGACCATCTATTGAGCACTTACTGTATACTCGATGCTCCATCCCCTCATTTGTTCCTCCCGACAACCCCATGAGGTGAGTGATGCTGTCGGTCCCAGCTGACAAACGGGCCTCAGAGAACAGGGTACCTGCTTGAGCCATTGAGCTGCTTTAAGGGTTTTCTTTGGTTTCTACGTAATTTGCCTTCTGTAAACTTGTTTCCTTGTTGGGGAAAATGGGGGTAATGAGGATCCCTGCCTCATGGGATTGTGAGGATTTTAAATAAGACAAGGTGGACAGAGGCTCGCTGGCGCCTTCACTGTCTGAGATGTTTCTGAGTCCTGGGTCATGCCCCAGGATCTTGCTGTGGACTGGGACCAGGATCAGAGCAGAGAAGGTAGAGGCATGAGCTGGGGCAGAACGTGAGGACTCGACAGCAGCTGTGTGCGCAGAGGTCAGGAGACCCTTCAGAAACGCTCGCTCATGGCCAGGCGGTGTTCTGAGCGCTCTATACATCTTGTTTAGTACAATCATCAGCAGAAAGGTCACTTCTCAGATGGAAGATACTGAGGCCCAGAGAGGTTGAGAGACGAGGCCCAGCTCCCATAGCCAGGCAGGGCAGAGCCGGGCCCGGGACCTGGTAGAAGGTCTCCACCCCATGCCCTCAACTCTTTCTGGTGCTCAGGCTGGAGTGCGGTGGTGCAATCTCGGCTCACTGCAGCCTCCGCCTCCCAGGTTCAGGTGATTCTCCTGCCCCTGCCTCTTGAGTAGCTAGGATTACAGATGTGTACCACCGCACTGGCTAATTTTTATGTTTCGAGTAGATACGGGGTTTTACCATGTTGGCCAGGCTGGTCTCGAACTCCTGACCTCAGGTGATCCGCCCACCTCAGCCTCCCAAAGTGCTGGGATTACAGGCATGAGCCACCATGCCCAGCCAGTCAGTGCGTTTTCATGCATGGGCGTGCGAGGACTTCCGTTCTCCTTTCACCTGATTTTTCTGGTCTGAACACCATCTTTGAGGGGGGTGACCCTGGGGAATTGTGAAGCGCTGGCTGTGTCATCAGAGGGAAACCCCGTTTGTGGGGGGCTGGCTTCCCAGAGGAGCCCTCCCTCCTCCCCACGGAACCTGCTCCACCTCCCTATGGACTTCGGGCGTATCTCAGAAGTCACGTGGCCCAGCCCCTGCCTTGGATAGTCACTCCCACCCATTCTCTGTGCGATCAAAAAGCTGACCTCTTCCCACTTGCTGCCGAACAGCCCCGTGGCAAATGTTACCCTTGACTGACTTCATTTCTTCAGCAAACTTGGTTGGCCATCTCCACTGGTGTCAGACCCCGTTGACACATTGAGCACCACCTGTGGAGGTCTGGCCCGCAGACCCTGAAGCAATGACGGATGAAGGAATGCACGCTCACACCATCACAGTGATGCGAGCGGGCCAGGGATGGTGGGAATGCACGCCCACACCATCACAGTGATGCGAGCGGGCCAGGGATGGTGGGAATGCACGCCCACACCGTCACAGTGATGCGAGCGGGCCGGGGATGGTGGGAATGCACGCCCACACCGTCACAGTGATGCGAGCGGGCCGGGGATGGTGGGAATGCACGCCCACACCGTCACAGTGATGCGAGCGGGCCGGGGATGGTGGGAATGCACGCCCACACCGTCACAGTGATGCGAGCGGGCCGGGGATGGTGGGAATGCACGCCCACACCGTCACAGTGATGCGAGCGGGCCGGGGATGGTGGGAATGCACGCCCACACCGTCACAGTGATGCGAGCGGGCCGGGGATGGTGGGAATGCACGCCCACACCGTCACAGTGATGTGAGCGGGCCGGGGATGGTGGGAATGCACGCCCACACCATCACAGTGATGCGAGCGGGCCGGGGATGGTGGGAATGCACGCTCACGCTCACACCATCACAGTGATACAAGTGGGCCAGGGATGGTGGCTGGCTGCTTCCAGAGGGCGAAATGCGACCAATCCACCAGGACTCCCTGTTCATCCACACTTCTATTCCGTAGATGTTACAACAGAGGTTTTAACACATTTTGTGGACAATGAACATGGTTAAGAGAGTGGTTTTATGACCGACAAAAGCTGTAGGTTTCGGGGCCAGAGGAAATACTAGTAACAACTAATTCCCCTTTGATCTTCCCTGGTGAGGGCTATCAGCACAAAGCTTACAACGGTAAACAGAGCGGAGAAAAGCGATGTGGGGTAAGGCCTTTGATCCCCTCTGTCTCTTTCCTATGCTAATGTAAGTGAGGTGGCTGCCTTCAGCATGCCTCGGTAAAACCTTTTGGCTTTCCACAAGGTTTGAGATTACAATCTGTAACTTTTCCTAATAGTTAATATCTTGCCAGCCACCTCCAGTGAATGTCGACACCCAGTTAATGGCACGGGATGGGAAAACAGTCCCGCACTGGTGGGCTCTCCACCCTCTTTCACCATCCTCCTCGCTGTCTTTTCACTCCGTGGGAAGAGCTAAGATTCTGGGATAGAAAAGCTTGGGTTTGAAGCTGCAGTGATACCCTCTCGAAGCGGCGGGCACTCAGGCAAGCTTCTTGCCTCTCTGGGCTTCAAAATCTCATCTGCTAAATTGGCATGTTGATTAATGATTTTATTGTAGTAAAATACACAGGGCATAAGCGGTCTCATCTTAACTCTTTGTAAGTGGGCCGTTCTGTGGCATTCGGTACGTTCACATTGTTGCACAGCCGTCACTGACATCCGTCTCCAGAACTCTTCCAGCTTCCCAAACTGAAACTGCACCCATTCAACACGAATTCCTCATCCCCCCTCTCTCCAACCCCTGGCCACTGGCTTTCTCCCTTCTGTCCCTATGAATTTGACTCTTCTAAGAAACACCATTAAGTACAATCAGACAGAATCACCCACTCTTGGTAACTGAGTTATTTCAGTAAGCACAATGTCTGTTCTCATGTTGTTATAAAGAACTGCCTAAGGCCGGGCATGGTGGCTCACGCCTGTAATCCCAGCACTTTGGGAGGCCAAGGTGGGTGGATCACCTGAGATCAGGAGTTCGACACCAGCCTGACCAAATGGTGAAATTCTGTCTCTACTAAATGCAAAAAAAGTAGCCTGGTGTGGTAGCCTGGACCTGTAGTCCTAGCTACTTAGGAGGCCGAGGTAGGAGAATTACTTGAACCCACAAGGCAGAGGTTGCAGTGAGCCGAGACTGCGCCATTGCACTCCAACCTGGGTGACAGAGCAAGACTCTGGTCTCGAGAAAAAAAAACGACTACCTGAGACTGGGTAATTGACCACAGATCTGCAGGCTGTACAGGAAGCATGGCTGGGAGGCCTCAGGAAACTTACAATTATGGCAGAAGTCAAAGGGAAAGCAGGCAGGTCTCATCGTGGTGGAGCAGGAGAGACAGCAGAGTAGGAGGTGTACACACTTGAATAACCAGATCTCTTGAGAACTGTCTCGATATCAGGAGAACAGCAAGGGGTAAATCGTCCCCCATGATCCAGTCACCTCCCACCAGGTCCCCCCCGCAACACTGGGGATTACAATTCAATTGGGGTGGGGACACACAGCCAAATCGTAACAGTCCTCAAGGCTTATCTAAGTGTCAGAACTGCCTTGGTTTTCAAGGCCGAGCACTTTTCCCTTGTGTGGAAAGGGCCAGTGGTGTTGACCCATTCATCAGGATGATGATTTTTGAGAGGCCATGTCCTGTTTTTGCTGCAGGAAACGTAATCTAAATCCTTTAGGATAACCTCAAACTGTGAATTCTTTTTTTTTTTTTCTCCAACTTTTACTGTAGGTTCAGAGGTGCAGGTTTGTTATGTGGGTAAACTGGGTGTCGTGGGGGTTTGGTGTATGGATTATTTTGTCACCCAGGTAATAAGCCGAGGACCTGATGGGTAGTTTTTCAGCCTCCAAGGAGTCCCCAGTGTCTGATGTTCCCTTCTTTGTGTCTGTGTACTTGCTGTTTAGCTTCCACTTGTGAGAACATGGGGTGTTTGGTTTTCTGTTCCTGCATTAATTCTCTGAGGATAATGGCCTCCAGTTGCATTCATGTTGCTGTGCAGGATGTGATTTTGTTCTTTTTTATGGCTGCGTACTATTCCATGGTAGCACATTCTCCAGGTACCACATTCTCTTTATCCAATCTGCTATTGATGGGAACCTAGCTTGATTCCTTGCCTTTGCTGTTGTAAATTCTTTAGGTGCTCTCAGAGTCATCACAGAAGACACCTGTCCTCCAGCAGTGCACATTGTTCTAGTGACTTCAAACACCTTTCCTAATGGCTCCTTCCCAGGCCTGTCTCAGTGTTTTCTAGATCCCAGGGCTCGGCCTAGGGCTGGCATGGAGAGGAGTGGTGGGGGCTGTGGAAGGTCTGGCTGCCATAATGCTGGCCACACTGCCTCCCTCAGCTGGCCACTGGTGGCCGGTTTCAAGGAGTCACTGGATGCTCATGTTAGCCCTGGGGTTGGCACTGAAAGGGTGACATTGAGAAGGCACATGAGTTCCCTGCCTTTTCTGGCTTCCAGAGGCCACCTGCATTCTCTGGCTCAAGGCCCTTCCACCATCTTCCAAGCCAGCTGGGTGGCATCTTCAAGTCTCCCTCATCCTATCCCTCGTCTCTCTCCTTCCACCATCACGTCTCCTCTCCTGACTCCAGCCCATCTGCCTCTTCCAAGGACTCTTCTGATGCCACTGGGCCTGCCTGGATGATGGGGATGATCTCCCATCTCCAGATACTCCAGTTAACTTACCTACAAAGGCCCTTGCACCACATGTATTGGTTTCTGGAGCTGCTGTAATGAGTGACCATAAGATGGGTGGCTCAAAGCAATGTATTCTTTTACTTCTAAGATGTCTGAATTCAAGGTGTCAGCACCACCCAGTCCTACTGGGGGTTCTGAGGGCGGGCGTCCTGTGCCCCTCTCCTGCCCTCTGGTGGTTGCCAGCACTCCTTGGGTTGTAGCTGCCACACCCCAGTCCCCGCCTGTCTTCCCTCTGTGTCCAGATTTCCCCATTCTGGCAGGGACACCCGTTACTGGGTTACTACCCACTCAAGTGCAGTGTGACCTGATCTTGATGACATGTGCAAAGATCCTGTTTCCAAATGAGGCCACACTCAGGTTCCAGGCAGGCATGAGTTTTGGGGGACGCTGTTCAACCCATTGCCCCTTGTAAGGTCATACATTCATAGATTCCAGGGATTTGGGTGTCTTTGGGGCTGCTGTTCAGTCTGTCACAGATGGCATCTCACAGAGGTATGGGGCCTCTAGGAAAAACAGTCCACGTGGAGAATCCGGGCCTCACTGGCATGTCTTATCAGTCATCAAGGCTCGCAGGGGTCCAGGTTGATGCCAGAGAGGCCTTAATTACCCATCACTTACGTGCACATAAGAAAGGATCCTCAGAATCTTCAGCTACAGATGTGGGGCCTTTATTGTCATCGTGGGCTTTGAGGCCACTGTCGGGACAAGTTTCTATGACAGCCCCCCACATCCCTGCCCCTTCATAGTGGATTTTAGGTGGTTTTTTGTTTATTTGTGTTTGAGACACGGGCTCACTTTGTTGCTCAGGCTGGAGTGCAGTGGCATGATCACAGCTAACGGCAGCCTCTGCCTCCTGGGCTCAAGCAATCCTCCCACCTCAGCCTCCTGAGTAGCTGGAACACAGGCATGTGCCACCATGCCTGGCTAGTTTGTGTATGGGTACATACACACACACAATTTTGTGGTGTTTTTTTTTAAGAGGTGGAGTCTTACTATGTTGTCCAGGCTGCTCTCTAACTCCTGGGCTCAAGTGACCCAACCCGTGTTGGCCTCCCAAAGTGCTGGGATTGCAGGCGTGAGCCACTGCGCCCGGCCAGTATGAGGAGAGATCCCCAGGAGCAGAGCAGGGCCGAGTGCTCAGAAGGGTTGTGATCAAGTGAGTGACCCAAACCAATGTAAAAGGTCGCAGTGGGTGCTGCGTGGAGAGGAGCCCGAATGGCAGTGTGACGGCATGGGGAATGACTGGGGAGGACAATGTGGTCCTCACATCCTGAGAGGCAGTGGCAGCTCTGAGCACAGTGGTGGTGGTAAGGGGTGGGGCCAAGGGCAATAGTGCACCATACCTGTCTTGCTCACTGCTGTATGACCGGCACCTGGTACACAGTAGGTGCCTAATAGTGGTCTGTTTCTTATGGGTGTGGATAAATAGGAACCTGGTAGGTAGGAGTTAGGGGACAGGAAGAGGCAAGGACTGGTGGCCTCTGCAGCTGCTAAGATGGAGCCCCGATTTCCTCAGCTGGGGAAAGTCATGGGTAGGAGCAGGTTTAGGGCAGAAAACAGAGATGCATTTTAGTTTGGTTTGAGATGCTCATGAAGCGATGCAGATGGAGTGCTGATCAGGCATTCGGACATGAGGCTGACAGAGGTTTGGGAGTTGATGGTCCACAGAGCTCTGCTGCCCAGTACAGGAGACATCAGTCACACAGGGTCCTGGGCACCTGAGATGAAGTCCGCCCACGCTGAGCTGTCTAGTGCACAAAAAACACTAGCTTTGCAAACTTAGTACCCAAAATGCATGTTGAAATGATGATGTCTTGGATGTACTGGGTTAAATGAAATACACTATTATCATTTTCTCTGCGTTTTAAAAATATTTTTAATGGGGCTACTAGAATTTGTGTTTGTGAAATTGGATGTCACTGTTGCCCAGGCTGAAATGCAGTGGTGTGATCACTGCTCACTGCAGACTCGAACTCCTGGCTCGAGCGATCTGCCTGCCCTGCGTCCTGAGTAGCTGGGAAGACAGGCGCATGCTACCATTTGTGGCTAATTAAAAGAAACCAACAACAAAAACACAAAAAAACTTTGTAGAGACAGAGTTTTGCTATGCTGCCCAGGCCGGTCTTGAATACCTGGCCTGTCCTCCTGTTGGGGCCTCCCAAAGGGCTGGGATTACAGGCCTGAGTCACGGTGCCCAGCTGAAAAAATTAAATGGCACGCATGGCTAACATGCTATTTCTGTTGGACAGCACTGGTCGAAGTGGCATGGGTGGGGGGGTCACTTAGGATGGCGCAGGACAGGAGCAGCAGCCTGAAGACTGTACCCTGAGGTCCCTCTGTATTCCCCTAGTGCGGCCTCCTGATTTAATGCTCCAGGCAAGGCAGCTGTGGGGTGCCTAGCATGGTGTCCACGTCACCACTCTCCCCCTAATAGAAATGCCTGCACACCTCCTCCATCTGCAACAGCTCACAGCGATCTTTGCCCAGTTGGGCTTTGAGGTCCCCCTGCAACAATACCCTTCGTGGCGCCTTGGTGGGAACTTACCTTACGCCTGGATTCTCATCCCAAGAGCCTTTCTTTTCTCACTTCTCATAACTAGGTTAAAAATGTCAACTATCTTGCTATAGGGTCTGAGTATTTCAGCCAGTGTAAATTATTTGGGGGTACAGGGCCAGTGTCAAGTTTCTTTCTCATCCTTTAGGTCTCAGCCTAAAAGTCACTTTAGCCAAGAGGACCCGTTGGCCTTAGCCCCATGGCTCTCAACTGGCCCCCCTCACCCCATGGGACCTCCGGCCATGTCTGGACGTCACCAACTGTCATAACTAAAGGGGTGCTCCCGGCATCTAGCAGGTGGAGGCCAGGGAGGTTGCTGCACATCCTACAGTGTACAGGACAGCCCCCCACAACAGAGAATGTTCTAGTCCCCAGTGTCAGCAGTGCCGAGGCTGAGAAACCCTGGCCTAGTCTGTTTAAGGTAGATTCTGGGTTGGCACCAATAATCTCCAACCAATCCCCATTACTCCTTTGCAATAGCTACTGTGGTCTGAGATTATCCGGATGGTTGACTTTTGTTTTTTTTTTTTTTTTGAGTCAGAGTCTCACTCTGTCACCCAGGCTGGAGTGCAGTGTCGCTATCTAAGCTTACTACAACCAGCACCTCCTGGGTTCAAGGAGTTCCCTGCCTCACCCTCCCGAGTAGCTGGGATTACAGGTACCTGCCACCACACCTGGCTAATTTTTTTTAGAGATGGGATTTCACCATCTTCACCAGGCTGGTCTTGAACTCCTGACCTTGTGATCCACCCGCCTTGGCTTCCCAAAGTGCTGAGATGACAGGCGTGAGCCACCGTGCCCGGCCCGGGATGGGTGACTTCTTAAAAAAACTTTTATCTGTCTGCGTCATCTCCATTGTGACTCCAGCAGTGCCCAGTACCTGTCTTGCTCACTGCTGTATGCCTGGGACCTGATAATACAGCAGGTGCCTAATAATGGTCTGTTTCTTAAAGGAGTGAATACATAGGAACCTGTAAAGAGGGGTGTTTTTTTCCTGTATGAAACTTTAATTATGCATTGCCAGTTTATCTAGATCTGCCTAATATAATTAAGTCAAAATGGGATTTTGCTCCACTTCAATTCAAAGGTGATAACGCGTATATTAAAAGTTCACCTCAATCTCCAGTTGTTGGAAAAGAATCGAGACAGAGACCATACACTGAAGTATCTAATTTATAAAATGTCACCGTTTTTATTTTGTCATTGTAAAGAGGTTTATCTCAACCAGGTTGTAACAAAATTTCCACAGCTTATTCCAAAAGAAAATTTTAATACAAGAGATCTTAAAAAATTAAACACATTTGTTTAAAAATCCTATTATGTAAACCTTAACGTAAGAGGGTAGTTAAGAGAACACTACAGGTTTCAGGGCATCTCCGGAGACATCTAGACCTTATGTACACACAGACTATAATGGACTCTAGATTCACGGCTCTCTTACCCCGAAGACGCTCACTGGGACCCGATCATGGGTAACTGGCCAGGCTGGGCGCCCCCCGCAGTGGGGTTACCGTTGCTCCTCCATTCAAAAGACTCGCTTAAGACGTGGGCGTCAGACGAGTAGGCGTTCCACCCGACAAAAGGCCAGGGATGAAGAGAGGCCAACATTCTTCTTAGGAGGAATCCTGGCTAATAAAAATTCTAATGAGCTCCACCCCCATCCCTTTCACTCCCGGAAATCTGCAGTCTCTGGGGTCACTTAGGACGCGTTCAGTTGCTCTGGGTCAAATGTTCGATCCCCCATTGTGTGTCCTTCGGCGTTTCCTCTGCAGTTCACGGAGACTGGTGGCAGAGCTGAGCACACTCGCGGGAAAGCGGGTGGCCTGGGTGAGCAGTGTTCCACTTAGAATAGGAAAGTATTTATGCACCAGTTAGAGCTAAATCCCTGGGCCTCAAACCATTAGTGAATCTAGAATCTTCTGCCAGAAGGCTGCTTGTTCATATCATAGGCTCCATCATCTTTTAAGGAAACCAGATTTCTTTATCAGTTCTCTCTCGAAATTAGCTATAAGGAAGGATACTCCACTTGGTTATTGGGATTTAGAAATGGAATCGTGTGCTCCATGACAGAATTCAGTGTACCCAAATCAGGCCCAGATGACGGCAATGTCTCATGGCTAACGTGAAGAATACCAGAGATGACCGATCCGGGTGCACGTCAACAACCGTGGGATGAGTGGCAGGATCGCTTTGTCCAGAGTCGGGAGACCCTGGATGCCGCAGCCTCATTCCTATTGACCCAGGAGCTGAAGCTTTATTTTAGAAACATAATCAAGATTGTGTATTACAAAAACGTGAAGATGAAGTTTTTTGGCACAGAAATGTGAGATAAAATATACAGTGCTACAACTGTGCAAAATTAGCACAGAAGCCAATCTGAAAACAGCAAATATTTAACATTAGCTTTAATGAATTAATGCACAATATTTTGAAAAATGTTTGTTACCATTGACCTTGATCATAAGCAGGCGCCTGCCTTCCAGAAACAGCCGAAGTCTGCCGTGATCCCTTGCGAAACACCAAGGCAGAGTCCAGATCATCGCCTTTGGGGCTGAAACCTGGGCATGAGGCTGCTCCTCCCCGATGCCTCCTAGCCAGTCTGATGTACTGGGGAAGGAGGAGTGAGGTGAGGTCTTTCTCAGGCAGGTCCCAGGAGCTGAAAACCCAGCCCTTCTTTTGGCATCGGTTCTGTGCCAAGGCTGGAAGATGCTTCTGGAATGCAGGGCCTCACCTGTGTGGGTGCTGCAGCTCATACAGGAGCTCGGCTGAGGAATGAAGAATGGATTCTATGGATGAGTGGAGAGGAGGGGGCTCACTGGGAGCCCAGAGAACATGGCTGGGCCTCCCTGTGAGGGGCTGGATGGAGTCACAGCCCCATGGGGGTTTGAGCAGGTGGGGCAGGAAGGCTGAGGCCCAGAACCCCATGACCTGGTCCTTGGGGCGGGCAGATCGTCACATGCACAACCAAGAGAGGCATCCACAGCTCGCCTGGGCCACCAAGCCCTGGATCAGGGTGTCAGGAAATAAGCTGCTGCTGGGGGGCAGGCTGGGGGCTTCACTCCCGTTTCCTACTGTGGGTCATGATCACTGGCCCTAGCGCCAGTTTGTGGCATTGGCTACAGCCCTGTTATCCATCCGCCTGGTGTAAGCGGCTTTTGTGCGCCTCTGATTTTAAAGCGCAACACATCACCTGCCACAGTTCTGAAAAAAATTAAATGGTTATCAAAGAAATCATCTTAATAAGCTCCAAGTTATGAAGCAGAGCCAAGGGCTATAAGCAGACGGGTCCAGATCCTCCCCTGCCTCTTCCTAGATCTTGTAAGAGACACCCTCGTTTACAACTCCACTGGATGATGATCCCTTCTGGAGCAGGCAGTCCCTGGATGCAGCTGGTGACTGGATGTGAGGATGGCCACCACCACGGGCTGTAAGAGCCTCTTCTGTCAAAGTGTCTTCCTCCACCAGAGCCTGCCGGTAGACAAATGCTGGGGACCTTGAACCCCAGCTCCACATTCTGCAATGGCTTACCAGCAAAGTGTGTTGCTGGCCCCTAAGTGCAATCGGAGAAGTTGAATTTCAGACTGAGTCCAGGAAGAACAGCTGAGAAGGTTCTGTCCCAGGTCAGGAGGGCAGGGCTAGGCTAGGTTTCTAGCAGCCTTGGACCTCCCTTCCTGGAAGCTTTCCTCTCTTCCAAGGAGAGACACCTCTGCCCAGCCCTGCCTTTCCTGAGTCTTCTTTCATCTGGGGGTGAAGAAACAAAAAATGGGATGATGCCAAAGACGGAACCTGGTGATGTTCTGTTTGAGCCACCATAGGCCACGAAGAAAAAGGATTTGGCGGGGATGATTCTTCCCAACAGAGGTGGTCCCAGAGAGAGAGAGGCAGGCCTCCCTGGTTCCTCTCTGAATGGGGAGCACTTCCTTTCTCAGATGCTGACTTTGGAGAACCCTGAGTAATCTTCTTGGATGAAGGAGACAGACGGGAGGTGTGAGGGATCCTTTCTGCAGGGGCGTTTTTGCCACTGATGGGTCATGGGCCGAGCCAGCCCTCGGAATGGAAGCCAGGCTGAGGGGCAAATGACACATCTCTAGGGGTGGAGTTCAGGGACCAGATTCCAACCGCAATCTTGCTAGGCCTGGGCATTTCTGCCCCATTTCTCCAGGAACCGGGAAGACTGCCAGTCATCTCTGTTGCCTGAAATTCATCCCACTGCGCCAGAGAGCAAGGCAGGGGTCATCTGAGCAGCGGGATGGACTCATTCATTGCAGAATATTCTATGAGATTTCGAAGGGGAGGCTCTGGGGAGCCGCTGTCATGCGCCGGTCACATGCACTTCTGAGCAAAAACAAGGAGATGGTCTGCATCTTGAAGACTCTAGGTCTGTGTGTGATCATGGGAGGGGTACCAGGAGCAGGCAGCCGGGATGGTGCCACGTGGGTCCCAGCAACATGGGAGGGCATGTTTTCCGTGAATAATTCAGCCTTATAAAAAAGGGAGGCAGACCTTCTCGCGCCTGTTAAATACCAGCTGAGTGCACACTTGTTTCTCACGCGTTTGCATCTGTCCGTCTATCATCGCTCTGGGGGACTTTTTTTGCTTTGTTTCTTAACATGTGCAGAATGTCCAAGGTGCTTCCTGGTGTGGTATCTGGAGAGGGTGAGGCCTGATTCGCATCCTGTGTTTTGGATGCAGCTGGCAGAAAAGGCTGCGGGTCAGAAGCCTGGGTGCAGGGGGATGTCAGAGAGGGGAGGTTCCTTTCGGTATCTAACAAAGAGAACAGGGAGATGATCTGTAGTGCAGGTTTCCTGGTTAGGGAGGCACTCCTGGGACCATCTCTGAGTGGGCATCAAAGACCTACTTCAAAATGACCTATGTGGCATAAACCGAACCTGGGGGGCCAGGATGTAGGGCAGCTTGAGCTTTCAGACGGTCCCTGTCTCAGTGCGTGATGGTTCTCTATTGAAAGTTGCCAGCCACGTGGGCTGATGTACACTCCGGGCCCCGGAATTTCAGATAAAGCATGTGTATTGCAGTGAGGTTGGCAGACGAGGGGGCGGGAGACCAGGGCATCTGAGTCCTTCAAACTTGCAGGAGCTGAGTGCAGGGGCCCCCACCTCCATACTCACTCAAGCTCATTCAGTCTCACCTGGGCGTGGCTTATCTGGCCCAGGGTCCCCTCAGTTTCTCTGGAGGGCTGTGTGTGAGTGATCTTGGCTTTCCTTCAAGGCCATGAACAACTGTCCGTCTTGCTACGAGGGGAACACATAGCATAAACCTTCCAGATGATTCTGTAGAGATTTCCTTGAGCCAGGAGATGCTCCATGCTCACCTGGGCTGTTCCCATTTTAAGCCACTGAGTTGAAGCAGTTCCAGGACAAGCCGACGGTTTGCCATCTAACCATCACCATCCACCTGTGTGTCTGCCTCAGGTGAAGGCGGAACACACAAACTCATGCTTGCATAGTCCGTTTCAGGACCTCCTTCCTAGTTACTTAATATTTACCCGAGAATGCAAACTCAACTGTGCGGAGCATCTGAGGAGGGCTCTGGTCCTTCTAGGTGCTCTGATGTGGGCTCACTGGAGGAGCCCCGGGGGGCCACCAAGCTGCTGGTCCCCATCCTCCTCTCCCTGCCAAGGCCCCTGTACTCTGAGAGCCACATTGAGATGGGAGGAACAGAGGACCCCATCTTAGGGATACAGAGTTCTGTTCCCATGGACAGTGTATGGGGGACAGATGGGGGTGGAAATGTATCTTGAGTGGAGATAAACATGATCTATTCAGTGTCCATGCTGGGTCCAAGTTCACAGACATGGACCCTGGTCTGAAAATCATGGAACCTTCTGCTGTGGTTCCGTAAGCCAAGTTTCTCACGACTGTGGGGCCAAGGCCACTGCCTTTTGGATAGGCTGGACGACACCAGGTTACCGGGTTGCTGCTGACAGCTGGGCTGGATGTCCGAGTCCCCTCCAAGCCTGGCGAGGGCCGAGGTGGCCTCAGGCTCCTAGGACATGGTCCTTTCTGAAGCCAGCCATGGGGAGGTAGGGGAAGTTCTCCGAACTTAAGTTAAACCTCACTAATGGCTCCTTGCCAAGGCCCTGGGAACATCTCTCTGGAAAAGAGAGCTGTGACCCTGCTGGGTATCTAATGGCTGTTGGTGGAGGTTGCAATGAAAGGAACCAGAACCCCCCATCCCAGCAATCCATCAGTTGGACCAGGTAATAACCTTAAAAAGCAAAAGGCGAGGCTAACAGTCATGCTAGTCCGCACGTGGGAAAGAGTGGAGAGGCTGGCTCCTCAGGAACCTTTCCATGTAGGGGATCAGCTGTGCATCTTAACCAGAGGGCACCCAGTCTGACCTAGCGCCCACCCTCCTGCCAGCCGTGAACTGCAGGGAGGCCAATAAACAGCCGCTGCAGCCCAGGGCAGACCTCGGGAGAAGAGGGACCACGTGTCTGAGTCTGTCCAGCGAGGCACCGTCTTGCTCTGGGGCCAGGGACAGTGCAACTCCGAGAATGACCAGTTTAATCAGGGTGTCATGTGACCAGTGGGGATTGTGTGCTCTCAGGGTCACCTGGTGGACGTGGTCGTCACGCCGAGGTGTGAGGGGCCAGCAGCAGTGGCCCAGGTGGAGGCAGCTGGCATGACGTGTAAGGCCCGTGGCTGGGGTTCCGTCAAGGTCAGAGGTCACCGCTCTGGGGCTCCACGTTGCGTGTCTCCCGGGGCTGACCTCGGGACAGTTTGGGGAAGCGGGAAGCCGCTTTGGGCCGGCTGTTCCTGTTCACAGGCTCTCCGGGAGGGGTGATGTCACTGAAAGAGCAGGGAAAGAATCAGGTTAAGTCTGGGGTTCAAATGCAAATGACCATAGGCCACGAGGTGAGCCAGGTGTGCAGGCAGCAGGAGTGACATGGTTGGGGTCTGTGGCCAGCTCACTGGAGCCGCCTCTGACTCGTAAGTGCCACCTGGAGAAACAGGAACTGGGAAACCCATATTGTCACGTAAACTTTCCATCTTTTAAAACTACTCCGAGCTTTTGGGTCCAAGCATGCTTGGCTGTGATCTGAGCTAGCTTTACCACCACTCAGGTCTGCATTTTTAGGCTATGAAAGCATGGCGTAGGCGTGGCTTTCTTCCCCACAGTTTCACTGATCTTCCAGCAAAGGTACAGTTGTCAGTCATGACTCTGGAGAACGCTGTATGTGAAGTCACAAAAGAGGTGTAGAAACACAGGACTGGGGCTTCCTGTGGAACTGATCCTAAGAGAGGCATCAGGACCCAGGGTCTAGTTGTAAGGTTGCTCAGTGTGGTATCATGCGAAAGAGCCAGGAACAGAAAAACCAGAAGATGCCATTAAGAGGGGGACACCGATCCCGGTTCTGAAGCAGCACACAGCAGCATAGTTAGCCAGGCATGGTAACTATGGGGACGGGTAACTGGGTAACTACGGTGCCCAGGGGACGGGTCTGGGTTGGGAGGCCCTCACCACATTTGAGGGGACAGGGTAGAGGCCGGGGAGGCTGCATCCTGAGAGTGAAGGGTGCCTGCTGGAGGGTGCTCAGCAGAGAATCCTGTGATGCGGTCGCATTACAAAAAATTAAATTGTATTTTTTTGTGACAGATTCTTAACTCTGTTGCTCAGGTTAGAGTGCAATGGTACAATCATAGCTCACTGCAGCCTCCACCTCCTGGGCTCAAGCGATCCTCCCCACTCAGCCTCCTGAGCAGCTGGGACTATAGGTACTAGCTACCATGCCTGGCTAACATTTTTTGTAGAGATGGGGTCTCACCATGTTGCCCCAGGCTGGTCTCAAACTCCTGGGCCCAAGTGATCTTCCTGCTTAGCCTCCGAAAGTGCCAGGGTTACAGATGTGAGCCAGTGTGCCTGGCCAGTCCTTAAATTAATCATGTCTGTAAAGTTTCCTTTGCCACATAAGGGGACACGTAAATTCTGGGGCTGGGAATGTTGTTGTTACTCTGTCTACCATAGGCTATTTGACTAGGAAGTAAACATCAACAGGACTCAGCAGTTGATCACTAAGAATGATCTTGGCTGGGCGCTGTGGCTCACACCTATAATCCCAGCACTTTGGGAGGTTGAAGCGGGAGGATCACCTGACCCATCTGCCCAACATGGCGAAAACCCCATCTTTATTAAAAATATAATAAATTAGCTGGGCGTGGTGGTGGACGCCTATAATCCCAGCTATTCGGGTGGCTGAGGCAGGAGAATTGCTTGAACCCGGGAGGTGGCGGTTGTAATGAGCCAAGATCGTGTGGATTGCACTCCAGCCTGGGTGACAAGAGTGAAACTCTGTCTCAGGAAAAAAAAGAATGATCTCTAAGTGGTAAGATTACAGATGTTAGAAAATAAAAATAAGAAAAATCGACTACAATAAATATCTCACTGGGAAAAAATGCTTTAAAACAAAACAGAAACCTAATAAGATCTATGTTCGCTCCTGCGTCCTGAGGGCCTCTGTCATGTTGTGGCTTTCTGGACGTGAGCTCTGGGCCCAGTAGACCCTGAAAGAGAAGACAGGACCCCGTCCACAGCTAGCTCTGCCCTATCTGTGGTTCAGGGAGGACCAGAGACACCTAGTAAGTCTCAGATCAGGATTATTCACCCCCAGCTGTCTCCAAGCCCAGTTTCACAAACCAGATGAGTTAAGGAGAGACTTGTGTTCATAAAGAAATCATTCCCCTAGAGAGGTCCGTGCAGGGTTCCCTGAAATAGCTCAGTGTCTTCATGCGTCTCAGGAGTGATTCTCTTTACGATGATCTGGTTTGCATTGCACCTTTCAGGGATGCGGCCAGTGTGCAAGTGAGAGGCCTCTTGCTTCCAATTTGAAGTGACACCCTGATAAGCTAACAAAATGAAGACCCCTTTTAATGATTGCCTTCTCCTCCTGTAAGTCAGGTTGTGCTCTGCGTTCTGTGTGTGGATGGAAAAGAAACATCTGACCTTGAACAAAGCCAGAGCTGCCCTGAATCGTCTCCGAGCCCATTCAGCCTGGTGTGTGCCATCCATTCCTCCTTGAGGTGGGCGTCTGGCCACAGGTCCAAAGCAAACACACCTCTCTGTTCCTTCATAAGACGACCTGCCTTACAAAATGTCTCTTTATTCTGAACACTCCTTAGAGGATGGGTCGAAGATGTTGGAAGGAGGTCTTTGTTCACAGCGTAGGTGACGGATTCTTAGAAACATACAGGAAAGCTTGGATGTAAATGTCAGTTTCAACCAATGCCCTCACAACCTCTTCCCATCATGCTGTTCAGATCTGGGGTGGAACAGCCACTCCTTAGTCTGCAACCACTGCCATTACTCGGCAAGGCCAGGATGAGCCCTGCCTGCAATGACCAGAGCCTGGGGTGGGGCCTTGTCTGAGAGGGGCTGGGAGAAGCCAGTGCCTTGTAGGTGTGAGAAGAGAGGTAGCAGTTGGTGGGGCCAGGGTGCTTTTTTAACAAACAGCACCTGCTGTGCAGGGTGGAGAGGGCGGGACTCCGAGGCAAATGCCTGTGTTCAGTCCTGCTGTGGACCATGCTGTCTGAGCCTTGGTTTCCTTGTCTGTCATTTGGGGATGACTACTGTGTGCACATCGTAGTGCTGTGGTGCATTTAAGGGCTACTGAAAGCTGCCAACTAGCTGTGTTTCTGTAGGCAAATGCCTGTCCTCCCTGAGCCCTGGAGGGAATACAGGTGGGGTGGTTTTAAGCATCATGTGGATCAAATGTGTAGAAGTGATGATGACTGGGCAGCAGCGAACATTCAAACTCACATGAGCTGTGTCCCCAGACACCATGCTGGGCACAAAGGGGTGCAGAAGTGGCCTAGGGCTTGGAGAGCCACAGTCTCGTTGGGGATGGGGAGGGCAGACTCTGGACAGATTGCTGTGGTGGAGTGCAGTGGACACCCCAGTGAGGGGGAGCCCAGGTTGTTCTGAGCAGAGCACAGAGGGCTTCCTAGAGGAGGGTGAGCAGGAGTGAGCTGAGGGTCGCTGTGCGAGGGGCCCTCTAGATGTGAAGATGAGCGTGGGTGAAGGTGCAGGCCCTTGGGGAGGGGAGGACTTACAACCAGGCAGACCTGGCCCAGCTACTTCCTCTTTCTGGAAGGCAGGGTTAGCTCGGGGCATGCACTGAGCAGTCACGGGGCTGTGTCTGTCATGTGCCCATGCCTGGCACCCGGGGACTCCCAGTGAGTGTTGGCTGCTGTAGTTGAAGGCGCAACGGTGAGCATGTGTGGCATGCGGACGGCTCAATCCTTAAGGCCCTGTGCAGCAGTGGTGATAGGCAGAGCGACATCTCGGGACTCAGGCTTGGTGGGTGGTGAGATGGGCGTACCCAGCGGGGCTGGAGGCAGGGCTGCTTGGACTCCTGAGAACCCAGGATGAGAACAGGCAGGCCAGGCCACAGGAGGATGGGCTCCATTTGGGACAAGTTGAGTGGATGACGCCTGCAGAAATCTGGCTGGAGCCAGGAAACCCAGGTCTGCATTCTGCTGAGCATGGTGAGCTTGAGCAGAGAATGCTGGTGGCTGCTGGTATATGTGAGGCTGAACCTCCAGCAACCGCTATCTTTGTAGGTCAAGAACAGCCTAACACTGGTAATGCCGTCTGGCTAAATAACAGGATGTGAAGACGTGGGATGGGTGGGCCTGCGAGTGTGAAAACTGGGGAAGGAAGCGGGGCTGCTGGGGATGGAAGAAGAGACAGGGCCGACGAGAAGGGAAGGAAACCCCACATGCTTAGCCGGACCCATTCCCTACAGGGGAGAGGTGAGGCCAGCGCCATGTTTCCTCCAGGACCGAAATCCAGCAGTAGAGACACGGGCTGTAGTTACGCACTTTTCAGGGAAGCCGAAACGCCTCGTGTTTATAATGACGGCCTTAAATAAGAGCCATGGATTTGTTTCTTTTAGCCAAGGCTCCCTCCAGCCCCTGCTGCAGATGCCTCCTCCCGACACCATCCTCACAGTGAAATTCTCATCCCTCATAGCCCTGGTTAGCTGCCGACCTCTGCCGCGTGCACTACTGAGAGTTCTGGAATGACAGCAGCGTTTCTCGGCTGGCTACAGTGATAGAAACCAGGCCACCAAGAAGCAAACTGTCACTTGTGTGGCATGACTGCATTTTTCTAAGAAAGTGGGCTCGCAGCTCTGCGGCCTAGGCAGGAGAGGAAGCTGTGGACAAGGCATGTTCCTGCCACCCGGCAGGGACTCTGTTGGTGCTGGGGCTAGATCTGTTGTAGTTTTGCAAACAAGAAAAAGGCGGGGCTGGATGGCAGGAAACGCTCTAGCTTAGCCATGAGAATGGATTGCCAAAGGCCTTAACTCCATAGGCAGAGTCAGAACACCTGGGTTCCTTCTGTTAGACACTACAAGATCTTGGAGAAGGAGCCATACTCCCCACCCCTGAAACAGTTTTCTCATCTATGAAATGAGGATACGAGTGTCAACAGTACATCATTCAATACAGATTTATGGGGTTGGCGATGATTAGAAATTGATTTGGCTCTTCTGACATCCTGAAATAAGGGAAGAGGCACCCGTGAAGTCTGGCCAGCAAATTCATAGCAACTTTTGTATCTAATACACCAAAGGAACTGGGTAAAGACTTATTTTTTTTCTCTTTATTTCTTGTTTAGAGATGGGGTCTCACTATGTTACCCAGGATGATCTCAAACCCCTTGCCTCAAATGATCCTCTCACCTCGGCCTCCCAAGTACTGGGATTACAGGCATGAACCACATACCCAGCCAAGGAGGCTTTCACAAAGATTTTGCAAACTCCCAAAATATAGCAGACTTCCCAAACTCCCTACATCTATCTAACCTGGGGGAATGGGGCTGGAGGGAGCAGAGGGAACCTTCTCTGAAAAGCCCATCCTCGTCTTTCTGGAACCAGATCAGCCTCTAGGTGGCGCGGGTCTTAGGCTGCCTGGTCCTGACACAGCAGAGGCCCCAAAGGGCTACAAGAGAGGGGGAGAGATGGGTATTCTGCAGGGATATTTACAGACAGCCTGAAGAAAGAAATGGCAGTGAGCAAATGGGTGGCTGTTCCAGACTTAAACCAGGTCGGCAAACAAGGGTGGGGAGATGGTGGCCATTCTGTAAAGAGTGAGAGTGTCATCTCTGACATTCTTCATGTTTCCTCTTAGCTGGGGCCAAAACCCATCATGGGCTCTTGGGAATTCAAGAGAAAAGACTTAGTTTTTACCCTCACGTGGCCAGAACAGCTCATAAGAGACACGGAGGCCAAACTAAGCTACTACCCAAGGGTGCAGATACCTCAGCCAGTGGTGCGAGATGTCCCAACATCTGTTAGATTTGGAGAGTGGTCTCCCCATTACTGGCCCTATTCCTTGAGCCAATTGGTTACCCTATTAGGTTGCTAAATTTACCAACGAAGGACATACCACCAGGAACAAAATCCAGTCCCTATCTATTTCGCGTCATGGGTGAAAGAAATAGCAACATGACAATAATGGCCGTGCTCAGGGTAACGGCCACTCCTTCAGGTTGACTTTCCGAGCCCTGGATCCAGATCCTGATGCTCCTCTGATACCTGGGGGGTCAGTGATGAGGGGGAGGCCACTTTCAGGGTGTGATCCTCAGAATCCCGGCATCTTGATTATGGGAAGTGACATCCCTGAGGCCCAGAGTCACCCATCTGGAGCTGAGATGAGGACGTGTCGCGACCTTTCCCTGGCTCCGTTTTGATCATCATCTGTGCTGTATGTTCCCTGTGCATCTCCTATATAACATTCTAGATTTCTCTTTCAGTACCTTTATTTTTAGGTTACCATGGCCTTTGTAACAATATTTATAAACATGGTTTTAAAGGCCCACTGAAGAATTTAAAAAGCTTTTCTTATGCACCACCCCTCGTTCCTTTGCTACACCCTGTATTGGGTGAATGTTTGCTTCTTACTATGCCGGTTTCTGGCAACATCACATCCCAAAAGCTGCCCCAAATCTGAGTCCATTCATAGGCCACTTTGGAAAAGGGAAAACTATGCGGACAAAGAACAGATCAGGGGCTGACTGACTATAGGGGGATGCTAGGGAATTTGCGGGGGGTAAAGGAGCTGTTCCGTATCTTGAGGGTAGTGGCTACAGGATACCACGCCTTTGTCGAAACTCACGGAACTATGCCATAAAAATGAGAAATGGTAGCACGGTAAGCTTCCATCTCAAACTTGACTCAAAGAAGGCTGTATGTAGACTTTTCCAGCATGAAAGAGCCCCTCAGGGAAAAGCCCGATAGCCTGAAGCACCCAGGAGCCAGTGACCTTTGTCCCTGTCTCTGGGTAGAAAGCAGGCACCCTGGGGACAAAGTCTTGGATGACTCCTGACCATTCACCATCGGGGGACCTGAGCCGGTCACGATGCTCCTCTCTGGGACTCAGATTCTCTGCCTGTGAAGGAGGGATCAAAGTAAAGCTACTAAGCCGGGTGCGCTTTAAATGGAATGGTATGGAGTGTGATCTGTATCATCTTCAGCTGTTCTAAAAAATGGTGCAAGTAAAAATACATGAAGGAGGAAATCACAGGATCTGCCCTGCAGGTTTGAGACAAAGCCAAGGATCACGCTTAGTGCTGGGATGGAGCACGGCCCGCAGGGGTGCCGCTTAGTGAATGTCCTCCCTTCACTTCTGAACTTGGCCTTGGCTCCCTCCAGCAGGGTTCACTCCTCCTCCGCCAACCCTGTGCTCAGGTCAGACCTCGGTCCTATTCCTCAGAGCTGGTATTGCTAGAGCCATTTTGGGGTCACAGAGGGAGAGGATGGCCTTGGAAATGTAGTCCAAACTACTGGGCAGAAAACACGAGAGGGAAACGGCACAGAGGATTCTGTCCCCAAATCCACAAAGTGCTGGCCTCCTGGGCTGCAGGGCCCACTGTCACCAAGCTGGAAAACTCTCTGGGACATCACTTCTCCAGGGCTGCACCTGGCTCTGAGCTCACCTGGAAGGCAACTGGAGAAAAGAACTGGGATGCAGCTGCCACGGAGGAGACAGCACACACATGCCCATGGTTCCCCTCCCCTCCCCTCGTGGGAGAGGGATGTAGGCAGCGGTGGCAGGCCGTGAGTGTTCCTGACTCACTCACTTTGTCTCCATCCTCCCTGCTCCTGGCAACTACCCCGGCACTGGAGGGTGGGGGCAAAGGGGTCTGTGGCTGAGGGCCCCAAGGGTGGCTGTTCTTTTTAAATAAGTCTCTGGGGGGCATTGCATGCTGCCCTGTCACCAGCATGCAGGTGAAATTGATCTGAGGGCCTCAACTGCTCATCAGTGAAAATGGCTATGAGGAGAGATTAGCTTTTCATTTTGCTTCACCTATGATCTGGGTTTGGCGAGCTGGTCAATATTCTATTTGCTAGGAGCTGGCTTCAGAGCTTGGAGCATGGCCTCACACAGGCCAAGCCTGCAGCCGAGCTGGATCCCCGCAACCCAGCTAGGACTGAGCTGTGTGTGCGGCAGGGATGTGGATGCAGTCTTCTACCCAGCTCCCTGATGAGTCTCTGCATATACGAGTTTAAAAACTCAAGTTCTGTCTCCAGGACATGGAAATTACAGAGAATGTGCTCCCTGCATCTTAAAACCCTCGGATCTGTGGAGTGGGAGGGAGAGGCCTTGCCCTGTCTTCTGCATTGCATGGCCGTGAGGGTCCCGCTGGGTGTTACCAGAGTGCACCAGGCTGAAAAGCCTTTGAGTTCGTTCCTGGGCCACACCTGGGTCTCAGGACTGCGTGGTGGGTGCCCTGTGAAGATCCAGTACCACAGTGCACTCCCTGCACTCTGCTGGCATCTACCAAGGCTTCTGGCTCCTGCCTCTTGGTTTGAAGTGGGTCTCCAAGACTTCGACTATCCACAAGTGACCCAGAAATGGCTCTGGCAGTACCAAGTGTTCCCTGAAGGCAGCTCTGGGTCTGGTTCTCTTTGGATCCCAACATCACAAGGCACCTGATTTAATTATTTTGGGAGGATTAAAGAAGCCACTGCTTGTCAAGTCTTGAGCTGAAGGAATAACACAAATCCTCATACCATCCTCATGCCGGCCATGTGGAGGGGATGCTGTAATTACCATTGTAACTTTACAGGAGGGAGGGCAAATCCAATAGCTAATGAGGAGCAGAGGCTGGTCTTGAATGTGCCATCTGAGCCCAGAGTGCATGCCTAGACACAAGTGCCTCCAATCTGAGCCCCCAAGAAGCTGCAGTTAGGCGGGGGCTCAAGTGGGTATGTGACAAGGCAGCTGTTGTTGGCTGCTTTATGAGACGTACAGATGGACAGATAGCAAGATGGGGAGTGGCTGTAAACACAGACCAAGCTTTGCTCACCCACGGTGTGGCCAGTTCCTAACAGGCTGTGGTCCGTACTGGTCCAGGGGTTGGACACCTCTGGCCTATGCGACAGAGCAGGGACCCAAGCCCCATCTGATGACTGCTCATCCTGGGCTAAGTGGCAGAGGACAGAGCGGTAGACCTCGAGGCTTCTGGGAAGACCCTGCAGTTGTAACCTGCCTCAAGGGAGTCTGTTCTCCCTTTCCCCCATATTGGTGTATCCTTCCGTACCAACCACCTCTGAGATCAGACAAGACAATGCATTCAGAGCCCAAAGCAGATTGGGCACATTCTCCGCCAGTGGGCTACCTAGGGCCCCGTGGTGGATCTTGGCGACTGCAGACCTGTCCCTAGGGAGCCCCATCAGGTGGATGCACCACTCCAGATGTACAATGTGTGAAGATCACCCTTAGGGACAAAGACAAGCCTGAGCCAGGGCACCTTGTGGTGAGGCTGCAGCCCTCAGCAGAAAGATACTGAGGTCAGAACCAGGATGGGGGTGGATTCAGATCCCAGGCCCAATGACCGGTAGGATGAGGACAGAGAATAGATTTCTTTTGAGCTTGGGGCCTGGACTGTGAGAGCAGCTGGGGCACAGACTGACAGGTGTAAGGATCCACCGGGGTCAGGGTACCGACAGGCGTGGCACTGTGGGACGTGAGCATCCCCGGGGTAAGAAATGCTCATGAAAAACTAAAGATGCAGTGTGCCTAATGTTTCAAGGATGGCTTAAGTTCATACAACAGTCTACCAGTGCTTTCATAGACATCAGCTTTCACCATTTCAAGGCTAAAAGATCACTCTGGGTAAAATTCTGATCATTACCAACAACCGTGATGCTGAGGGCCTTTGTTGGTAGCCCCTGGTCACCTTAAGTGACTATCTTGGGTTTCAGAGCTCACTTGGGCTGACATTTCAGAGGGCCTCATGTATCATCTACTAGGCTGGGCTGAAGGGGGGCTGCAGGATGGTTCTGCTGGTGTAAACTGTGCTTACTAAAAAACTAAAAGATGCATTACACCTAATTTTCCAAGGATGGAAAAGATTCTCCCTGAATCCCCCCTAAACCTGATTTTCTGAGGACGGAAGGGATTCTCCCTGAATCCTGCTCCTCTTGTATTCTCAGTCCCCCTTGTCCCCACTGTGCATGGGATGCTCAGACCACATCATATCTCTGTCGTAATCCTGGCCACCTCCCTCGCAGTGCTCTCCCCATCACAGCACCCAGCCCAACAAACTCTGGCCAGAAACGTAAGTAGAAGACCCTCAGGAAGACAGATAAGGCAAGCAGTGAATGAAATACACAGGCAGCCTGCCCTGAGGACTTGAGAGAGTCCTCCAGTTCCCTGCCCAGCCCCTCCTCCACTTTCTGAAATGGCTGTGGTCATGTGTCGCATTGATGATGTTCTGGTCAACAACAGACTGCATATATCATGATGATTCCGTAAGATCCTGATGGAGCTGAAAAACGCCTGTTGCTTAGTGGCGTCACAGTGTACCGCACTACTGTGTCTGAGGCCTACTGCACTGCCAGTCACTGAAAAGATTTTAGGGCCGGGCGCGGTGGCTCATACCTGTAAGCCCAGCACTTCGGGAGACCAAGGAGGGTGGATCATTTGAGGTCAGGAGTTCGACATCAGCCTGGCCAACATGGTGAGGAAGAGTGATACAGGCTCATTGATACACACCACCACGCCCAACCAATTTTTGTGTTTTCAGTAGAGACATCAGCCCGTCTCTACTGAAAATACAAAAATTGGTTGGGTGTGGTGGCATGTTCGTGTAATCCCAGCTACTTGGGAGGCTGAGGCAGATGAACCACTTGAACTCAGAGGTTTCAGTGAGCCAAGACTGTGTCACTGCACTCCAGCCTGGGTGAGAGAGCAAGACTCCACCTCAAAAAAATTAAAGGCAGAAAAAAACTCAGAGTAGGGATATTGTATCTAAGTGTTATTATGAAAGTCAAGAAGTTTAAAAACTTTATAAAGTACAAAACTTATATGCAAAGGCGAATTATTAAAGGAAAATCTCTCTTTTAAATTCAGTATCGCCTAGGGGTCCTGTATCTGTAAAGTCCACAGTAGTGCACGTGGCATCCTGGGCCTTCACCTTCCCTTACCGCTCAGCCAGAACCACTTCCAGTCCTGCAGGCTCCAGTCATGGGCAGGGCCCCGCGCAGGTGGGCCACTTTCCACTTGTTACCACATTTCTAGACACACAAATACCCCTGGGTTATAGGGATGTGCTGTACAGGTTTGTGTAGGCGCACTGTGTGATGTTCACACACTACCACAATCACCTAACGACCCACCTCCCAGAATGCATCCCGTCATTAGGTGACGTGTGACTGTATTTGGCACTGCCGGTCCGGTGCTCCGTCCCAATGGACAAAACCAAATTGGAATCACTCAAGCCCAATGCCACCTAATTAAACTACAACTTTAAGGAAGCAGGAAGGCCCCCACGCAGGCAACTGCAGTCCACCTGAGACAGCAGAAGAAGGAGGTCACCTGAGGTAACCTGATGTCTAACCGATCCACTATTTCTCTCTTGTCTTCCTTCCTTGTCTCCACCTCTCAAACCTCCTGTTGTGCCATTGCCCAGTGGGAAATCTCATCCTATTTTGTACAATGGAGGCTGCCTCAATTCATGAATCACAAATAAAAGTCAGTGGAATCTCTATCTAGATTTTCTGTAATTCTGTCTTCTGACACCATTCACTCAGAAGGCATCAGCATACAGCCTCCCTCTGCTGCTCCTGGGGAAGACCCACTCCTCCATCAGGCCATTCCCCAGTGGCTTCCTCCAGGACTCGGCTCTGCAACTCCATAGCTCCCCTCTCCCATGGCCTCACCTCTGACGGTGCCCCCTCTCCCTTGGCCTCCCAGTCCCTCTGATCAGCACTGAGTTCTCCATCCCCCATCTCAGGAGAACTTCTTAACAGACTGGTGGGCAACAATTGACTTCTTCCCCTCACCTTAACCCCATTACTCCACTTTTAAAACTCTCAGGAAGCTCACCAATGACTGCTGTGTTGTCAAAGCCCTTGGTGGGGCTGGGCGCAGTGGCTCACGCCTGTAATACCAGCACTTTGGGAGGCTGAGGCAGGCGAATCACTTGAGCTCAGGAGACTAGCCTGGCCAACACGGTGAAACCCTGTCTCTACTAAAAATACAAAAATTAACTGGGTGTGGTGGCGGGCGCCTGTAATCCCAGCTATTCAGGAGGCTGAGGAAGAAGAATCGCTTAAATCTGGGAGGCGGAGGTTGCACTGGGCTGAGATCACGCTACTGAACTCCAGCCTGGGTGACAAGACAAAACTTCATCTCAAAAAACAGAAAAGCCAATGGTGGCTTGTTCTATTTGTATTTTCTCGACCATCCAGCATCTCCACCCTCTTGTGACATTCCTCCCATCTCTCTGAGGACTGCTTTGCCACTAAATTGTGGAGGGTCCCGGGTCTCTGCCACCCGCACTCCCGGTGTGCTCTCGCCCAGTCAGATGGCTTTCTGTACATGCAAAACAGCAAAGCTTCCCAAATTCACGTGTCGGCCCTGGCTTCCCTCTGGAGCTCCGGAGTCCACGTATCCAGTGCCAATTTTGGTGTTTCCGTGGATGTCTAATAAGTATCCCTACCTTGAACATGGCCAAAACAAATTCTGGCCAGGTGCAGTGACTCATGCCTCTAATCCCAGCATTTGGGGAGGCTGAGGCAGGTGATGGCTTGAGCCCAAAGGAGTTTGAGGCCAGCCTGGGTCCCAGAGCGAGACTCCATCACTACAGAAAAATACAAAAATTAGATGTGGCATGTGCCTGTAGTCCAGCTACTCAGGAGGCCAAGGTGGGAGGACTGCTTGAGCCTGGGAGGCAGAGGCTGTAGTGAGCCAAGATCACACCACTACACTCCAGGCTGGACAACAGATTGAGACCCTATCTCAAAAGAAAAAAAAAAACGAAATTCTGTTCTTTCCCCATCAAACTTGTGTTCCTCATCTGGGCTTCCATACTCAAGAAAGGGGGCAACTGCTGCCTCCACTGTTCAAACCAGCAGTCTAGGGAGCACCTTACCTTCTCCCTTTCTTCACATCACATACCAATCCATCAATGCCCAGTGGCCTCTGGCTTCTGCCTCCAGACACATGTTCAGTACTCCCTCCACTTACATCTCTGCTGTGTCTCCTAAACCCACACACCTCCCTTCTCACCTAGACTGGTAGAGCTCATTCCCAAGCAGTCTCCCGGCTTCCTCTACGTTCATCCAAAGCTATGTCATTCCTTCCTCAGACAAAACCCTCTCATGGCTTCCCGCTGCGTTCAGAATGAAATGCAAACGCTTTTGCCAGGGCTGCAATTCCATGGTCACTTCCTCCAGATACGAGGACTGCTGGCAATGCCCTAACTCCTCCTTGGGTGATCAGCCTTCATCCAAAAGTCCCCTCTAGTCACACACCACTGCATCAGTCCCTTGGAGTTTCTTCACAGGATCTGTCACCATCTAAAGTGTCGTCTTGCCCCCCATATCCCCAGTGCCTAGAATTACATCCGGTGCACTCAACCGGTGAGAGAAGTCACAGTGGACCGCTCCCCGCTGGCCTCACTTAGACAGGGAGATGGGGTGTGACGCCAGGACACCAAACTCGCAATCAGAAAGCCCTGGGGTGGATTTCAGACTTGGCAACATCCCGGACGTGTCGTGATGACAAAGCTATTTAACCTCTCCAAGGATCACTTTCAGATAATAGGAGTGATAATCCATACTCCCCTTTCTCAATGGAAGTGGAGATTATGTTACTTTTACAAGTCCATTAATAACAAAAGTGCCCTCTAAGCCTCAGATAGTGTTATGGTGACATGGCATGAGTCCAGAGGACAAGTGAGCAAAAAAAATAATAAAATACATTTGAAAATTGATACCACACAGGTGGCGTTACAAATCGGTGTGATGTAAACAGACCTGATGCCACATGCAAAAATATATAAGGGTCGAGACCGAGAGCTGTGACTCCCTGCAATGAAAGACAGCCTGGGAGATGGCAGCTAGGGAAACGCCCCGAGTGTGGGAGGGGATCCCAAAGAGCAACCAGAGGGGCCGGCAGCCCAGTGGACACACGGAAAGGCAGTGCGCGCCTCATGGGAGAAAGGCTGACCAATGTGTTTTTCAGTAATTCCAGCAACATCTGTGACCCTTCCACATGCCAAGTAGTACCAGGGCCACAAGAGGAACAGAGCAGACAGCGTCCCTCATCTCTCACCTCCAACCCTCCCCATACCCATCTGCTGCCTACGGTCTAGGCTCCATGCCTCACCTGAACAACCCAGCTGATGCCAGGTCAGATCTCATCACTCCTGCACCAAGCCTTTCTAGGAGAATAAGCCTTCCTATACTCTCTGAGATCCTCCCTGATCAGCCCTTTCACCTTTCCACTTCCTTCCCTCCTCCCCACCACTCCAGCCACCCTCAAGGCTCCTGGGTGGCACCAGGCAGGAACACTCCTGCACCCTGTTGCAAGAAAGAAAGGCGCTACGGCTGGATGACCCCCTCGCCTCCTCCGTCACTTTCTCCAGAGGTCCTACTTGCTGCCGTCCCCGCCCCGCCTCCCCTACACCGCCTGTTTTGCATGACATGCTGACGTATCCTTGTCCTCTTCCCCAAGCACCCTGCCACCTACAGAGAGAGTGGAACAGAGCAGGTGCTTAATACAAATGTCTGGAATAAATAAGTGTATTCTACCGGGGGAGAGGGCACATTCGAATACACTTATCTTTATGGGTAACAGGAAAATGCAAACTGAAAAACACTCAAAGATGGCTCTTACCAGGCACTGGCAGAGATTCTAAGGAATGGCGCTCATGAGCACAAACCGGTGAAACCTCGGAAAACCGAGGCAGGGGTGTGTGTGTGTGTGTGTGTGTGTGTGTGTGTGTGTGTGTGTGTGTGTGTGTGTGTGTGACGTCCTCTAACTTGGGAGCTCCATGTCCTGGTGTCTCCTATATGAAATTGTTGAACAAGTTCACAAAGACGTGTGTGAGGATGTTGAGGGCAGCGTCCTTCTGAGGAGGAAGCGTGGAAATAGCCCAATGCCCATGTGCGGGACCCATGGACCCGGGACAGCAGGGGTGCAGAAGCAGTGCGACACACACCCACTGCAGGGACACGGAGACACCTGCAGGACATGAGTTAGTGAAAAGCTACAGAACAAGACACATCTGGTCCCATTTCAGTTAAAACTGAAACCTCACATGAAGCAAGTACCCACGTGTATACAGACGCGCCAATGGGCAGAGGCAAGGACGCAGCCAAGGACGATGTTCATGTTTCACTCCGTACACGCTGACTGTTCAAATAGCTTTAGCCACAGCCTTTCCACACACTGCTCATTTGATTACAAACACAGTAAAGAACAAAGCATCCTGGTTGGGCATGGTGGCTCAGACCTGTAATACCAGCGCTTTGGGAGGCCAAGGTAGGAGGACCACTTGAGGTCAGGAGTTTGAGACCAGCCTGGGCAACGTGGCAAAACCCCGTCTCTACTAAAACTACAACAATTAGCTGGGTGTGGTGGTGCACGCCTGTAATCCCAGCTATTTGGGAGGCTGAGGCAGGAGAATCCCTTGAACCCTGGGAGGCAGAGGTTGCAGTGAGCCAAGCTCACGCCACTGCACTCCAGTCTGGGTGACAGGGTGAACTCCATCTCAAAAACCAAAAAGAACAAAGCACCCTGCAAAAGAGCCCACAACTCCTGCTTAGAGATCCCCCTAGAACACTCTGCTGGGCCCCTCTTCCTGCACTGTGATGGCAGGTGTGCACCAGCACTGCCTGGTCTAAGCAGCTGGGACTAGTCTGAGCTGGTCTACACCAGGCTCAGCAGGCTGGAATGCGTCAGACCCGGTTTTCAGCAACCAGAACTACTTAAAAGTTCAATTTGTGAGCACATCTCACAAGCTCTGAGCAGACGGGCTTGCCTTCTCTATGTCTCCTCCAGCAATTTCCCAGGGTTTGTTGGCCACTCATTTCTCACCTTCCTCCATAGGCCTGCACGGGTGGCCCTAGGTGGCAGTGGTCTCATACAATCTACCCTGCTCCCCGCCTCCGGATTTCCAACTCCCCATCTGCCAGCACGGCCTCTGGAAATAACTGCAGCTGTGCACTGACCCCGGGGCTATGAGCCAGATGCCCAACACCTCCCCAGCCTGCAAACCCCGGGCCAAGCCTGAACTACACGGAGGTCAGTGTTGCGGGAGTTACCATCTCTACTTAATGTCCACAGCCTCTTAAAGCTGGTCATATCCTGCTCTCCTGATTTCAGCCCCTCACACGCTGCCTGCTGTCCTCACCTCTGTCCTGTCCCCGTGTCCACACCTGCCCATGCCCTGCCATCTGCCACTTGCTACGCCCCTCCTGCGGCAGGTCAGGGCCTCACACTGCTGGCTGCTCCCTCCTCGGGATGACTCAAATCTCAGAGCTGAGATGAATTCACGTCTTAGCTCAGAAGTGACTTCACTGCAGATACCATGTCTCTTACCAGTCTCCCAGTCTACACCTCCCTCACCCCCGACCCTTGTAAATGCCCTTCATGGCCTGTGTCTCCCACTGCAGTCATTCCATTTGTTTGGTGAGATTCAACTTGAAAGCAATTTGGTTTCTGCTCTTCCAGTCACCCCCATGAGAATGTAAACTCCATGAGGGCAGCAAGTTGGCTGGCCTGTGTGCCGGTGCCGGAGACATCATTGATGAATGAAGGCCTATTTTTGAGCAAGATTCCTGAGGACTGATGGTTGGTGATATGATGGACTGAGGTATTTCACTCCAGCACTTGAGCCAGAAAACTGACCATGTCCTCACCCCTGCTCTCAGCCAGGCACCGTCCTTGCTGTCTTACAGGTATTGGCCCATCAAACCCTCACAGAAGCCAGGAGGGAAGTTCCGTTATCACCTCCTCTTCCAGATGAGGAAACTGATGCACAGAAGTTAATTGGCCCAGGCTCAGAAGCCCCTAGGACGCAGAGCTGGGGTGTGGTGACGGATGTCAGACTCCAGGGCCCTCCCCTGCCTCATTTGCCACTGTTTCCCTTTCTGCAGAATTTCTAGATTAAGCTGTACTGGAACGTAGCCTCAGGCACTTCCGGATCATCCATGGTTGCACTCTCACTGTGATAGCACAGCTGAGTGGCTGAGACAGAGATTCAGTGGCCCAAAAACCCTTCCCATCTGAGCCCAGACTCGCCACCATTTCTAGAGACATGGACCAGCAGGAGCTGCTACCACTGTGCTGGGCACAGCCTGGCTGAGGGGTCTCACTGGATCCTCATGGCAGCTCAGTATGGTTGGGTATAGTGATCTCCACCTTACAGATGAGCAGACAGAGGCTCAGAATCATCATCTACCTGGTCCGTATCCCCAGCCACTAAGTGGCAGAACTGAGATGGGGAAGCCAAAGTTTGACTCCGACAACCATGTGCTATGGAAGCAGGCCCTGGTTATGTGCATGAAGCAGCCAGGAAATGATTATTTCTTGTCAGCTGCTCCCTTCCAGAAGTTCCCAGTGAAAGAAGGGTGGTACTTGTATCCTATCGCATGGAAACATTTGGGCCTGAGTCTCACAAGAGGAGGCTGGGCTGATGCCTCAGACTCAGATCTGACTCTAGCACCAGAATTTGCTCCAGCCTTTTGAAAGCAGGGCTTCTCAACTTTGGATGCACCTCAGAATCACCTGAGGAACTTAAAAAAAAAAACTGATGCTCAGGCCCAAGCTCCAAAGATTACTGTTGCATTAACTAGGCAGGTTAATGCACCCGACATGCTTTTAAAAATACAAAACCTATCCTTTGTATTTTTAAAAGCATGCCGGGTGATCCAATGTGCAAGCTGTGGGTGAGACCCAACTTGAAAGCAGTCTTATGGTTGGGGAAATTCTGCAAATGTAAAGACTAGCCCCCAAAAGAATGATTCCCCCTATCTCTGAGGTTACAGGTGGCTTTTTGGTGGGTTGAGAAACTGGTTACACATTCAATGGTGTCTGAACCTCTGGAGAAGTAATTTCTCAACTGTCCTCAGAAGATGGCAGATCTGAGCATACTCTGTTGCTGAAGGCTCACTGTGGGGAAGTCTGCGCGATGGTACCACGGATTTTCTAAGATTTTCCTGCAGCTGTGGGCCACTATTTCATCATTTCAGATCAGCTATCATTCAATGAAAGATAGGATCACCTGAAGATGAAAACAGCAGGCTTCCCTCGCCTGGATGGCATCTCTTTTAGGAGCCTGTCACTCGGCTGAAGAAGAAATATTTAGATGAAGAACACCTTTCCACTGTGCCCTAAGCTGGTCTACCTTTAGGATTCAACTGAAAATTTATTTCTGCTTTTGAAAAACCCCCAGCAATTCTGAGCTTCCCTCACAGGTTTCCTTCCAGAACGTCTATCATGAAAATACCACTCAAAAATCTTCCGTGACAGGGTAAAGAAAATAAAGCAAAACATATTCTTTGCTCCGTCTTCCTTATCTCAGCTCTTCAGCCTCAATATACTTTTTAAACTATTTTAGTTTGTCACCTTTTTTGAATAGGTAACACAGAAAGGAGTGCGGAGTAAAAGCATGAGGAGGTGAATGCATGGAAAAGTGAGCCTCCCCATCTCGGTCTGCCAGGAAGCCATGGTTATTTTTTAATGTATCTTTCTAGAGGTATCCATTACATATAGAAGCGTGCAATGCACAGGTGTGAGTATCCTCATATTTGCTGTTTCTTTTTTTGGGCAGACCAAGTCTCGCTCTGTTGCCCAGGCTGGAGTGCAGTGGCACGATCTTGGCCCACCGCAACCTCCACCTCCCGAGTTCAAGCGATTCTCCTGCCTCAGCCTCCTGAGTACCTGGGACAACAGGTGTGCAGCACCACGCATGGCTCATTTTTGTATTTTTAGTAGAGACGGGTTTCACCATGTTGGCCAGGCCGGTCTCAAACTCCTGACCTCAGATGATTACCCACTTCAGCCTCCCAAAGTGCTGGGATTACAGGCATGAGCCACTGTGCCTGGCCCATATTTACTATTTCTACAACTAGAAAGGTATTATGCATGTTCCTATTCCATGCTTTTTCCTCTTAGTGATTACATCACGGAGATTTTTTCCATATCACTACATGTGGTATAGAAGGTATTCCCTTCCACGTGGGTGTACATCAGTCTCAGTATTCTAGCCCATACGATGGCAAACTTCCTATAACAGGTGAGACTGTAAACATTTTAGGCTCCAGGGAGCCATTCGGTCTCAGTTACAACTCTTCAACTGTGCCCTTATAGCAAGAAAAATGCTATAGATGAAGTGTGAATGAATGGGTGTGTTCCAATAAAACTTTATTTACAAAAACAGGTGGAAGGTAGGATTTGGCCTATGGGCTGTAATTGGCTGACCTCTGTTCTGGTTTGAACAATCTTTGGCTGTTTAACCACAGTCATTTGGCCACACGGGGCCAAAGAGGCAAGGCCTGCCAGCACAGGGCACAGAAACCATGATGGGTCTTGGCTGCAAATGGAAATCACCTGATAATTACCAACAGATCTCAAAGTAAATGCTGGAGCAGACTTTGTATGGGGGCTGTCCTGGGCCCCCTGAGCGGCATCTCGGATATCAAGATGTCAGGCCTTGGGCCTGCCTCAAGCTAGCTTCAGCAGCTCTGCCTTCCTACCAGAGACCGTGTGGAGGGTGAGGGCTCTGGAGTGGAAGAAGGCATGGGCCTTATGGCTGGGGTCCTAGGGTGGAAACCCATGCCATCCCTTACTGGCTTTGTGAGAGGATGAAAAAGACATGAGCATCTTTCTGTGTGTATTAGGATCTCACTGTCACCCAGGCTGGAGTGCAATGGCACAATCTTGGCTCACTGCAACCTCCGCCTCCCAGGTTCAGGAGATTGTCCTGCCTCAGCCTCAAGAGTAGCTGGGACTACAGGTGCACACCACCACCCCCAGCTAATTTTTAAATTTTTGGTAGAGATGGGGTTGTGCCATGTTAGGCTGGCCTCCAACTCCTGACCCCGAGTGATCTGCCACACCTCAGCCTCCCAAAGTGCTGGTATTACAGGCATGAGCCACTGTGCCCAGCAGACACAAGCAACTTGAGGGGACCTGGCTAATGTATACACTCCATAAATAGCAAACATTATCATGATGATGACAATTGCTATATCAAAGGTCAAAACTCTACCCCAGGATTTTCCATCTGCTGTGTCCCTAAGAAATAACACTGTATAACATAAAACTGAACACAACGACGCCTACCCAGCTGCAAGAGGTGGCCTTGCCTTCCAAGATATTCCACAAGCTTTTTATGCTGACCCAAAAGGACCTAAAACACGGGATAGCAGGGGCCTCGCCGGTCCTGTTGCTGGAAAGCGCCTGGCCATAGCAAGTGCCAGAGAATACCTGCTGCCTAAGTGAATGCCAGTATCGGCAGGATCCATGCCAAGGTCCCTGGATGCAGAGCTGAGGAACTGAGAGCTGGACAGAGCTGGGCCTGGCTCTGACCCAGAGCACTGTGGACGGGGGAGATGGGGGTTGAGCTCAGCACAGAAAGCACCCTGGAGCACGGGACCTGCCCCTTCTACGCCAAAACCATGCCCTGAGGTGCCCTGGGTTTTCAACTTCAGTTCCTGCTGAGTTGAGACCAAATGAGGCCCCTGAGTAGCCTCTTCCTCTGTGGGCTTGGGCAGAGTACCCCAGCCTGGAAAGTATGTGGGACTTCACCGTCATGGAAACGCCACAGACAGAGGCAATTCTCAGAAGGCTTCACCCTCAAGGCATCTGGTCCACATAAGACATAGCCATGACCACTCATCCTGAAAGCCCAGTGCTGTCCAAGAGACACAGATGACATGCTACAGGGGTGAGGCATGGTCTGGGGGCCTGGGGGGGTTACAAAGAAGGGGACCTTGAAAGGTGTGGGACTCCCTTCCATGTGGGTGTAGAACCTGCACTGTCATTCCCCATGGAGGCACCAAGCAAGGAGAGCAGGGCTCCATGGACCACAACCTCCACCCTTCCCAGTCAGGTCCACACCTGCTGAGCTAGGAGGAGGGACAGATGACCCAACACTGTGGCAACATCCAGTGTGGCCAGTGGGAGTCCCTGTGGGATGAGTGGGTGAATAAGTGTGTGTGGCCAGGATTAAGAACGAAAAGGGATAGAAAAATTCCTCCTGGACCCAAGAAATGGACCTCAGTGTCCCTTAGTGACATCTTCTTACATCACACCTGCCCATGCTAGGGGTGGTACCTGCCTTTCCTATAAGCATGAGCAGTGTAAAAGTCCGGGATGCCACCTTCACTCTAGACTGCTGTGCCATGCTGCATCCAGCACCTTGAGAGCAGGCCGGGGGGTAGGGTGTCCCTGAACCCCTGGCATGGGCCCCTGTAGAGCTCTGGAAATGCTACTAAAGGAAGCAGCTCATTTTGCTCAACTCCAATTTGGATCTGGGGCTCAGTAAGGCTGTCCCTGCGGCACGCCCTTGTGCCCAGCTTGCTTGGTGGCCAGGTAAGTGTGAGCAGCTGTAGGTTCACAGCAGGAGGCTTAGAGAGGCAGTGACGGGTGACACGCTGTACAGATCCCAGACATGAACTCGGGGGCCAGGTTTCATTATAGGAGATGGTACTCGGGGGTGGGAATCCTACCTCCGTCCCATGGGACAGCTTGGTGGTGCTGAGGCTGACTCCATGGCAGTGCATTTAACCCGCACCATCCCCTTGTGAGGTAGGGGGAGGTTGTTAACCTCATCTCCAGACTCTGTTCTTCCAGTTCCTCACTCCTCTTTCACATCCGCAATCAAACCAGCAGCAGGTTTTAGCAGCTCTGCTTTCAGAATACCCCTGGCAGGCTGCCCCAGGCATCATCCCTCTTCCCGGGGTGACCATACGGTCCCCTAAGTGCCTGTTCCATCAGCCACAACAGAGTTCCGCCCTCTGCTGGCTCCACATGGCAGCCAGAGTCCCCCTGGCTGCAGCTTCTAGGCAAGAGCTGCCCTGGCTTCCTTGCTGTTTCTCCAGATGCCAAATCCACGCAGCCTCAGGACCTTAGCACCTGCTGTGTCCTCTGCCTGGCTCACTGCCTCAGGTCTCCAATTCATGTCAAACCATCCTTGTGGTCTTCCTGGAGCATAAACAGCACATCCCCAGCAGGCCTCTTTTCCTCCGCAATGACTGTGATGTCCTTTCCTACTGTCCTCTCCCTGGGAATCACCACCCAACATACGTCTCCTTGGCTATTCAACGTCTGTGTCCCCCATCAGAACATCCGACAGGGCAGATGCTTTGTTTTATCTGCTGTTGAGCTATCAGCACGGTAAGTACTGATTGGAGGAACGGATGGACGGAGGGGCGGGGAACTGACCTCCTTGTCATCTCCACTCCCATCCTCCTAGGACTTCCATCTCCACTCCCATCCTCCTAGGACTTCCATCTCCACTCCCAGCCCAGCCCTGGAGAAAACCAAACCAGCCTGATCTTACCTGTGACTGTTTCATCTTAATCCCTTTATTTTCATGTATTTTGAAAGCAATCCTAATCATTTATATTTAAAATTTCCTTTAATAAATGTTCTTGCATGGAAGGTAGCTGCTTAAATGTCTCTGTAATTTTCTCATCATGTTTTCTTAGTTTTCTAGTCAAAATAACAGCTTTAAGCACAGTGGTTCTAGATGGATTCAGAAATGAAGATTTTCCCTCTTTTTTTTTTGGTAACTGTTTATAATTATCAGTAGATCAATCTGGTGTTTCTGTTCTACCCGTATCATCCTTCTTGGGTTAGTGATACAGTTTGGCTGTATCCCCATCCAACTCCCAAATCTCATCTTGAATTCCCACATGTCATGGGAGGGACCCAGTGGGAGATGACTGAATCCTGGGGACAGGTCTTTCCCGTGCTGTTCTTGTGATAGTGAGTAAGTCTTATGAGGTCTAATGGTTTTATAAGGGACAGTTTCCTTCCACAAGCTCTCTCTCTGCCCGGCGCCCTCCACTTAAGATGTGACTTACTCCTTCTTCCCTTCCGCCGTGATTGTGAGGCCTCCCCAGCCACGTGGAACTGTGACCCCATTAAATCTCAGGCCGGGCACGGTGACTCAAGCCTGAAATCCCAGCACTTTGGGAGGCCGAGGTGGGCGGATCACAAGGTCAAGAGATCGAGACCATCCTGGCCAACATGGTGAAACCCCATCTCTACTAAAAAAAAAACACAAAAATTAGCTGGGCTTGGTGGCTCGCGCCTGTAGTCTCAGCTACCCGGGAGGCTGAGGCAGGAGAATTGCTTGAATCTGGGAGGCGGAGGTTGCAGTGAGCCGAGATTGTGCCACTATACTCCAGCCTGGCGCCTGGCAACAGAGCAAGACTCTGTCTCAAAAAAAAAAAAAAAAAAAAATCCCTCTTTCTCCTGTAAATTGCACAGTCTTAGGTATGTCTTTATCAGTAGTGTGAAAACGAACAAGTACAGTTGGGCAGAAGATGGAAAAGAGAGGTCAAGTTTTCCTCTATAGCAATGAGCGCCCACTACGTGCCTGGATACTTTATACTCCCTGCATCAGCCCCCATCACTATGTTACCAGTTCGGGTTTATTAGCTCTGTTTTGTGGATGAAGAAATATATGGTGCAGAGAGGAGAATACATTGTCCAACATTGCACAGGTAAGTAACAGACTGAGGACTCAAACCCAGGACTGCTTCACTCCTGTCGTGTGCACTGAAGTGCATTTTGTTTTGTGGTGTTGGCATCGACGTATTAAAACTACAGTCCTCACTGAAGCACACATCTGCCCTCAGTTGTCCGAATAAATATTAGTGGCCCCAAACACCTGGAATACTCAGGGTACCCCACCCCCACGGCTTAGACTCCTCTCTCAAAGTGACTCTCAAGCAGAGGTGGTCACTGCCCAGGTGTCTGGAGAGTCACAGCAGGGAGGCCTCTGTGCCGGCTTTCCTGTTGGGAGCTGAGCAAGGCAGCAGGTGCAGCAGGAGACCTGGCCTGGCATTTGCAGGGCCTGGCGGGCTCAGCTGAGGGGCATCTCGGTAACCTTGTCTCCTGGCACCAGCCACTCCCCTTAACTGGAAGTCAAGAGGCTGGGGAAGGGCCATAGTCTAGACTAAGAGAACAGAAACAAACAGCCAGACCCTTGCTTTCTGTAGGTCTGCATTCCAGAGGAAATGGGTTCCTCCGTCTATTCAAACGTTCCTCTGTGAGTCCTCTGCTGGCAAAGGCCCTGGTCACCCACTCCAACAGGACACACAGTCTCGCCACGGCTGCAGGAGGGGAGTCACCAGCATTCTATCCGTTCACAAGCCCTGGAAGGAACAGTCCCGGGGGTGGAGCCAGCTGGGAAGGGGACTGTGCACCTGGTGTGTGACAAAGGGTTGTCGCCATCTGTATGCACTGGGAGTATGTGACACCCTTGCTCTGGGGGGGCGAAGGTCTTCCAAATTTAAAGAGGTCCACGTGGCAAACCACTCAACAGTGCTCTTTGGAGCTGCTTGAGAGCAGGGGCCCTTTCCCTGTTATTACCCACCGCACCCATTCCTTTTTTGTCCTGATCATTTTTGCTCCTCTGAGGGCTGGCAGAACGGCTGTACTTCATGGCTGTGCTAGGGGAGTGGGGCCTCACAGAGCTGGCTTCTGAAGCCCGAGTCTGCTGCTTCCTAGCTGTGCCACCTTGGACAAGTTCCTCAACCCCTCTGAGGTTCAGTTTCCTCATCTGGAAATATGGTGAACACGGGATGCTGATGATAACATCTAACAGTTATTGATTACTGATCCATTTACCACAGGCCAGGGGCTCTGTCGACACAGGCTGCCTGTAGGCATTTCCCCACAGAGTTCTTGCTGAATAAGTCAGCATGAAGCAGCAGTAAGAGCTTGCATTCTAGAATCCTGGCTCTGCAGTTTACCAGCTGTGTGACCCAGAGCAAGTCGCTTCACCTCTCTGGGCCTAATCTTCCCCTCCTATTGAAGGGATGGTGAGGGGAGAGGACTAGAGTGATAGCTCTTTCAAGGGCTTTGTGAGAAGTAAATAGAATCTGGCATGAACCTGCGGATCCCAAGGCCTGACACGGAGTCGGAAATGACAACTCATTAAGAAATGCCTGCGGAACAAATGAATCCCTTAGTGGAACATTCTGGAGAATGTTCCTAAGCCACAAAATTCCCCATGGAAAAATGCCACTGAGACCACCCCCACCATCATGAAATCAACTTCTTCAGAATAAGACAAGGTATAGAAAGAAACTTTCAAGTCCCTGCAGCTGACAGATACTTAACGTTTTACCCGACAAGCCTCATGACCTCTTCCACTCCCAGTCTCAGGATTGACTGTCGCTGCCTCATGACTCTGGGGTCCACCTTCCCTGACCCTGCCTGTGTGTCAGGAGACACCCTTTCCCCTGTGGCCTGGAGGCCGTCTCAGAGTCTAAGGTCCTATTCAGGTAGATGGTGAGTTGCAATCTGGGTGTGCAAGGAATCAGCTGTCGTGGTTCTGGGCCCTTGGCTGATGTGCACACCACCCCTTCCCATCCACCTGTTCTCAGGAATGGCGCAGGTGAAGATGGTAGGACTATGGACTTCTTTTCCATAGCAGCCTTCAGCAACCAAACCTGCTGAAACACCTTTGCCCCTACAAACATGATTCCTGTGGGCTTGCCATGTGATGAGTTAACTGGGTCTAGAGTCCAGGGCATTTGAGTTTAACTCATGGCATGACCTTAGCTGAGAGCATTTCTCCCACCAGATGGGCTCTTCACTTATAACAAAAGGGTGCTGGATTCCACCTTGGCCAATCCAGGATGAGGGAATACGCATGTTCTTGTAGTGTGGTAAGAAAATGTTCCATCACTGGCTTCTCTCTTCCAAATAGGAAAGTATTCCTGTCTCATGGGCTGGGTGAAATCTTTAGAGCACTATAGACAGCTTAGCAAATAAACTTGGAAAATCTCCCCCAGTCAAACCCACTGCAACTCCAAAATTCATTAATTCCTGTGGTTAATATTTTCCAATACAACTGCCTTACTGAATGCAGGCTGGAAGCGCGTCTGGATACAGATGGCACCAGCTGCAGAGTGCTGGGGCACTGCCCACTCCATTGGGGAGGATCAACTGGGACGCACCACAGAAGCGTGATCTCATGGCTCAGTGGGTGTGGAATGCTGGGCCAAAGGTGTCACAAGCTTCTTACATAGCAATTCGCCGGCACAGGTGGCTGTGGCTTCACTGACAGCTGTACACCAGACCCCGCAGCACGAGCATATGTTTGCCCACCCACCATCTCTCCTTTCAGGGAATCGTGTCCCCCTCCTTCTGGAACGATCATGTTCAGGCCATGAGCTTAGGCGGGTTGAACACCCTACCCCTCTGCCCCAGATTTGGCTAATCAAGGTGCTCCATTCCCAGGGCCACAGGCATGGACCCAGATGGACTGATGACCCAAAGCTGTGCCAATCAGAATCTCCCTAGAATTTCTGATGCAGCTATCAGGAGCAACGTGATGAATGAGATTTTTCCTAGGACTTTTGCAGGAGCTAGTGAGAACCTCATTCTTCAGGGCCTGGATCTAAACAGTCTGTAAGGTATGCAGCTGCCAGGATCTGTCTTTCTACCAGATAGAACAGGCTTGAGAACGAAACCAACAAAGTCCTTGTGACAGTATCTGAGCCTCTGGATCCAGCCATTCCTGAATCTAGCCCTGTCCCTGGACTTTATAGTTACATGAGTAGTAAGTACTCCTTTTCCGCTTTAAGCTAATTTGAAGTGGGGCTCTATAGTTTTGCTAAGCAGAGCCCCTAATGACACATCCTGTTTCTCGGACCTCTAGAGACTCAGACATTTAGCATTTTTAAGTACCTCTCATGGTTCCACACACCTTATGAAATGCTTTTGATTCACTTACCCATTTAAATAATACTTTGTTTAAAAAAAAAAAAAAAAACAGGCAGTGATAGTCTAGGGCTTATATGCACAGGATTTAAGAGTAAAAGAGACTGGAACCAACACCAACCTGGCCCCAAAGTCCATGCTCCCAACACTCTGCCTTCAAACAGAGGTTTAAGAGCTAGACCCAATGCCAGGCGCCGTGGCTCACACCTGCAATCCCAGCACTTTGGGAGGCTGACGCATGTGGATCACCTGAGGTCAGGAGTTTGAGACCAGCCTGGTCAACATGGTGAAACCAGTCTCTACTACAAATACAAAAATCAGCCAGGCGTGGTGGTGGTAGGCACCTGTAATCCCAGCTCCTCAGGAGGCTGAGGCAGGAAAATTGCTTTAACCCAGGAGGTGGAGGTTGCAGTGAGCTGAGATCGTGCCATCACACTCCAGCCTGAGTGACAGAGCAAGAGACTGTCTCAGAAAAGGAAGTAGGACCCAAGTTCAAACAGTAGCTCTCAAACTTACCAACTGTATGATCTCAGGCAAGTTCCTCCATTTCTCCAGGTCTCAGTTTCCTCCTCTATAAAATGGGAATAACAGTAGGTCCTACGCCTCTTAGAATTGAAGATTACATGAGACCCTGCATGGAAAAGGCTTAGCACGGGGCTTGACACCCAGCAGGAGTCCAGGAGGCGTGGGCTGCAATAGTGGATCAATTTAGGGGATCTGTCTGGGAAGAGACAGTACTGCAAGGTTTGGACTAACTGCTAATTAGGGATATCTTTGCCAAACTAATTTTTTAAAAAAGAAAACAGAGGATTGCCACAAATGTGAGCCCTTCTGGACTCATGAGACAAGCCAAACCTCCTGAAGTGGACCCAACATCACATGTGGGCCCTAGGATGTACTGCAGGCAATCAGGAGAAAATAGCTGTTGGTTCCTCACAATAAACATTCACCAAGCATAGACTAGTTTCCAGGCATTGTACTACACAGCAGGGAGAAGACGGGAAGAGGTGAGGTTCCTGCCCTCTGGACCTTTCCATCCCAGAGGGTGGGAAATGCAGGTCAGCACCAGGCACTGGCTGCCACAGTGGAGGAAAGATGGGAGGTGATGGGAATCCATCACTCCCCGCCCAGGGTAGTGGTAAATGGGTGTCAGCACAGCTGCATTAGGAGCTGGCTGAAGGAAGATGCGACGGAGCCCAAAAGAGATGTGGCCAAGAGTGTGACCTCAGGATGGAGGTCCGGCACGGAGAACTAGCTGGCAGCCTGATCGGGGAGGCCGATGAATAACTACACGCTGGAGTGGTTATGGCCTGGGACTCAGATCACAGAAGTCTGGGTCTGAGATCCCGGCTCCATCATGCAGTAAGTGTGGGTACTTTGAAAAGTTGATGACCCTCCCTGAGCCTCAGTTTCTTTATCTGTACCAGGGTCTGCACATGGTAACTGCCCTCATAGGGAATACTGTGAAAATTAAAGATAGTAATTCAGGCACTCAGAAGTGCTCCATCAGGTTTGACCATCCCCACTGTTCGCTGTATTCCCCTGCTCATGGCATTCTCTCCCGGACCCGATACGATACATGGTTCCATAGTCCTTCCTTTAATGCACTAATATCCCATAATACTTCGGGATAGACAATGCTGAGAAAGGGGTTCCAGGTGTGGGTATAATGTAGTAAGGTCACTTCCCCGACGTCTCCCACCAATGCAGCTTTCAAACCTGGAGCAGATGCACCAGGCAGCTAGTCAGTGACTCAGGAAGTAAACAGCAGCAGGTGGACTTCGGAGATGACCAGCTGTTGCTGTCCCATCAAACCTGCAGTGAGTTCACCATTTTCCCCCGCTAGTACCCTCCAGCCTAGACTGCAGGCAGCCAGACCCCAAAAGTGGGCAGGGGGTGAACAGACAGGGCTCTCGGAGAAGCCCTGAAGCTCTGGTTCCAGGAGTGGAAAAGGGAACTCCTACTTTTTAGAAAGAGTAGAGGGGACCGTGTTTTTCTTTTCACGCTTTCTCTCACGTGTTTTTCTTTTCACGCCTTCTCTCATGCCTCAGCCTGAAGCACCTGATGCTCTTGGGGAGGGGGCAGTAAGATGAATGGTTCCCCCAAAGATGCCCAGGTTTTTATCCCTGGAGAAGCTGGCAGCTGTGGTTACATTCAGGCTTTTTAGATGGGGAGATGATCATGGACTCTTCAGGTGCACCCTGTGGAATCTCAGGGTCCCAGAGTAGTTGCTGGAAGTAAGGAAGGGGCCACGGCATGGGCAGCTTCCAGGAAGCCAGGAAACAGATACTGCCTCACGGCGTCCAGAAGGCACCAGCCATGCTGACGACTTCACTGTAGTCCAGTAGACTGATCTTAGACTTTTGGCATGCACAGAGGCTGGAGAATAAATCTGTGTAATTTTCAGCCACTAAGGTTATGCTAACTTGTTATGGCAACAATAGGAAATTAATACAGGGGAAAATTTTCCTTTTTAATCAGAAGAGCTGTGGTCCCAAGAGGGTGGGGCCAACCCATAATGCCTCTCTTTTGTCCTGTCCTCCCTCCACTTGACCTTGGGCAGTGGAGTAGCGATGGGAAGTAGGTTAACTTTGACCCAATCCTTCTACTTTAGACAAAAGTCCACTCAAAATGAATCACAGATCTAAATGTAAAGCTATAAAACTTTCAGAGGAAAACCTAGGAGAAAATCTTTATGACCTGGGTTTAGGCTAACAGTTGTTACACATAACACCAAAAGTATGATCTGGAACAGACAAAAAAAAAAAAAGATAAGTTGAATTTCCTCCAAATTAAGAAGTTTTGTCATGCAAAAGACACTGTTAAAAAAATAAAAAGACAAGCTAAAGACTAGAAAAAAATACGTGCCAGTCACGTGTTCGACAAAGGTTTTAGATCCAACATATACAAAGAACTCTCAAAACTCAGCCTTTGTAAAACAACAAACAACCTAGTTTTTAAGAACAGGCAAAATACTTGAACAGACACTTAATTCCCCAAAGAGGATGTGTGAAAGAAAAATCTGCACATGAAAAGCTCAACATCATTCATCATTAGGGAAACGCAAGTTAAGACCATGATGAGATACTATGCATCCTTGTGAATGGCTACAGTAAAGAATCATGACAATATCAAATACTGGTCAGGGTGCAGAGCAGCTGGGCTGCTCCTACACTGTGAGAATGCAGTTTTTTACATTTAGCATAGGACCGAGTCATCCTGCCTTAGGTGTTTGCAGTAGAGAAATGAAAATTTCTGTTCACACAAAAAGCTGCACTTGAATGTTTCCACCAGCTCTATTCAAAATTGCCAACAACTGGAAACAACGCAAATATCTTTTATGAATGAATAAACAAACTGTGGTATATCCATTTAACCAAACATTGCTCAGTAATAAAAACAAACTACTGATTCACCCAACAACTAGATGACTCTCAGATGTACTGAGTCAAAGACGCCAGCCTCAAGAAGTTACTTATGATATGATTCCATTTATATGACATTCTTGAAAAGACAAAACTATAGAGATGGGGACAAGGGCTTGGCGGTGGGGAATGGCCAAAAGGAAATGAGAGAAAAGAATAAGGAAGATTTTTAGGGTGATAGAACTGGTCTATATCTTGACGGTGATGATGGTTACTCAAACTTACACATGTGTTTAAATTTGCAGACCTCAATATGAACAACGAAAGACAATTTCACTGTGTGTTAATTTAAAAATTTTTTGTGAAAGTCAAGGCAAGCAGAACTCTGGTCAATCTATTAAACTTGGCCCTATCCCAGAATACAGAGAGTGATGCCTTTCTGAGCCCCAGTGTGGATGCATAGACAGTTTTGGCTTGAATTACTAGTCTGTGTTCCATCTTCTCCCTACTTATAATATCACTTGCTTAGCATTTCACGGCATTGCCGCACGCCCACAGACACCCTTTATCCTACCTAGGTCATTAATCAGTGCAAGTGCACAAATGGCCCCATCATCTACCCTTCTCTGTGCCCCTTTGCCACATGACTGTGCAGTACCCTCCCACTCTGACTCTGGTTTCTGCCTTGTGACCTGCCTTGGCAACGGGGCATCAGCCAATGTGACATGCTGAGAGCTTGGATGGCACCTGTGTGGGTGGGCTTTCCCTGTTTATGTTTCCTGCCTTACAAACCCAGGCTGGCCCGCTGGTCCTGGGAGGAGGATGGAAGATCTATGCCTCCTTCCATTTCACAGCCCAGTTTTTCCATTCTTCCCAGTCAAGGCCATCCTGCATCCACAGCCAGCCACTGATCACCAGACACAGATGCCAGCTCAGCCAGCATGAGCTAAGCCCCCTAGCCCATCACCTGATGCATAAGCAATATGTTATTCTCACATACCACCAGTATCATGCATGTTTGTTATACAGCAATGACACTGCAGGAGATAACTGATAACCAAACCGAGTAACCATTCTGTTATCGCTCCCAGACATCATTTTAAAAGTGCAAGGGGAGACCAGGCGCAGTGACTCACACCTGTAATTCCAGCACTTTGAGAGGCTGAAGCGGGAGGACTGCCTGAGGTCAGGAGTTTGGGACTAGCCTAGCCAACATAGCGAAACCCCATCTCTACTAAAAATACAAAAATTAGCCAGGCGTGGTGGTGCGTGCCTGTAATCCCAGCTGAGGCAGGAGAATCGCCTGAAGCCAGACAGGTAGGTTGCATACCACTGCCCTCCAGCCTGGGTGACAGAGTGAGACTCTGTCTCAAAAATAAATAAATAAAAATAAAAAGTACAAGGGGAAATGCAGAAAGCTGTGAATTTGCTTGACCCACTGAGAAGAAAGCTGTCCCCAAGATCAATTATACTGTGGCAGGACAGGACGATTTTGGTCTATAAATGGCAGTCAGTTTCTTGTATGCTATGGACACATCACTCTGATATAGGAGATATTTTATTACTTGTTTTTTAAAGCAAATCCCACATAGGATGGAGGTCATTGTGCCAAAAATACCTAATCTGCTTCCCTTATTCCAAAGTGAAGTTTCAGATGTTCCAATGTTTAAAAATAAAAGACATGAAGTAGGGCAAGCAATTGTAATAATATCTAAGCTGCCAACTCAAATCATTTTGGGACTGAAGTGAGAGTTTGAACAGAGAAGTAAAAAATACAGTCAAAATACCTTCCCTTTGAGAAGCTCCTAGTAGGTAATATTTCTTTTAATCCTCCCAACAAGGCTGTGAGATCTCTGCCAGTATCTCTATTTTATAGATAGGGATGCTGAGGCAGAGGTCAAGTTCACAAGGCCCCTACATAGCTAAGCTGGAATTTGAGCCCAGGTCTGTTTTGTTCAAATTCTTGCTCTTTCTGTCATGTACCAAGCTGCTGATGAGCTCCTGTAAGAAATTACTTACAGAGCTTTGGCTTAGCCACTGTACTGAAATCTGACCATGTACCACACTAACCACTTTACTGCAGTGAAAAGAAGATCCATTATTTTGGGTGTTCCTGGCACTTGCAGTCTGGTCTCTCGGCTCAGCAGCTGAGGGCCTGACCAGCGGATGGCATCTTTATGCTAACAAGATCCTACAGTCCCAGCCTCCGAGATCGAGCTGACCAACAGCTGGAAGGAGAGCGAGTGACCATGGGTGGAGATAGGAGAAATCTACATTATCTCCTAAACATGCTCAACGAATGTGCTTGCTGTGTGCTCCTCCAGCCCCCCATGATCTGAACACATCTTTTTTTTTGAGACAAGGTCTCACTCTTGTCACCCAGGCTGGAATGCAGTGGTACGATCTTGGCTTGCTGCAACCTCCACCTCCCAGGCTCAAGCGATTCTCTTGCCTCAGCCTCTTGAGTAGCTGGGATTACAGGTGTGCACTGCCGCCATGTCCGGCTAATTTTTGTAGTGTAAATAAAGATGGGGTTTCACCATGTTGGCGAGGCCGGTCTGAAACTCTGACCTCAACTGATCTGCCTGCCTTGGCTTCCCAAAGTGCTGAGATTACAGGCATGAGCCACTGCGCCCAGCCCCCTGAACACCTCTTAATACCAGCTCTGCCCTCCATCTAAGGAACCCAGAAATTACCTGTGTACACTCCTGCTAGCAACAAAAGTGAACCCTGCTGCAGCCACAGCTAAACTAGTTAGTGCTTACACTGTGCAGGGTGTGCGCTCTTCAACCTTCCAAGGTAGGGGCTATAATTAGTCCCATTTGACAGAGTGGAAAACAGAGGCACAAAGTCCCTAAAGGTTCTAATCCCAGATCATTTATATAGTAAATGGCACTGCCTCGAGTCAAAACCAGGCCTGCACAGCTGCTGCCCTCCTCCTCACCGATGAGGCCATTCTGCCTGTACCTTTAATGTGAAAGTCATAAACAAGCCTCACCCCCAACCCAGACAGTATGGCTTGTTTGCTACTGCATTAGTAATTTCTCAATCTGCCTTCCCAGAACAAGCTAGTGAGAAAAACATCCTCAACTCTGTCACAGCAAGTTCTCATGTGTAAAAAAGAAAAAGAAAAACACGAAATCCTCTTCTTACTCAGCAAGCCGTGACCTGCTTTATCTTCTGAGTGACACTTGCTAAGCCAGCAGATTGAGCACTCATGGACGAGTGATGGGGCCAAAGCTGCGCTTTGTTCACCCTTCTCTCTGGTCCAGGTAAAACATCCTGGGTGTGTTAGATGAAAGAAGACAAGGGGCTCGGTTCATGGGCAAACAAGCAGGGAATGGTGTTGAACAGGTATCAAAGACCCGTTTTCTCAGCTGGGGCCAAAGCTCTCAGAAGTTCCTTAACTCTTCCTAGCTCCACTTTGTAGCCCTTTCTGCAATTACCTCAAAGAAGGGGCGATGGGTAGCACCTTGGACAGTACCAATAGACCTCCCGTGGCCTGTGTAAGCAGGGCTTACACAGTGGCTGCAGCCTCTACTCTGAGGGCCTCCAGAGGAGACACACAGTAGTGGAAGGTGAGTGTGACCAAGCCTGGCTTCATTTCCTAGGGGCACAGAGGACCCACAGTTAAAATGCAGGACCTGGAAAGCCCCAGCCCCGAAGATATTTAGGAGTGCTCTTTAAGTGCTTCATTTTGGTGTGACAGTGACAAAGGGTAGAGACTTGCCAATCGTGCACACCCAGCTCATACTCCCCACACCGCCATGTCCCAGCTGTGAGACTGTGGCTTGGCCACTTCACTCTGTGAGGCTCAGTTTCCTTGTCTGGAAAAAAGGGACCGTAACACCAACCTCAAAGAAAGGATGTGCAAACTTAATTAATGAAAAGCCGGCCAGGTGCAGTGGCTCACACCTGTAATCCCAGCACTCTGGGAGGCCGAGGTTGGCAAACCACTTGAGGACAGGAGTTCAAGACCAGCCTGGCTAATATGGTGAAATCCCATCTCTACTAAAAATGCAAGAATTTGCTGGGCATGGTGGCACGCACCTGCAAACCCAGCTACTTGGGAGGCTGAGGCACGAAAATCACTTGAGCCCGGGAGGCAGAGGTTGCAGTGAGCCAAGATTGCACCACTGCACTGCAGCCTGAGTGACAGAGCCGACTCTGTCTCAAAAAATAAAGAAATGAAAAACTCTTGGCCTAATACCTGGACCCTGGCAGCTGCTAAATACACCTTGGTTTCTCCTCCCTCTGTCTTTCTTGACTGTTGAGTCCCAGGGCTTTGTAGCTGGTTTCACAAGACCCAGCGAGCCAGCTTCTCAGGACAGGTCTGGGCTTCTCAACCTTGGCATTACTGACGTTTGGGTCAGATAACTGCTGTGCAGGGAGGAGGCTGTGCTGTGAGGGGTAGGATGCTCAGCACATCCCTCGCCTCTACCCCCTAGATGCTGGTAGCACTGTCCCCTATGGTTGGGACAACCAAAAATGTCTGCATTCACTGCCAGCTGACCTTGGAACTGGAGAGTAAGGCAAAATTTCCTCTAGTTAAAAACCAGAGGGACAGAGGCACAAGGAAACGCACTTGGGTTTAGTAGGGCAGGGGGCAGTGAGTGACAGGGGAGTGGCAACACCAAGAGAAGCACAATCAAAGGTCCTCCGACAGCGCTCTGCAGGAACTCCTTCAGGTGAGTTTCACCCATGAACAGAATTTTGCTTTTTGAATTTAATAGGTGAGAATACCAGACTTTCTTTTCAACCCTACTAACCTGTGACCAATTCCCTTGAATAGACACAACTGTCCTCCAAAGACCCACTTTTCTTGGTGAACTGCTAAAAGCCAAACAGACAAACAAAAAAACTCAAAACCAAAAACCTAACCCTTCATAATCACTGGCTGTGTTCTTTCTACAGGTAACCAAGCGCAGCTGCTGGCTACACAGAGAGGACAAGAAGCAAAAGGAGCTGCCATAGAGACGGTGTGAGAAACGCAGGACACCTCCCCGAAGAGCAGGGCATTTGGCTGTGTAGACAGGCCCTCTTTTTGGACACGTCTTCCACATGGAGTAAGAGGACAGGTGTGCAGACAGTGCTTGGGCACTGAGTGGACATCACTTGCCCAGGGATTAATCCAATGGACCCATTTGTCATGGAGCCCAAACTCTTACGAGGACCTCAGTCAGAACTGCAGGGGCCGCTCTGCCCTGAGGCCTGGTGTCGGAGCTGTCCTGCTCAGCACCTTGTCATCATGATCCCCTGGGGTCGGGTGGGATGCCCTGCTGCCCTCACCCTGCACTGCTTCACGTGTTAAACACATTTATGCACCGAAGTCCCCTTTTGCCCTGGAAGGCTTCCGAGGTACAGTGGACCCCATGCAGCTCACAGATGTATTAAATAAAGGAGTTTCCAACCAACTTAAACATCAAGAGTTTATATCAAGATGTGCATTTCTGCCACCTCTTGAGAAGGTCAAGGATTTCTGTCCGGCTAGCCGCCGTCCTATATAATGGGAATCAACTGGGTGAGGATTGGCTGATCCCTTTAGATGGGGCCTATGAGCTGCACTCCACACCACTCCCTGCTGACAATTCAATGGCTTAATTCGCTTATGTGATATTCCCGGACCTACAGGCACCTGAGTTTGCCATGGCATCCCACTCGACAGAGGTAAATTCGGGGTGCCTGTTGATGCTAGAAGATCACAGAACCAAGGCCCCAGTTTGGGGTGTCAGTCCCTGTAGTGAGGTGTCTCCTCCCTCCAAATAATACACCTGGTTGATAATAACAAGGCTAAGAAAGTAAGAAATGAGGACAGCTGGCCGCAGTGGCCAACAGGCGCTGCTCTCAGATGTCACAGGTCTGTCTGGGAGCCCCTTTGCGGGGGATGGGGGGTGCCACATTAGCATGTCACCTCCTGTTGGTGTGCAAATGTGCATCAACACATCAGAAAAGGGGCCTAAGATTCCATGAGCCCAAACGGCCTCTTAGCCTCTGAGCTATCCCAGGACCCACAAACAGTGACTAGGGCTACGTTTCCAGGCTGCAGATTCTGCAAAGTGCTCCATATCAGAATAAGCTGGAAAACACCAGCGAAGTGTCCTCCATGGCCTCAGATGGCTGCCCGTTCCAGAATCCAGTTCGTTCAGAGAGAGGCCCTGCCTGGCAAAGGCGGCCGCATTTCTAAGCAGAGCTGTCGAGTTGAACCTGCCCCTCCCAGAGGTGTGATGTGGGCTGTGGCTTGCAAAGGCACCATCGCTTCCCCTTGCTGCCCTTGATGACTTGTTGGTGGCACTCTCCCCATAGAGGAGGGGCACAGGGATGCCACCACAGCTGCGCTGCGCCACCTGCTCCCTGGGTCCGCAGCCAACTCGGCAATGGTGGAGGACAGCCTGCTATTCTTAACACTCTAGGGCTAGGTGTTGATTCTACAGCTCTCTTCTGCAGGGGAAGGCTTCCCTGGGAGACACTAGCTCCCCTCACTAGGCTCTCTTAGGCTTTCCTGCCTCCCCTGCCCTCTGCCCCGGGGGCTCCAGGCCCCTTCCTTGTCCCTAGCTTCCATCCGAGGCCAACACCTCTTCCTGCCCTCTCTTTCCCTGGGCACCTGACCCGATCTCATAACCTCTGTGATCCCCCATATGTCAGCTAATTCCATGTTTTATATCGGGAAATCGTATCCCAAAGAGTATTTCCAAATTCCTGAGAGAGACTGGGATTTGAGATGATGAAGTCAGAATTCCTGAGTTCTCAGGAATTCTCCAAATCATAAGTTATTCTTAAACTATTACTAACATCCTTTCCATGATTTCCTCATTATCATAGAAATCTAAAAGTATTTGCTTAATAATACTGAGTTTGGTAGGATTTGCAACAAATGACAGCCTAGAATGAATATCCAAACGCTGGAAAACACCAGGGAATGCTGTTGGGTGCTGCTGAAAGAATCACACATGTGCATCTCCTAGCGAGGCTCATGGCACTAGAGTCTGGTGTCCAGAATGCCAATTTAAGGACTTGCTGTGCTTCCAAAACTTGTTACTTCTTGGAATACCACTCACAGCAAGTATACAGTTTGCATAAACATATTAGTATTTATTTGCAGAATGATTCATTGTTTGCAGGAGACAGGGCCAGGAACACACAGTTGGAACGTGGCATCAACGCAAGGCAATCCTGACTAATGAGATCGTGACCACGTCTCCCCCACGTGCTCCTGTCTTGGTTCCTGCAAACAGCAACCCAGACTTCCAGCTCCGTGTGGTGACAACTCCTGCTCTTGCCTCTGCTTTGTTGCTGTGGACTCCTCCAAGCCATGACTGCTACACCTTAATTGTCAGCAGGACGATTATAATACATTTCTCTGAACTCTTGGCTGGGAGGTCATACATTTCTTGCAACTTGAGATGGCAGAAAACATACATTTCCTGAGGCAGGTCTGGGAGAAACTGACACCTAAAGCCAGCTCAGAGGTGGCCATTCTAGGAGACATTCACTCTGCTTTCTCCTGGATCTAAGCCTGCCTTCAGGATGCAGAGAGACCAGTTTCTGACCTCAATGCTTCTTTTTCATCTCATCTGTTCCCAAACAGGTTTCCCCTCCTTGTCCCCTTGACCTCCCTGCACCCAGATATTCGGCATTGAAAATGTGGCATCTTCTGCTACTCCCCTTCCATCGCCCCAGCTGGCAGCCTAGTCACCTACTCGAGTCTCACCGTCCTCATCCCAGAGGGTGGTAATGCCACTGCTGTCCCCTTGCCATGAGGACCAGGGAGCATGAGGACCTGATGGAGTGGGGCCCCACGTCCCCTCTTGGTAGGGCCTTCCAAACCCAGGTCCCCCTTTCCTCTTGGCCGTCTGGTCAGGCCCTCCCCACCTTCTGTCTGAAACATCATAAGGACACCCCAGCCCATCACCCAGTCCATCCACTACCCAATGCTGGTGTGCTCTTCGGAAAGCACAGCCTTGAGCTCATGCACCTGCAAGGGCTCCAGCCCCAAGAGACCAAGACCTCCGCCCTAGGTCCCAGCATGCTCTGTCCATAGGGCCAGCCGCCCTGTTCTCCAGCCACAGGGGATGACTTGGGGCTCCCTGCTCTTGCAGCTGTTCTGCATGCCTGGAAAGAATGGCTTCCCCTTTGATCCAGATCAAACCCTGAATATCAAATTGGTATTAGAGGGTGGGCTTTAGTGATGTCGGGTGAAATTTAAAATGCACACACCCTCTAAGCCAGAATGGCTTCTAGACATCAAGCCTGTAGATCTACCTGCCAAAATGGGTATCCATTAAAATGTTTCACACCACTGTCTGTGGGAGAAAAATCTGGAAACCTCTTAACTGTTCAAGTAGAGCAACGGTGAAATAAATTATACAATACCCATTACAGTGGATACTATTAGCTTTTAAAAGGACTGAGAGAGTTTTATTAAATTAAGAAAGGCAGCTGGGTGCGGTAGCTCACGCCAGTAACCCCAACACTATGGGAGGTCGAAGCAGGTAGATCACCTGAGGTCAGGAGTTTGAGACAAGCTTCGCCAGGGAGAAACCCTGTCTCTACTAAAAATACAGAAATTAGCAGGCGTGGTGGCAGGCGCTTGTAATCCCAGCTACTCGGGAGCCTGAGGCAGGAGAATCGCTTGAACCCAGAAGACAGAGGGTGTAGTAAGCGGAGATTGCGACAATGCACTCCAGCCAGGGCGACAAGAGTGAAACTCTGTCTCAAAAAAAAAAAAAAAAAAAAAAAAAAAAAGGCAAACTGTAGAACAGTGAAGTCTGTATTTGACTTATGTAAGTATTGATGATTTCTATTACATAAGAGACTTCACAGTGATTGCGGGAATAGGTGTGAATGGTGGGCCTCATCTTCTTTCTTTCTGTAGTGTTTTAGGGTTTTTTCCACACTAGAAGTTCATCACTTCCCCTAACATATCTGCTCCCCGCAATCTCCGTCCCTGAGGCTCCCTTTCTGTTGGTAGGAGCAGTTACACACATATGGTGCTTTCCGTGTGTGACGTGGTGTTCTAAAAGCTTCTAAAGACCACTTTCTTCTTAAGTGGCAGAGCCAAAGACTATTACCGATTCCAAAATCAACACCATACATTCCATGTGGCTCCTAGGGGGTCTCAAATTCACCTGCCTTAGAGGGCCAGGTGGCTGACAGAAGTCAGCAGAGCAGGTCAAGGGGGAAAGCAAGAGGCAGTGGTTGGAATGGTGCCAAACTGCGACATGCTCACCCATGGAAAGTCACACACACGGACATTGTATTTTAACACACGCCTAACCAGGAGGCCCGCAGGTCTGAGCTCTCTTGCACAGCATCACCACTCCTTCCTGGCAACTGGGCAATGCTTCTATGAGACTGGAAGGTTCTGGCCAGTCCACAAAGCAAGGGAAGTCAAAAGCTGCTACTTCCTGTTAGCAGTGACTTGCAAAACAGAAGGTCTCAGCTTAGGTTCAAGTGGCCCCTGGCAGGGCACAGGTCAGGACATGGCATCACTGAGCTAAATGTAACCTGCTCACTGGGAGAACACGGCAGCTCACATTTCAGCAAAAAAAAAGGATCTATTTCACAACTCTAAGAGAAAATGCAGCAGCAAATGGGGGTGGGGGCGGGGGTGTGGGAAACTGAGACCGGGTTTTCTACTGAAAATCCAGTTGGGAATTTGTGCTGTGACCTACATTACTCTGCCACCTTCCAGCCCCCTAACTTCCTCTCTCCTCAAAGAGCAGCAGAACATAATTTATTTCCCAAAGTTAAATTACTCTGCAGAAAAACATTTTAATAATGTGCTAAATGACAGTACAGCAAATTGCTGAAACTGTCACTGATTTGTGGTCCAGTTCCACTGAGCCAGTCCAAGCCTCCCTCCATGAATGGCACCTCACATCTCCCTGGGTATCTCTGCCATCTGTCAAGTGTCACGTCTCGGTAACCACCCTTTCCCCAAATGTCAGACGACGGACACAACACGGGGCTTCCAAAAGATGTACGTGTGGGGAGGCTGGCACTCATCTGACTCTGGTCCCCACCTGGGCCACACTGATACACAGAGTTCAAAATAGAAAAGAAATGCCCCACTTCCCACCGGCCTACTTTCCAATTCAGAGCTGGCATTAGCAAGGGAGGCAATGGGAGGCAGAGACTGGGAGGAAAAACTCAACCTGCCGATTCTTCAACTCTTACATTTGTGCAGATGGCAGATTACTTAGAAGTCATGATGCCCCTACAGAACACAGTGAAATATGGACATGTAAAATGGAATTAAAAAATGGAAGCATGTATGTGAAAGCAGGTCCTGTCTAAATGTAATACTGGACTAAAAGTTTGAAGTAATATTTGTGAGGAAAAACACAAGCAATTTCTACCCACTGGGTTTTATCTTTCCTGCCCACCTTCTCAGCTCCCAAATCAGAATGAGACCACCATTCCTAAAATTAATCAGATGCCCCATTCATAGAACACGCAGGACCGTAGTGTGTAAGCCAAATGCATCATGGTAATGTGGTGTGTCCACAAATTCAAATGGAGGAGCTGTGCGAGCAGCAGGGAAGAGCCAGGACTGCAAACTCCAGAGCCAGGTGGTAATGCTGGCGAGTGATCCACCCAAGTGTATGACATAACAAGGGCAAGAGCATGGTAGGGGAGGCTGGCTCAGTGCCCGGGAGACAACAGGAATCGGGAGCTTGGTGGACATGGGGCACCCAAGTTGGGGAGAGTTGGGGAATGGGGCTCTGACCAATTCTTCTGATTTTTCAAGAGAAGTTAGGCTAGGCGTGGTGGCTCACACCTGTAATCGCATCACTTTGGGAGGCCAGGGTGGGTGGATCACCTGAGGTCAGGAGTTTGAGACCAGCCTGACCAAAGTGGCGAAACCCCGTCTCAACTAAAAAAACCACAAAACTTAGCTTAGCATGGTGGCACGTGCCAGTAATCCCTGCTACTCAGAGGGTGAGGTGGGAGAATCGCTTGAACCCAGGACATAAGAGGTTGCAGTGAGCCAAGATTATGCCACTGCACTCCAGCCTGGGCAGCAGAGTGAGACCCTGTCTCAGAAGAAAGAAGCTTGACATCTGGATTTTTAAATCTGACACCTTCTAATTTTTTGATGTTGGCAAGTACTTCATTAAGAAAAATAACAAAACAAAACCCCACTATACTGGCTAAATAAGACAAGTTGGAGAATCAGGCTCAGTCTGTAGGCTGAAGGCTTCCCACCTATACCCCTAAAACATGGGCTATGGTGCCAAACACCCTAGGATCGCCATTTGCTGGGTGGGGACCCTGGATCAGCCAGGTCACCCCTCTGAGCCTCACTTTCCACAGCACTATGAAATAGATTTATTTAATTACATTGTAATTATGAAGTATCATAAACCTTGAGAGGTTGTCAGTTTGATGGCAACTTTGTAAGACTCTACCTAATAAAATGGAGCTACGGGGCCCACCTCATTGGCTCTCCAGAAGATGAGATGAGATGGATGCTGTGAAATGCGAGGCTGGCACCCACAGGAAAGTGGGGGCCCTCTCTTTAATGAACAATCCAGTGACATTCAGTAACTCAAATGGACTTATCACATCCAAAATCAACATCTGAAAGAACCAAGGAGAAAATGTCAAGATTTATAAGAATTACGCTTTGGAGGTTTATTTCCTTAGCCAGGGGATTTTTGTTTTGCTTTGTTTTAACCAGAAATCTCTCAGGCTCAGCTTTCCAGCTGAGACAGAAGTCTCGCTGCTTTCTGTGGGCTGCACATGAAGAAAGGACATGATCCCATGGAGATTCACCAGCTCCAGCAAGGTTTGGTTGCAGCTCATCCATCATTACCCAGAATGAAACAAGCTGCACAGTCCAACCTGTAATCCCATCCTACTCAAAAAGGAAGAAGAAGAAGGGGGCAGTGTGATTTGGAACAGTGAGGAAAGCCAAAGAGCTTTTAGTCAAAGAGCTGTTTAATTTCACCTGGGGTCTAGACCAACACGTAGTCAAAATTCCAGCGTCAACACTGTGTCATTTGCCACAGTCTCCCACTGAAATTCTTGTTTTTTTAAAGTCTATAAATTGGACCTTGTGTTCTGTGTGCTAATTAGGCACAAAAGGTTTCTCTCTCAGTGCTTACTGATGGCAACCAGCAGGGCTGAGATTCACATCACACTGAGAGGCTCCCATTAACGTGCAGTTTTTACAATTTGGCAGATGAATGTTTGGGAAACACTGGACTGGAGATGCCTGTGCTGCTGGAGCCAGGCAGGGGGTGGAGGTGGTGGGGAGGGGACATCAACTTGCAGACAGGGCAGAGCCTCCTGCTCACACTCTCAGCATCAGCAGCATCTTAGGAGCAACTTGCTAACTCCGTTTTCACCAGGGAATTCAGCCGATGCGTGGTGACTTGACGAGAGGCTAATTCCCCATGCACTCCGGACCAGGGGGCTGTCTCTAAGAGAATGAGAACTCCTCGTATGAACTATCATGGCCATTTCCAAATACTGAGATCAAGGCCCTGGCATCACAAATAAAAGGAGAATAGGAAAATACAGTGCTCTAGATACTGTCTTCTATTTGGGATCAAAAGATACCTGTTATCACAGGCAGCACAAAATGATGATGTCTTCTCACAGAAACCCCCGAACAATTAGAAAATCTAAGCGACCATCTTGGAGACAATTTGAAAAGACCTAGGCTGGGAAGAGGGGCAGCTGCTGATGTCTATCTGGATGGTAACGCGGGGCACACCCCATAGACAGAAGCACACCCCATAGAAGCCGACTCCCAAAGGTGCACCCCACAGAGAGGGGCAGAAATCAGCCCTCTGTATGGAACCCAGCATCAGAACAACCATTAAAGAGCTACAGTGACGAGAAACTCTTATTTTATCCCAGCAAATCACACCGACCCAGACCAGTGCTTCTGGAATGATGAGTCCCAATCCCATTGGTCTTCTCTATCTGTGTCTGCCACCACGTTCAGCTAATTTTGGCATGCCTGGCTAATTTATGTATTTTTAGTAAACATGGGATTTCACCATGTCGGTCAGGCTGTCTTGAACTCCTGACCTCAGGTGATCCACCTGTCTCAGCCTCCCAAAGTGCTGGGATTACAGATGTGAGCCACCATGCCTGGCCTGAAGCATAATGATTTTCTAAGTGTATAATATGTAAACTCTTTTTTTTTTTTTTTTTAACTTTTACAAGAGAGAAGAAGGCAAGGAATTTAGACCTATTAAAATTAATGTTCATTTTTAAGTAATACTCATATAAAGATAATCTAAGTTAATACTGGTAGGAGTCTGGGAGAACTTTTCCTTGGGTTCATCACCCAAGCTTGAGAAACACTGCCAAAATTTGTGTTAGTTTTGGAGTATCTATGGGCTGCACAGAAAATGAATCTTTCCTTGATCGAAACGTGTGAAAGTGTAAAATCACAAAGCCCTGAGTTTATCTGTGAGCCCCAAATCAACAATGCTCATTTGCAGGCCTGCTCTCTTCCCATCTCTTTAGAAGCTCCAAAGCCTGAGGTCTGGCCTCCATCTCGGCACCTGAAACAGCCCCCTGGAGTTCACCTGGGTCCCCTGGCGATCAGGGCATCACGGAGAACCGCTGTGCTCCCCGGCCTTCCAGAGAGACCAAGAAAGAAGCGCTGGCAGGGCTGGCGGCGCGTGCCCGCGGGAGCAGTACTTACACGAAGAAGGGCATCAGCTGGATGAGAGTCTCTTTCTTGGGGCTGGCGGCAAATTCGGGGACCATCTGGATGACTTTGTTCATGACGCTACGCAGGTAATTCTGGAGCTGCTTTCTGCGTTCCTCAACAAACTTGGCATCCTGAGGAAACAAAACACATCTTCGCTCAGGTATGTGTTCCTCATCTGGTCAGGAACAACCCCATACAACAGGCGAGCATCCATCAGCGCCATCCAGACAGCCAACATTTATTGAGTCACTGCCTTGCACAAATGGTCCCTAAGCCCTGACATGTATTATCACATGTAATAACAAGAAAGATGCTCATGGTATTATTATTATTACGTGGAGGAAAAGCAGGTCCAAGACCTACAGCTGGTGTGTTCCCATTCAAATGGGATGGTTATTTAAGGGGCAGCAAAATGTGCCAAATGTGGTGCTGGGGGCCAGGGGAAGAACAATGAATACCAACTGTCACTGCTATGGCCTTGATGGAGTTCACAGGCCAGAGAGGAGACACAAATAAATCCAGTGACCACACAGGTCAGCAAGTAATTATTAATCACACTGAATACCACTCCAGAGCATGGGCTTAATTTTGGCCTCGGGGGAGTTTCTCAAAATACAAATCAATTGCCACTGATTAAGAAAGATATTTTATTAACATTTCTGTATTTTCTTGACAAACTAGGACGAATGGTAGCATGGTCCCACCCACAGGGTCACACCGGGCTGGGCTGGGCTGTGCAGTGTGGCCCCAGAAGGAAGGCACAGGTACCCAGGTCTGAGCAGTTTCCACCACTCAGTGAGCAGGGGCTCTGTGCTCTGGAAGCCCCTCACTCATCCTGCAGACCCCAAGCCACCCCACCCCTGTGTCTGCTTGGTGTTTGTAGACAGAGCCAGCTTGCTAGGTGTGCAACCCATGCTGTCACACAGTCCACACTGGGACTGCGTGGTGATCTGCTGCCCACCTGGAGATTCTCATTGATTTGGAACCAGGGGCTCCACACTGCACATTGGCATGGGCCCCATATATTCCATAGCCAGTCCTGCTCTATGCATCTGTGCTAATAGCTCCTGACTTATAACAAAGACACCCTGGGCAGTGAGTGTGGGCGCCAGGAAAGGTTGTCTCTGAGAAGGTGATGCTCCTTCTGGACTGAAGACCAAACAGGGTGAAGAAACAAAGAGCTGAAAGAGGGCAGTGGAGGAAAGGCATCCTTCCAACCTCACAGAACACGAGGAGGAATGTGCTATGAAAACGGCATGTAACCAACAAGGAACTGCAGTCTGCAGCGGGCCTCAGTACCTCGCCCAGGAGGCCCCGTAGATTGGGTGGGGCACTCGTCTCTGCTCTTCCTGTGCAGGGACAAAGCGGCCCAAGGCAGGGGCTGTTACAATCTGTTGAACCTAGGAAATCCGCCTAGCACCACGTGCCCTGGTCTCTGATGAACAGCTCCCACATGCCAGGTGCGGTGGCTCATGCCTGTAATCCCAACACCTTAGGAGGCTGAGGCAAGAAGATCGCTTGAGCCCAGGAGTTTGAGATCAGCCTGGGTAACACAAGGCCCAATCTCTACAAAAAAACTGAAAAAAAGTAGCTGGGCGTGGTGGTGTGTACCTGTAGTCCCAGCCACGTGGGTGGCTGTGGCTGGAGGATTGCTTAAGCCTAAGAGGTAGAGTGCACAGTGAGCTATGATCACACCACCGCATTCCAGCCTGGGAGACAGTTAGATTCTGACTGTATTAGTCCATTCTCACATTGCTATAAAGAACTACCTGAGAATGGGCAAATTTTATTTTATTTTATTTTTTGAGATGGAGTCTTGCTCTGTTGCCCAGGCTGGAGTACAGTGGTGCAATCTCGGCTTACTGCAACCTCCGCCTCCCCGGTTCAAACGATTCTCCTGCCTCCGCCTCCTAAGTAGCTGGGCCTTCAGGCACATGCCACCATGCCCAGCTAATTTTTGTATTTTTAGTAGAGATGGGGTTTCATCACATTGGTCAGGATGGTCTCGATCTCCTGACCTCGTGATCTGCCCACCTCAGCCTCCCAAAGCGCTGGGATTACAGGTGTGAGCCACTGCGCCCGGTCAAGACTGGGCAATTTATGAAGAAAAGAGGTTTCCCTGGCTCACGGTTTCACTAGGGTTGTACAGGAAACGTGGTGGGGAAGGCCTCCGAAACTTACAATTATGGTGGAAGGCAAAGGTGAAGCAGGCACATCTTACATGGCTGGAGCAGGTGGAAGAGAGTGAAGGGGAGGTGCCACATGCTTTTAAACAGCCAGACCTCATGAGAACTCACTCACTGTCACGAGAAAAGCAAGGGGGACATCTACCCCATGATCCAATCACCTCCCACCAGACCCCTCCTCCAACACTGCTGATCACAATTCCACAGGAGATTTGAACAGGGACACAAATCCAAACTGTATCATGACTCTAAAATAAATAAATAAATAATCAATCAAAATCAGAATAAAAAGACTTCCCACAAAGCCTTGTCAAGGCCCTGAGCATGACAAGAAGGTTCTTTCTTCAGGGGCGCCTCTGAGCCAGGGTTGGCAGATTTAGCAAATGAGAATACGAGACATCCAGTGAAATTTGAACTTCAAATAAACAATGAATAATGTTTCAGCAAAAAGTATGTTCTGTACAAGGAAACCTTCCCATGTGGTATTTGGGATACGCTTAAACTACAAAATTATTGGTGGTTATCTGAACTTCCAATTTCACTGGGCATCCTTATATTTTCTCTGGCAAGCCTCTTGTGAGCATGAGGTGGGAGATGGAACCATAAAGCATTTGTGCCAGCAGGGGCCCCTCAGAGCCACTCTCAAGTCCCAACAAGGCCTTCTTGTCCAAAGCCACCTCCGATGAGCAGCCTCAGTGGGGGACCTTCCTCCAGAGGGGTGGCAGTTCTCAAAAACTGTCGAGAGCCACACCAAGGTCACCATCAGTCCAGGCTGGTGGCTAAAATCTCACAGCCTGGCAGGAGGTGGGCTATGTGTGAACTAGAGAAGACATTTGGACAAGGTTGTCCCAGGGTTCTCCAACCCAAGCTGGAGCCTCTGCTCACCCAGTCTAAATGCTGGTTCTGCTCCTTGGTCTCCAAGTTTCAACCCGTCATTAAGCAATGAGATGCTTTTCCTTGGCAAGGTGGTTAAGATGCTAGGTTAGTGCCCAGTGGAGCTCATGAAGCCTGGTTTTTAATCTGCACAAGAAACCCTAAAGGCAGCTTGAGAGACTCTGCTGCAGGAAGACAAGAAAGGAGCTAATCAGCCCTGCAAGAACTTGTGAAGATTTTTCTTTTTTTGGAAGGGAAATGCTCAGAACACTCTAAAACAACGAGGAGAGATCAGAGATGGTTCCCTCATGCTGTGTGTGGGGTGCTGCTACAGAGCCCAAGGCAGGTGACCCTCCAACCACAAAATGAAGGTCAGAGGATTCCATCCAAGAGTCTAATCTGCCATCACCGCTTGACTAGTTCCTCCTCTCACCTGGGTCCCAGAGGCACCTAGAGGAATCCCAAATCCCTTCCAAGTGCTCACTTCTCAAACAGCTGCTCCCTGGAAACCTAAGCCAGGTTCTGCTCTAGGAACATCCAATGTGGCAGCAATTGGAATTAAAAATACATATATCTGATTTTATTTCAATAAGTTTCGGGGGTACCGGTAATTTCTAGTTACACGAGCGAGTTTTTTTGTTTGTTTGTTTTTGAGATGAACTCTCACTCTGTCGCCCAGGCTGGAGTGCAGTGGCATAATCTCAGCTCACTGTAATCTCTGCCTCTCAGGTTCCAGCAATCCTCCCACCTCAGCCTCCCAAGTTACTGGGATTACAGGCACACACGTCACCGCGCCCAACTAATTTCTGTATTTTTAGTAGTGTGACTGGTCTCAAACTCCTGACTTCAAGTGATCACCCACCTTGGCCTCCCAAAGCATTGGGATTACAAGTGTGAGCCAGCACACCTGGCCTCGAATGAGTTCTCTAGTGGTGAATTTTGAAACTTGAGGGCACCCTTCACCTGAGCAGTGTGCACTGTACTCAAATATATGGTCTTTTATCCCTCACTCCATCCCAGCTTCCCCCTACCTGAGTCCCCAAAGTCCATTATACCACTCTGTATGTAATTGCATACCCACAGCTTAGCTCCCACTTATAAGTGAGAACATACGGTATTTGGTGTTCCATTCCCGAGTTACTTCACTTAGAATAATGGCCTTCAGCTCCATCCAAGTTGCTGCAAAAGACATGATTTCCTTCCTTATAATGGCTGAGTAGTATTCCATGGTGTATATAAACCACATTTTCTTTGTTTTGTCACCCAGGCTGGAGTGCAATGGTGCAATCTCGGATTGCTGCAACCTCCGCCTCCCAGGTTCAAGTGATTCTCCTGCCTCAGCCTCCCAAGTACCTGGGATTACACGCGTGCGCCAGCATGCCTGGCTAACTTTTGTATTTTTTGTAGTGATGAAGTTTCACCATGTTGGCCACGCTGTTCTCGAATTCCTGATCTCAGGTGATCCACCTGCCTCGGCCTCCCAAAGTGCTGGGATTTCAGGTGTGAGCCACCGTGCCTGGCCTATAAACCACATTTTCTTTATCCATTGACATCTGTGACATCTTCACTCATGCTCCATTCTCAGAGCTTTCCCTGCCCTGTGTCCTTACAGCACATCCAAGGCTGGTTGCTGAATTTCAGAAAGGTGGGGAAGTTGCACTAAGGGTCAAGACCAGGAGGTGGCTGAGCAGGGCCTTCCATCAGGCAGCAGGGACAGCCTTCCCCAATACAGAAGACAACTTACAACCTTCAGAAGAAAAACCCATGGGTTCCTCTACAGCAGGCTTCCCCAAAGCAGGGTTCAGTTCTTTGAAATTCTACTTCCAGGTTGGCTTTAGCAGAAGCCATTTACTGTGGGAAGAGGAGGAAGCCTGGCCCCTGGGTGCAGGGGCAGGCGGGGCTGCCTCACTCATCCTCTGCCCCTGACTTTCCCTCAGGTCTCACTCTGACCCTAGCGGTACATACACCATGGCCTGAATCACAGCATAGGACTCGGTAGAATGTGATCTGAGGAGTGTGGAAGAGTCTAGAACAATTCATGGAAGGCTATATTCTTGCCTGTGACTGGGTTTTTTCTTACTTTTTATTGTAAATTTTTTTTTTTTCTTTGAGACAGAGTGTCGCTCTATCACCCAGGCTGGAATGCAGTGATGGGAATTCCAGGTTTAAGAGATTCTCCTGCCTCAGCCTCCCGAGTAGCTGGGATTACAGGCACCTGCCACCATACCTGGCTAATTTTTGTATTTTTAGTAGAGAAAGGGTTTCACCATGTTGGCCAGGCTGGTCTTGAACTCCGGACCTCAGGTGATCCACCCACCTTGGCTTCCCAAAGTGCTGGGATCACAGGCATGAGCCACAGCATCTGGCTGAACAATTTTAAATATGGCAAAAAGCAGAGCAAATTTTAATGAATCCCTACAATACTTTCTCCAAAAACTCTTTAACTCTTTCCCATATTTGTGTCATCATTTTTACCGTCTTGCTAAGGTGTCTGAAGGTAAATTAGAGTCATGATATTTTACTACTAAATACTTCAGCATGTATTTCTGAAAAATTAACAACATTTTCCCATTTAACCACAATGACATAATCACCTCTAACAAAATTAATGATATCTTGTTGGTGTTATCTAAGACCTCGCCGATGTTGAAACGAAATGTACCTGCTGCTTCTGGAATTTTACAAGAGGAGTTACAGTACACCGCTTTATCTATCAGTTCTTTAATAGGCTGAATTCAACACTGTTCAGATTGGATTCCCCTGGTCATATGGGTTCTGACATTTTGGAGAACACGGTGCCACCGTTTTTACCATAAGCTGCTCACAGAGGTCCACAGACTAAATGGGACCCACAGGTATGTTTTGTATGGCCTGAGCAATGTTTTGAAACATTAAAACCAAGAGATTTCTCGGTAAAACTCAGATTTCTGGCTTCCTTTTAAATAATGAGCAGCCTTGCCAGTGGGTAGGGGCTAAGCCAGGAGTGCCTCAGTAGCGGGCCACATAACTCTGTCACTCTGCCCAGCCTGCTCCCCTGCCTGGCAGCCTCTGTGGGCCCGGGCATTTGCAAGCCCTGATTTATACCCCTTGCACAGGCAGTACGATCAGCCGAGGCCCTAGAAATGCATCCCAGAGGCTATACCGCATCTACGTCACATCACAAGGTGTCACTCCCTGGGGCTGTCAGAGACCTGCAGTACCATTTACCGGCTCTGTGGGAACGCATCTAAATCCCCTGGAATCTCAGTTTCTCATCGGCAAGATGGCGATGGGGTAGCGCTTACCCCACTGGTGATAACCCAGGCTCAGCACCTGGTAGCCAGCATGGCCCGCCAGGCCTGTGACAGGTGCTGATGACCCATGGATGTTTAGCTGGGATCCTTTTCCTCGAGAAGTTTAAACATGCAAGAGCGGGTGGGGACAGGCTGGGGCAAGTGCTGCGAGATAACCCTCATGTGCTCAGGGAAGCTCGCAGGGAGGAGTGTCCATGTTTGCAGGAGGGCTGGAGAGAGCGTTTCACTCTGGAGAAGCAGCCTCTGAAGCTGGTGCTTTAGCTGGCTCCTGGAGGAAAGGTGTGTGGCCATTGCGTGGTCAAGGTGGTACCCTCAGGGTGGGGGAAGGGCACACCAAGTGGAAGGAACAGCAAATGCACAGAAGAAACCCCAGGCAGAAAGAGCTTGGCCTGCTGGAACAGGAGAGGGCAGCCCCTGTGGCTGGGTTTAGTGGTTCCAGAGGTGTAAGACTGCAGTGTCAGCAGCAATAAACCAAGCAGAGCCATGTAGACCAGAGAAAAAAGCCAGAGAGAGGTAGGAGGTCGATGATCTGATAAACACTGAGAAGGAATGCTTGGAGGACAGTAGGGTATAGGCAGCTTAGGCAGAGAGAGCTTTCAAACTTCTATCATGACGCTCTGCTACTGGAATTCTTCAATGGCTCCCACGCACTCTGTCCACCTCCCAGCATGCACAACTAAACTCCTAGTGTGGCTCATGGGAATCTCTCGATCTGACCTCAGCATGCCTTGCCAACCTCCCTACATGTCACCTTCTCCCCAACGCCTCCCACCCCCACCCTCACCAACACCATAATATGTCAGCAGCCCAGTTTATTCTCATGTTCAGCACACAGTCTCCTGATGTCTCCCGTCTCTATCTGGGATGTCCCCCTGTCCCGGAAGGCCTTGCCATTGCAATCTTTGCTCCTGTGCCACCACCTCCGAGAGACCTCTCGGGACATGCCAGTGGCGGTCACCCAGGCCCTCTCTGATCCAGTCCTCATTCTCCTTTCTTCAAAGCACTCGTTACTTCCCGGGATGGTCTCATTCCTTCACTGCAGGCCTCTTGCTCCCCCGCCTCCCTTGCTAGACCAACCATCTGCCTGGTTCATCCCTTTACCTCCGGAGCCTAACACAGTGCCTGGAGATCACAAGAAGTTCCATACACATTTTCTGAAAGAATAAATAGTTGTTGGGGATAAAACCAGGGGAGGCAAGGCAGGCCGCGGGGAGAATGACCTGGAGGGTGTTGCCAAAGTCCAGAGAGAGATAACAAAGACACCTGGTGGCAGAGTGGACAGACTGGCCCAGAAGCCAGCTCTCTGGTTCCAAAGAGAGCTGGACACTAGGGAGTGAAGATGGGGAACTAGGCCTTCAGAGGCCCCGTCTGTCACATGGGGTTCCCAGGAAGAGATGGGGTAATCCAGGAAAGGCCCTGACACTCTGAGGAGTGTCCAGGTCTTAAAGGGCCACGAGGGATCTATGAGTTTTCTGCTTGGGCTTCTGGAGCCGTAGCCAAAATTCAGATGAGAAGCCACACAGCTGGAGGCAGGCCCAGAGCAGAACCTGCCAGACTCCCCTGGGGGCTGCCTAATGAGTCCTCGCTGCCTGTGGCTTGGCTGCCACTCTGTGCAGCATCCCTATCGTAACACCATCGTCAACTATGCCTGAGAGCTATTCACAGACGGCACTGGGAGTTAGTGCTCGCTTTCAAAAAGAACACTCAGGATAACTTTAATAAAGAGTATTTTTCTTCCTTCCAGAAAAGGTTAATTTTATTTTGAGCTTCAGGAAGATAAAGATATCATCAAATGAAGAATACCTATTTTTAAAACGATGGAATGCTGTGAACAAGACAAGACTCCTGGAATTAATGCTCAGGTCCCGCCCCCTGCATATCCCAGAATTTTAGCGCATCTTTGCAATGTGGGTCCCGCTCCCCAAAGGGCCCTTCCCCAGGAGCCGCACTTCATGTGAGCTACAGGACAGAGGTGATTCTGCATTTCCAAAGTTCTTTTTCTTTTTATCAAGGAACATCAAGGTGTTTTGTAAAATAAAAAGGTCTGGTCTATGGGGACTAGCAGGCAGCTCAGCCCCTTAAGAGATATCTGCTTCAGAGTCAGCTGATCTTATAATTCGCCACTGACTAGAGCATTCTAGAATGTGGACTAGACTACCAAGGACTGCAGCCACAAGGCCTCCTAGCTATGAGATTCCATCCTACACTTTTTTTTTTTTAAACAGGGTATCTTGCTGTTGCCAAGACTGAAGTGCAGTGGTACAATCAGGGCTCACTGCAGCCCTGACCTCCTGGGCTTAAGCAATCCTCCTGCCTCAGCCTCCAGAGTAGCTGGGACTACAGGTGCACACATCAAGTCTGGCTAATTTTTAAAGTTTTTGTAGAGATGGGGTCTCACTATGTTGCCCAGGCTGGTTTTAAACTCCTGGACTTAAGTGATCCTTCCTCCTCAGCCTCCTAGAGTGCTGGGATCACAGGTGTAAGCTACTACGCCTGGTCTCGCACCCATTCTGATGAGACTGGCTCACCAACCCCATTTCTTCTTTCTGGGAACAAAGACAGACTGGGCTTCCCAGCATGCCTTGCAGTTAGACGGGAGGCACAAGCTGACTTATGGTTAATGTAAGGTAAGGGGAGTTGGGGCAGGCCACATCCAGGCCTAGCCAAAAAATGGAAATCCCCTGCAGTCCTCCCCTCCCCCACTTCCCTTTCCCCTTTCTCTGGGAGCGTGGAGCCCACATGTGGAGAAAGGAGGAGGCGCCTGATCTGCAGTGAACCATGACCTGAATGAGAAGTTAACTCATGGTGCGCCATCAAGTTACAGATTTACGCCCACACTGGTTACCGGCACTCATGTTAGTTGTGCTGGCTCCTGCATGGCTAACTCAGTGACTATCTGCCACATGCCTGCGTATGGTATAGGTGCTGTGCCTTGAAGGAATGTACACTGGCAAACAGATGGGGCTCCTGCCCTCCGGAGCTTAGATCCAGTAGAACCAACAAGCAGATACATGAATACACCATGATGAGTGCTGGAACAGAGATGGACTTGGCTTGGGTGGCTAGGACAGCAAAGCACCCGGGAGGAGATGACTTTGGAGGTGAGACCTGAAGATTCAGACGAGGCAATGCAGGAAGCAGAGAAGCCAGCCAGGACGCTGCTGCAGACATTCAGGCAGGAGATGCTGGCGGCCGGGGGAGGCAAGGAGAAGCGAATGGGTTTGAGTTCTATTTCAGAGCTTACTGATCTATTTCAGGGGTGACTTGCTGATGGGCTGCAATCATTCACTCATTCAGCTATCCAGTCACATATATTCATTTGTGGATTCATTCAGCATGCATTCTTTGGGGGCCTACTGTGAGCCAGGCACTTCCAATAAAAAGATAAATGAGACCTGTGGATACTGCCTTTGTGGAACTGACAGTCAGTTGAAAAACACATGCAAACAAATCATTACAAAACAGTGTGGAAAAGCCATACACACACCTGATGAAGGGCTACACAAGGTCTTCCATGGGGGACTATGGGGGAGCATGGGGTGAGGGTGCCTGATCTGAATGGGGATCAGGGAGCCCTCCCAGAGGACTGTGTGGCATAATAACAACCATTGTCATTACTGGTAGCAGCAGCAGGAGGAGCCATTACTAGGAACATTTTTGGAGCACTTCCTCTGCCAGGCACTGGGCTAGGCACACCTATGCTTATGCATCATTTCCTTCCTTCTCAGCAGCCCATCGAGAGAGGGGCTCCCTCCTTCCCTCCCTTCTTTCTCTTTTCTTCTCTCTTCTCTTCCCCTCTTTTTCTCTCTTTCTTTCCTGTGAGAAAGAATTTCACTCTGTTGCCCAGGATGGAGTACAGTAGCACAATCTCAGCTCACTGTAACCTCCACCTCCGTGGCTCAAGTGATTCTCCTGCCTCAGCCTCCCGAGTAGTGGGGATTACAGGCATATCACACCATGCCCGGTTAATCTTTCCACTTTCACTAGAGACAGGGTTTCACCATGTTGGCCAGGCTGGTCTCAAACACCTGTCCTCAAGTAACCCGCCCACCTTGGCTTCCCAAAGTGCTGGGATTACAGGCAAGAGCCACTGCTCCTGGCCAAGAAAGGGGTTTCTTCATGTTCCCAATTCAGAAGAAGGAAGTTGAGACTGAGAGGTGCCCAGGTACACAACTCCCTAGGGGAGGGGTGCAGACAAAATTGGCCCCAAGAGGCCTGATTCCTTAGCCGGTGCCCTTATATCCACTTTGCTCTACAACAGTGGGAGAGAAAGGTGGCTCCAGGGTAGGGAGGAGCCTGAATATACCAAAGACGGTAGCTTAGGGGGACCACAAGACTCAGGAGCAGAGGAGGGGGAGCTGGGGCAGCCCTGGGAAGCCACACGGGAGAATCTGGACGCTACCCAAGGAGTGACAAGCATTTTAAGCCAGAGAGTGAGAATCAGCTATTCCTTCTATAAGATTGAAACAGCTCTGATGCTTCAGTTTTAAAAAGCCACTCTGTTTGATCCCTGGAGCATCGAAAACCTGCCTTTCTTCTTTGAAGCGTTAGCCAGCTGGGAGGTGTGGATGCAGCTCATCTAAACCGCAGGCCCAATCCTGCCATCCTGGGATGCAGGGAACGAGCTACCATCCAGGGCAAATCCATGCCAACCTGTGAACTCTGCTTTATAAAAGGGGGACACCTGGGCTCCCAGCACCCAGGCCCGAGCAGGTGTTTCTGGGGAGCTCATTACGCAGCTGCTAACTGGGAAGCTGACGAGAGAAATTCCTGTTATTGTCACTTTAAAAACTCTCGACAGAGACATCTGAGAGCAACAAATAGTCGGGCATGATGGGCCCTCCTAGCGGTGGCGTCCCAGACATCGCGGAGCTCCTTTTACCAGCTGCTGACTGGGTGCTTGTAGCAAAGTGTCACGAAGGAGCCTCACCTGATTAACTTGGGGAAAATAATGTAACTGCAAACTTAGAAGAGGAAACTGTTCCAATCCTTACATTGGTACTTGGCCTCAGATATTCATGAGGAAGGTCCCGAGGCACCCATCTGGGCCAGCCAGCAGGGCAAGGGCTTGGCGGAGAGACTGGAACAGGCCTGCAGCCTGTTCACCAGGCCTTTCTCTAGGTGATCACTGTCTGAAATGTATCAGGCATGGATGAAATAGGGGAGGGATGAGGGCTTTATTTGAAGGTTTTTTACAAGGGCAGGGAGGGGAAAGAGAGAGCAGAGGAAGGCAGGGCAGGCAAGAGGGGAGGAGAGGAAGGAAGAGAAGTGAGTAGGGTTGCGGGAAGGGAGAGAAGGGGAGGGGAGAGAGGGCAGAGGAATGCTGAGGAGAAGAGGGCAGAGCAGTTCAGGGCAGGGCAGGCAGGGGAAGGGAGAGAAGGGGACAGGAGGGCAGGAGAGAGGAGGTCAGGGGAGGGGAGAAGAGGGCAGGAGAGGAGAGCTGGGGAGGCAGTACTGGGAAGGGGAGGGAAGAAGACAAAGCAGGGCAGAGGAAAGGCAGGCACGGTAGGGCAGGGCAAGGAAGAGGGAGGAAAGGTATGGGAGGGAGAGGAGGGGAGGTCACAGGAAGGGAGGAAGAGGGAGGGCAGGGTCAGAGAAGAGGGGAGAGGAGACAACTGAGGAGGGGGCACACATGACAGGATGCATGTCAAAGGCACCCTTGGGGGGACTCCCCTCCCCTAAGCCTCTGCAGACACACTGCCTTGGTGGCCAGGGCCACCGCCCCTCTGTGGGGATGAAAGGAGCAAGTCCCTGTTGACTCTTTCACCCTGGCAACTCTACTCTGCCACCACTTACCAAGAAAGTACTTTGGTGATGGACTGGGAAGGTGGGAGGAGGAGAAGAAACTGGCCTAGCCCTGCAGAGGCCATGAAGCTCTCGATCCCTGCTCCCTGGACATTTGAGTCCACGGGATCTGATTCAGTTCTTCATCTAAGCAAACATCTCTTTGACTTCCCCTCTGTGTCAGGCTCTGTTAGAAGAGGTGAACTTGTTGTCCCCGAAGGCACCATGGTTGTCCCTGAAGGTCTATGGTTCATACATGCACTCCAGAATCCATCAGGCACCCGTGGTAGAGAGAATCCATCAACCACCTGCACGTCCTTGGGGTGCCTGCCTCCCTCGAGTATTGCTTGTGAGTCCCACAGATGAGAGGGGCCAGCCAAGTGAAGAAGCAATGGAAAACTTCAAAGTGACCCCATGGGAGGTGGAAGGATCACTTGAGCATTGGAAGTCAAGACTGCAGTGAGCTGAGATCCTGCCACTGCACTCCAGCCTGGGCAAGCAACAGAGTGAGACCCTGTCTCAACAAGAAAAAAAAGTATCTATCTATCTATATTCCCTGGGTGTTCCGTGATGGACATAACAGTGACGCAGAGAGTCAAGTTCCCTGCACAGTACTCAAGGGCCCTCACCATCCAGCTCCCACCTGCCTCTCCAGCCACACCCTCTCACTTGGCATGGCTCCACCCCCTGGACACTTTCATAACACCAAGGAGATGTTCACACCCCAGACTTCATCTTCAGGGTCCAACGTAAATGCTTCCCTACATCCCCTGGGGGAGAGCTGGTTGCTGCCTGTACCATGAAGCCAGACCCCACTGCAGTTTGGCCTCTTCTGTTGAGACATCCTGACTCTCTCCCATCTGCTGCAAGGCCCTCCTCCTCATCGCTGTGTCCATCTTCAGTACCAGCACAAGGCACACACTCCTTAGTGAACGGTCACAGCTACTGTGAACCCAGTTGCTCCTAAGTGACGCAGCCACTTCCTCTGCCCTGCCCAACACTGTCTGGTGATTTCCTGCCCCACCTAGAACAAACTCCCAAGTTCTCAAGTCCCATAAATGGCTGTGGGAGAGCCTGAGGCTTTGAGCTTTTCAGATCTTACTCTAAAGTGGGGAGGATGACAGATCATAGTCCCAAGCCCTGGGGGGCTCCAATGGGGAATTCCCATGAAAGCTTGGAGACTGCACCACAGCACTCACTTGGTATCATTAAACTGTGCTACATGTTAGAACAGAACATAAAACCTGATCCCCCACCTACAGTAAGGATGTGCCCAAATCAAAACTTAACCGCAAACACAGGAAGGAAAGCATGTCTCTGTTTCAGAAAAGGAACGGGGCTCCACACGGAGCTCAAGGCCCAGTCACGCTCTCCTCACACGTGCTTCTCGTGACAATAATCAGACCTTTATCACGAGCTTCCTACATGCCAAGCACGATGTGAAGTGTTTACTTCCATTATCTCAGCATACCCTGCAACAGCTTTGTGAAATAGACGGTAAATCCCCATGTAGCAGATGAATAAACTGAGGCTCCAAGGGATTAAGTGGCTTCTCCAAGGTGACCCAGCTGAGCTCAGAGCCACGTCTACCTGAGTCCCGCACCTGAACTCAGCAGCATGAAGTTTTCCTGCCTCTTAAAACCCATGCATTCATGACCATAGGAAACCCGCGGCTTTGCTGAAAACAGAAATGAAAAAATGGACTAGTCCTGCAGTTCAATAGGGTGAACCAAAATGCCAGAGTTCTAAAAACTTCCCTCCTGGCGCAGTGATAAATATTTGTGTTTGGATGAAATCTCATCTTTTTATCTCAACAGAACTCCAGCCTTGAACCTGGGAGGCAGAGGTTGCAGTGAGCCGAAATGGCACTTCTGCACTCGAGCCTGGGCGACAGAGTGAGACTCGGCAGGGGAGTGCCTTTGCTCAAGAGAGACTGTATATGGCAGCCTGTCTCCCCACAGGCAGGAGCTCACCTGCGATGACCGTTCTACCCTCCACGGTGCTTGGCACAGACTAGGCCCTCAGCAGGACACAACAGATGATTCCCATGGCAGGAAAGCTGTGGGCTCTATTGCAGCTAAAACCTATTTTTTCTTTGTTTTTGACTTTGCAGCCAAGGGAAACTGCAGGCTGGACAGCTGGGGGTCGGTGGGGCGGCGGGGAGTGAGAAGAGGAGGAAAAAGGCTAGTTCATGCTTCTTTTTTTTTTTTTTTGAGACAGAGTCTCACTCTGTTGTCCAGGCTGCAGTGCAGTGGTGCCAACTCGGCTCACTGCAACCTATGCCTCTCGGGTCCCAGTGATTCTCCTGCCTTAGCCTCCCAAGTAGCTGGGACTATAGGTATGCACCATAATGTCCAGCTAATTTTTGTCTGTTTAGTAGAGACAGGGTTTTGTCATGTTGGTCAGGCTCATCTCGAACTCCTGACCTCAAGTGATCCCCTCCTCAGCCTCCTAAAATGCTGGTATTACAGGCCTGAGCTACTAGGCCCAGCCTCTTCCTTAAGCAGTTTGGCCTCATCTGTTGAGACATCCCGACTCTCTTCCATCCACTGCACGGCCCCTTCAGGGTCCACCCTGTCCCTGTATCCCTGAACCCACCTATCAGTAAAACTACCATATTTTGGAGTACTCTACCAATATTTGGTCAAATTAAATACAGTAGAATACATCACCCTATAACTCCACCCGGAGGAACTCTCCCAGAGGAACTCTCGTCCTGGACCATAAGGGCTACATAAAAGGAGATGTCGCAGATGCACACTCCAAAAACAGCATCGGCAGTTCCAGAGGCCGAGTGCAGGTATGCACAGCCATGTGGCTGGAGCTGCAACGTGACACCGGGAGAACCAAGTGAAAGAGTGAAGACTACAGCACAATGCCACGGAAGTAAATTAAAAATACATGAAATGACCCAACATATTCTGGAAGGAAACAAATGTACACATACATGCTGGGGCTACTGCAGAGGCTGCCTGTGGCAGAGAGAACAGGGACGAGAGGGAATAAATACAGGGCCGTAGAGTGCCCAGTGAGGACAGCAGGCCAGGAGCTGGGAACAGCATTCACTCCTGTGGTGGGATGAGGGGTGGCTTGATTTGTTCACTGATTGATTTTTTGTTTTGTTTTTTAGACAGAGTCTCACTCTGTCACCCAAGGCGGAGTGCAGTAGTGTGATCTTGGCTCACTGCAACCTCTGGCTCTCAGGTTCAAGTGATTCTCCTGCCTCAGCCTCCCAAGTATCTGGGATTTCAGGTGCCCACCACTACACCCAGTTTACTTTTTGTATTTTTAGTAGAGACGGGTTTCACCATGTTGGCCAGGCTGGTCTTGAACTCCTGACTTTGTGATTGCCTGCCTCAGCCTCCCAAAGTGCTAGGATTACAGGCATGAGCTACCACACCCAGCCCATTCATTGATTTTTAGAGACAAGGTCTCACTATGTTGTTCAAGTTGGTCTCAAACTCCTGGGCTCAAGCGACCCTCCCACCTTGGCCTCCCAAAGTGCTGAGATTACAGGTGGGAGCCACTACACTTGGTTTCACTCACATTTTTGTATCTGAGGTCCAAAGAGAAAAAACAAAAAGAAAAGGTATTTTCTTGTCCATGCCTGTTTACTGCCAGGACCCCCTTCCATGGAACCCAAAGATAGGATCTGGGTTTCCCACATGTTCTTTCCTAAAAGAGCTCCTAAGACCAGTAATTCCAGAAGCCAAGACTGGTCTGTGGAATTCCAACTGGGAATTCACAATACCCCAGATACTTTATGTCTCAAGTCTTCCCTGGGGCTGCTTCCCGCACCTCCCCAACTCTCTAAGCAATTGCGTGGGTGGTGTGGGCCTTGGACCAGCCGAGGGACTAGCAGGGCTGACAGATGGCATGCCCACTGCCCTTCCCTCATGATCACTGAGTGAATAGCCTCCCCATGCCCTGAATCCCTTCATACTTGATTCCAAGTGTGATGGTCACCCGGGTCTGGGTTAGAGATTCTCAGAGGTATTAATGGCAGCGGTGGCAGCATTAGGTGGGACCATCTCTAACTGCTTTAATTGTAGCCTCTACAATCAGTATCAATTCTTCACTGCAGAGGCCACGGGCTGAAATGGCTCAGTGGACAGAGAGATGATAATGGAGACAAAATGTTAGCAACAGCCAACGTGTACTGGATGCCAGGAACTGAGCAGAACGAGTTACAGACATTATCTCCAACCCGACAACATTTCACAGATGAGGCTCACAGGAGATAAGCATCACAGACCCCAGAGCAAAGGGACGGCCACATCCTTTCCACTCTGCTTGGCCACTGTGTGTCCCCAAGAAAGCTCCTTCAGAGTAGGACATGGCTGGGGAGGAACAGGCACCCTTCAAAGCCAGCCAGGAGAGAGGTGGCGTGGCATTTGTACCCTCCCTGGAGCTGGTGGAGATAAAAGAAACCAGGAGTAAATCAAACACCCCAAAGGCAATCCTATAATGCAATGGCCAGGCTGAAGGTATAAACTGCAAGAAGAGAGGGCGCCAGGAATGCTGGTGAAGGGGAGGAACATTCTGGCAGATGACAGCCCTTTGAGAGCAGGAGCCCAGAGGGCCAGCTCTGTCTGCTTTTTAAGAGAAGCTGCAAATCTGGATCATTAGGCGAGATCTCTTCATTCTCACATCAGCTGGCAGCTAATTCAAATGCCTGAATATCATGGTGCAGACCAAACAAAATATATCTGCAGGCCATCCAGAAGCAACAGAAAAAAGAAATCAATAGGCCATCAAAAACAGAGTCTGCAAGCTTGTTGCCACCCTGCTGTTATAGTTCATCGAGCTGTGCTACTGACAGGGGACGCCGGCCCATGCTTCTGAAGACCAAGCACATACCTACAGAAACAATCCAGACAGGCGGGGAAGGGTGGAGCCCAGCTCGTCCTCCAGAGCAGGACTGTGGGTACGCAAGGGTGCCGCTTCTCTGGACTCCCTCCTGTGACTGCAACTGCTATAGAGAGAACCACCACCCACCACAGCCCACCAGAGGCCATTCAAAATACGGCAGCTACTGTATCTTCCAAAACACTCTTCCCAAGGAGGTAGCAGTACCTCCATTTTACAGGTAAGATCAATGAAACTCACAGAGTTGAATTAGCTTGCCCTTGGCCACGTTAACTAGCATCAGAGCTGGGATCTGAACCCAGGTCCACACGGCTTCCAGGCCCAGCTACTCCACTGTCCCATTTGCCCCTTTGTTTACACAGGGCAAGTCTGCAAAAGCTCCATGCAATGAAAAGCCCCTGACCACGTGCTTGGTGCCATGCTGGGAACTGCAGAAAGGAGACAGGCAGAGCACAGAAGCCCCACCGGTCAGGACCTTTGAGTTTAATGCAAACCAAATTGATAAGGGGAGGGAGGAAGGGCAAGGGGGTTATTTTAACGTTCTACTTCAGAGCATTATATGACTTAGACAAAGGCTCTAGAGTTTTCTCAGAAGAAGGAAAGTAAAAATTAAATCAGGGTTGAAAAACGAATCATTCCAGTGGCAGTCAAGATGTGTCCCAACTCAGGCTCTTAGCTTACTATCTGGCCCTTTGCAGAAAAAGTTTGTTAACTCTTGCCCCAGGGATGGTGAAGGCTCAGGATGGAAAGATCTGGGATCTACACACAAGCCACTTGTCAACCACAAGCATCTAAACAATAACATCAACAAGAACAGAGTCTGGCGTTGAAATCTGTTACAGTAGCTAGCTCAATTCCAACTTGTATGGAAAACAGAATTGGGGAGGACCTGATTCTGCATTAAGTCATTGATTGTCCAGACCTGGGACCATAGGGCTAGCATACAAATACCAGCAACGCTGGACAGGAGTCAAGCTTCTCCTTCTCTGACTATAAATAGTAGCAGCTCGCATCTACTGAGGGCTTGCTCAATGCCAGGCACAGTGCCAAATGCTATGATGTGGCGGGAAAGAACCCAGGCCAGGAGTCAGACTGTCTGTGTTTCAATCCTTCAATCCTGGCTTCACCATTTACCGGGTCTTCAGCCTTAGAAAGCATTTCAGTCTCATCACCTCTGAAAGAGGGATGATAACAACAGCTGCAGTGCCCAGCACAAAGTAAGCACTTAGTTCATGTTAGCTATCATCATCATCTTGTCAGGCCATTTAATTCTCACAATATATAGGTTCAGTACAGTAATTTTCTCCACCAGCAGATAAGCATACAAGACATGGTCTTTGCTCTGCAGTTGAGAGCCTTGTCAGACAAACGAATGCAAAACTGGGTGATGATCAGAAAACAGACACACACTGTGTTAAGGACACGCCTCAGGAAAGAGATTTGTAAGATGAGGTTTCAGCTGGATTTGGTGGGTGAGCTGGGAGGGACGTGTGGCTAGTGTAATCTTTCCAGGCCATGCAGACAGATTCCTCCTCCTCAGCTGTCTTCTTTACCACCATCCCCTGACTATCGTTGATGTTCTTAACCTGACTTGTCTTAAGCCCTTGATATGCTGCCTTTGCTGAACACGATTAAAAGAAATCAACTCTAGATAAAATGCTAGAAAGCTCAGTGATTTCTTTCATCTTTCACTTCTTTCCTTTGGGACAATCAAATAGTCAAAAGCCTTTTCAACTCTGACTATATTCCGTCCATATCACGTGAGGTGCCTTTAATGAAGCTCTGGTGGTCGGGATTCATAATAGGAAACTTTTCTTCTAACTCTATTCTGTCCATATCACGTGAGGTGCCTTTAATGAAGCTCTGGTGGTCGGAATTCATACTAGAAAACTTTTCTTCTAACTCTATTCCGTCCATATCACGTGAGGTGCCTTTAATGAAGCTCTGGTGGTCAGAGTTCATAATAGAAAACTTTTCTTCTAGCTCTTGCCTGTCCAGCACAGATCCCCTTCATGGCCCTGTCAAAGCCACTAGAACAATCTTTCAAACATCTCCCACTTCCCATTTCCAGACCAGTAGTTGGGGACAGACCACTCCTCCCTCCAGTTGCAGGGACAGACAGAGGATTCAAGTCCAGCTTTTTTAAGGGTATTCTGTCCCCCTGGACACAGTGAGTGGTTCAAGAATGGACACACTGGCCAGGCACCGGTGGCTCACACTTGTAATCCCAGCACTTTGGGAGGCAGAGGTGAACAGATTACCTGAGGTCAGGAGTTCAACACCAGAATGGTCAACATGATGAAACCCCGTCTCTGCTAAAAATACAAATATTAGCCGGGTGTGGTGGCGTGTGCCTATAATCCCAGCTACTCGCAAGGCTGAGGCACAAGAATCACTTGAACTTGGGAAGTGGAGGTTGCTGTGAGCCAGTACTGCACCACTGTACTCCAGCCTGGGTGACAGAGTGAGACTGCGTCTCAAAAAAAAAAAAGAAACGTTTACACTGAAAAACTACAATATATTATCAAAAAAATTAAAGAAGGCCTAAATAGAAAAAATTCCATGGTCATGGATGGGAAGACTAATATTATGAAGATAGTGATCAGATTCAACATCATTCCTTATTAAAACCCCCATTGCCCTTCTTTTCTTTTTGCAGAATTGACAAGCTGATCTTAAAATTCATATGAAAACTAAGGAATCCAGAGAAGACAGACTAATCTTGAAAAAGAACAAAGCTGGAGGACTCATACTTATCAATTCCAAAAGCTACAGTAATCAAGGCATCATGTGAGATAATAACTACGCTAATCTCCTTCACTATAGTAACCGTTTCCTATCTCTATATATCCCATAACATTATGTTGCAAACCTCAAATATACAAAATAAGATTTTTTAAAAAAAGGATGGTATGGAGCTGGCATAAGAATATTTAGATCAATGAAAAAGAACTGAAATTCTAGAAATAAACTCACATATTTATGGTCAACTGATTTTCCACGAGGATGTCAAGAAAATTCAATGTGGAAGCAATGGTCTTTTTTCAAAAGGCCCTCACCAGACACTGAATATGCCAGCACCTTGATCTTGGACTTTCCAGCCTCCAGAAGAATGAAACACTTCTGTTGTTTATAAACCACACAGTTGACGGTACTTTGTCACAGCAGCCTGAACAGACTAAGACCCCACATGACCTGGCGATTCCACTCCTAGATGGAATGAAATAAGGAAGGTAAACATTTGTCCACCCAAAAACATTCACAGTAGAATCTCTTTTTGTTTTTTTCCTTTGCTTTTTGTAAAAACAGAGTCTCACTATGTTGCCCATGCTGGTTTTGAATTCCTGAGCTACAGTGATCCTCCTGCCTTGGTTCCCCGCGAAGTACCAGGAATGTGAGCCACTGCGCCCAGCCTAGGATTCTTCACAAAGGCCAAAAAATAGCAAGAACTCTAATGTCTACCAATTGATGAATGAATAGGCAAAATATGCTATGTCCATACAATGAAATATTATTTAAAGAGAAAAAGGAATGAAGTACAGTGGTCCCTATTCCACAGGATACATTCCGAGACCCCCAGGGGATGTCTGAAACTGCAGATAGCACCAAACCTTATATATATACACGCATCAGGACAGTAAGAGATTAACAATAATAATGAAATAAAACAATTACAACAATATACTATAATAAATAAATAGAATGTGGTCCCACTCTCAAAATACCTTACTGTACTGTACTGTAGATAACTAAAACTACAGAAAGAAAAGCCCTGGATGGGGGGGGGGTTACTGTACTAATACACACTATGACACAGATGAACCTTGAAAACATGATCCTCCTGTGACTCACAGAACACTTCATAGTGCATGATTCCATGTATGTAACAGTTCCAGAACAGGCAATCCTACAGATACAGAAAGCAGATGAGCGGTTGGGTAGGGCTGGGGGTTGGGGGGAAATGGGGAGGGGCTGTATTTGGGTATAGAGTTAGTTTCTGGGTGACGAAAACATTCTATAATTGCTCCTGGTGGTAACTGCACAATTCTGGGAATATACCAAAAACCACTGAATTTGAGACTTTAAAGGGGTGAATTACCTGGTACGTGAATTATATCTTTTACAAAAGGAATGAAGTTCTGATATGTGCTATAACAGGACTGAACCTTGAAAATATTATGCTAACGAGCCAGTAACGAAAGGTAACATATTATATTATTCCACTGACAGGAAATGTTCAGATTGGCAGATCCACAGATGCAGGAAACAGAAGAGTGGCTGCCAGGGGCTGAGGTCTGGGGTTTGGCAGGAGAGGATGGGGTGACTGCCAAGTGGTACAGGGTTTCTTCTGGAGGTGATGAAAATATTCTAAAAGTTGGGGTGATGGTTGCACAACTCTGAATAACTAAGAGCCACAACTAAGAGCCACTGAATTTTACATTTTAAAAGGTTAAATTGTACGGTATGTGCATTATATCTCGATAAAGCTGTTAAAAAAATGGACGCATGACTTAGACAAATAGAACAATGGAATCTAATCCTATGACTTTTCTGGGACTATTAGAAAGGAGCAGCTCTCTTTCTGCAGGGAGTTCTGCCAGGGTGAGTCTGGGCCTGCCAGAGGCTCTATCTTGAAGAAAGCCTCTCTGACAATGAATCTTACACAGAAGAAAAGTGAAGGAGAGAGGGAAGGTGAGAAAGAAGAAAGGAGACCCCATTCTGCTGGGATTGCCCCAGCCCTGGAGCTGTACCATCTCTGGTCTTTTCAATCACAGAAATCAAATTCCTCTCATGCCTTTGCTAGTCTAGGAGGAGTCTTCTTCAGTTTCTCACTGAAATTTTGATACTTCCTGGGAATCCCCCACTTATTGTTCTGGTCATAGACCCTCCTTCCCTGGGCTTCGCATCCTGCAGCCCCATCCTGCCCCCCAACACCCCAAATTCTCAGTGCATGGGCTTATCTTATCTTCAAAGCCTCTTCCCACCACTCAGCAGCAGCCTCCCCTCAATCACTTTCCCCACCTGGACTGCACCTGGAGCAGCTGCTTAAAAATAAACACGAGCTATGTGATTCTCTCCACATTCTTCCCACCCTATTAATTATTTATCCAGCACCTGCTTCACAGAAAGGAACTTAGCAGGGAAGGAATAGGAGGAGGAACTGGAAGGAGTGAGGCTGCTCAAAGCAGCAGTGGTGGGTGGCAGTGCCCAGCAGGGCAGGGAGCAGGAGGGTGTGTGGTTGAGATGACCCTGGGGGGTGGGGGTGGGGGGTGGGAGGGTCCTCTCTGTGGCTGTGGTGAAGCCCACTGGCCCCCTGTCAGAATGATGTTTTTAAGTTCACAAAACAAGATACATAGGATTAGGAAAAAAAGGCAGAAAAGCACATTTTCTTAAACGCAGATATCAGAACTGTGATGCAGCAATCCAAGCGCTTCTTTGCAGACGCATTCAATCACAAGATGTACTGGCAGCTCTAATTGCTACTCTAATTCTAAAGTAGTGACCTTTAGCCATGAGCTTTAACGAACGGCTGGAGACATCGGCAGCAATTGCAATGTGATACGAAAATACATGTGATTGCTTTCTATTGGGGAACAAAGGAGCAGGTACCATTACTACTATTATAATTTGTCATCTAAGCTCACATGAAAAGTTCATGTTTCAGGTAGAGGGTGATGAGAATAAAAGTGTAAATTTTTTCCATTGATCGCCTAAATTTTCTCCTCAGACCCCAGGATAAGAATTCCTGGGCTAGAACAGGCTGAGACCCTGAGCAGGCCACCCTGAGGCTCATTTTCCCTATCTGTAAAACAGGGCTGGGAATGATGCCCTGGCCACCGTGGGGACGGCGATGAGAGTCAGAGTTAGGGGGGGTGGCATTCAAATGGCATTTTGGTCAGTGGGCCAGCCACCTTTTAAGGCCATTCCCCAAATCACTCAATCCTCACAGTGCCCTTGTAAGGAAGATGCCACTGTCTTGAAACTGGAAGACACTGAGGCACAGCGAGGTGGACATGCTGGTCTACACTGGTGTCAAGATTCAAACCCAAGTACTCTAACCCCAGAACGCATGCCCTCCTCCACCGCCGCTCACTGCCACTGTCCCAGTGGAGGTAAATGACCAGAGGAGGCCTCATCAGACCCTATTTTGAGTTGCAGCCTCGGTTCCAAGCCTCACATATCTGTGTGGAGCATGTTGCCTGCCTGGCTTGGAGGCGGTCCTGAGCCTGGACAATACACAGGTCCTATATTCTCACCAGGAACTAGAACCTTTCCACTGCAGTGGCAGGAAAGGCTGCACGAGTCAAACAGAGAAGGTGCCTGACCCTATATCTAGTGTTGGGTTGGTGCAGGCCCGCACACTCCCGGTACCCATTCTGCCTGGCACATTATCTCCAAGTTGCTTCTTAACTGGATCACTGCCTCCACATCTCAGCGGGAAGGTCCCTACCTGACCCTAGGACTAAATCAAGTGATTTGTTTAATAAATAAACAAATAAACCCATAAAATTCTCTGCTATGCTGAAAATTCCATGAGGGCAGGAACCATGCAGATCTTTTTACCACTGCCTTTTTTTTTTTTTTGAGACAGTGTCTCACTCTGTCACCCAGGCTCTGTAGTAGTGCAGTGGCATGATCTTGGCTCACTGCAACCTCCACCTCCTGGGCTCTAACCATTCCCCTGACTCAGCCCCTCAAGTAGTTGGGACTACAGGCATGTGTCACTATGCTCAGTTAGTTTTTGTATTTTTAGTAGAGACGAGGTTTCACCATGTTGGCCAGGCTGGTGTTGAACTCCTGACCTCAGGTGATCCACCTGTCTCGGCCTCCCAAAGTGCTGAGATTACAGGTGTGAGCCACAGCGCCTGGCCTATCACTGTCTTAAACATAAATTTTTTGTTTTTAAAGAAATAGGGTTTCACTCTGTCACCCAGGCTGGAGTGCAACAGCGCAATCCTAGCTCACTGAAGTCTTGAACTCCTGAGCTGAAGCAAACCTCCTGCCTCAGCCTCCTAAGTAGCTGAAACTACTGGGGCACACCACCACACCCAGCTAATTTTTGTATTTTTAATGTTTTTGTAGAGATGGGGTCTCCCTATGTTGCCCAGGCTAGTTTTGAACTCTTAGACTCTACCAATCTTCTCGCCTTGACCTCCCAAAGTGCTGTGGTTATGGTTGAACACAATTTTTGAATAAATCTGAATGAAGAGCACATAGGAGGAGGTGGAAGCAGTGAGAGGCTTGAGCCTTTCCTGCAGCTGGGAGCTGCCTGTTTCATCCTGGGAGGGCGACGCAGCACACAGTCACAGCACACAGCCACACCCCAATGTGCGAACATAACACATAGTCACTCTCCCCAACGTGGCTCAGAGCCTGATAATCTGACAAGTGAGCAACAGTTGTCCTCTATGGAAGGAACCAAGGTGAGGCGGCCAGGAAGGAGACAGGAAAAGGTCCCATTGGAAGGGTCCAATCCGATAGCAACCACAAAAATGACATGGAACGGTGCTTCTCAAACTCTCATGTGTATGTATCTCACCTGGGGGCCTGTTCACATGCAGATTCTCATTCAGAGAAGGTCTGGGATGGGGCCTGAAATCTGCATGTCTGATAAGCTCTCAGATGAGGCTGATGTCACTGGTCAACAGACCGCATTTTAAGTGATAAGATATTGAGAAAGAATAGACACATGATAAAATTTCAGAATCACTGTTTGAGGTCTTATTCGATACTATTCATCTCCAGCCACATTCTGGCTGGAAAGTCTGGCACCAACGCATTAAAATATTCACCACTGTGTTCTTTGCTCATCCACATAATGGCATGAGGTTGACAGCAAAAGGAGCCCATGGAGGTTACAGAGAAGTGGACTCCTGTCAGAAGCCCCAGCCCTGGCTTTCTGAGTACCTACGTCCCTCACTGTGTACCTGGGGCAAGTTATTTCCTCCTTCTGGGTGGTCCTCAGTCATTGGTCTGCAGACCAGCTCCATTAGCATTATCTTAGGACCCTTCACAAATGCAGGGCCAGGAGCAGTGGCTTATGCCTATAATCCTAGCACTTTGGGAGACTGACGCACAAGGCCTGCTTGAGTCCAGGAGTTCATGACCAGCCTGTGCAACACAGCCAGGAGTTCATGACCAGGTGGTGCACCACACCACCCAGGCAGACCTGGCATTCTGCTGTGTTCTCATTTCCACCTTTCTCTCTTTGCCTTACACCCTCCGCTCGTTCCCTCCTCCTGCAGTGGGAAATTGCAGCAGAAGGCACAAGTTAGAGTTCCATACAGGCATTCTTCAGACTGGAACAACCAATTAAAAATGGGTTTGCTCTCTGGGACATTTCTCAGCAATACCATTGGTGTCCAGGCAGGTCTGGAGAACTGTAAATCATGCCTTTGACATTGTTTTGGATACTCTCACAGATGCCCCAAATGCACTGATTTTGGAAGTAATTGAATATAATTGCTTTCCATTTTGTGGTGGATTAGTCTTCACTGCTTTGTTCCACGTGACTGAGGAGTGTGGTGGCATGTGCCTTTAGTCCCAGCTGCTCAGGAGGCCGAGGCAGGAGAATCCCTTAAGCCCAGGAGTTTGAGGCTGCAATGTGCTATGATCATGCCACTGTACTCCAACCTGGGTCATAGAGCAAGATCTTGTCTCTAAAAAATTTAAAAATAAAATAAAATAAATGCAGGCTGGGCACAACAGCTCATACCTGTAATCATGGCACTTTGCAAGATTGAGACCGGTGGATCCCTTGAGCCCAGGAATTTGAGACCAGCCTGGGCAATACAGCAAAGCCCTATCTCTAAAAAAAATCCAAAAATTAACCAGGCATAGTGGTGCATGCCTGTGGTCTCAGCTACTCAGGAAGCTCAGTTGGGAGAATCACCTGAGCACAGGGAGGTTGAGGCTCCAAGTGAGAGGTGACTGTGCCACCAAACTCCAGCCTGGGTGACAGAGTGAGATCTCATCCTAAATAAATATAGAAATAAATAAATGCAGACTGTGGGGCTTCATTGTAGAGATTCTAATTCACCAGGTCTGGGGTGTGGTCTGATCATCTGAATATGCTTAAACCCCAGTTATTTAGATCACACTCAGAGTGGGAAACCAGGCAAATGACAGCTGCGGTGGAACTGTCCCTGGTGCTGACCAGTGGAGAGCAATGTGGCCTGAATATGGACTAAGGAAGGAATCCCCCAGAGGCAAGTCATTTTACCACTTGGCTTGCGAATCTGGAAAAGATGCAGCTATGTCTTGCCCTGCTTGGATGCTGGCATTATTGGCACACCCCTCAGTCACGTAGAACATAGCAGTGAAGACTAATCCACCACAAAATGGAAAGCAATTATATTCAATTACTTCCAAAATCAGTGCATTTGGGGCATCTGTGAGAGTATCCAAAACAATGTCAAAGGCATGATTTACAGTTCTCCAGACCTGCCTGGACACCAATGGTATTGCTGAGAAATGTCCCAGAGAGCAAACTCATTTTTAATTGGTTGTTCCAGTCTGAAGAATGCCTGTATGGAACTCTAACTTGTGCCTTCTGCTGCAATTTCCCACTGCAGGAGGAGGGAACGAGCGGAGGGTGTAAGGCAAAGAGAGAAAGGTGGAAATGAGAACACAGCAGAATGCCAGGTCTGCCTGGGTGGCTCATTTTTCCAGCTCTGTAAAAAGATTTATGCAGCTGTCCAAAAGGAACTATGGCTCCATTACCCAGCATACAAAGCCCCTTCTGCTATCAAGTAAGCACATCAAGCCTAAATAGTTCACTGCTAGCTTCTGAAAAACCTACCACCTCTCTGCTTATATCCTCATCTTTCAAGCAGAACTGAGTAATTTTACTTTCGCTGGTAACAGTGGCCAAAAAAAGTTGTTTTTTTTTTTAAATTTGCAAATTGAAAACATTCTATGCTATTTGGTTTATAAGTTAATGCCTCCTATGACCTGACTTAGAGACAGCTGTAGAGTTAAATCTCTTTTATGCTATTGAGAGATTACTAGAGACTACCTCCTTGTTTATGTGTACATTATCTGTTCTCCTTCTCACCCAAAAATTGTAGGCCTATGCAAATAGAGCCCTTAACTGTTTAATTCCCCACTGTTCTTTCAGTGGCTGGCACATAATAGGTGCTCACGAAAGATGTGCAGAATGCATGAATAAATGATGTTCCCCTTGACATGCAAGCAGCCCTCTCTGGATTTACTAGCCCAGTCTCTCTTGCTACTGGTCATCGCCCACACTTCTTCTCAGGCAAGCATTTTTTTAAAAATGCAAAACCAGTTTTAAAAACCATGCCACTTTTTTTTGCTTTCAGGATAAAAGTCCAAACTCCTTAGCTAAGCACGCAAGGTAACTGGCCCTGCCTTGCTCTTCTGCCTCGCCTACTAACGTGCACATGCTCTGCCACGTGTACCCGCTGCTAGCGGCACATGCTGACTGCTCAGGGGGCCCCATGGACCTAAAGACGTTGTGTTGTTCCATAAACTCAGCTCTCAGAAGTGATGTTACCTTTGCCTGGAATTCTTCCATCTCATTCAACAGCGGAATGCTGCTTATCCCTCAAGACTCAATTCTGGCAGCATCTCAGTTCTGATGCTTCCCCAGTCTCTCGCTCCCTTATCTCCACAGGCTGACTCCCCTGGCTATTAGCCTACCTGCTACCCATGTTCTTTTCTCCTGGTGACAGTGCTACAGGCTTTCCTTGGAGAAGCAACATTCTTGTCTAAGAGTGGACAGAAATTACCCACCTCTCCATCCAGGGCTGAACCAATGACCTGGCCAATTACAGTTGCTGTGACTGGTCCTGGGACAGGTAGGAGATTGAAGCTAGGCCACTGAGCATCATCAGTGCTGAGACTGAAACTACTGGGGAAACAATGTACTCTTTCTGCCTGAGGTGCTTAGCGGACACAATGGAAGCCCAGAGGCAGCTGATCATCTTTGCCATGAGAGAGGTGACTACCTAAGAAGGAAGCCAACTCACAAAAAGCAGGCAGAGAAAAAAACAGCACAGGGACAACATGTGAGACTCAGTTTCTTCCTCATGTCAGTGAATGCATGAGAAGGAGACTGGTCAAGAGACAGATATCGAGTGATACTGAGCTCCTGACTCCAGCCACTCCTGAAGTCATCCCTATGCCTCTCAGTTACACAAGCCAATACACGATCTTGTGAAATTAAAAATGCTTTGATTTTGGTGTTGTCACTTGCAGTAGAAAGCATCCTAGATGATACACTCTCCTGTGTGCTCCCATACCCCGAGTTAACCTCCCCATAGCACTGCCTTGGGGGGCCCTATGAGATTGAGAACTCCCTGAGGGCAGGAAATGTGTCTTATTCGTCTCCAAGGCCACAAGACTTCGTGTATCACAGATATTCAATAACGATTTGTGAAATAAAAAAATGAAGAAATGTTTATCTAGAAATTAATGAAGCTTTTCATTTACTTTTTCACTTTAGGGCCTTTCTGCCAAGAACTCTTAGACACCTCGGGACCTTGGTTGCAACCAGGTGGCTCTCCACCCCAGAGCCCTTGCTGCTCAGACCTCTGAAGTCATTGATTTTGGAGGTAACAGGAAGGTGGGTCCAAGCTGTTAAGAAAGTCCAGGGCCCAGGACCTTACCATTACCACGCTCTCTGCTCACCTGGACTTCACCCAAGGACACACTCATCTCCGGATCCCTTCCCAACACTAGTGAGGGGCAGGAGCGCCTGGACATCAACAATCTAATGCGTGCCTGAACCTGTCTGTCTCCCATGCTTCTGTAGCTTTGTTCATGCTTTCCCCTCCCTGCAACACTCCTCCTTAGTCTACTTAATTACTCAAAGCTTAGATGAAAAAAAATCACCCCCTCCTAGAAGTCTCCCCTGAACCCTGCAGGGGTTCAAAAGCCGTTGGAAAGTCTAGGCAGGCAGATCATTTGAGGTCAGGAGTTCGAGACCAGCCTAGCATTATGCTGAAACCCCATCTCTACAAAAAATAAAAAAATTAGCCAGGTGTGGTTACAGGCATCTGTAATCCCAGCTACTCAGGAGGCTGAGGTAGAATTGCTTGAACCTGGGAGGTGGAGTTGCAGTGAGCTGAGTTCGTACCACTGCACTCCAGCCTGGGGGACAGAGCGAGATTCAGTCCCAAAAAAACAAAAGCCACCAGAGTCAAGGAAGCGAGAGAAGCAAGGCAGGCTGGTGGCCTGGGACCATGTGCTCTAGTGAAGGGCCCAGCCTCTGTTCAGTGCCTGACAATGGTTGCCACAAGGAAGTGTGAGATAAAGAGGAAGACCAGCCTTGCTTGCTGGGGAGGCCGTGTACTGTGAGCTGCAGACATGGGTTTATCGTCCTTATCATCACCGCCACCATGAAACACAATCCCTGACTTGGATGGAATGTGACCTGTGGGGTGCCAGCTGACTATCCCTGTGCTGCAACTTTGTCCATGGCACAATCTTAGGGCCTTCACACAGGAGAGTATAGTCACCTACACATCAGTGTGACCTTTCTGCAAGTCCCCGTCACTGCCAAGTCAGACTCCACATCTCCATGTCTGCTGATTCCCCTCAGTCCTTGGTGGCCATGCGTTCACTGGCACCAAATACAGATTTTTTTTTCTTTTTTTTTTGAAACAGAGTCTCATTCTGTCACCTAGGCTGGAGTGCAGTGGCACGATCTTGGCTCACGGCAACCTCTGCCTCCTGGGTTCATGTGATTCTCCTGCCTCGGCCTCCTGAGTAGCTGGGATTACAGTCCCCTGCCACCATGCCTGGCTAATTTTTGTATTTTTAGTAGAGATGGGGTTTCACCATGTTGTCCAGGCTAGTCTCAAACTCCTGACCTCAGGTGATCTGTTTGCCTTGGCCTCCCAAAGCACTGAGATTACAGGCGTGAGCCACTGTGCCCAGCCCAGCTGCAGACATTCCACCTTTCACATTCCCCTCTCACAAGTCTCACAGCCACACTAATCCCATCCAACTGTCCTCTATAGGGCAGTAACATCTCCAAAATACACACCGGATTTTGTCACTACTCTGCTTAAAATCCTTCGATGGCTCCCCCGGTCAGCACACAAACATACCTACCACATTTAAGCAGATCATAAAATGTGCTAATGCTATAAAAGGAAAAAGTAATAGGTAAAGAAAGCAAACATGTAATGGAGGGAACTAACTTATTCTGCGTACTGGGGAAACAGTTCCCAAGGAGACAATTCTAGTTGAGGCCAGGCACAGTGGCTCACACCTATAATCCCAGCAGTTCGGGAGGTTGAGGTAGGCAGATCACTTGAGGTCAGGAGTTCAAGACCCGCTTGGACAATATGGCAAAACCCTGTCTCTACTAAAATTGCATAAATTCACTGGATGTGGTAGTGCATGTCTATAATCTCAACTACTTGGGAGGCTAAGGCAGGAGGATCACTTGAACCTGGGAGACAGAGGGTGCAGTGAGCTGAGATCATGCCACTACACTCCAGCCTGGGCAACAAAGCGAGACTGAAAAGAAAAAAAAAAAATTCCAGTTGAGACCTGCCAGAGGAGAAACATGTAGCCACAAGAAGGCTGAGGAATGGAGTATAAGGAACTGTACGTGCAAAGGTCCTGAGGCAAGAAAGAGCTTGTAGGTTTGATATGTAAGAAGCCTTGCACGGTCACATGAGGTGAGGCAGGGATGCTAATTCCTGGGCCACAGGGATGCTGAGAAGATTAAATGAGAAGGTGCAGGCAGTCCTTGGCACCCTGCCTGGCATGCAGTTAGCACTCAATAAATAGCCACTATTCTTATTAAGATGGTGCCACTGATGTGAAGCAGGGCTTGTTTATTTCCTGCTGATAGGAATAAGGCGGCCCAGTTCACCAGGGAGAGCTAAGAGCCAGCATCAAAAGCTCCTTTGTGACACAAAACAGTTCCATTTTCACCGGCTTATGAGGATCAAGCACTTAACTCAAAAAAAGCTTCAAAACTCATTATAAAAAGAACTTTGCTTTCCCTCAGAAGGCAGAGGAGCTGAAAAATTAAATGATGAGAAAGTTTCAAGGAGGTGGCTGCGCTGAACGCAGTCGTGAGCGATAGAGAAGATGGGCTCTCCAGCAAGTGAGATTGGGCTCTGTACTGCCAGGACACTTAAAGCTTACTGGACCTCATTTTGGAGAGAGGAGCTTTGGAGCGGGTTGATTCTGGATCCGCGTGAAAGAATGCAATCTGAGGTCCAACGTTCCTTCATGCCAATACCCATGAATCCAGCCTTCACTGACCCAAGAGGCCATGCCCGTCTCTCAGTGTGTAGAGTCTGATGGGGAACTGCTCCCCAAGAAAAAAAGTCCAGCAAGGAAGGAAACACTTAAACAAACATGTGCACAGAAGCTTTGGGGGCTGCGAGGGGAACAGTGGCCAGGCACGCAGGAGGCAAAGGGAGGATGGAGAGATAGCGGGTTCTAGTGTGAATGGAGCCAGGGTTCCTGCTCCGACAAGTGGACAGCAAGAGTTCGTTGTTGTTGCTGTTGAGACAGGATCTCGCTATGCTGCCCAAACTGGTCTTGAACTCTGGGCCTCAAGGGATGTTCCCACCTTAGCCTCGAATAGTACTGGGATTACAGGTGTGAGCCTCCAAGCCGGGCAAGACAAAGGATGGCATCCAGAAAACATAAAGGGAACCTAGAAACCAGTAAGAAAAACACTCCAGAAGAAAAACAGCCAAAGGACACACAAAGGCCAGAAAGGGAAGAGGAAATCCAAATGGCTAAAAATCATGAACAGATCGTCAGCCTTGTCAGGAACTGGGAAAATGTGAATTAAAAACAAAATGAGGGCCAGGCGTGGTGGCTCGTGCCTGTAATCCCAGCACTTTGGGAGGCCAAGGCGGGTGGATCACCTGAGTTCAGGAGTTCAAGACCAGCTGGCCAACATGGTAAAACTCTGTCTCTACTAAAAATACAAAAATTAGCCTGGCGTGGTGGCATGTGCCTATAGTTCCAACTACTTGGGAGGCTGAGGTAGGAGAATCGCTTGAACCCAAGAGGTAGAGATGCAGTGAGCCGAGACAGTGCCACTGTACTCCAGCCTGGGCAAGAGTGAGACCCTGTCTCAAAAAAAAAAAAGAAAAGAAAAGAAAAATGGGTACTATTTTGTACCCATTGTGTTGGTGAAATAGAAATAAATTTTAAGTTGAGCAAAGCCAACTGTTGTTGAGAAGGTGAAACAAAGGGAATTCTCACCCATCTGGTTGAAAGTGAACCCTGGTGCTGCCATCATGGACAACAGTTTGGCAAGAGCTAGGCAAGTTGATAACAAGCATAGCCTATGAGCCAGCAAGCTCATTCATGGGAATACAACCTGGAGAAACCGAGTCTCAAACATGTATATCAAGCCATGTATACAAGGATGCTAATGCAACAATGACTGAATAGGGAAAAACTGCCAACAACCTAAATGTCCATCAAAGAGAGAGTATATAAATACAACATTGAGGAGTCATACTATAGACTACCACTAAGTGTGGCAGCTAATGAATTAGAATGCCCTGCATCTAAATGAGTAAATCTCAAAAAATGTGACATTGGCAAAGAACAGTAGTTGTGAAAGACTACATAAAGAATATCACCATCAATGTGAAGCAGTAAAGAGAAAACCCTCTCATAATCATATGCACTATAAGGACACAGAACGATTCTACAGAGTGCTTCCCTTCTGGGAAAAAAGGTACAAAGAGAGTTCAGCTGTATTTATAGTGTTTAATTTCTAAATGTTAACAGTTATTAAATCTGGATGGTGATACGTGTGTGTTCGTTACATTTTCCTGTAAATTCCGGGTACATCTGAAACATTTCATAATAATTTTTTAGGAGCTTGGAAGCAAATCTGATAAAATGTGAACAGCTGTTAATTTTGTGTGGTGGGAATACAGGTGCCTGGTATCCTATTCTTTGTATTCTTTTTCCCTTTCTTTAAAAAATCGTGACCATACGGTCGCCTTGGGACAGCGTTTGGCAGTATCTACTACAGTGGAGTATAAACATACCCTGTGACCAGCAAGTCTATTCCGAAAGATTCCATCCCACAGAAATCAGGGCTCAAATCCAGCAGAAGACATATGTAAGAATGGTTAATTACACCACTATTTGTAATTGAGCCAGACCAGAAACCATCAAACTATCCACTGATAAATTGTGGCGTATTCACACAAAGGAGTATTACAGAACAAGGGAAAAGAACTAACAATTGCTACTTGCAACAACATGGATGAAGCTCACAGATGCGATGCTGAAAGAAAGAAGCCAGACACAAAGGAATACCTACAATATGATCCCCTTTATGTAAAGCTCTAACACAGGCAAAAGCACTCTATGGTATCAGAAAGCAGCACAGTGGACCCTTAACAAGAGGCAGCTCTGGAGTTCTGATATCGGTCTATTTCTTCATCAATTGCTGTTTTCCTAGGTGTGTTCACTTTGCGAAAATCCATCAAACTGTACCTTAAGATTAAAGGTATGCTGTATCTCAACTTAAAAAATAGCCCAAAAAGGCCTGGCATGGTGGCTCATGACTGTAATCCCAGGACTTTGGAAAGCTGAGGTGGGCAAATCACTTGAGGCCAGGAGTTTGAGACCAGCCTGGCCAACATGGCGAAACTCCACCTCTACTGAAAATACATAAACTAGGCATGCATGGTGGTGCGTGCCTGTAGTCCCAGCTACTCAGGAGACTGAGGCACAAGAATTTCTTGAACCCAGGAGGTAGAGGTTGTAGTGAGCCAAGATCTCACTACTGTACTCCAGCCAGAGTGAGATGCTATCTCAAAAAAAAAAAAAAAAAAAAAAAAAGCTGAAACCCGTTAACACACTACAACAAGAAGCAAAGAAGTGAAGAGGGGGAAGAAGAAAGAATGAAAGGAAGAAAAAGCAAGCATGCCTATGTCTGAGTTGTCACCAATCCCAAAAGAAAGGAAATCAAATGAGTGAGTCCTCCCTGCAGACAAGGCATCTGAGGGCTAAGGACACACTGCACCGTGTGAAACAGTCGGCTGGCACGAGCTTGTTTACTCTTCACAAGAGCCCATGCTGTCAGTGCTCACCACCATGTGACAGCTGAGTGTCACAGAGGCTGAGGACTTGCCCAGGTTCACACAGCCAGTGAGGGCGGGGGCAGCATCTGGATCCACAGCCCAAACTCTTTCCCTCCGTATTGCATGGTTTCTAAAGATGCAAGTGGCCCATGACACTGCAGAGAAGGACGACAGAAAGGGAGAGGCTTCCTCCAGCCTGAGGCTGTGAACTCCAAAAAGGTGGCTTCAGGAAATAACCACTTAGTGGCAACTAGAGAGGCTGAAATGCTGGTTTTTTTCTCAGCATGCCAGAGATGAGCCAAGATTGCAATACACAGTCCTCAATTTGTTTTTTTCTTTTTGTTTTTCTGCTGCTTGAAGTTCTCAAATATTAATGGGAATACTGAAGGGCAAGGTAGTAATTATTCTCCAACTATTCGATAAGAGGATAAGAGCCAAGAAATACTCTTCTAAGTTGTGATTTTAATCAGTTGTCCAAAAATGTGAGGAACAAAAGCAGATAGAATGCGAGTTAAGTCTTTTCAGAAGGCTTTTAGAGCTGGAAAGAGAGATTAAATAGTGATATACAAGTAAACTCACAGCCCCAGAAATATTTTGGCCACTGTTTAATGCCCAGCAGAGTCAAGGTGTCTTGTAATTCACATCAATCACAAAATCCAAAGAGTTCTCAAACTCAGCCTGAAATGAGTGAAGTGGGGCAAGCTGGCCAATTCTGGTAGGCTCACTGGGAAGATCAGTCCCCAGAAACGTCAAACAAATCTTTTTTTGTCACCAGGAACAACTAAATGCATGGTTTTCATGGAAACCTCGGCAAATATTAGCTGGTCAGTGTCCAGTGGGCAGGTGAGATGGTGCCACATGGGGACTGAGCATCTATGAACGACCATGATGACAGCGTCCTGGAAGTGAAGGGAAGCAGGACCAGGGAGAAAGGAAATTAACGACCCAACAAAGCCGGTGCTGCACTGTGACTTCCACATAGCTTCAGTTCGTGATTCAACAAACACGTTCGACTCTGTACCCAGCACCGTGACAGATCCTAAGAAGACAAATACTCAAGACCAGGCTCTGCCCTCTAATTCTATGGTGTAATGGGTGGGAGGACAAGGGGGACTGCAGGAAGGAAGAAACTGTAAATCAGGCAACCCTGATGTGGTGGAGTATGAGAAATGACCGCGGGGAGGGACGGCTCATGTTTCTGAAGTTGGGGAAGACTTGCTGGCAGAGGTATTAAGGCCTCAGCGGAGGGTGGGACCAGCAAGTTCTATGACTTGAGATCACCAAGAGGAGTCTCTTGAATTCAGCTTGTCTGTGTGCGTTACCTAGAAAATATGCAGGATGGGAACATAACAGCAAATACGCTTTCAAGTTGCTGACTGTGGATTGTTTGTTTATAAATGACCTTTATTTTTTTACTGGATTTTAATTTGATATTATAGAAAAGTCCTCCCAAGAAACCCCACTTATTAAACGCATATATACCAATGTATAGGCCTCTACATACACATTCTGAGTCTGAGGCTCACCAAGGTCTCTCTCCTGAGATGCATTTTCTGGCAAGATGACGTTAGTGGTTGCTCTCCTGGAAAATATCTTAAGAGGCTTTCACTGTATTAAAGAGAAACAGAAATGTGTGATGTATAATGAGCCCAATTTCTCTCTTCCTCTCGATTAATACATTAAGTACCAGGACTGTTTACATGGTGGTTGGCGGAGTGTCAAATGAGACACAGCCTTGAGTTTATGGCTTCATTCGCTCAGAGCTGCTCTTCGCTCCCAAATTTCTCTGTGGAGCCCCAGCAGTTGTAGGGGATGGTGTGAGAGCAGTCTGTGTCTCTGCTGCGAGCAGGTGGGGGAATCCCATCATCTTCTGAATTGTCTTTAGGTGACAAACTTTCTAGCTGAAACCTGTAGTAGGTGACTTTCTGCATCACCAGCTCCCAGATTTGGGCACGGACTTGTGGGGCTTGCTTCTCCACTGACGGCAGGGCGGTGCGGTGACATTTGACGAGTTCAGCTCAATTCCTGGCTCCGGTGCTCACAAGCGATGGGAGCTTGGGCAGGATGCTTATTGCCCCTAAGCCCCAGTTTCCTCATCTATAAAACACTTTATATGGAGCCCAATCAGAAGTGCATGATGAGAAAATGAATGTAAAGTTCCCGGTGTGCATGGCCAGCCTGGTATATGGTGGCTGGTGTTAGTTTACATGGAAATGCTGGGTTTGAGGTTTCTGGTGGGGTCATCCATGTTGGGCTCATCCACTGCACAGGCTCAGGGTCCCAGCATCACTGGTGATGAGAACGTGCTTGTGCATCTGCCCACTCCATTTCACTACCAGCCCTATGCCCCTTACCCAACAAACCTGAACACAGATGTAACCACCTTCAATCCTGATAAAAACAATACTAGAAGTGGCGTAAGTCTTCCTGGTATATAAAAAAAGGAGAAACGAGCACAGAGAGGTCAAATAATGTGCCCAGGGCCACACAGGTAGTACAGTCTTAAGGATCTTTCTCTTTTTTTCCTTTGACTCTCAGTGCTTATTACAGCCTCTTATGTACAGAGTTGATAAAGTCCCATTGAAAGAACAAATGCATAAATGAATGAGCAAATGACTAACTGTCTCCTCACAGTTTCCCAGGAAAGTTCTTACAAGCCTGTGGATAAACTATGAGGGCAGCACTCCCAACTCTACAAATGGCTCCTAAGTGAGGGTGGAGCGGAGGGTGTGGGCAGAGAGGCCATAAGAGCCTCGTCTCACCTACTCCCTGCTCTCCACAGGACCAAGGTTGAGGAGTTGACTTAGGGAGTTAATGTGAACATCCACCAAATGGGCAACGGTGGACTGATTCTGCCCATTCAGCCTCCAAGGTCCTCTGCAGCTCACCTTCTCGAGAGATAGGCTGTGCTTATAGAGGCTGAAGGCCAGGACTCCGCAGTCCACCTGCCTGGGCCCAGATAACACCCTTGATGTTGGTAAGCGAGGTGGCTCAGGCAAGTCACTTCAGGTCCCTGTGCCTCTGCTGCCCCATTTGTAAAGTGGGCTAACAGTAAGAGTTTTCTACCAAGGGCAAGGAATAATGAAGAAGAGGTATACGGTAAGCAAGATGAAGCCCACCATCTCCCCAAGTGTCTATGCCTCAATCCCTGGAACCTGTGAATATGTTACTATACAGGGGTTGTTGCAGAGGAGATGAAATGAAGGACCCTGAGATGGAGAGATTACCCTGGATAATCAGGGTGGGCCCAATCTAATCATATTCCTTAAAAGTAGAGAACCTTTCCCTGCTGTGGTCAGGGGAAGATCTGACAAGAGGAGAATGGTGGGAGAGAGGTAACATGGAAGACGGAGGAAGGGGCCACGAGCCAAGAAATGCAGGCGGTCTCTAAGCTGGAAAAGGCCAGGAGAAGGATTCTCCCCTGGAGTCTCTAGAAAGAAATGCAGCCTCGCTGATGCTTTGATTTTGACCTGGTGAGGCTCATCTGGAACTTCTGGCCTCCTGAACTATATGAGAATAAATGTGTGCTGTTGTAAGCCACAGGAAACTGATCTGGGATGTACAGAAAGAAAGGACGACTTGCATTGATTCTGCTGGCTCATTAGCTCCCTCTCCTAGTTTTCTGGCTGGGAGCCCTGTGGCATCTCCAGCATTTTGCCTCCTGCAGGAAGCCTTCGCTGCTTCTCTCTCCTCTGTATGAAGATTGCACCAGGTTCCCTGCAGCTCACATGGCTCCTCTGTGAGGACTCATTGACTTGTCATCCTCCCTACAAGACTGCCAGCTTCTTAAGGACAGGGACTGAACCTTAATTCACCTCTGTTGCCCCAACGCCCAGCATGACACCCCTGCACTCTGCACCACATCTGGCTCTGGTTCCTGTGTGAGGTCCACTCGCTCCCATCTGTGTGCCTACCCTGCTGTCTCCAGAGGTGCGTTTCCAACGGCACCTCCCAAAAAGCTCCCACATCTCAGCTATTACCAGTCGGTTCCTCTACCACACATGGGTGTATGTGTTTTTAATGAGGATTTTAATGCACACTTTCTCCAGCAAGTTGAATTATCTGTGGCTCCAGGGAAAGTGATCTGCCTTGCCTTAACGCCAAATGAACTTTTGGAGACGGAATCTATTACCCTAAGAAGGAACAACAGTCTCTCCGTTCTCATTTGCTCCCTGAGCCATAATGAAGACTTTAGTAACATCATCAAAAACAAGTCCTTTACCTAAGCCCTCAAGCTGCCAAAGCCCATTTGGAAGGAATCTCACCGGTCAACTCCCTCAGACCGTTAGAGAGCCATCTTTCCTGTCTCCAAAAGCCTGCTTGGTCTCCCGTCTACTCTGCCAAAAATATTCAGCCAAACACAGGGTGAGAACAACCTCCCGAGTCACCTTGAAAGCTTCTGTACTCACTTTTGGAATTGAGATTTTTTTGAATGTGTGCCAACACCCAGCAAAGCGAAGAAGAAAATAAAAGGGAAACTCTTCCACTGATTTTCTGTTCATTTGCTCATTAATTTAGGCCGTGAGTATCTTGGTATGTCAGGTGCTATTCTAGGATCTGGGGACAGAGCAGTGAACAGAAACAGACTCTGGCGCTGGTTCATGAGCCTCCATGCTGGTGCAGAGAAAGATAATACTGAAGGGCATGAAGAAGTCATTTCCATCAATAGCATATACTGGGAAGAAAATTAAAGCAGAGGAAAGGGCCAAAGAGTGACGAGGGCAGCATGAGTGAGGAATGTCAGGAAAGGCATCTGTCTAAGGAGGGCCAATTTGAACTGAGACCTGATGAATGCGAGGAGCCATCCATGCAGAAATCTCGGAACGGCCATTCTAGGCACAGGGCATGACAGGTGCAAAGGCCCTGAGGTAAGAACCGTGTGGATGTCTCAGGACATCACTGTGGCTGAGTGGACAGGGTGGGGTCAGAGCATGAGATGAGGTAGGAGAGGGAGGTGAGGGAGCCACCAGGAGATACCTCTGAGGCCACAGTAAAGAGTCCCCATTGTACATGCTAGGGGGATCACTGGAGGGTCTTCATCTACAGTTGACACAATCAGATTTATGTTGTACAAATCTCACTCTGGTTGAAGTGTGGAAAATAGGCTACAGAGGGGCAAAAGAGAAAAAGGCCAGCCACTGCAGGTGTCCACACTGTGGTGACAGTGGCTTGGAGTTAGAATAATCTAAATATGGGCCAGGTGCAGTGGTTCATGTCTGTAACCCCAGCACTTTGGAAGGTTGAGGCGGAAGGATGGCTGGAGCCGGGGAGTTAGAGGCTTCAGAGAGCCATGATCACACCATTACACTCCAGCCTGGGTGAGAGAGAGAGACCTGTCTCAAAGAAAAAAAAGACAGAATAACTTAAGCAGGGATACAGGAAACAAGTGAACTGCGACTATTTTGAAAGCGGAGCCCAAGGGACGGGCATGTCAGTTTTGGATGGGTGAAGCTGTGCTCTTACTATCTCAGTCCCGCTGAATAATGTCCATTCAACAGAAGCATCAACCCCAGCTTGCGTCATGAGACCTGCTCATTAACATTCTGGAGTGGACTCCTTTGCTCCCTGGACATTAGGCACAGCCAAGAATCTTGCCCTGGCCAATGAAATACAAGTAGAATCGCCATGTATCACTTTCGGGCAGCAGCTTTAGAAGCCACCGCCTGACTCGCCCCTACTCCTTGTTCCTGTTGCCACATGCATGCAGATGGGAGCCTCTAGCAGCCTGTACCCCACCACTGTGATAATCAGAGCCCCAGGTCAACCCACAATGGACCGAGAATGTGAGCCAAAGAGAAACCTTTGTTGGTTTAAGTCACCAAGTTCTTGGAGTTGTTACCTTGGCCTAAACAAGCCCCACACCTATAATATATAAAAGTTAATGGTCAGGCACAGTGGCTCACACCTGTAATCTCAGCATTTTGGGAGGTCGAGGCGGGCAAATCACCTGAGGACATGAGTTTAAGACCAGTCTGGCCAACATGGTAAAATGCTGTCTCTACAAAAAATTACAAAACTTAGCCAGGAATGATGGTAGGTGCCTGTAACCCCAGTTACTGAGGAGACTGAGGCAGGAGAACTGATTGAATTCGGGAGTGGGAATTCAATGCAGTGAGTCGAGATCGCACCATTGCACTCCAGCCTGGGTGACAGAGCGAGACTCCGTCTTCAAAAAAAGAAAAAAAGTTATAAATAACTTCAATATGTATCTATCATGGCTTGACTCAGCTATGAAAGAACAAACTTCATTGAGTGTTGAGCTGATATTCAGGCCAACTATTTTCAATATGATTTGAACTTGATATAGTACATGAAGGCATGGATACCTCCAGGGAAAGCTCTGGGTATCCTGTGAACGTACAATTACACACATGCATGGCATATTAAGGCAACAGACTCTTTGGTAAAGACAAATGTTGGGTCCATACACCATACAATATGCCTGTTTTGTCAATAAAAAAAAATTCAAATTGGGATTAAGATCACTTTCAACTATAAAACTGTCAGACAATCAACAATCATGACATTGTGGGGGAAATACATAGAAATACAAGCTAGAAGAATACTCACCTGACAAGTGAGACAAGACTAAACTATGATTACTATTTCCTTGAATAACATCTAGGTCTAAGGATTCTGCAGTGAACCATTTAATGGATTCAAGGCTTAAGAGAAACAAGGCATGCAAAATTCAATCAACCCTGGCTGGGCACAGTGACTCGTGCCTGTAATCCCAGCACTTTGGGTGGCTGAGGTGGGAGGATCTCTTGAGCCCAGGAGTTTGAAACCAGCCTGGCCAACATGGTGAAACCCTGTCTCTGCAAAAAAAAATTGAAAATATTAGCTGGGCGTGGTGGTGTGTGCCTGTGGTCCCAGCTACTTGGGAGGCTGAAGCAAGAGGGTCACTTGAACCCAGGAGTTTGAGGCTGCAGTGAGCTACAATTGCATCACAGAACTCTGGCCTGGGTGACGGAGCAAGACCCTGTCTCAAAAACAAAAAAAAAAAAAAAAAAAAAAAAAGAAAAAAATTCAGTCAAGCCCAGTCTTGTCTGCATGTATACCATAATGGTCCAAGCAGACAAGTCAGTATGCTTGAAGTAACCCAATCAAAGAAAGGATTATAATGTGGCAGATTTTTCTGGACCAATTCAGAATCAATGCACTCCAGAAATTTTTCCCTTGTGATAGTAAAGCAGGTATCCTGAGCTATTAGGCCCCGTTGGGGACAGCATAAGCTTGGCCTTGAACTGAATTCACCAGTGGCCTCTGTTGGGTGTTGAAGGTTCTGCATCTTGACTCAATCCTTCCTTGGAAATTGGAAGAATCCCTCAGCTCTGTCCTGAGCAGCAGCTAAGGTGGATTTAAGGGAAGTGGGTATGTCCCAGCCAAATGCAGAGAAAAAGAAAGAAGGAATGAAAGGACAATTGCAGGTCCAGGCATGGCCCCTCCTTTGGGAGGCCAAGGCAGGAGGATCACTTGAGATCAGGAGTTTGAGACCAGCCTGGCCAATATGGAAAACCCCTATCTTTACTAAAAATACAGAAATTAGTTGGGTGTGGTGGTGGGTGCCTGCAGTCCCAGCTACTTGGGAGGCTGAGGCAGGAGAATTGCTTGAACCCAGGAAGTGGAGGCTGCAATGAGCCAAGATCTCACCACTGCACTCCAGGCTGGGCCACAGAGCAAGATTAGGTATGGGGGGGGGGGGGGAAGGACAATCACAGTTCAATCAGCTAATTAAAAGTTAATTAAAAATAAAAAGACAGCACAGGGTAGAAATGGGGCTGTGGCCCCAAAACTGCTCATGACCTGAGTGGTCAGATCCACCCCCACTGCCAGAAGCAGGACCATAAATCTGGTTAAGAATCAGCCTGTGCACCTGTATAGCTGGTCATTACTGGGCCAGGCCCACTAAGATGGTGTCTTTTAGTCTCAAGCTTGTTTATTTGCAAATAGGATTATGCTGAGGGGAAAGAAAGCATGTTGCTTGGCTGACACAGTCTTCACAGGGAAAGTGTCTGCTGCTGTGAGAAGCCAGCCTCGGGATTAGCAGGGACTGATTGTGTCTCTAGCCTGGGGAGTAGGGTGGACAGCATGAAGTAGACCCACTTCCCTGCTCCAGAAGCGGAGGCTGCAGTGAGCAGAGATTGCATCACTGCACTCCAGCATGGACGACAAAGTGAGACTCTATCTCAAAATAAATAAATAAATAAATAAATAAATAAATAAATAAATAAATAAATAACAACAACAGAAAAAAACCAGTTCACTCCTCCAGCACAGGAGAGACTCAGGATGGCTTCGTGCTCTCTTTCTATGGGACGTAACCCCAGAAAAACCCTCCTCCTCCTCAGGGCTCAGCTTCATCTCACTCAGCTTGACCCTCATACTCCAGTGTTCTCAGGACTGGTGAGATTTATTTTGCCTTAAGTTTTGTGTAACTGGGGGGCCTGAGGAGGGAGGAGGTGGGAAGGGAGTCGTTTGAGGCTGCAGAGAAAGTATGGAACAATGTGTAATATGTGGTGGGTGCAAAAATGGCCCCCACAGACGTCCACACCCAAATCCCCAGAACCTCACATGACCAGAGGGACTCAACAGATGTGATCAAGTAAGGATATTGAGACAAAGGGTGGGGTCAGGGATTATTTAGGATGATCTGGGTGAGCCCAATGTGATCACAGGGGAATTCTAAGAGGAAGAGGGTCACGACTAGAGAAAAATGTGACTATGAGGATGGAAGCAGAGGTCTGAGCGATGTCTTTGAACACAGACGGCCATAAGGCAAAAATGCAGGTGGTCTTGAGAAGCTGAAAAAGCAAGGAGCGGACTCGCTCCTGGGGCTCCAGAAGGAAGAGCCCTGGCTGACACCTTGCTTTTAGCTCTGAGACACTGATTTTGGACTTCTGACCTCTGGAATTCTAAGATAATAAATTTGTGTTGTTTTAGTTCCCTACCTTTGTAGTGATTTGTGACAGCAGCAAGAGGAAACTAACACAGCAAGAGTTCACTTAACGTTGTTGACAGGTTCTTGCAAACTATGACTTTAAGCTAAAAACAGTACTGTATGCCCTGGGAACTGAACTCTTGTTTATATCAATTTGTCCATGGTAAAGTTCGTTTCATAACACAATACGTCATTTGCTTAAAGTTGCAGTTCCCAAGCGGCCCTGGACAATGTTAAGTCAGGACTCACTGTACACAAGGTAAGACTTTTCCCACCCAAATTCCCTCATTTCCAGCTTGTGCTACCACAGTGTTCCCTTAGCACAAGATACAGACAGGTTCAGCCCAGAAGCTGTCATGGGAAGGGCTGTGCCAGGATTTTGTTTCTTGCATGTAACAATGTCTTATAACGATAATACACTGCTCAGCGGCACAGTCTTTTATGACATTTTAAGACATTCCGAATGAGTCCCAAGATTGGTATGAGCCTACGAGTCATTAGATCAAATCAGTATACAATCGTTTCCCCTTTTCAAAAGAATTCTTGTACTCCTTGCTATGAACAAGTATAGCGTTTCTGTCTGCCGTGTCTAGGAATTCAGCTTTACTTTTCCTCAACAGAAAAATAAGGACAAATGTATTCTGGGCCTAGGATAAACATGCTTTGCAAGTGTTTACATTCAAACTGAGCAGACCTTGAAGTGATGAGATTTCAATCTGTTTTATACACAGAAATCTACACACATGTAAACGTAAGGGTCGGTAATAGTACAGGTCTCTGTGAAATTCCCAAGTGCCAGGAGTGGGTTATGGAAACTCTTGCTCTGTGTTTCTGTGATAAAGGTCAAAGGAAATCCTAGCAAGGTACCTCCTGAAGACAGAAATTAGGGATTCATCCCATATAGCATCTGCCACATGGCTTTGTCAAAAGATAGAACGGCAGTCCTCATACTTCCCCATGAACAGCATCACCTAGAGGGCTCATTAAACCCAGACTGCTGGGTGTCAGCCTCAGAGCTTGTGAATCAGCAAGTCTAGGGTCAGGCCAAGAATGTGCATTTCTAACCAGCTCCCAGGGCTGCTGCTGCTGGCTGGCTGGGGCCACACTTTGAGAATGACCATGGTAGAGAGATCACACTCAATACAACGCCCAATGTCTTAAACGTCCTAAGAAAGGTCATGGCTCCACCTCCTCTGATTGGACTGTCCCTGCCAAGCTATCAAACATACATTGAAATTGATGAAGTGCCCCTGTCTCCTTCTTGACTCTAAGCCAAGGGTTCTCCAGTTTGGCCACAGAGTGCAATCACTTAGAGAACTATTCAACCCCTCAATGTCCAGGCCTCACTACAGATCAGTTAAATCAGAATGGGGGTGGAGATGGGGCACAGGAAGCCCTCAGTGGTTTCCAAAGTGTGGCCATGACAGAGAATTGCTTCCCTAAGCAAACATGAGGAGTGACGTAATGATTCCACCTGGCTGAAGCTGACCATGTGACAGGGCTCCAAGCCAGGTCTAGACCCAGGCCCGTCTTCTCCAGGGCTGAACCCAGCCCCTTGCACAATGACACACAGTTGGTGCTCAATTAATGACTGCTGAGTGAATAATACTAATCAACCAGTGAGCTTGCAGAGGGCCAGCCCCTCCTTCCTCAAGGGTACCCAGATGAATACACAGAAACAAACTGGGTATTCATAAATCATTGGCCTTCACGAGGCGAGTAACCATATGACAACAACAGCAACAACAACAAATTCCTCTGAGAAAGTTACACACCACAGTCACAAATCGAAGTGAACACCAGTACAACTATGGGTGAAAACTAAAAGAGCATTTTTTGGTCTAGAACAGGGGTTGGCAAACTAACCTACAGGCCAAATCCAACTGCTATCTATCCTGAAAAATAAAACGTTACTGGCACACAGCCCAGCTCATTTGTACCCATCCTGTCTATGGTTGCTTACACAGAACCCCAGCAAAGGTGAGTATTTGCCGCTGAAATGGTAGTTCCCAAAGCCAAAAATACTTACTCTCTGGCCCTTTAAAGAAACAATTTTCCAATTTCTGCCATGAAGACATAACAGAACATACACACACACAACATAATGGTGACTGTCTTTAGGTGGTGGAATTATGAGTGGCTATTTCTTTTTTCTATTTGTGCTTGTATCTGCCAACTTTTCTTTAAGGAGCCTGTGTTTTTAAGTAATAGACTAAAGAAGAAGAATGAATAATCTGTTTTAACGCAAGCAGTGACAAGTGAGTTTCCTGGCGTGGAGCGGTACCTTGTTTCCGATGGCCTTTTTGGGTGGGAAGTTGTAGGCTCTCACTTGAGGGTACTTGTTCTGTAACTTGTGGTGCAAACTCCTGAACTCTGTATACCGCCGATAGATGTTCCATTCGTCGTCTTTTATCCGGATGTAGACCTGTCAAGAAAGAGATGGAAAATGTACATTTCTCTTAAAACCCTTATTATAAAGCAGTAGGATTTCAGCAATGCTTTCCCCATGGAAACCAACTCCAGCAGGAGTCACATCTGTGTCACACACCACTGGACGCGCAGGTCCTGGAATAGAGTAGGGACTCACTGGTGCTGGCTAAACAGATGGGTACAGGAAAGAATGACTGAATCAGGCAAGTTATGGGCACAACATACTGTATGCTATTTTCCCTACGTCAACAGAGATCCACAGCCCAATGAATAGCAGAGACGCATTTTTCATGTTTCTGTCATGTGTACTGCAGCATTAACAGCTTGCCGGTGACAGGCTAGTCAACCTTTCTGGCCTCTTGTTTCCTCATCTGTAAAATGGAGCTCAGAGCAGCGCCTCGCTCCGAAGGTGGTTTGGAGAGCAATGTGGTGGTGCCTGGGACCGCACTGACCACCACACAGACAGGGAAGAATTCAGTTTCAGAAAGGAGGGAGGGGGCCAGAGCGAGATCTGCCCCACTAGACAGAATGCCACATCCAGATGGGATAAGCGTAACTGGGACATCAGATTTCCTTATTTTAATCAAGTTATGACTCCTCGGAGAATACTCTAGGGATACAAAATGTGAGGGCTGTTTTATCAGCTTTTTGCAGGCCTTAGCGCCTCCCAAGGGCAACTATCAACTTCATCACAAGGAAAAACGGAGAAGCAGGAGACAGATCAATCCACTTTTTAAAATTACCTGAGTTAAGAACAGCCCAGAGAGAAAAGTCCCCAAGGATAAAGGGCTATTGTAATTAATACTCCATGAATGTCAATACACATCTTTAAAACCTCTATGACCATGAAAAGTAGGCATCTCTAATGTGATAAATTCTGCCTCTATATGAAAGCCACCCATCAACCCCAAACACAGACATTATGTGTCTGTACTCTAGTACAGCTACCAAAGAATGTCTCACATTATTCTGTGAACAGGAGGAAGGATTAGAGACTAAAACCAAATTTCAGTTAATGAATGGATACATGCTTTCAATGGAGTTAGATGGAGAAATAGAATGCCTATCAAGTTTACAGAAGCCCCAGGGTATCTGATGACCTTAAGAGCAATAATGTCATCCCATTATTGCTGATGTCACATCACTACACCTATAATCAGATCAGTTACTCCAGGCTTTTTCAACAAACAAGAAATATTAATCTCTAATTTGTTCAAGCTAACATTTTAGGGGTCTTTGAGCAGCTGAATGCAATTCTCATCCTGTACATCTTTTCTTTCTTTCTCTTTCTCTCTCTCTCCTTGGAGAAATGTCTCTTCATGTCCTTTACTCGTTTTTTTATTTTTTATTTTTTTTTTAGATAGAGTCTCACTCTGTTGCCCAGGCTAGAGTGCAGTGGCGTGATCTCGGCTCACTGCAACCTCCTCCTTCCAGGTTGAAGTGATTATCCTGCCTCAGCTTTGTGACTAGCTGGGACTACAGGTACATACCACCACGCCCAGCTAATTTTGTATTCTTAGTAGAGACAGGGGTTTGCCATGTTGGCCAGGCTGTTCTCAAACTCCTGGCCTCAGGTGATCCACCTGCCTTGGCTTCCCCAAGTGCTGGGATTACAGGTGTGACTCACTGCACCTGGCTGTCATCCTATATATCTTCAATGAACCGTAACTCCTTGTGATATATTCTTAGAAAAGTCCAAACATCTCGTGGAGAATGGCAAGTTCAATCCCTTCTCCGATCATCATACATAACACTAACTGTCTAGATCAGGGTGGGCAAACTATGGCCCATGGGCCAAATTCAGCCACATTCATTTGTTTTGGTTGCTTTTGCAATATAAACAGTATCCCACTTAGGATGGTAATTGTCTTGCAATTTTTCAAGTTTATAATGGTATGAAAGCAATAAGCATTCAGTAGAAACCACACTTCAAATTATGACCTTTTTTCCAGGCTGTTGATATGCAGTATGATATTTTACATGAGCTGTTCAAGACTTTATTATAAAATAGGCTTTGTGTTAGATGATTGTGCCTAACTACAGGCGAATATAAGTGTTCTGAACAGGTTTAAGGTAGACTAGGCCGAGCTATGATGTTCAGTAGGTAAAATGCAGTAAATGCATTTTCAACTTATGATATTTTCAACTTACAATGGGCTTATCGGGATATAACCTCATCATAAGTCAAGGAGTATCTGTATAGCAGAGTTAGGAAACTGAAACAGACCATACAGCCTGCAAAGCTAAAAGTTTCTTCTGGCCCTTTACAAAAGAGCTTGAAAACCTCCCTAATCTAAATAACCAAGAAGTCATTATTGTTATTTTTCCACCAACATATCCAAGATCTGGTGTGGAGAGGGGCAGTCCTTTCCACATCTTACCAGTCACTAAGTCAGCTGCCTTAACCACCTCAGGCCCAGGAAATCTCTATAAGCTTCTCCAGTGATTCTGACAAGTGGGCAATTTCAGGAAGCCCTGATGTAATGCACAACTCACCTGTCAAACAAGCCATGGAACCTTCCTGGCCATTCATTTCCTCGTCTACGAAACGGAGTTCAGAGCAGCACCTCCCACCCAAAGCGATATGGAGAGAATTCAGGTATACAAACGGCGCAGCCACACTCAGGATCACAGGGAACACCATACAGACAGGGTGGAATTGGATGTGGGTTAGCAATGAGTAGGCCAAGGTCAAGATCTGGACTTGCAATGATCAGCCCAACTGAACGAAAGGTCACATGCAGATGGGACCAGCACACACAGGCGCACAACTTGTTTATTTCAGCCAAGTAGAGAAAACATGAACACTGTTTCACCAGCCTTTTACAGGCCCTAGCACCTTCCAAGGATATACAGCAGCTCTAATACATCACAAGGGAAACCAGAGAAGGTAGAGAGATCAATGTCCTTTAAAAAATTATACAAGAACAGCCCACAGGGTAAAGCCGCCAATGATAAATGGCCAAGTAATTTGAATCAGTGAACGTCAATATACATCTTTAAAACCTCTTTAACGTAACAATAAAAACAAGCCTCTCTCATGTGAGTGATAAATTCTGACTCTAGGTTTTGCAAGAGCCAACTGTTTTTGCTCCCTGGAGGCCTAAGTCTCCCTCTTCTTCTCCAACAACTCTCTCTCCACCTTCCACATGGGCACTTCCTCTCCTCCCCATGCCCACCTCTCCCTGACACACGCATGCGCGCTCCGGGTCCCTGACACACGCATGCGCACTCCAGGTCTGCATGTTTCATGTGTAGGGAGTGACTCCAAAATCTGTAACTCTAGTTTGGACCTCTATTACAAACTCCAGAGCAGGACATGATATCCCCTAGCTTCCTGGAACTCATCAAGCCTAAATCCACACCCAGGATCTGATCTGCCCACCTATTATGTGTTGAGTCCTATCCCAGGCACTTCATGCATCTCACTGTCTATTCTCATGTTAATCTGCAAGGCAGATGGTATGAATATCCCCTTTTCAGATGAAGAAATGGGCTCAGAGAGGTCACATTACTTGCCCAGCGTAGGTGGGGACATAAGGAATTTGAACCCACGGCTGCCTGCCCTCTGCCCTCTAACAGTTTCTATCACAGTGTTACTGGACAGGGGTTCTGATCCAGACCCCAAGACAAGGTTCTCGGATCTCGTGCAAGAAAGCATTCAGGGCGAGTCCACAGAGTAAAATGAAAGCAAGTTTATTAGGAAAGTAAAGAAATAAAGAATGGCTACTCCATAGACAGAGTAGCCCCAAGGGCTGTTGCTTGCCCATTTTTATGGTTATTTCTTGATGATATGATAAACAAGAGATGGATTATTCATGCCTCTCCTTTTAGACGATACAGGGTAACTTCCTGATGTTGCCATGGCATCCGCAAACTGTTATGGCGCTGGTGGAAGTGTAGCACTGAGGATAACCAGAGGTCACTCTCGTCGCCATCTTGGTTTTGGTGGATTTTGGCAGGTTACTTTACTGCAAGGTGTTTAATCAGCAAGGTCTTTATGACCTGGATTTTGTGCTGACTTCCTATCTCATCCTGTGCTGTGGAATGCCTAACCATCTGAAAATGCAGCCCAGTAGGTCTCAGCCTCATTTTACCCAGGCCCTATTCAAGATGGAGTTACTCTGGTTCAAATGCCTCTGACAACAGCACGCTGCTGCAGTGACAAAGAATCCTGAAGGCCCCAGGAACCCCAGGCTAGCAATGTGGGTAGCTGGGACCAAGAACTCTTGCCTCATTCCCCTGAACACAGGCACCTCTTTTCAGATCCTGTGTTCTCAGAATAGTCTCCTTGCTACCAGATGTTCCAATCTCACCTCATTTGTGCCTCTCCCTTTGGATCTAATTGAATCCAATCTAATGCCATTAAAATCACCCAGAATTACCCAAAAGGCTGATCCACAACAACAATGCTGTAAACATCAAAGTTAGAAAACTTTCTCTGCAAATTAAGTTGTCCTTGAACTATATATACTTAACCAAATCATGGACTTATTTCACTGACGATTTCAAAGGGCTTACACCCGAAATTGTTAGTGTTTTTTGTTTTGTTTGTTACTTTAAATGGCTTTCCCCTCCAAATTAAGTTTGATCAGCCCCACTTCCTTCTGTCTGAGCCATAAAGATAATAATTCCTCGGAGGGATAAAAAGAGTTGACCTCTTGGGACACAACAAAGTTCCCTTTTAAAACAAGCAATAAAAAAACCACTTTATGTCGAATCTCCTTGACTCAGCAAAAGAAAATTAAATAGGAGGGTAATATGTGTAATCGGTCATCGGGGCAAACCTTCTCCTCTTCATTTTAAGAGGAAGCTCAAGTCTGAAGGTTTATTTTCCACTGAGAAGAATTACCCTCACCATGTCTGTAGTAACAGTAGAGGTAAAGGGAGGTTAAGGGGAGAAAAAATGCAAAAACCTCAGTCCGTCAATGAACAGGATCCAGAACAAACTCTAGTACAAATAAGGTCTCAAGGAAACACTTTCTTTTAGAAGATGAAGAATGTCTACCTGAGTGTTCCTATGAATCCTTCCTGTGCCCTTTCCTAATCAATAGCACCCTCCTGCAATGCTAACTGCCAACCCCTAGATTTCTTTCCCCATTTGTGTGTGTGGTTTTTTTGTTTTGTTTGTTTTTGTTTTTGAGACAGAGACTCGCTCTATCACCCAGGCTGGAGTGCAATGGCAGGATCTCAGCTCACTGCAACCTCCATCTTCCAGGTTCAAGTGATTCTCCCGCCTCAGCCTCCCGAGTAGCTGGGATTACAGGCGCTCGCCACCAAGCCCAGATAATTTTTGTATTTTGGTAGAGGTGGGGTTTCACCATGTTGGCCAGGCTGGTCTTGAACTCCTGAGCTCACGTGATCCACCCACCTCGGACTGCCAAAATGCTGGGATTACTGGCCTGAGCCACTGTACCCAGCCTTCCCCATGTTTGAACTTGACCTAATCGGAATCCTCTGGGTCTTGCTTCCGTGTGCTCCTCTGGGTCTTGTTTCTTTCACTCAGTACTGTGAAGGTAAGATGCAGCTGTGCTGCTGTGCATGGTCCTCATGCTCCTTTGCACTGCTGCACAGTATTCCACTGTATTAGTATTTCCCTGTTTGTAACCGCCTGTTCTGCTGGGGTGGACATTTAGGTTGTTTCCAGGTGATGCTCTCATGAATAAAGCAACTATGAACATTTGCGTGTGTTGCTTTTGCACTCATTTCTTCTGGGGTCATAGACCTAAGTGTGGACAGTGAAATCATAAAGCAAGGAGGAAAAAACATGGAAGAATGCCTTCATGACTTTGGGCGGGAGAAAGAATTCTTGCACAGGTCACAAAGGAGCCTTTGGCATGCTAGAAATGTCCTGGTTCTGTGTCTGGGCAGTGGTCATAAAGGTCTACACAGAAGTAAAACTAATTGAAGATTTATATACCTGATCTAAATATGATGTTAATCCTGAATTTAAAAGCAAAAACAAAACAAAGCCCTGCCTTCACTGTCCTTGGAAGAGTCAGCTTTCACCCTAACTTGTGGGGTGGGATGTCTAAGCCAGGTCGTAGGTGGGGCAGGAGGCAGTGCCAAGGCTCTGTGGGTGTGCATCCACGTGGGCCTGACGTATCGCCATACATCAGCATGGGGTGGGAGCCCAGACACTGGACCCTGGCCTCAGAGCAAAATGGGTTTGAATTCCAGCTCACCCCTTACAGCCAAGTGATCCCAGATAAGTTAATTCACCTCTTCAAGCCCTGAGTCTCCATTTGGATAAATAAAGATAATGCTAGAGGCTAAAGTCCTTGGGAGAGGAGGAGAACTGAGCAATTATATGCAGGACAACATTCTGTACATGTAGAAAAACATCTAACCACCAACTAGTGAATGTTCCAGGGTAAAATTTATCTCAGATACACACATAAAAACATGCACTCCCATAGGGGATGGAAAGAAAGAAGTGAGGAGGGAGTCAGGCAGAGAGAAACAATGAAGATGCAAAAGCTTGCTTTAAGAGGGTTGAAGCCCTCAATCTGGTTTAAGGGAATGCCAAGCATAGGAACGGGCATCTTTAGCCCAAAGCATGTCAGATCTCAGGTGCTCCTGCAAGAGGCAGAATGGCAGTGTGAAAGGGCATGGCAATGCAGGGAGATGCCTCAGTTCACATCCCCACAATTACCCTTTCCAGCTGTGACTCTGGGGATGACACCCCACCTTCAGACTCAGCCCCTTTATCTGTAAGACAGGCCAATGCCAATGTCACTGGGTGGCTGAGGTGTCTCGCCTCGCCCATGCCTGGCAGGTAATAAGCAATGGCAGCTGTTAATATCGTAACCTTTATCACCTTCATCATCAGCTGCCTTTGTGTACATGAACTTCCCTATTACAGAGTTAGGGCTAATTATAGGATGTGCAATCATGAAATTAGAGCAGGTAATTACCATGCCTAATTAATTGTCAAATGCTAGGCAGGCGGGAAACACAAACATAAAGCATGCTCTGTGGACTGCGCAGCTAAGCATCCCTTCTGCTTCCAGAACACTCAACAGAAACAGCAGAGTTCAGGAAACAACCTTCTCGAGCCGGTTTCTGAGTGCTAAAACAAAATCCGGGAAGCGTTCCCTGGGCTTCTGACTCAGAACAAGCTCAGTGAACCTCTCTGCTGGCTGCAGGCCGGCCTGGGCATTTATCCAGCCCCTGTCAAGCAAGCCCCCAGGTTCCTGGGCAAGAGTGCTATTTTAGGAGGAGGACCTCATAGGAGATACTTGATGGATGTTGTAAACCCCTGCAAGCATCAGAGCCCACAGAGAAACCCGCTGACATGAAGGCGGTGAGAACTCACTGACATGCAGCTAATGTGGAACCAACACGTCAAGAAGCCCCTGCTTCCTGCAAACCAAATGCCTCCCTCTCCATTTCAAACTTCATGTAACTCCTTAAGGATCCAAAGTCCTGCACCGCGAAACTAAATACTTTTTTATGCATGTTGTAATATTCAAGAGCAAAAACGAGTATTAACTGGAACTTTCTTAGACATATGGAAACAGCTGTACCATTTCACAGCACCTGTCATGGGCCACATATGTTATGCACAATGCTCACAAAAGCCCTGCAATTTTGTTTGTTTTTTTGAGATGGAGTTTTGCTCTTCTTGCCCATGCTGGAGTGCAATGGCGTGATCTCAGCTCACTGTAACCTCTGCCTCCTGGGTTCAAGCAATTCTACTGCTTCAGTCTCCTGTAGCTGGGATTACAGGTGCCCGCCACCACACCCAGCTAATTTTCTATTTTTAGTAGAGATGGGGTTTCACCATGTTGGCCAGGCTGGTCTTGAACTTCTGACCTCTGGTGATCTACCCGTCTCGGTTCCCAAAGTGCTGGGATTACAGGCGTGAGCCACTGCACACACAGCGAGCCCTGCAATTTTGTATGCCTTAAAACAGACATGGAGTGGCTAAGAAATGCACTCTCTATCGCCCAGGGAATGAGCAGCAGAACTAGCACCGGGCCTTTAGTTTATGCTACCCCCAAAGCCCATACCGCATCTTCTCCATCTCAGAGAAACACAAGTGCTATCAACTCTCTAAAACCCCGATCCCCTTTATGCAGATTGCTGAATGCAGAGAGAGTCAGATGACATGAGGATAACAACGATTCTTCAAAAAATGGCTTCAGGTCCCTAATTCATTTTGCTTCCTTAATAGCCAGGAAATGAAATGATTTGTGTTTTGGTTCAAGGCCTGTGTTAATGTATCCTAACAAAACTTTCCTTTTAATGAAATGGCTTCATGTGTTATTAACTATAAGTGTCCTCACTGCTAGAACAAAACGTGAATTACTGTATGGCCATGCCGATAGAGGGATATTATTGCAGCCATATGCCGAGAATAAGACGAATAACTTAGCCGAAGAAAAACGACTTTTCAGTTCACTGGGTTATGTAAATAAGGCCCTCTAGTAAAAGAGGAAATGCATTATTTACTAAGAATTGCCAGCACCATTCCACAGACCTTTGAAAAAAGGATTAGAGTAAGGGTTCGGATGTGGCAGAGACCCAGCCAGTCTCTGCTTCGCCTGGAACTTTGCTACTGTAACTGTAGCTGAAGAGCAGCTTCTGTGTCTCCAGGAGAGAATCGAGGTGCACACAGTATGTTCACTCCATTTCAGCCCATGCTCTACTGTCTCTGGATATGTGACTCAATGCTTCTCAAAGTGGCATGGCTGGCAGTACCCAAACACCAACCCACCCCAGCACACTGCCTGTGCTGTTTTCTTGGTTTTTAGACATGACGGGAACTGGACGCTAGGTTGAGGGCGTGTACTCCTTCAAGACCTTCCTTAAGCCTGGTCTCCTTCCGCAATCCCCGCTTTCCCCCAGGCAGAACTATGTGTTTCCTCCTCAGTCACCACCAGGTGGCCTGTTGTATACCAAGCTCCAGGCTGGGCCCTGGGGCTGTCATGGAGAACAAAACCAGGTGGGATCTCTGCCTCCTGGAGCTCAGTTCTCAGGGAAGTCAGGTGACCTAATACCAATAACCACTCATAGGAACATACGCTTTCATAGGGAGATGATGGCTGCAGAATGGGCCTGGTTCCACAAGCGGCACCAGGCCTGGGAGTGGGGTTGGGCTTGCTGAGCTTTGATATTTGACCTGGAACCAAAATACTGAGTAGGAGGTTGGGCATGGTGGCTCACACCTGTAATCCCAGCACCTGTAATCCCAGGCTGAGGCGGGCAGATCACTGTTGGTCAGGAGTTCCAGACCAGTCTGGGCAACATGGTGAAACCCCGTCTCTACTAATACAAAAATTAGTGGGCTGTGGTGGCGGGTACCTATTATCCCAGGTACATGGGAGGCTGAGGCATGAGAATCACCTGAACTTGGGAGGTGGAGGTTATAGTGAGCTGAGATCATGCCACTGCACTATGACCTGGGTGACCAAGTGAGACTCTATCTCAAAAAAAAAAAAATTGAATAAGAGTGGATGGTCTTGGAAGGGAAACAGCTGTAAGGCAAAGGGCAAGGCAGACGGAACATGTGGCAGGGGCTCATGGAACAAGGGACAAGTGAAAGGAGGCTGGAGCAGCTGAGGCAGAGAGGACAAGGGACCCATGAGGATGCTGGAGGTGGCCAGAGCCCGGTCTGGGATGTTAGAGGATGATGAAGTGGGTGGAGCCACAGAGCTGGTGCGGTAGCTGTTCCCTCTGCCTGGAGTGCCCTGACCCTGGACAGCCTCAGTGCCTATTCCCTCACTTCTTGAGGCTTCTGGTTCAACTGTCACTGCTGACCCCAGCACTGACCACCATCTGGCATGGTAGGTAGACCTGTCTGTTGTCTTTCTCCTTCAACCAGAGGATCAGCTCCATGAAGACATGGATCTGGTCAATTTTATCCAAAGGAAGCACCAAAGAAACACTCAATATATACTCACAGGACTAAATTTTTAAGGATAGAATGAATGAACGAATAGACAGGTTGGAGTGGATGCAGGCAGCGTATTCACGTGTCCATGAGAGAACTGCCAGAGAATGTCTTACTGACGGGTCCCGCCCCCTCAATCCCACAAAAGCAGGACGTCACCTGTGTGACTGTGTGTGCACCTGATGGATATATGTCAAGCACACGAACCAGGGGCTGCTCAGAGCATGGGGCTGTCATCTATAGCTCTTACGGATTTGGAAGAGGAAAATGAGAGCACAGATCTTTGCTCTAGTGACCATAGCCATTTATGTACAAACGGGCTTTCTTTCACTCACTTTTAGATTACTGGAGAGAGAACACAGATGTATGTCTCTAAGAGAAAAGAAAATATTTTTGGTACTACTGGCCATGGACCATGGTTGGCCCATTCACTTTTACTTGTCATAAGCCCTGATAAAGAGGAATTTGCCATTACTGAGCCTGAGCCACTGGTCTAGCACAGAGCTAGTTAGAAGTGAAACAGGGACTGAAGTCCAGATCTGCCTGACTTCATGGCCCACATCTTTGCATCACTGGCCACCGCCTTTTGTTCCACACCTAGAAGAGCCAGGGGAAAAGGCAGGCACTCCTGTTCCCTTGACTCACCGAATTTCTGGCCCAGGTGCCCACCCTTTGGCTCTAAAACAAAGTCTATGAGTAGATATGCCATGGGCCATGGACAGGATCATTTCCAATAAAAGATGCAAATGGCCTCTGTTAGAGGACTCAGGGAACAATCTCCACTTTATGTCACCCTGCTATGTTAACGGACTTTCCAATGCCCTCAGAACCCGCTGAGGACCCCAGGGCCCAGGCAGCCAACCGCTGTGGCCTCCTTCACTCCCAAGTCCTACCAACAGCAGCCCCTGCTAGAAAACTAAGGAGAAGACAACTTAAGCATGAAACTGTCCATGCTTTGGGTTCATGGCTGGTGAGGCAGGAAGCTGGCCTTTTCAAGGGAGTGGTGGACATAAGCAGGGCAGGAAGGCCCATTCAAATATGCTCTGAAGACAGGCCGGGACTCAGGGAGGGGGCTGCCACATCTGAAGGCAGCTACACCTGGTAGTAGTCACTAAAAGTTGTCCCTACTGCCATAGCTATCTCCCATGATCCCTACGCTGCTGTACATACAGTTTTATTACAAGATCTAGCTTGATGCTATTATAAATGAGACTTTTATTCTAAGTTTGTTCTTTTCAGGTGGTTCATTGTTAGTGTATATAAACACACCAGATTTTGCATGTTGACTTTATATCCTGTAACTTTACTGAATTTACTTATTAGTGCTGGCAGTGTTTTGTGATTTTTTTTTTTTTTTTTTTTGGTGGCATCCTTAAGATTTTCTTTATGACATGATATCATCTGCAAATGGAGATAATTTAACTTCTGCCTTTCCAATTTGGATGCTTTTATTTCTTTTTCTTGTCTAATTGCTCTGGCTGGGACTTCCAGTAGTATAGTGAATAGAAGTGGCAGGAGCAGACCTGGGTGTTTTGTTCCTTATCCCAGAGGAAAGGCTTTCAGCTTTTCACTGTTGAGTATGGTTGTTAGCTGTAGGCTTGTCCCATACAGCTTTCTTATGTTGAGGTACAACCTTCTATACCTCATTTGTTGGAGGCAGGGGATTACCATCAAAGGATGTTGAATTTTGTCATAATATTTAGGGCTTTGGGAGGCCAAGGCAGGTGGATCATGAGTCAGAAGTTCAAGACAAGCCTGGCCAAGATGGTGAAACCCTGTCTCTACTGAAAATACAAAAACTAGCTGGGTGCAATGGGAGACACCTGTAATCCCAGCTACTTGGGAGGCTGAGGCAGGACAATCACTTGAACCCAGGAGGCGGAGGTTGCAGTGAGCAGAGATCAAGCCACTTCACTCTAGTCTGGGAGACAGAGCAAGACCCTGTCTCAAAAAAAAAAAAAAATTAGGAATGAATTTTACTAAGGAAGTAGAAGACCTGTAAGCGTAAAAGTATCAGACATTGATGAAATAAACTGAAAAAGACACAATTAAATGGAAAGATACCACAAGTTTAGCAACCAGAAGAAACAACACTGTTAAAATATCCTTACTACATAATATAATCTCTATCAAAATTCCAATGACATTTCATATAAATAGAAAAACAACCTTAAAACTCATATGGAAACACAAAAGGTGTTGAATAGCCAAAGCCATGTTAAGAACAAAGCTGGAGGTATCACAGTCCCTGAATTCAAACTTTATTACAGCAGTAATCATTTGGTGCTGTCATTAAAATCAGACACACAGACCATTAGAACAGAATAAAGCACAGAAATAAATCCACACATGTATGGTCAACTAATCTTTGACACAGCCACCAAGAAAACACATTGGGGAAGAACTGTCTGTTCTATAAATGGGATGAGCAAACTTAGTATCTACCTTCAAAATAATGAAATTAAACCCTTGTCTTACAGCATATAAAAAATTATCATGAAATTGATTAAAGACTTAAGTATTAAATCTGTAAAACGCCTAGAAGAAAACATAGGAAATGAGCTTTTAGACACAGGTCTTGGCAGTGACTTTTTTGAATATGTTACCAAAGCACAGGCAATATAAGCAAAAACAAGCTGGACTACATCAAACTAAAGAGCTTCTGCACAGCAAAGGAATAGCAAAGTGAAAAGACAACCTAAAAATAGAAGATATTTGCACACCACATATCTGACAAGGGGCTAATATCCAAAATATATATAGAATTCCCAAATAATCTGATTTTAAAATGGACAAAGGACCTGAATAGACATTTTTCCAAAGAAGACACACATAGCCTACAGGTAGATGAAAAGATGCTCACAACACCAATTATCGGAGAAGTGCCAATCAGAACCACAATGAGGTATCACCACACACCTGTTAGGATGGCCCTTCTCCAAAAGACAAGAGGTAAGTGTTGGTGAGGGTATGGAGAAAAGGAAACTCTTGTACACTATTGGTGGGAATATAAATCATGGAAAACAGTATGAAGGTTCCTCAAACAATTAAAAATAGAACTGACATACAAAATCCAGCAATCCTACTTCTGGATATGTATCTAACAAAGAAAGTAAGGCAGGGTGTGATGGCTCATGCCTATAATCTCAACTCTTTGGGAGGCTGAGTTGGGGGGATCCCTTGAGGCCAGGAGTTCAAGGATGAACCTGGGCAACACAGTGAGATTCTGCCTCTACAAAAAAAAAAATTTTTTTTTTAATTAGCCAGGTGTGGTGGTGCATGCCTATAGTCCCAGCTACTAAGGAGGTTAGGGCAAGAGGATCGCTTGAGCCCAGGAGGTGGAGGCTGCAGTGAGCTGTGATCGCAACAGTGCACTCCAACCTGGGTGACAGAGCTAAGACCCAGGCTGGAGCGCAGTGTCTTTAATTAATTAAGAAATGTCTTTAATTAATTAAAAAATGAAATGAAACTTCAAAATAAAAAAGGAAATTAAATTAGTATCTTCAAGAGCTATCTGGACCCCCACATTCACTGCAGCATTATTCACAAGGTATGGAAACAAACTAGGTGTCTGCCAACAGATGAATGGATAAAGAAAATGTGGTGTGTGTGTGTGTATAAATATACGTACAAACATGCCACATATGGAATATATGTGGTACACACACACACACACACACACACACACAGAGTGAAATAATATTCAGCCATAAAAAAGAAGAAAAGTCTGCCATTTGTGACAACATGGGTAAACCTGGAGGACACTGTATAAAATGAAATAAGCCTGACACAGAAAGACAAGTATTGCATGACTTCACTTACAGGTGGATGTGTAAGTAAGGTTCTACGGATAAACTCATAGAAGCAGAGAACAGACAGTGGTTGCCAGGGGCTGGGGGGATGGATAAGGGAGATGGGTGATGTTGGTCAAAGGGCACATCTTTTAACTTTGTTAGAAGATGAGTAAGTTCTGTGGACCTGATGACAGCATGGGGACTCTAGCTAACAATACTATGGTACTGTTTATTTGAAATCTGATGAGAGAGCAGACTTTAAGTGTCCTCATCTCACTCACTCACTCACTCACTCTCTCTCTCTCACACACACACACACACACACACACACACAATGCTCACTTGGGAAGGTGATGGATATGTTAATCTGATCATGGTAGTCATTATACAATGTACATGTACATCAAATCATCATGTTGTATGCCTTAAATATATGTAATTTTTATGTGTCAATATTTAAAAATTAAAAAACAATTTTTAATAATAGAGGTTGATATGGTTTGCCTCTGCATCCCAACCGAAATCTCATTTTGAATTGTAGCTCCCATAATTCCCACGTGTTATGGGAGGGACCCAGTGGGAGATAACTGTATCATGGGGGCGGGTCTTTCCCATGCTGTCCTCACGTTAGTGATTAAGTCTCAAGAGATCTGATGTCTTTATAAGGTGGAGTTTCTCTGCAAAAACTTTCTTTGCCTGCTGCCATCCATCTAAGATGTGACTTGCTCCTCCTTGCCTTCCACCATGACTGTGAGGCCTCCTCAGCCATGCGGAACTGAGTCCAATTAAAGTTCTTTCTTTTATAAACTGTCCAGTCTCGGGTATGTCTTTATCAGCAGCATGAAAACGGACTAACACGGAGGTGATAGGCAATGAACGAGTTCTAGCCTGGCCCCAGTTGTGTTGTCTGGAGATAAGGCACAGGCCCAGCTGTCATATCTGGGTTTGAGTAGCAATGCAGAGAAAGTGTCTCTGGTGCCACCCCAAGTCAGAGTGACAATGACCACTGGTGGGCAGCAGTGCCCAGGAGGCTGGCATCCTATCGAAGGGCGTCTTTAGCATGGACAGCAGCAGCAGGGGCCACAGAGAAAATCACAAGGGGCAAGTCCTTGAGTCCATGTGAGGCAGCTCCTGGGAAACTCAGAAATAGCTGGAGCCATTGCAATGGGAGCTAATTTCCGGCAATCAAGCTGCTGGGGGCTCCAGTGATCATAGCGGGGGGTGGGGGGGGGATGTAAAAGGAAGTATGACTTCATCCTGCAGTCACATGTTGCAGTCTGGATATTTGAGTCATGCACACGATCCCCCCTTAGCCATGTGCATTGCTAAACCGGCTGCTCCATTTGCAGTGCTGATATTCTGCATAGAGTTTTCTATTTCCCTGGGAAGGTAGAACAGGCTTCTGCTTCTCTCTTCCTAGATATAAATACCTGCCAAGTCTTCCTGGGATGAGGGGAGGCAGCGAGGAACAGAAGCTGGACCTCTGTTTAATCTAAAATCATGGAATTGAGACACTGCTTATGATATACTGATAAGTACGATTCCAGTCACGTATGTGTATGTGTATAATTAAATCCCCAGAAATAAGACTAGGATACAAATTAAAACATTAACAGTGGCTGCTATTTCTGAATGGTAATAGATTTTTATTTTTTTTATCGTCTGTCGAGATTTCCAAATTTCTTTCTTCTATTGAACACTGACTTTGGTAAGAGAAAAATTAAATGATATTTTTCAAGTAAGTGGGACTGCAAGAAGCAATGTCCAAGAGTGAATGGGGGAAAGTGAAGCTGACCATGGAAGTGGGGTCCAGCCCAGGCTGCAGGGCCAGAGCTGAGAGCTCACTGGGAACTAGACCCATGGCAAGAGATCGAGCCCAGCCCCTGGAGCAAAGCCAGAACTGGGGCCCAGGGTGTTCAGAATGTTTGAGATACTGATCTCCACACAAGCCTGAAAATTTTCTTATCTATAAGAACATATATATATTTTTTGAAACAGAGTCTAGCTCTGTTGCCCAGGCTGGAGTGCAGTGGCGTGATCCCAGCACACTATAACCTCCACCTCTCAGGTTCAAGTGATTCTCCTGCCTCAACCTCCTGAGTAGCTGGGATTACAGGTGCCCAATACCATGCCTGGCTAATTTTATATTTTTTTAGTAGAGATGGCATTTCACCATGTTGGTCTTGAACTCCTGACCTCAAGTGATCTGCTCACCTCGGCCTTCCAAAGTGCTGGGATTACAGGTGTGAGCCATGGCACCCAGCCAGCCTGAATATTTTCTATCATAACAAATTTAAAGGAAAACTCCTTGTGGAAGATATGATGCTTCAAATTGTTTTCCAACCTGAAGCAGATGGTGTGATGGATGGGAGGTTACTTTTCACCCTGCAGCCTCAGCACCAGAGCCTTTGAAAAAGGTTCTGATGGAGGAGACAAGTTTTAAGAACAGATTAAGTTTCCATTTGTCTTGGAGAGAAGGAGTAAAGCGCTGCGTGAGAACTGCTCTGACTACAAAATTCCACGTGGGCAGGAGGCCAGACGTGCCTCTCGCCATCATCACAGTAACAGAAGAAGCAAAACCACCTCTGGAAACTCCTTCCAAGTCAGCCCAGCTGCACATTCACAGGCATCTAATCTCTTTAAGTTCACCCAGCGTTCACTGAGCACCTACTAGGTGCCAGACTTGTGCTGACTCCAAGGAGAGATACCGAGTGGGGCCAACAGTTTGGAGTGGTGATTATGGACACAGTAAGACTAAGGCTGCCTAGGATCAAATCTTGATTTCATATTCTCATTAGCTGTATGACCTTAAGTAATGTCCTAAACCTCTCCACAGGTGCTTCAATTCCTTAACATAAAATATGGGCAATTATCGCATCTGCCTTCTAGGGCTGTGTTTGAAAATCAACTACTTTGCTTGGCATGTGAGTATTTAACAAAAGTTGGCTGTTATTAGCAAAAGCAATGAGCCTTTCCTAAAGAAGTTCACACATCTGGCTTGGCGTGGTGGCTCACGCCTGTAATCCAGCACTTTGGGAAGTTGAGGTGGGTGGATCACTTGAGGTCAGGCGTTCAAGACCAGCCTGGCCAACATGACGAAATTTCATGGCTACTAAAAGTACAAAAATTAGCCAGGTGTAATTGCACATGCCTGTCGTCTCGGCTACTGAGGAGGCCGAGACTGGACAATTGCTTGAACCTGGGAGGCGGAGGTTGCAGTGAGCCAAGATCATGCCACTGCACTCTAGCCTCTGCAACAGAGCAAGACTCCGTCTCAAAAAATAAAAATAAAAAAAGAAGCCAACACATTTGAGAGGCAGACAGCCTGCCAAAAAGTTATAGCCCAGTGCAGTAGGTGTTATGGCAGAGGGACACACAGGGGAGGCCAGGAGACAAGCAGAGGTGACATGGAATGCAGTGTGGAGGTCATCAAGGAAGACTTCTTAGAGGAAGTGATGACAAGCAAAGCCTTGAAGGATAAGGAGAAGCTGGCCAGAGAGAGGAGGAGGTAACAAGAGGGAAGCCCAGGCTAAAAATATAGGAGTTTTCTGCTTTGCTTACACTAAGACCTTTCCAAATAAAATGTTCTTGACAATAGGAAATCAATGAGAATATAATGGCCTTAAAAATCATCTTAGCATTTGAACAAGCAATACACTCAACTCTGAAAATACTAAAGCAACCACTATAACCAAGAGGCGGTTTTAGGGTTTCCCCCTCTGAAGGAAGAGTTTCAGTCACACTAGGCCTGTTTGGCTGTGTCTAGCCTGTGAGACCTGGTTGGGTAATGAAGTCTCATTCAGCCAAGCAGTTCTGGTGTGAAGAAATGGGCTGGGGAGGCCATGATTCAGCGGCCATTAGCATGCCACCTTCTGATATGATCATGAACAGCCCTCTCCCTCCTGCCACAGCTAACTGTGCTTTATGGAATCGGGAGCTTCTCTAGCTGCATGGAAACTAAGCCATGCCAGGCTCTGCTCATCTCGCCATGTTTCTGTTCGGCATGCTTCCAACCACACCAGAAGCCAGGCGCTTCTCTCCTAGAGAGAAACCGTGAGCCGGGACAACGGTGTCGCTGGTCCTTCTATTTTCTTAGTCACAGACTCTTCGATTACCAGGAAGAAAAGACAGTTCACTGTGGCTTTGGGGGAATGGGATATTACTGGAAGGGTGCAAGAGTATCTCAAGAAACCAAGAGCTGGAAATGTTGCTGCGCCTCTTGAGGGGCAGCACCACTGAGCAAAAAGCCACCCAAGTCCAAGTTAGCTGCAAGGCCACAGTGCTCCTCTGTGTACCAAAGGGATCCTGCTTCCTACCTGCAGGCTCGCTTTCTCCACCTCCTGAGCTCAGGGTCCAGACACAACACTCCCTCAATCCAGCCCCACCCACATGCAGGCTGACCCAGTCTCTGGGGTGCAATCTCGCATGGTCCAAGAGGAAGTCTCTGGGTGAGCAGTGGTCATCTTCTCTGCCTGCCATCCACTTCCTCTTCTTCAGTTCTCTTTTGGGGACCCACTCTCCACCCAGCCTCTGTCTCTGGGCTTCCTGTGGGTGGACCCTGTGGGTCCCGCTCCAGCTCTGAGCCTAGAGGCAGGCATGAGATCAAGGCTGGGAAAATCAAAGTCCCGCCTGCACCACCTTGAAGGTGTTCTGCCCCAGCCAGGCTGATCAGGAGCCCGCATGACCAGGAGAGAGCTGAGGGTTTTCACAGCCGCATTTGGCCTGTGAGGATCTAAGCTCAGAGCTGCTGGTGAGTTGCACAAAAGAGGAACCTAGCAGAGAACAGACACTACAGAGGGAGGCAGAACCTAAGGTGGGAGGAGGGAGAAGGTGGGGGAAGGAGTGGGAAGGAGGGAGGAGGGGGAAGAAGGGGGGAGATAGGAGAGGAGGAAGAGGGAGAAGGAGGAGGGGAAAGGAGGAGGGGGAAGGAGGGAGGAGGGGGGAGGAGGAGGACAGAAGGTATCAGAGAACAGGAGGAGGAGGTGGGAGGGGAGAGAGGAGGAAGAGGGAGGAGGAGGAGGGGGAAGGAGGAGGGGGAAGGATGAGGGGGGCAGGAAGAGGGGGGAGGAGGAGGGGGAGAAGGAGGGTAAAAAGAGGGGGAAGAAGGGGGAGGAAGAAGGGGAAGGAGGTGGGGAGGAAGGGGAAGGAGTGAGGGAGGAGTGGGGAGGAGGAAGATGAGTAGCTGAGACCCTGGATTAAGCTACACCAGAATGTTTTACTTATATAAGGCAAAAAATTGTTTTGTTTTAGCCAGTTTAGGGTAAGATTTTGCCACTTCTAATAAAAAGACCTGAGACCAAAAGGGAGTCTCATGGGGCCAGTATCTGGGTAGTTTTCTCCTGTGTGGGTGTTCACTCCAGGCCAGTAAGCTGTGGCCAGAGCCTTCCTCTGTGCATGTGTGCAGCATGCCCAGGAAGAGAAAGGGAGTGGATTGTGACGAACTCCAAAGGATACCTATTCCTTGGTGCCCACAGCATTGCCCTTTCCGGGTTTCACTGGCCCTATAACTGATCTACACAATCAAAGCTCCTTCCTGTATCCTTCACCGTGAATGGGAATTGCTGGCTGGGACAACATTGCAGCTAACACCCTTAGTACAAATACTTCCTTTCTCCCTCCGGAAACAGAACCAGTGGTAACTTTCTAACAACAAAACAGAGATAATAAATACAAAACCTTCAAATGAGTATCAATCTTTAATCAAAGAGCGGCAAATTCTCAGGCAGCCATGGACGCAAGGCCACTCAGTGTCTGGGTAGGGCTTGGGTTGAATGTTTATTCCTCCTCTGCAACCAGGCAAGGTTTCTGTCTGGGTTTGTCTAGAAGACCTCTGCCTCTCTGTCCTGGTGTTACGGAGACCTGTCCCTGCTAAAGTGCACTTAAGAGGCTTTAGTTAAATAATGCCAAACAGATGGTGGTCAGCTTGGGGCAGATATGCTACAAAATGCCAACTAAGGCCCCTCCAGGCTCACAGATGGAACATGGCTGACACTTCCCAACGGGCCTGAGACTTCTCCACGCGCAGTGCAGAGCCTAAGGTGAAGCTGCTAAGGCTCTCCATCCATCTACAGATGCACAGTCTTTTTTTTTTGCACAGCTGCAAGACTGTGCTTATGGTCGTTAATCTTCCTCTTTGAAAAGCATCCAATTTAGGAATTTTTGCAGTAATCATTTCAGAGTAATGAAAAACAAACAGAACAATAGAACATTTCAGATGTGATAGGCACACTCTCCGCACCTCTCTCTAATGTATGTTTAAAGAGACCTATTAGTCATCACTAGAAACCCTCTTTTGTCTCCCCACGCAATCAAGCTGCGCCCACATGCAGACCACAAACATCGTAATACAGTCAATTTACCCAATGTACTCATTTCTCCCTCATAACAATGCCCAGAAGATCATATTCAGTTTTGTTTTAAAATTTCCTCACAAACAAGATGGGGCTGGGATGGACGCTTTTCCACCTTGCAGGCTTGCAAAGCACCGTGGCAGAGGTTCATTTTGCCAGGTCCAAGTCTTTTTACGGTGGGTAAATGAAGTGTGAACAGGGCCTTGCCCAAAGGCCCAGAGTAAGCGGTGGAGACATGATTTGAACTTGTCTTTTCCAGCACCTAATCTGTCTTCTTCCTCCAGGCCACCCTGGCCTTAAGCAGTAGAGAAAGAGCTCAGGCTCTAGACAAGGCACTACAGGGGCCATTCTTGAGACCTGCCATATCTTTGCAAAACACGGGCAGATGCTTCCCAATCACTAAGGGTAGGAAGGCTCCACTCCAGGGAATAGAGGCTAAAGTGCAGGCTGTGAGACCCGATGCCTCTATTAACCCCCCACTCCACCACCTGCCAGCTGGATGACCCTGGCCAACCTACCTAACCTTTCTGAGCCTCAGTTTTATCATCTACAGAGCAGGGATATGATTAGCATCCACCTAAGAGGGTTGTTGTGATGTAATGGATGACCGGTGGCTATCATATTATCATCAGCAATTCTGCGAAGGGGTTGAACTCTCCTTAAATGTTACGTGAACACACTATGCGACCTGACCTGCCCTGAATGTACTGCTACTTAGTAAGGGGAAGAAAAGGGAAAAAGGGTCTGGTCTGATATCACAGTTCACTGCCCACTAAAACAGGGTGGCATTAGGCAAAGGACGCCTGGAGTGTCACAATCAACTCTGTCAGTGCAACTCAAACACTGCTTTGGTCCAGAGATACACAGTGTTTTCTTTGGAGGCCATCAGCAGACAAGATGCTAACACCCTGGGCCTTCTGGGAGCTCAGAGTGTGGTCCTGAGTAGTTCCTATCCACTCTGGTATGTCTCTGTGAAGGCTAGCAGCTCAGAACCTTTCCACCTTTGGAAAAGCTTGTAATGCCGACGCATCCTTTCCCTCAAAGAAGGCAATTTCACATGTTTCACTACCAAGTACTCACACACATATCCCTCCAGGCATACACGCACACGCCCCACCAGATACACACATGCACACATGCTACTGGGTGCACACACTACCAAGTACTCATCACATTCACCAGATGTACACACACACACACATGCGTACACACACACGTGTACACATGCCACCCAGCAAACACCCTTACCCCACCTCAAAACTATCCTCTACCATCATTCTCTCTCTGCTTATTCACAGCATTTGGCATGATGAGTAATTATCTTGCCTACTTTTTCCAGTATCATGCTGTATTTATTCATGCCATAAGTTGACACTGTCTGTTTACAAGATGAACCATCTGAAATGGCAGGCAACCACAGCTGCAGACCTCAATCGCTGCAGACTCAATCTATGGTACGTATCAAACCATTTATTTATTGATGGCTCTCTGTCCTCTCTCCACTAGAATATAAGCTCTGCATGTTTAAAAAATTTATTCTTTTGGCCGGGCACGGTGGCTCACGCCTGTAATCCCAGCACTTTGGGAGGCCGAGGCGGGTGGATCACGAGGTCAAGAGGTCGAGACCATCCTGGTCAACATGGTGAAACCCCGTCTCTACTAAAAATACAAAAAATTAGCTGGGCATGGTGGCGTCTGCCTGTAATCCCAGCTACTCAGGAGGCTGAGGCAGGAGAATTGCCTGAACCCAGGAGGCGGAGGTTGCGGTGAGCCGAGATCGTGCCATTGCACTCCAGCCTGGGTAACAAGAGCGAAACTCCGTCTCAAAAAAAAAAAAAAAAAAAAATTTATTCTTTTAATTGACAAGTAGTAATTATACATGTTCTTGGGGTACGTGGCCACAGTCTTACTCACTATGCCCCAGTACCCAGACCAGTGCCTGGAAATAATAGACTCAATAAATACTACTAATGAAAGAATGAATGAATGAACATCACCTCAACATTAACTTGCAAATGCACCTTTACAGGTGTCCATCTTTACTATACAATGAATTCTTTGAGGGCAAGAACCAAGGTGGAAACCCCTAGGAGCCCTCAGTTCCTGGAGAAGCCCAATGGATGCTAGATGGGTGCGTAGGTAAATGAATGGAAAAATGGAAGGAAGAGAAAAAAAGAAGGAAGAGGCAGGAAAGAAGGAAGGAGGGAGGCTTACCCTCCGCACTGGGCCACCCACATCTCTCTCTGTAATGTACATCTATCCTTGCTGATGAGAGTCTGGCAGTGAGCGAAGGACAGATGCCTTTGACAGTCAAGACCAAGGTCTGTGTATGCAAATCTCTGTGTGTGACACCTCCTCCAGTCTTCTGCACAAATAAAGACTTTGGAAAGCCTACTGGACGAAGTTACCCAACAGTGAAAACTGGGAAGTCAGAAAAGTCTTACATAAGACAGAGGAAGAAACAGGGAGGTCCCGGGATCCACAGCTCAGGAAGGGAAGAGACAAGGAACACTGGCTAATATGAGGACAAAGAGGACTTCCTTCGCTAGGCTCTGGGAGCCGGAGAGGCAGCAGGCCGCCATCGCCACCTAGAGGTCAGTTACAGCCACGGCGGGTGCTGGCCAAGCTGGTGTGCAAGGCTTGCCTGGTGTGTGGCTAACCAGGAAAATTGGAGGTGCTCAAAAAAAAGGTCCTTCATGGGGTAGACCCAGGGGTCTGGAAGTCCCAGCCAAGAGGGCCACGAGGTATGGGGCTTTAGAAACCCCAGGTGTAGACCACAGTCCGGCATACCACCCAAATCAGACTCGGCGGGGTTCTGCCAAGGAGAAGGGCATCGTGGAGATGGCTGATAGACTCAGGTCTTCTAGAAGGAGGAGGGAATCTTTGTCAGGAGGGACAAAGTCAGCTGTGTCTCCTCTGATCCCTTCTCTACACCACAGCCAGAGCAATGGTTCCCAAGTATAAATTAAAGTCCTCCAAAGGGCAGGGTGCGGTGGCTTACGCCTGTAATCCCAACGCTTTGGAAGGCCAAGGCAGGTGGATCATTTGCGGTCAGGAGTTCGAGCCAGCCCAGCGAACATGATGAAACTCCATCTCTACTAAACACACAAAAAAATTAGCCAGGTGTGGTGGCACATGCCTATAATCCTAGCTACTCGGGAGTCTGAGACAGAATTTGGGAGGCAGAGGTTACAGTGAGCCACTGCACTTCAGCCTGGGCAACAGGGTGACTCCATCTTAAAAATAAATACAGAAATAGATAAAATCCTCCAATGATGTGCCACTGCACTCAAGCTCAAGTCCGAATTTCTGGACGTGGCTTGCGGGGTCCTGCATAATATGCTCTTGCTCACCTCTCTTTGGGTTATTTCCTATGTTTGCTCTTAAACTCAGCAACAAGCCACATTCCCCAGCAGCACCTGCGGTCTGTGAAAACTCATAACTAGCTGTTGACTATGTGAGCTGAACTCCAGAGTCCCTAAATGCCACGTGCTATGTCACCTCTAGAGTTCTGGACAGCAGTTCTCTCAGCCTCTATCAAAGAGCTTTTTACATCAGTAAGGAATCGTATTTGGCTCCAAAATAGCAGGAATCGAATCACCTGGGGCTTGTTTTCTGATGGACAAGCAGTCTACAGGGAGGCAGTCTGGGACTGGGACAGCTCAGTCATCAGGGACTGAGGCCTTCCATCTTTCTGCTCTGCTATCTTAGCTGCAGAGTTGCTATCCCCTAGGTTACCACGTGGCCCAAGGCAGCTGCTGGAGGTCCAGCTATCATATCTCAATTCTAGGCAGCAGGAAGGAGAAAGAGGAGAAAGACAAGGCACGTACCACCTAGATGAGGTACCTCCTTTAAGCAGCCTTTCTGGGAAGCCACAACCAATACATCCACCTATATCTTATTGGCCAGATCTTAGTTATACAGCCATATGTAGCTGCAAGAGAAGCTGAGAAATTTACTATTTTCTAAGTGGGCATAATGCCCAGGGCTCTGTTACTAGGAGTTAAGTAAAAAAAAAAAAAAAAGAAAAGAAAAAGAAACACAGCTATTTTTGGCAACCAACTAGTAGTGTCTGCCACACTCCCACAGACCAAATTACCACATCTTGATGGAAGGCCTGGGGACAAAAAAAATTCCAAAGATACCTTCCCTGCAATCTAAATGTCTATAGCCTTATTGAGGACTCAGACAAATACATCTGAAAAGATAAATGACAATATCAAGCAGAATTAAATGAACCACAAGTCCCACTGCAGTCTTTGAAGGGTAAGTTTTATGCAAAAATGAAGACAATGAACAATTACTGAGGGCCAGTGAGGTGGCTCACGCCTATAATCCCAACAATTTGGGAGGCTGAGGCACATGGACTGCTTGTGACCAGGAGTTCAGACCAGCCTGGGCAACATAGTGAGACCCCATTTCTAAAAAAAAAAAAAATTACTGGACTCTATGCCAGCTACTTTCTATGTTTTCACTTCTCTTAGTTTTCACCACAACCCTGCAAAGTAGGTATTATCATCTGCATTTTGCGTAAGAGGAAATAAACTGGGGTTATATGATGTGCCCAGGGTCACACTGCCAGTAAGGATTTCCAGCAAGGATGGCAAATCTGCCATGTCTAGAGCTACACACCTACTCTAGTCTACAGTGGTGGCTGCCTGGGGAAGATGGTGGTCACATGGAGGGTGATTCTGAGAATGCATCTGAGCTTGCTGAGAAAGTCTATGATTAATTAGCCATGTCTGCCATGGACATGGGAATGGGGTGGGTGGCACGAGAGCCACATATGTAACATTCCTGTTTCAGAGGCTTACAGCAGTTGGTTCGTCTGTGGAAATGCCACATTTGTGTTCTGGCGTCTACGCCTGGGAGAACGAAGGGTGGGAGGGGAGGAACATGCTGCCATTGGGTGAGATGGCCCCAGGTCTTGTGCTGGGGATCCTTTTTGCATCTAGGGCCCCATACCTTAAGAAAGTGGGTGCTTAGCAACTTGCCAAGATGAAGGCCACCTCCACGCTCTAAATTATTCCTCTTACTAAAACGGCCTCAGAAGTAACAAAAGAAATGACAGCTACAGTCAGAACAGGGAGTAAATACATTTTAAAACCCAACTGTAAAAGGACAGACCTGTGATCTCACAGCGGAGCAGAGGTGACAGATCCTGTCCGACAGCACCATGCCTGCCAATACCCTCACTGCCTGGCTCCTCTCCTCACACCCACGGGCCCATTGACCGTACACTTGGAGGGGCTTGGCAGTCACAGATGCAAGTCCCCTCATTCCCACACCAGTCCCCAGGGCTGGCAACCCTCCCTCACATCTGTCAAAGGAGGAGAGAAAATGACCGGGGCAACTTCCAGACTCAGCTCAGATGCCCTCCCCATCCACAAAGCCACCACTCGCCCCTTCACCCCTTCCTGCCTCCAGGCTGTGTCAGACAACTCTACTCTGAGCTCCTTCGGTCTGTAAGGGTACTGTAATTAGCGGTGGGCATCTGCCTCTGGCCTCCGACTTTTGGCATTTAGCACAGTCCCTGACACAGAGCACCTACTGTTTGACAGCCACCCACTATTGAGAACAGTCAGCTCCAGGTACCCCACTGTCTTCTCTACATGACGTTGTCTCAGTCACAGCACTACTGACGTTTGGGGCCAGGTAAGTCTGTTGTATGGGACCTGTCCTGTGCATTGTGAGACATTCCACAGTATCCCTGGTCTCCACTCATGAGATGCCAGTAGCAACTACTCCAGTTGTGATAATCAAAAATGCTTTCAGGCACTGTCAAATGCCCCCTTAGGGGCAAAAAAAAAAAAACACCCCTGGCCAAGAATCAATGAAGGGCATTATCTCAGAGACATCCAACAACTTGCCCAGGGCCACACAGCTAGCACTTGCACCCTACCGCTGTTCTATCTCATTTAAGCCACGCGATAACCCCGCGGGGTGGGTCCAGTGACCCTATCCCACAGATGACAGGACTGAGCTTCGGTGAGGCTCAATAATTTGCCCAAAGCTAAACAGCTGGGCATGGGCCCTTTCTAGAACCGAATCCAGAAGAACCATATGACTAAAGCTGCTTGTCCACGGCCAGAGACATCACTCCCTTATTTTAGGACAGAGAGAGTTGGAGGTACCAGGCAAGGCTAGTTTGGTTGGAAACCATCTGTTTCTTGAAGCAATGCAATCAGTGCATGGCGGCCTTTCCTATTTCTGTTAGTGCTAAAAGGTTACTGCACAGAATTTCTTTTGTTCGTAAATAAAACAGAGCAGGTCACAGGTCATCCCGCACACTGGACAGCCACTAGGTCATTAAATGATCGGCGACAGGAGGCAGCTCCCACTCAGTGATGAGCCTCTGATACTCCCAGCTCCATGGACTCCTTTCTCTCCCCTACCAAGAATACTGCTATCCCAGGAGATGAAATGTCAACTTGGTGGAGCTGGCAGGGAAGCTAATTTTCTATTACAGAGCATCTCCATTTTCGCACAGAGCCCTGAAATTGTGTTTATGAACCTAATGTGTACTTTAGAGGAATGTGGTTGGCAGTAATGAGCACACAACTCTCAGGAGTTTGGAGGCCGCCGAGTAGCAGATTGTTGAATCAATAAAAATAGCAGTAAGTACCTCTGCAGCGCTTCTATTCAAGGACAAAAGTGGCTACTTTGGGGGCAGTAGATGTGCCTTCTCCCTTGCTTGCAGAAGGTACATATTCTATGTAGAACCATGGTCAAAAGCCTTGTTATTGCCCAGCACTGGGTCCCTGACTCAGCTGCTTGGCAGACTTCATCTCAGTTTGCTTACGGGGCAATGGGCAAGCAGGGGTACAATGAATCAAGTCCAGGCACTTCTACCTTCTCATGCGTTCTGGGTTTTCTCCACTCCTGCCCTCAGTTCTTCGTCAGCTTTACTTGCCAGGACCTCCAAATAGTCCCTGATTGACCCCAGCTTCCCCAGGGCCACCACAATGACTGGCCTAAAGCACCAATCATACCATGTCACTCCCCTGCTTAAAATGCTTTGGGTCAATGCCCAGGCTCCTCAGCAAGCAGTCAAAGTCCACCTGACCAGCTCATACTTTGGGCCACCTGATTCACATCGCGTCCTCTTTGCTAACTGTGGCCTGACCACTCTCCGGGAAGCCTCCCTCTTCCCTTCTCTCACACTGTGTGAGCTGGACAGAGCCTATGACTCAGGCCTCAGCCAATCAGAGCACCTCATCCCCTTGGCCACGGTGAGTGATACAGGAATGGGTATATCACCACCTATGATTGGATGAAGCTTTTGCAAATAATGGGATACAGCACTGTACCCTTAAAGTCAAGTTGATCCCATTTGGATCTTCCACAGTTGACTTCTGCCCATGAGAAGAAAGGCTGTGTGAGAATGTGCCCAAACAAAAGTTGGAACAGCCCCATCTTCCCTTCAGAGAGTCCTCTCTTCCCTGCACCCTCCCCCTCTCAACACACATCAGAGTGTCTCCATATATCATGGGAGGTGTATCAGTCTGTTCTCACACTGCAAATAAAGACATATCGAGACCAGGTAATTTATAAAGAAAAGCAGGTTTAATGGACTCACAGTTCCACGCAGCTGGGAAGCCCTCAGAATCATGGTGGAAGACAAAGGAAGAACGTCTTACATGGTGGTGGCAAGAGAGGATGAGAACCAAGTGAAAGAGGTTTCCCCTTATAAAACCATCAGATTTTGTGAGACTTACTCACTACCCCAACAATAGTATGGGGGAAACCACCCCCATGATCCAATTACCTCCCACTGGGTCCCTCCCACAACACATGGGAATTATGGGAGCTAGAATTCAAGATGGATTGGGGACAAAGCCAAACCCTAACAGGAATCATGTAAAATCACTGGCAAATGCACAGCTGGTGTCTGCCCCTGTCACCACCATCTGTGACCAAATACAGGGATTTCGGTCATGGGATTTAGTTAAGTTCACTGGAGTTGTGGGGAAGAGAGAGGATAATGGTCAGCAGGAAACCCACAGGCTTTGAAGTGAGAGAGACTTGGATACAACCTGTGCAACCTCAAATAGCTTCTGAAGTGATTGTGACTTCTCAATGCAGAAAACAGAGCAGGGAGTTGCAGAGCAGGGCGCTACATTCGAGCTCCTGATCAACCCATGCCTGCAGCCAGTTACCCCATTCTCTTTTTGTGTAAGTCAGTTTGGTTTGGGTTTTCTGCCACTTTTGGGTTAAGATGCCAAATACAAACATCATTACCTGATTTGTACTTTATAATCCACCTAAACCAGCTCACTCCAAGCTCCCACATATGCCATGCTCCCTGTCCTTGCCAGACCTATTCTCAGCCTGTTCCCTCTGCTTGTCCCCACCATGCCATCTTTGCCTGGCTAAGTCCTATTCATCCTGGAGCTTGCCACCAGCGTCTTCTCCCTGCAACATCCTTCTGCGGTCTCTTATCAATTAAACTCAACTTCTGTGTTCCCCCGATGGCCTAGACCTATCGCTGTCCCTCCTCCCTGTCCCATGCTGCTGTGCCTGCCTCCCCTATCCATCCCAGGTAGACTGAGCACCACCTGAGGGTAAGGAGCTGTGTCTCATCTCTCTATCCCCAGTTTTGGGCACCATATCCAGCAGAAATTAGGTCACGTAGTAAATGTTGAAACGAAACTGAGTCTTGTTCCATGGCAAACCTCCCCTGAAGCCAGCAACTCTTCCCCTAGCTTGGATAGATAATCACTGGGAGTCAACCTGGCACCTATGGGTAGAGCCTACTGAATGTAGAAACCAAAACAAATCAATACTGTCTAAAAGGCAGAGAAGAAAAAGGGGTAGGGCTGGATTCAAGGAGGTTTGAAGCACCTGATCAGGACAGCTTGTTGTCTTGGAGGAAGACTGACAGACATGACTATGAGCCAGACACTTCAGGGAAAGTCTCAGCTGTGTCTCTGAGCACCGGGCAGCCATTCCCATAATTAGCAGTGTGGAGTGGACTGATGTCTGAATGAATGAGATGAGGGCTTGCAATAGAGTTGGGCTTTTCCAGCCAACAGTGAGGGCAAGAGGATTTTTTGGGAAAAAAATCATCTGCTCTTTTCCTATCAACTTCTCAAAACCTTTAGTATGTCACCAGATGTTGGGCTGTACATAAGCAGGAGATATCACCATAAAAAATAACTATAGTCAAACAGGATCACTGACTTGGTGGCCTAAAAAAAAAAAAAAAAAAAAAAGGAGTTCCCAATTGTCTTGAACAATGTAATAATCTGCATTTTTTTTTTTTTTTTTGAGACAGAGTTTCGCTCTTGATACCCAGGCTGGAGTGCAATGGCGCGATCTCGGCTCACCGCAACCTCCACCTCCTGGGTTCAGGCAATTCTCCTGCCTCAGCCTCCTGAGTAGCTGGGATTACAGGCACGCGCCACCGTGCCCAGCTAATTTTTTGTATTTTTAGTAGAGACGGGGTTTCACCATGTTGACCAGGATGGTCTCGATCTCTTGACCTCGTGATCCACCCGCCTCGGCCTCCCAAAGTGCTGGGATTACAGGCTTAATAATCTGCATTTTTATGAAAAAGATGTTCAACAGCAACTGAAGACATGGAAATAAATCATGGGAATCATGTAAACACATGGCCCAATACTCAGCTGGTATCTCTCACAGTCACCACTATCTGTGACCAAAGACAGGGATTTCAGGAATGGGATTCAGGGAAGTTCACTGTAGTTGCAGGGAGGAGAGGGAAAGGTGGTCAGCTGGAAACCCACAGGCTTTGAAGTGAGACAGACCTGGATGCAAGTCTTGGTTTTGTCACTTATAAGCTATGTGTCCTCAGTCACTTTGCTTTACCCCTCTGAACTTCAATGCTCAACTATATGAGGGGATAGTAATGTCACTCTTGCTGTTGCCCTGGTGGGGCCACTGCAAGACACAGGCCTCATACATCCACAATCGGCACACTCCCAGGAACATCACCATCACCATCACTATCACTCCTCAGCCCCAGTCCTAGGCCTTCCCAGAGTTAGATGTGAATGGTTTTATTTGCTGATTTGGAGAGGTTTTTATCCCACTGGAAGCCTGTGCTCTAAAAGCCCTTCCCTAGTGTCTTCCCGACAACGGTGCCAGCAATGGAGACACTTAGATGGGTGTTGAGAGGGGCAGGGTACAGGGAAGAAGGGCTCTCTGAGTGGTGGGGCTGTTCCAGCTTCTGTGCAGGCAAATGAAGCACTCCAGCCACATCACAAACGCAAGCTCAGGAAAGAGTTTTGAAAAGTAACGCATGAGCTGCCAATCTTGTCCTTTAACCTGCATCTCAATTCCAGCCAGGGAATTTTCAAAAGGCATCCAATTAGGCACCTCAGCCAACTGGTTTCGAGGATTCAGGTCTCACAGCAAGGGAATATTGATTTTGCTGTATGCCCTAGGAGAGCTGGCTGCTGGTTTGCACCATCTTTTTCACGTTTATGAAATCTCGGCTCTGTTCAGGTGGTTTCTCTGGACTTTTGTTACTACAGATTAAAAATGAGGCTTAGAAGAGGTGAAAATTGATCCAGAAAGTACTGACTGAGAGTCTCTGGGGGGATCCAAGATTAGGCTGGGCACCAGGAAAGTTTTTGGTTTTGATTTTTACAATTCCACTAACAACAAAAACCCACCATGTATACTTCTGTCCATCTGCAAAAATAGGCAAGGGAGCAAGGTGCCCAAAGTTCGTGCTAAGCTGGTGGGACTTCTTCAATTACTGGAATGCTTTAAGAAATCAGTTTTTATTTAAGATATGGTGCTGGTCTGTAGCATTTATTTTACTTTTTTTTTTTTTTCTCGAGCCAAAGTCTCATTCTGTTGCTCAGGCTAGAGTGCAGTGGCACAATCTCGGCTCACTACAACCTCCACCTCCCGAGTTCAAGTGATTCTGCTGCCTCAGCCTTCTGAGTAGCTGGGACCATAGGGGTGTACCACCACACTCTGCTAATTTTTTTATATTTTAGTAGAGATGGGGTTTCACCATGTTAGTCAGGCTGGTCTTGAACCCCTGACCTCAAATGATCCACCCACGCAGGCCTCCCAGAGTACTGAGATTATAGCCGTGAGTCACCACACCTGGCCCCTATTTTACATATTTCAATCCTGCCTTTAGAAAATAAAGAATGTAAGGCAGCTCGCTGGGATACAGTTAATAAAACAGGTTAATAACAGCCATTTCATATTGAGAGCTTCCTACATACCAGGCTGATTCTAAGTGTTCCCTATAGGTTAACTCATTTAATCCTCATCCAGGTTAAGTGCTTAGCATACCTAACAAGACACAGGAAAGTCATCAGGAGTTCCACTGCCACGAAACTTTTCAAGGAATCCCCTGACAGGGCCAACTCTTTTAAATTAAAACATCGATGCTAGCTCCTTTTCTGAGCAATGTTCTTTTTTTTTGAGATGGAGTTTCGCTCTCGTTACCCAGGCTGGAGTGCAATGGCGCGATCTCGGCTCACCGCAACCTCCGCCTCCTGGGTTCAGGCAATTCTCCTGCCTCAGCCTCTCGAGTAGCTGGGATTACAGGCACGCGCCACCATGCCCAGCTAATTTTTTTGTATTAGTAGAGACGGGGTTTCACAATGTTGACCAGGATGGTCTCGATCTGTTGACCTCGTGATCCACCCGCCTCGGCCTCCCAAAGTGCTGGGATTACAGGCTTGAGCCATTGACTCCTCTCTGTTCATTGAGCACAAGCCTCTTGGAGTGCTAGATCAATCCTGAATTACCCATTCAATTAGAGGCAGTTACTACATTAAATACCCCACCAGATGATAAAGAACAACTACTGACTGTGCTGAGCTTTTAAGATTCCAGGCAGAGACTCAGAAAGGAGCTTCCTTGTCTCAAAAACAAATGGGGCCAGGCACAGTGGCTCGCACCTGTAATCCCAGCACTTTGGAAGGCTGAGGCAGGCAGAACATTTGAAGTCAGGAGTTCAAGACCAGCCTGGCCAACATAGTGAAACCCCGTGTCTACTAAAATCACAAAAAATTAGCCAGGCATGGTGGTCCATGTCTGTAGTCCCAGCTACTTGGGAGGCTGAGGCAGGAGAATCACTTGAAGGAGAGACAGAAGCTGTAGTGAGCCAAGACTGCACTATTACACTCTAGCCAGAGTGACAGAGCAAGACCCTGTCTCAAAAAAAAAAAAAAAAAAAAAAGCATGCTCTTCCTAGAAAGATTTTGAGCTGATGTTTTGGGGTGAAGTAAGGATTGTGTTGTTTTTTTTTTTCCAGAAGAAAAGGTAAAACATGTGGCTGGTATCCACTGTGGTTTGATTTATCAGAGTAACTGCGGGAAGGCTCTCTCTGCTGCCCTGGCCAGGGGATGGCAGAGCAGTCAGGGACGAACAGCATGGTCCCCTCTAGTAGCACACAGGTGACTCTGAATTCTCAGTGCAGCATTGCCATGTCCCCAGCAGGATACACCAAGCAGCTTCCACAGGGAGGAGCATGGTGGAGAAAGCCCACACAGGCCCTAGGCCCGGCAAGATCCAGGCAGATGCTCCGTCTTCCTCTCACACACTGTTCCCTCCAGACGCACTCCTCTCAAACAGGGCTGGCCACCTGGCCTGCTGGCTCTTTTCATATGGCCCACACGCTAAAAATGGTTTTCACATTTTTAAATAGCTGGAAAACAATCAAAAGAAAAGTAGTATTCTTTGGCATGGGCAAAGCATATGAAATTCAAAGTTCAGTGTCAAACAAGAAAAAAAAAGTTTTTTTGAACACATCCAGGTATGGCGGCTAACACCGATAATCCCAGCACTTTGGGAAGCTGAGATGGGAGGATAGCTTGAGCCCAGGAGTTGGAGACCAGCCTGGGCAAATAGTGAAACCTTGTCTCTGCAAATAATAAAGAAAATAGGCATGGTGGCAAGTGTCTGTAGTAGTCCCAGCTATTCGGGAGGCTGAGGTGGGAGGATCACCTGAGTCCAGGTGGTGGCAGCTACAGTGAACCATGATTGTGCCACTGCACTCCAGCCTGGGTCTGGGTGACAGCCTAAGATCCTATCTTAAAAAAAAAACAAAACCACACACACAGTCTCATCCAATCATTACACATAACCTATAGCTGCTTTGACTCTGTAAGAACAGAGCTGTGTCTGAGATGGAGACTGCACGGCCTACAAAGCCATAAAGTATTTACTATCTGGCCCTTTACGACAAACACTCGTAAGCCCTTGTCCTAAAGACTGCACAAAAGATAAAAGGGGAGAAGGGAAGAAGAGGCAAAATTAGAAATGGGTTTAAGAGAGTAGAGAGACACTTCCCGATTTCAAGACTTCCTAATAAGCCACAGTAATCAAGACTGTGTGACACTGTCAGAAGGACAGGCACAGAGATGCATAGAACAGAATCGAAAGTCCAGAAACAAATCCATTCATCTATGGTCAACTGATTTTTGACAAGAGTGCCAAGATCATTCAGTGGGGAAAGAATAGTTTTTTTTAACAAATTGTGCTGGGAAAACTGGGTATCCACAATCAAATGAAGCTGGATCCTTACCTCATACCATATACAAAAATTAAGTCAAGCCTGGGTGAGGTCGCTCATGCCTGTAATCCTAGCTGAGGCAGGCAGATCACCTGAGGTCTAGAGTTCAAGATCAGCCTGGCCAACATGGTGAAGCCCCGTCTCTACAGAAATAGAAAAATTAGCTGGGCATAATGGTGGGTACCTGTAATCCCAGCTACATGGGAAGCTGTGGCAGGAGAACAGCTTGTACCTGGGAGGCAGACTTTGCAATGAGTCGAAATCGTGCCACTGCACTCCAGCCTGGATGACAGAACAAGACTCCATCTCAAAAAAAAAAAAAAAAAAAAGTCAAAATGGATCAAAGAACTAAATGTTAGAGCTGAAACTATAAAATTCTCAGAAGAAAACACAAGGCTACATCTGTGTGTCTTCAGGGAGGCAAGAGATTCTTAGACATGATACGAGAAGCACAAGCAACAAAAGGAAAAACACCTAAACTGGACTTAACCCACATTAAAAACTTCTGTGCTTGAAAGGACACTATCAACAAAATGGAAGGACAGCTACAAAACTGAAGAGGATACATTCAAACCCCATATCTAAACAGGGAACTTGTATCCGGAATCTATAAAGAACTCTCACAACTCAAAAATTTTGAAACCTATGATTTTTAAATATGTAAAGGAATTGAACAGATATTTCTCCAAAGAAGGTACACAAATAGCCAATAAGCATATGAAAAGATGCTCAACGTCATTAGCCGTTAGAGAAATACAACACAACAAGATACACCTTCACAGCACAAGGATGGCTACAATCAAGAAAACTGACATGTAACCTGGCAATTCTGCTCCTGGGTAGATGCCCAAGAGAACTGAACACAAATGTTCACACAGAGACTAGCACAGGAATGTTCATAGCAACATGATTCATGACAGTCAAAAACTGTAAGCAACCCCAAATGACCATCAGTAGATGAATGGATAAGCAAAATGTGGTCTATCCAAACAATGAAATATTATTCAGCCATAAAAAAGAATGAAGTAGTGATGCATGCTACAACACAGATCAAACTTGCGGATACTATGCTAAGTGAAAGAAGTCAAGCAGAGAAGGCCACATATCGTATGATTTCCACGATTCTAAGTCACAAATGGCAGATCTAGAGAAAAATCTGCAGAGAGAAATACAAATCATTCTATTATAAAGACACATGCTTATATATATCGACTGCAGCACTCTTCATCACAATAGGAAAGACACGGAATCAACCTCAATATCCATCAATGATAGACTGGATAAGTAAAATGTGGTATATATACACCATGGAATACTATGCAGCCAAAACCAGAATAAGATCATATCCTTTGGAGGGACATGGATGGAGCTGGAGGCCATTATCCTTCGCAAACTAACACAGAAACAGAAAACCAAATATTTCATGTTCTCACTTATACGTGGGAGCTAAACGATGAGAACACATGGACATGGAGGGAAACACCACACAATGGGGCTTTCTGGAGGGTGGAGGGTGCGAGGAGGGAGAGGATCAGGAAAAATAACTAATGGGTACTAGCTTAATACCTGGGTGATGAAATAATGTGCACAACAGACCCCCCATGGCACAAGTTTACCTATGTAACCAACCTGCACTTCTACTCCTGAACTTAATATCAAAGCTGAAAAAGAAAAGAAAGTAGATTACTGGCTGCCAGGGGCCAGGAGGGGAAGGGTTGCGGGGGTGATGGAGAGTGCCTGCTAACAGGTACAGAGTTTCTCTAGGGTGATGAAAACCTTCTGGAATTAGACAGTGGTGATGGTTGCGTAATCTTGCGAATATACTAAAAAGTGATTTTATTGTACACTTTGAAAAGGTGAGTTTTATGGTGTGTGAATATCTCTTTTTTTTTTTCTTTTTAAGGACAGGAGAGAGAGAGAAGGCTGAAGCTCAAGGCAAGGGGAGGGAGGATGTGACAGGTGCTGATTCCTGCTCTGGGCCATGTTCCAACTTACGCCGTTCGCAAGCATAGCTTCTTTCAGTCTCAAGTCAACCCGGTGGGGTGGGTGACATTCCCATTTTATACACGAGGCTCTAAGAGGCGAGGCTGGCCCAAGGCCACGCAATTCTAGGAGGCAGAGTTGGGCTGGATCCCCATGTCCCCTGCACCCACACACCAGCTGGACAGTTTGGCCGGCCAGCTGAACCCACCAGACACTCAGGGAGAGCCGGGAAAATGCGACTCAGCATCTGGGGAGCACTACCCTGCACCAAGCATGTTAGTGCTCTTCCCCCACTGCAGGTGTAAAGATGTACTGCTACCCTAGCAAAAAAGGGGGAAACTGAGGGTCAGGGAGGCAAATTAAGTGGACCAAAGTCACACAGCTAGTAGGTGGCTAATATGGTTTGGCTGTGTCCCCACCCAAATCTCATCTTGAACTGTGGCTCCCATAATTCTCTCATGTTGTGGGAGGGACCCCATGGGAGATAAATGAATCATGGGGGCAGTTTCCCCCATGCTGTTCTCATGGTAGTGAATAAGGCTCATGAGATCTGATGGTCTGATAAGGGGAAACTCCTTTAGCTTGGCCCTCATTCCCTTCTCTTGTCTGCCACCATGTGAGATGTGACTTTCACCTTCTGCCATGATGGTGAGGTCTCCCCGGCCACATGAGTCCATTAAACCTCTTTCTTTTGTAAACTGTTCAGTCTCCCGCATGTCTTTATTAGCAGCATAAAAACAAACTAATACAGTGGCTAAATCAGAAGCCAAGCCCGGACTCCACATTGGCAAATCAGGACCTGCTACTCCCCACTGGCCTCTTTTGGTGACTTTCAATGACTCTTAGGTGTCATTAACTTATCACCAGGTTATTGGAGACACGCAGCTGCTGGCCACCAGCTGTCTCTCAGCTCTCTTCCCTGCCCACGGAGACTGCTTCCCATTTCAGGGCTGGCAAATAACACTTTCTCAGGGGCCCCTGCAACTAGGACAAGAGCAGGTGGAGGGCCTCTGGGAAAGACTGGCCTCACTGATGAGAGTGGTCGGGGAAGAGAAGCCTTGTTTCTCCCCTGCTCTGACCCCTGCGCCTTGGAAGCTGGGGCTGCCATGTGTGAGCACGATGGAAGACAACGGTCCACATGGCAGATGGATGATCCTGTTTGTGACTTCCTCTCCATCCTCACCTTACATCACTCTTCCCCTTTCTTGCTGTGTCTCCCTCTCTCCAGCCAGGCAGATCTTCCAGTTCCTCCAACAGGCCTGGCTCCTGGCCATCCCAGGCCCTCAGCCCAGAACCTTCCCTGAGTCTAGAACGTTCCTTCCACCCCTACACCTGGTTAACTCCGACTCAGTCATCAGATCTCAGTTAAAGTGTGACTTCGTCTGATTTTAATGTGCTCAGTAGTCCCTGGGTTTTCGGACTGTGCATTTATGACTGTGATCATTTCTTCAACCATAAGCTCTTACCTCTGGACTGAAGTTCTGAAAGTGTCTGGCTGTCCTTGCCACCATATACCTGTCACCCAGCAAGGTGCAGCCTCACTGGCTATACCTGGCACCCAGCAAGGCGCAGCCTCACTGCTGGTCTCTGTTATAATGAATTCTCAAATCTGGGCTGCTACTTTTGCCTGCTTGGACAGACGTTGAGATCAAACGATCACTGAAAAGACAGGGCCTGCCTGAGTAAAGGGGTCCCAGGTTGGAGTGAGGGGATTAATGAAGAAGGGGAGAGGTGCGCTGAGTGGTAAGGAGAAATGGGCAACAGTAGAAAGAAAATGGAGATGGGAGAGCGCTGAACGCAGCTGAGCTCTTAAATCAGGTGAAAGTCTCCTAAGGAGGGCTGATGCCTCGGTTGGGAACCGGGCGGGGCTGGGACACCTGCAGTGAACTTGTCCTGCAGGTCTTGCAGGACTGGTGGCTGCCTTTAAGTCACCTGATCCATCAAGCAGGTCACAACAAACAGCCCAGAGGCACCCCCTGACCAAGCCAGGCCAAGAGGTGAATTTTTAAGGCTGCTTGGAAAGGTCAACAGGAAACTCTCTGTAAGTCAGCAGCCCCCAGTCCAAACCCAAGGTTCGGCATCTGCGTCACACAGGGGTGAGGAGTCCACACCAGGCAGAGCTGGTCCTGGCAGTGCAGATGGACCGCTGGGGCCCTGGGCTGTGGGCAGCTGCAGCAAGCCCAGCATGAACATGCCAGGCTGGGGCCCTGGGCTGGGGAGAAGGGTACCGCCTAGAATGGTTTGGAAGGCCAGCCCTGCTTCGCTGATGGTGCAGCAGAAAAAGTGCTAGCAGCCAGCATGCAGTTTTGAGGTTTCATCTGGAGGAAGAAGGAGAAGACCGTGGAGATAAATCAGAGTACTGGTGTGCTCCTGAACCCTCCCAGGGCCTTTGGGTCCTGGGACTATGAAGGAGGAGGGGTTGGCTGTGGGTCAGGAAGGAGCCAGGGTCCAGAGGGGAAAGAAATGACACCAGCTAACCAGCAATTCAGGGGGACAGAGATGTTGTCTAACTGCCAGCCCCATTCTGCCCCTCTATTTCATATGCATGGCCTGAGACTCAGTTCAGATGTCACCTACCCTCCACAAAAGCCACCATCTCCCATGCCTGGCACAGGCAACCCTCCTCTCAAACCACCCCGACCCACTGCCTCACAGTCATCTGAACTCCTGATTCTCTCCCCTACAAGACAGGAAATGCAATGTGCAGAGCCTCGGGCCCATCCAGTCCCTCCTGAGCACAGAGCACAGTGTGTGACACCTTGCCAGGACTCACGTTAAAGAGTGAGTGAGTGAGTGCATGGGTGAGTGGGTGGGTGAGTACATGAGTGAGGGAGTGAATGAGTGAGGGAGTGAGTGAGGGAGTGAATGAGTGAGGGAGTGAGGGAGTGAATGAGTGAGGGAGTGAGTGAGGGAGTGAATGAGTGAGGGAGTAAGGGAGTGAGTGAGGGAGGGAGTGAGGGAGGGAGTGAGTGAGGGAGTGAATGAGTGAGGGAGTGAATGAGTGAGGGAGTGAATGAGTGAGGGAGTGAGGGAGTGAGTGAGGGAGTGAATGAGGGAGGGAGTAAGTGAGGGAGTGAATGAATGAGGGAGTGAATGAGTGAGGGAGTGAGGGAGGGAGTGAGTGAGGGAGTGAATGAGTGAGGGAGTGAATGAGTGAGGGAGTGAGGGAGTGAGTAAGGGAGTGAATGAGGGAGTGAGTGAGGGAGTGAATGAGGGAGTGAATGAGTGAGGGAGTGAGGGAGTGAATGAGTGAGGGAGTGAGTGAGTGAGGGAGTGAGTGAGTGAGGGAGTGAATGAGGGAGTGAGTGAGGGAGTGAGTGAGGGAGTGAGTCAGTGAGTACATGAATGAATGAGTGAATGAGTGAGTGAATGAGTGAATGAGTGGGTGAGTGAGTCAATGAGTGAGTGAGTAAGTGAATGAGTGAGAAAATAAGTGAATGAGTGAGGGAATGAGTGAGTGAATGAGTGAGGGAATAAGTGAGTGTAAGTGACTGAATGAATGAGTGAGGGAATAGTGAGTGTGTGTGAGTGAATGTGTGAATTAATGAGTGAGTGAATGGGTGAACAAGTGAGTAAATGAATAAGTGAATAAGTGAACGAGTGAGTGAATGAGTACATGAATGAGTGAATGAGTGAATAAGCAAGTGAGTGAATGAGCAAGAGTGAGTGAGTGAGTGAAAAGAAACAAACTGGGAAAGGAAGCAAAGCAAGAGAATAAGAATGAAAAATAGTAGGAGAAGTAAAGAGAAAGAAACATATCACATTCGTTTTGGCTGTGTTGAAAAATTACAGGATTTCAGTAACATTTTGAAACCCCCATAATTCTTTACAGACACACTGTTGCCTTCTCTGTCTCTCATTCTAAGCTGAAATATAAACTGTCTTTTGGAACCTTGGGTTTGCTACTTTCCTTTCAAATATTCAGAGATGTCAGGCCTAGACTGGGATATTGGAAATACCCTAATGATCCCTCAAGTTCAACGACAAAGAAAAGGGTTCAAAGACAAAGAAAGAGGCCAGGGATGGTGGCTCATGCCTGTAATCCCAACACTTCAGGAGGCCAAGGCAGGCAGACCACTTGAGGTCAGGAGTTCAAGACAAGCCTAGCCAACATGGTGAAACCCCATCTCTACTAAAAATACAAAAATTAGCTGGGCGTGGTGGCAGGCATCTGTAATCCCAGCAACTTGGGAGGCTGAGGAAGGAGAATTGCTTGAACTGGGGAGGCAGAGGTTGCAGTGAGCCACGGCGCTCCAGCCAGGGCCACAGAGTGACACTGTTTCTCAAAAGGACATAGCCAAGGTCCCCTGGTCACAAAGTGCCTTAAGATGATGTCCCTCATGGTGGGCCAGGGGCCAGTACCCTGCAGAGTCCTTCCAGGCAGCAGGGGAGGTCGGAGAGGCCCCTCAGCCCTCCTGAATCCCAAGCCAGGCCGGTGCCTGAGCAGTCAGGGGTACAAATGCCTGAGCAATAAAGGCGATTTCCAGAAATGGCATCTGGCAGGGAGGAAAGCAGCCAGGTGCTCGCGCGCCACTCCAGCAGGCAGCAGCACACCTTACACACAGAAATGTCACGCATCGCGCTTACACCAAGCTGTTGCCATCTCCTTGTACTAAAAACGGTGCGTGTTCCTGTCTTCGTTCCTTCCCCTCTCCCCGAATAGAAATGTCTGTCTGTGAGCTCCTTAAGCCACGGTCTCCTGTCGAGAGCCGGGGCCTGACGCCTGGGCCCAGGGAGGAGGTACGGCCCTCACCTGTGCCAGTGCTGCTCGGGGGCTGGAGCAGAGCATGGCAGTGGTCTCAGGCATCTCCAGGAAGCAAGCTTTAACCCCCTTTGGAAAATCAAACTTCAGCCATGTGTGCATCACCAACATAAAACTCCTGGGGTGTGTGGAGCCCTGACTGAGTGCCACTGACCCCTGACCCCTGCCATTTGATCCTAGCAGCTGCCCCAGGAGCAAGGCAGACCCAAAACTCAACACCAGGAACTAGTCTGTCATTTCAAGCTGCCCAAGGCCCAGAGGCCAGGGGAACTGACAAGGTGCATCCTCATCGAGGGGCCAGCTCTAGGAGTCCCAGGATCATGGGTGACGGCAGCCCAAGGGCACCCCAACGTGCCAGCCCGGGACTCCCAGGAGCAAAGCAAGAGAAACCCACAATGCTGAGGACCAGACTGTGCTGCTGGATGTAGCTGCTGAGAAGAACTGTGCTCATCGGGAGGAAACATGTATCTAAACTGCTGTTTTCTAAACTGCGTCCTCAAACAGCTGTGTCCCAAGAGATATCTAGAAGGATTCATTAAAATGGAAGTAGCCAAATCCACCCCCAGGACCTCTCCAGCGGGACAGGTTCTCAGAGCCTTACATCTGCCTTCCTTTGGCCTGGGTCTCCAAGACGGTGCTCTAAGAAGGAGCTGTTCCCTTCAAGTAAATTACTTGACTGTCTCCTCACTGGTCATCAACTTAATAAATGGGATCCTTTTCTGATCTAGAGAACATCTCAGAATTTTAAGAAACAGTTGTAAGGCAGAAGTGTGTTCCTGCAAAATGCCTTTATTCTCAACACTGGCTAAGACCAGATGGGTCCTATCAGCCGATACTTGCACTGATTTCTTGGCGTGGGAGGAATAGGGGGAAACAGAAGGAGACAGAGGAAGACAGAGGGAAAGGGAGAGGGCAGGAGGTGTGCACATTATCTGCGACTGAAGAACAGCTGTGAAGGCCAAAGTGCTGCGATCCCTCCAACCCTCTCCTGGGCCTGAGGATGGGCAGAGTCGCCCAAGGTGAAGCTCCTGGTACATAACCTGGTCACAGATCACAGCCTTGTCCCCATGAAGAGATGATCAATCTCAGCTATAACCAACAGGACTGACACCAAAGACAAGTACCAGTTCCCTTTTCTCGGGGACCCCAGAAGGCTAAATTTATCCTTTTTGTTTCTAACAGCAGTTACAAAGCAGCAGCATGGAGGGACTTCCTAGCGTGATGCAAGATGTCAGGCCTAGTACCCCCTCTGTTCTAGCCCTTCCTTACAGGTTAATGCCAACGTGCTCATGGGACTGGAGCAAATGGAGCCTGTCCGACCTGTGCTGTCCTGTATGAGGTCAGCAGGGCCTTCAGTGCCAGCTGCAGGAAGTCCAGAAAGTCCCCAGCCGCTGTGCAAGGCTCTTGGAGGGTCTGTAGCACTTGGAGGAACTGGCTTTGTGTGGGTCATGGGAAGTCCCTGCTTTCAGGTTATAGGGTACACAAGGCACAGGTATTTCAGGACACAATTTAGAAAACAGTGGTTTAGATACATATTACCTGCTTGACTAACACTTCCAGGCATATTGCTCTGGCTCTGAGATAGGACACACAAAAAAATGAATGAACATCAGTTCCCTCTCCCTGCTCCCACTTCTGCTGCCTCCCACCCCAACAAACACCCTGTTTTCCAGTTCTCAGGGTACAGGGCTATCCACAGGGCCCAGGTTTCTGATGTTAGAGCTCACAGATCAGCTACTTCCTATTTCAGGCAAACAGAGAAACAAAAACAGCCACTGAGAGCTTATTATTGTTGTAGACATTCTGGTCGACAATTAATTTTATCTTATCAATTTGTTTCTGTGACAATATTATCCCCATTTCACAGAGAAGAAAACTGAGGCCCAAAAAGGTCAAATAAGTTGCCTGAGGCCATGCAAGAGAAGTCAGTATGTTTAAATCCATAGTCCAAACTCTCCGTCCCCAGCACGTCAAATGGCACGAAATAAACACCACCCAGTAAACTTGCCCATTAACCTTGATCTAGGGCTGGTCAAGAGAATAAGAAGGGGAGGTTTTAAGAAGGATGCCCCATGTAAGGACCTCAAAACAGAGGGCAGGGGACAGATACTCTGGCCAGCAAGTCAAGCAGAGGAGACTGACCCTTAAGCACCAGCATGAGCATCAGGAATGAAAATAGCTATGAGCTGGAATGAGCCCAGAGAAAGCCAAACAGGGCTGCTGATCATTAGTTTTTTTTGTTTTTGTTTTTGTTTGTTTTGTTTTGAAATAGGGTCTCACTCTGTTGCCCGAACTGGAATGCAGTGGCACAATCTCAGCTCACTGTAACCTCTGCACCCTGGGTTCAAGCAATTCTTGTGCCTCAGCCTCCCAAGTAGCTGGAATTATAGGTGTGCATAACCATACTCATCTAATTTTTTTGTTGTCTGTCTGTTTGTTTGTTTGTTTTGAGACAGAGTCTTGCTCCATTGCCCAGGATGGAGTGCAGTGGCACGATCTCAGCTCACTGCAACCTCTGCCTCCTGGGTTCAAGTGATTCTTCTGCCTCAGCCTCCTGAGTAGCTGGGATTACAGGCACCCACCACCATGCCAGGCTAATTTTTTATTTTTTAGTAGAAATGGAGTTTCACCATATTGGCCAGGCTGGTCTCGATTTCCTGACCCCAGGTGATCTACCCACCTCAGCCTCCCAAAGTGCTGAGATTACAGGTGTGGGCCATCACACCCGGCCAATAGTTAGAGTTTTTATGATCCTGTCAGCTGAGTTTCTAAAGGGGGTGTTTCAATCAGTGGACATTAAGGCAAAGGAAGAATGATCGACATTATTTCCCCTCAAGACATTTCTTTTCTCTGTTTTCAAGGTGACAAAAGCTACCCAGAACTGTGGCTAACCAAATGTAGACAATCGTAATGACTCATGGTGGGAGGAGACTTCTGCAGGGTCTGAAAGGAACGGGACAAACACAACTTTTCAGAAGCATGTGGTTGGTTTCGTTTCCCTGGGGCTCCTTCCACTCGGGAACCCACTCCCCATTCTGCATATTCCTAGTGGCTCTGCCACAGGACCCACCTCGACCCACATCTTTGCCCCCATGCCATGGCTCAGGCCTGGCCAGTCACACTACCCCATGCACCAGATCTGTTCCACCAAAGCCCTTCCCTAAGACCAATGCATAGTCAAGACACTGGGAGAAAGCCTTCTGCCCCTGGCAGTTCCAACAGTGGTGAGCCCTGCTCCCTGGCTGCAAGACCCAGCCTCTTGCCCCCACTCTTCGTTCTGTGGGCTGCCATGGAATTGTAGCAGAGTGAGTGCCTCTCCTCTCCTCAACCTTTTTTTCCTCTCACATAAACCAGCCCAGTTCTTGTCACTAGCAAGTGGAGGCACGGACCTAGACAGCCCTGTACTTGGACGTCACAGTAAAGGCAGGGTCTGACCCTGGGCCTACAGGAGGTCAAGTGCAGCACGTGTGTGGCATCGCTGCTCCTACACATAGTGCGCTGCTCCCGGCTCTGCTTCCTGCCGTCCCCTCTTCTGTCAGTATGCCCTGCCGAGCCTTCGCTGCCTGATTCTCCTTCCGCCAGCCCAGGCTACCTTTTCTCCAGAGGTTGTGTCTTCCTGAGCACTCCCCCATGCCAGCCTGGGCAAAGTGCCCAAACTGTGGACTTCTACCCTCCTGGTATGTGCCCCTTATTCATATTAATATTTACGGTGACAGCACTGACCCCAAAAATGCATCTGCTTCCTCTGACACACCACAAGGTTTCTGGAGAACCAGGGTCAAGTCTTAGAATACAAGGATATACAAACAGCCGTGACTAATGGTAACTGGCAAATTTGTAAGTGGGAAGGAATGATGTGCTCAGTCTAGGCTGCCAATAAACCCAAGGACTATTCCAGCCCCAACCAATGAAGAAAGGCCTTCCCAATGACCCAAAACAAAGCAGCCTCTACCCTAGTGTCCCGGTCCCCTCCACCATCACCAGGTCTCATTCCTTCCCAGCACTCATTGCTGAATAAAAGTACAGTACTATCTGTTGAATTGTGTATTGAGCGTGTACTCCTTGGGAGCAGCTCTTTCTCTCTTTGGCCTCATGAGTATATCCCCAGTACATAGAAGAAGGCCTGCACAGAAGTTCCCACATATTCGTTGGTGGTTCAGTGGTTGGCTGGTTAGTAGAAAGAATGAATGAATGAAAGAATAAATGAATGAATGAACAAGATCTCAGAAAACACCTTGTGAGCTAAAGCTGTGTCATGAGCATTATCGGATCTCACAGCACCAGTTGTGGGCTTAGATTACAGCTCAGAAGATGCTACGACCAAAAGCAACACCCCTGAATTCTTAACACTCTGAAGCAGAAGAAGTTTTTTATATGATCATTTCTTCACTTCGTTCAACTCAGTGAGAAAACTCACACTTTACATTAACACACATGGACCCATTTTCTGACACCTTTTGCAAAAGGTCAAGTTTTTTTTGAAAAGGGAATGAGTTTATTTCACTTTTTGATGTGTTCCATCAGAGGTGACTTTTTTCATTAGACCACAGAGCAGGAGAGCATCATTCGTACCCTGTAGATCAATAACTTCAATTAAAAAAAAAAAAAAAAGAAGAAGAAGAAGAAAAAGCTCTAGCCCCTAAATGAAAAAGCAAAAGACATCACACTATAATAAATCTAATACTCTCCTCCTCACATACTCCTGGGGCTCAGTTAATTGGAGCGATATTCTCAGGGTCTGTACTGATTGGACCCTCACAGCAAGGGGCTATTCCTCCTACCCACTCTCACTTCACCCTTTGCCCATATATCTCTTCTTGGGGCATGGGAGCTCCCAGGGCCCCCACCCCACTCACTCCCAACCCTGCACTGAAGACTGCTTCAGGCTGGGCACAGTGGCTCATGCCTGTAATCCCAGCACTTTGGGAGGCCGAGGCAGGCAGATTACCCAAGGTGAGGAATTTGAGACCAGCATGGCCAACATAGGGCCAACATGGTAAAACCCATCTCTACTAAAAATACAGAAATTAGCTGGGCCTGGTGCCACATACCTGTAATCTCAGCTACTCAGGAGGCTTAGGCAGGAGAATCAATTGAACCTGGGAGGCAGAGGTGGCAGTGAGCTGAGATCGCGCCACTGAACTCCAGCCTGGGAGACAGAGCGAGACTCCGTCTCCAAACAAACAAAAAAGACTGCATCAAGCATCACCTCCTGGAAGCTTTTGTGACTGTCACCACCACTTAAGTGCTTTATAAGTCATATTTTATTAATTTCATTTGATCCTAGTAACTAATTTATGAGCTTTAAGCCACTATGTTTGTTTTACAAATGAATAAACTGAGGTTCAGAAATGATAACTTACCCAAGGCTACAGATCTCTGAGGGCAGAGTTGAGATGCAAACTCAGGAATGACTGATTCCAAAGCAGGTGTGTGCCTGATCTCAAGGTCACAGGCCATCAGCTCTGTTCCTTGGAGCAGACAGCACAACAACTGATGTAAGTGTACCCCCAAGGCTGGGAACCTCACAGACATTATCCCTCACTTCACAACCACCCTGCCAATTGGGTGGCATTGCCCCCACTGTGCAGACAAAGAAAATAAGAGCGGTCCCTTTTTGGCATCAGGGACCAGTTTCATGGAAGACAATTTTTCATGGACTGGGGCTGGGAGAGAAACTGATGGTTTGGGGATGAAACTGTTCCCCCTCAGATTATCAGGCATTAGATTCTCACAAGGAGCGGGCAACCAGATCCCTTGCATGCGCAGTTCACAATGGGGTGTGTGCTCCTACGAGAATCTGATGCTGCCGCTGATCTGACAGGAGGCGGAGGTCAGGTGGTAATGCTTGCTCACCCTGTGCTATGTGGCCCTGTTCCTAATAGGCAGTACCTAACAGCCCAGTACCAGCTGGGGACCCTTGAACAAAGCACAGCAGTTCCGTAAGCTGCCTGTGACCAGGGAACAAGAAAACAATAAAGTCAGGACTGTAATTTGTATCCCTCTACTACAGAAGTCCATCCCCTTTCTAAGACAGCACACTGCTACCGACTCCTCTAACCATAAACCTGTTTAGGAAAAGAATCTAACATGCAAACAAGCCTGAAGAACAATATGGTTCCCTACGGCTGTTTATGACAAGGAGAAATTAGAAAAAAACTTAAGTGTTGAGCAAGAGGAAACAATCAAAGAAATGATATGAGAGTGTGATGGTGGAATACTGTGCACCGAAGTGACGATTTTGGTATAAGGTACGGAATAACATGAGAAAAATCTTGTGTTAAATTAAAAAGCAGATGCAGGGCCAGGTACAGCGGCTCACATCTGTAATCCCAGGGCTTTGAGCAGCTTGAGCCCAGGAGTCTGAGGCTTCAGTGAGCGGATCTTGCCACTGCACTCTAGTCTGGGTGACAGAATGAGACACTGCCTCTTAGAGGGGGGGAAGAAAACAGAACACAGATGTTTATATGTCACACGATACCAACTAAAGAAAAAAATGCACAGAGGAAAAACTATATGGAGGTATTAACTGCAATCGTATCTGTGTGTTGAGATTAACTAGGAGACATTAATCGCAATCCAACTATGTGCTGGGATTAACTAGAAGGAGATATTAATTGCAATCGTATCTATGTTCTCTGTTTTCCTTCTAACTTTACTTTCTGAATTTTCTATAATGAGCACGTACTACTTTTAGTATTTTTTAAAGCTTTGTTTTCTTTTCCCCCATTTTTTTTTTTGTAAAGAAACTGGCTATTACCAGCTAAGACTGGTCTTACCTCATTTTAATCCTTGGAAAGGACACCACTCTGAGTTCTGATTAAGGATAATTCAAGCCATGCCCATGTCCAAATTGTCTCTGTTGATTTTTTTTAAGGGGAATAATTGCATTTTATACTAAACTTATTTGCAGTTCAAATGCAGCTGAAATCTCTGTTTTGATTACTTGTTTAGAGAAAGAGCAACATTAGAAAATGCCCAAGAATCACATTTGCATGATGGGTGATGAGGCAGGGAATTACAGTTGGGATAACAAATGGGGAAAAAAAAAAGCCCTGAATATTCAACAGCATGTACTGAATCTAAGGCCTACTCTTACATTCACATTTACATCCAACAAATTTTCTTTCTCTGCTTCATGCAATTTCCTGTGTCTTTAAAGGCAAAAGGCACATTTGGCAAATGATGCCGCTGCACGGAGATGTGCTTCGGGTAACTGCTAAATTGGAGTTTAAGTGCTTTGTCTGATCTTATTTAGAAACTGCTCGGGGAACTTACCCTCAGAGTGTTTCTCCTTTCTCACACTAAGTCAGCTGCCATCTTCCCAGTCATGGGGCCTTTTCAAGAAGACACACCAGGGCTCCGTGTCAACAGAAGCCAGCACGGAGAATCCTGATGTTCAAGGTCAGCAAGACATCAAGGGCGAGCTGTACCCTCTCCCCACTGAGACTTCCTCTTGGGGTGCGGCCTGCCCTGGGCGCAGGCATTGTCCCTGCCTGTTTTATTAACCATCCAGCATGGCTGATGTTTTGGATCACTATTATTTGATTAACCACCAACAACTGAATAGAGAATTACAAACTCAGGCTGGGCACGGTGGTCATGCCTGTAATCCCAGAGCTTTGGGAGGCTGTGGCGGGCGGATCACAAGGTCAGGAGCTTGGCCAACATGGTGAAGTCTCATCACTATTAAAAATACAAAAAATTAGCTGGGGGTGGTGGCAGACGCCTCTAATCCCAGCTACTTGGGAAGCTGAGGCAGGAGAATCGCTTGAACCCAGGAGGCAGAGGTTGTGGTGAGCTGAGATTGCACTACTGCGCTCCAACCCGGATGACAAAGCAAGACTCCCTCTCTATAAATAAATAAATAACTAAGAATTACAAAGTCAAGAGCACTTTCTATACCTAAAGTATTTTTGTTCTTTTATCAGTTCCCCATTACTATTTGTCAAAAGGAAATACCTGGTTTCAAGGTAAAGTGAGAAAACACAGATAAATAAAAAGAAAGAAAAACAAAACATACAAAATCTCATCACCCAGAGAAAGTCCCTATTGATTCATATCAGAAGTGGCAAACTGGTAATTCACGCAGATTAAAACACCTAATTGGTTGCCAACATTTAAAAAAATAAGAGGTTTTAACACTGAAATCCAGATTTTCATAAAAAAAAAAACAACAGTAACGACGAACCTGGAAAACGGAACACAGAGTCTGAAATCCTGCATAGTGACAGAGGGTTGGCACAGAGAAGAAGCCACCCTGAGTCATTTCCCAGCTGGGCTCTGCAGACACCAAGGTGTGCTACATCTGGCCTAGATCTTTCCATTTTCTTTTCCTATGTTAATATACAAATCTTTATTACAATTTTAAAAAATGAACCCAAACTATCCATTCTCTTTTGTTACCTGCTTCCCCCTCCCCCATTCTGGCACGTATAATAAATAGCATACCAAGCTGACATCTTAGATCTACATCACTGGCCAGGGACAGCGGCTCGGGCCCTGTAATCTCAGAACTTTGGGAGGCTAAGGCAGGTGGATCACTTGAGACCAGGAATTCAAGACCAGCCTGGCCAACATGGCAAAACCCCATCTCTACTGAAAATACAAAAATTAGCTGGGCATGGTAGTGTGTGCCTGTAATTCCAGTTACTCAGGTGGCTGAGACACAAGAATTGCTTGAACCTGGGAGGCAGAGGCCACAGTGAGCTCAGATTGTGCCACTGCACTCCAGCCTGGGCGAAAGAGTGCGACTCTGTCTCAAAAAAGTAATTGTAAAAAATTGAGACACAATTCACATACCATAAAATTCACCTTAAAAATAATTTTAAGAATTAGAGCTACATCACCTTTTTTTTTTTTTCTGAGACCAGTTACCCAGGCTGGAGTGCAATGGCACAATCCTGACTCACTGCAACCTCCGCCTCCCAGGTTCAAGCAATTCTCCTGCCTCAGCCTGCCAACTAGCTGGGATTACAGGCATACGCTACCTCATCCGGCTAATTTTTTATATCTTTAGTAGAGATGGGGTTTCACCATGCTGGCCAGGCTGGTCTTGAACTCCTGACCTCGTGATCTGTCCGCCTCAGCCTCCCAAAGTGCTGGGATTACAGGCGTGAGCCACCACGCCTGGCTTACATCACCATTTTTAATGACTACATATCTATCCTTCCTGAGCTTTTCCATAATGAGTGAGTATTCCTTGTGGAGGCATATTACATTTCTATTCCACCATATATTCCTGGTGTCATCTTGCAGGGTTTCTCCCTGCAAGAGGATTATACTTTCCGGCTCATTATCATTAGACCTGACCAGTGTTTGGAGGGAGTGATGTGTGTCACTTCTGAGCAGAAGCTTTTGGGATTGGAACAAGGCCTGCCACTGTCTCTTACCCCCCTGCCAGGAGAGCTGCGTGCCCCAGTTAAGGGCTGTTGCTTCTTCCTGGATCCTGGCATAGAGACAGTGTGAGCACAGCCACAGCTGACCCCCGATGGATGTGCAGCATGAGTGGGAAACAGAAGGGTTAATAAACTTACTGTTGTAAGCTACCAAGGTTGACGACTGTTTATCACAACAGTATAACTTAGCCCAAGCTACCTGATATATCAAAGGATAAAAACAGTATTTTATTTAAAAAAAAAATAACGAAAAAACTAATTTTTTCCCCAACAAGCCTTTAGTACTCCTATAAAATAATTTTAAAAGTCTCTGGCCAATGCTCAATGCCTGTCCCTGAAGGTCTTGGCAGGCTATGGCTTGTGATGGTTCTGTCTGCCTGCAAAAGAGTCCAGGTTAGCCCTGCAGAAAACACACCAAGTTTTGTGGCTATGACAGAGATGGTTATGTGTCAACAGTGCCCAAGGGTAGAAGAAAGCAGCATGAAAAATACATGTAGCTCTCAGCACAAGAAGCTTACAACAGAAGAGAAATGAAGACCAGCTGGGGAAGAGCAGACCCTGGCCGCCCAATCATCTGTGCAGACTCCAGGACACACACTCTCTGAGTAGAACCGTCCCAGGCCTCCCTGGGATTCAAATCAGGTGCATCTGTCCATCTGTGTTGGTTTTTTCCTCCTTGTCTCTGTCTGCCTCTTTCTCTACTTCCCACTCTGCCTCCGTTTTCCATTCCATCTCTTACTTTTTTTAACTTTTTTGTTAGCTGAGTAGTGTGTACCTCACCAAACTGAATCAGTGTGCAACAGAATTACGTGTGCAGCCTGGACTCCCGGGCCGCCTTCTAAGATCTGCTACTCCCGTGACTAAATACGTGGGCATCATCCAGAGACCAGGGGCCTCAGGGGCACTCTGATCTTACAGCATCTGTTGAGCTAAGGAGTATCCACAATTTCAATTTGCTTAACCTGTATGCAACCCGCCACATCCACATTTCCATCCTGGTTTCTTAGCATGTGTGGGGTGATCCAGCTTTCCTCTCTCTCCTAGCCCCTCACTTTCACACTGAGCCCCGATAACCTGAGCGACCCATATCAGCCACGCTGCACCACACCCCCAAAGGACAAACACAACTGGCACCTCCAAAAGCAAATATCAGTCTCACCTGCTTGTGCATTTAGATGAATGCAGTCATCTGGGTGTGTTTTCTTTTTGTTTGTATCTTTTGTACCTAGTTTCTTTCGGTCAACATTTGTTTATGAGATCCAGCCACACTGTTGCCTGTAGTTACAGATCTTTAATCTCCTTGCAGCTCAATGTTTCACTGTATGAATGTACCCCAATTTATTTGCCCATTTGTCTGTGGATAAGCATGTCACGGTTATCTTGAACGTATTGATGTGGCTAGTTAGCATTAATTTTCTCCTCACTAGGGACTGTAATTCCATGATGACAAGAAGCTAGTCTACTCTCTCATTACTGTAATCTAATACTTAACACAGTACCTGATCCATAATAAATGAGGCAGGGAAGGGATACAGAGGAGAGAGAGAGGGAGGAAAAGACGCTATTACAGGTACACCCACAGATAGGACTCCATTCAGAACCAAAAGGTCTATTTCAACAATCAAAGTAAATAAGAGCCTGATTCCTGCTTGCTTTATAAGCTACTTCTCTCCCTGCATATTTCACATTTAATTAAGCCCCCAAGCTCTTAAACTATTTCTGCCTCTTACTGCTAATAAAGATATTTAGATGTTGTTAGTCATAATTTGCAGGTACCAGCAGTCTCTGGCTCTCTCCACGTAGGCTGCTTACCAAGGTTCTAGCCGCCCAAGGAAGGGCCCTAAGACGGAATACTATCATCTCCATGTTATCAGCACACCCAAAAGATAAAGCCTCCCTATTCAATTATCTCTTCAATTTTCCATATAAAATATGCAGTAAAAGAGAAAACAAACAACAAAATCAAAACTCTTAGGCAAGATAAAGAACAGAAACTGACTATGTGGCTTCCTGGTCAAAGACTCTAGCCTTGGACAATGGCCACACCCTAGACCTTCACACTCTGCTCTCAAAGGTTCTTCATTTCACTTGTGATGGAAGTTGACAAGAGAAAGTCGCTGCACTGCCACCTGGGAAGAGAAACTGGCTTCTGAAATCTGCAAAGTACAAAGTCATCCTCTTAAAACTAAATCTTTCCAATCATGCCTCTGAGTCTCTAATGTGGACATGTGCAAAGCTCAGGCTGTCAGGAGCCAGGCTTTCCTCTGACCAACCAGCTCAGAATATGCTTAGAACTTCACTTCATGGAGCTCACACTCTAGGGTGAGAAACAGGACTATCCCCGACACCAGGCCCCTTGTCTACCTCAACAGCGTCACCTTTTGGCCATAAGCCCTGACATGCACCCTTCTTCAAAAACTTGTAGGCTGGGCAAGGTGGCTCACGCCTGTAATCCCAACATTTTGGGAAGCTAAGGTGGGTGCATCACTTCAGGTCAGGAGTTCAAGACCAGCCTGGCCAACATAGCGAAACTCAATCTCTATTAAAAATATAACAACTTAGCCAGGCTTAGTGGTGCACGCCTGTAATCCCAGCTACTTGGGAGGCTGAGGCAGGAGAATCATTTGAACATCAGAGGCAGAGGTTGCAGTGAGCTGAGATGGCACCACTGCACTCCAGCCTGGGTGACAGAGAGAGACTCGATCTCAAAAAAGAAAGCCCTGAGCTGGAGCGGAGGCTCTGGCTGCAGCTTCCTCATCTGGAAGTGATGCTCCTGCTCATCCCCGACGTTCGTCCCAAGGTTGATGGGAAGCAGTGTGTGGAGACGGTCTGTGAGCCATCAGGCAGCTGTTCAGTCATCAGCTCTTATGATCTATGTTTATATGATGAATGTTTTCCCAGGGCCCGTGGCATGGGAATAATAACTTTTATTTCTGTGTTGAAAAAAACAACCCTGTGCGTTGGTGAGTCAATGCTTCTCCTAGCTTTAGTGAGCTGACAATCCATTTTTGGAACTTGAGTTGTGCCTATAGCATCAAGACTTGGTATCACCTTGTGTTCACCCGAACCCAGCATGAAGGCCAGGTGCGTGGGTGAGTGTGTTTGTTTCTTTCTGAGCTGGGCTTTGAGAAGCCTGAGTCTTATAATGAAGTAGACAGGGTGGCGCTGCTGCTTTAAGCTTCGGATGTTTCTTTCCTACCTGTTCCAGATACAGAAATGCATTTCCCGTCCAATCTTTAAAGCTTATCTCCATACACCACTGGCAGCCTCATCCCGAGAGACAGTGAATCCCAGCTCCGTGCCAGGTTTCGAGAGAGTGAAATTGTCAGACTGCTCTGTCGGGGGCTGGAGGAAGCAGATGAACTGGCGACTATGTGGAGGCCTCTTCTCAGGGGCTGGGAGAGAGAGGTGTGTGAAAAGTGTGTAGTTTGCTGACTGGATTCTCAGGAAGTCCCTGAGGACGGTATTTTGACCTTGAGAGCACAGGACAGTGGAGATGTGATATGGAATCTCAATGCTGGTGCTAGAATGCTGCTGGTCTGACTTGGCCCAGAGAACAGGAGGCAGGTGTTGGGGCAGGGAGTGCAGGAAAGACGTGGAGGGAAGCAAAGTTCAAGAACTTCACTTGCCAGAAGAAGCCGAAATGCAAACAAGCTGCTTTTTGCAACAGGAGATTTGAAAGAAGTTACTTGCTGGACTGTCTGAGTAACAGAGTTACGTTGCCAAGTCTGCCCCTGCCCCCACCCTGCCTAATTCTGCATTACTCAAAAAGAGCAGGGGAAACAGGTATGCAAGGGCTGTGATAACAGTAAGAATGGCTATTTACTGAGGCTTTCATAGCATATCATAGCTCTGATTCCTCTCCGCCACCCTCATAAGGGGAGGTATTTTCTTTTTTTTTTTTTTTTTTTTTTTTTTTTTTTGAGACGGAGTTTCGCTCGTTACCCAGGCTGGAGTGCAATGGCGCGATCTCGGCTCACCGCAACCTCCGCCTCCTGGGTTCAGGCAATTCTCCTGCCTCAGCCTCCTGAGTAGCTGGGATTACAGGCACGCGCCACCATGCCCAGCTAATTTTTTGTATTAGTAGAGACGGGGTTTCACCATGTTGACCAGGATGGTCTCGATCTCTTGACCTCGTGATCCACCCGCCTCGGCCTCCCAAAGTGCTGGGATTACAGGCTTGAGCCACCGCGCCCGGCCAAGGGGAGGTATTTTCATCTGTTTGCAGATGGGTAACCTGAGGCCCAACAGGTGTGATAACCTTCCCAAGGTCACACAGCCAGTGAGTGGCAGAGAAAACTGCAAACCTAGGTCTAGACAGCCTGCCAGCTCTATGTTTTTTAGGAGAAAAATGCTGCCTCTTTCTTAAATGAGTATCCTTAAGAAAGGAGAGAGAAGGTGAAATACCGATGGTGACAATGTTTGACGATGGTGATGATATGGATGATGGCTGATGATGGTGGTGGTGGTGGTAATGATGATGGTGATGGATGGTGATGATGGTGATAATTGGCAGTGGTGATGATGATGGTGATATGATGATGATGATGATCACGCTTCTGACTGAGGAGGAAGGAGGAGGGAAACTAATGACAACAATGGTTATCAAGGCAGACGACAGCAGTGGGCAGTGGCAGCAGCTACAATGTTTCCTAAGCACTTCCCATGTGTCAGCCATTGTGTCAGTTCTCTCCATTCTTTACCTCCTTATATCTAACAGCACTCTGATAGGAAAACTCTAGTTACAGCTGCAGTTACAGTAAGATGGTCGGTGTTTACCTTGAATACCCTACCTGTGTTAAGGAAAATCACATCAAGAAAGATCTAGGAATCTTTCCACTGTTCACATCACAGCTGGCTTTTAAGTATTCATGGTCAATGGCCTGGCAGAGACTGGGGAACTGAAGCCGCGGTCTCCAAACCTCCTTCGAGACCTTAGTTTTTACTTTCACCCTGGCTAAATCTTTGCCTGGACTTGTTGAAGGGCAGAGCAGCCTACTGTGAATTTCCACCTCCTTGGCTCTTAGGAGTAGCCTCCATCGCTCCAGGCTTCCAGCTCTTAGCAAGAAGAATAAGGCAGTGGCTGCTGGCTTGGCTTCTCAGTCTGTGTTTTCAACAATTTGGGTTTTGGAGGTTTGTGGATCAGGGGGCAAAGCCCAGCTCTATTATTTGCCAGCTGTGACCTTAGGCAAGACACTTAACCTTCCTGTGCCACAGTTTCTTTATCTGTAAAATGCAGCTACTGACCACCTCATGTCTCAGGCTGGCATGAGAATTGAGTGAGGCATAGTAGAAAAAGTGCCCCGCATAGTAACTGGTACATGGGACTTAACAGACACGGTCTTCTCTGCCTTCCCATCTTCCTGTCAAACTGCAGAGGAGACAAGGAGGTGCTGCTCTCAGCAGCACTGGCAGCTCCCTCCTTCCCTTGCTCATCACTGCCCCCAGGGCGGGCACAGGCAGGGCTATCAGTGTTCACCCTGAAGCAGGAGCTTGGTGACTCCTGTGTCCATCATTTAACGGAGGCTGCTTCTTCATCTCATCTCACCTTGACTGAGCACTCACTATGGGTCAGTCCTACTAAGTGGCTTTACATCTCATTTAATCCTCACATCAACTCTGTGAGGACAGTGCTGTGATTATTTCCTCGTATAGCAACAGAGACTGACATCCAGAAATGTTAAGAAAGTTCACAGCACACAGAGGTGTGAACTCAGGTTTCGGTCGATGCAACACCACGCACCATCTTGAGAATCCACGTCAACCACCTGCCAACGCCCGGGTGTGCCTTACTGCAGAGGTGTGAGTCCTTCGGCAGACCCACTGGCTTCCCAACACCCTCACCTCCCAGGCCTCTGGAGGAGAAGATGAAACACTCCTGTTTTATTCATTCTGAGACAGGAATTATCTTCACATTCTGACATCTCTGAAATCAGGATGGGTCTAACGACTGATGATGTCTTAGATTCTGTGAAATATTAGACAATAATGGGCTATCAACTCATTCATTTCTTTATTCATTTCGGTTGTCTGTTCATCAATAAGTAATAATATGAACACAAGAAGGCAGTTTTGCCTCCTAGGAGACATCTGGCCATGCTTAGAGACATCAGGTTGTCACAACTAGGCAGTGGGTGTGGGTGCTGCTGGGTAGAGGCCAGGAAGCTGTTCAACATCCCATCAGGCACAGGGGACCCCCTGTAACACAGAATTACCTGGCCCAAAATGTCACCTGTGCTGCAGTTGAGAAACCCTGGTGTGGAGATGCACATATTTCACCAAAGCAGCTCTAAGCCAAGGCTGAGCTGTGAGCAGCCTGCAGGCTTCAATGGATGTGTGCTGATTTGGCCAGTCTAACACCACCTCCCTTCTGCTAGTCAGGGCACCCTCATTTTCCTTTGGGGAAAACACCTTTCTCCCACTGACCTGTGGCTTTAGGAGTAGGCATATGACACCCACCCAGTATCACACGCACCCAAGCACTGGAGTCAGCAGACATGTGGTATGGCCTGGATCACTGAGGATCAATGAGAGTCACTTGCAGGACTGTTGTCAGCCTCAGAAGAAATAAAGGCCTTTCCCCTGGAGGCAGCATGGATATTTCCAAGGCGATGCTAGCCTGGAGCTGTACCCCACCACAGCCTGGCTGTGAACACAGCCAACACAGAGCAATGCAACTCGACAGAAAGACGAGGGGCTGACTCTGATGACATTGAGCCCCTAAACTTCAAGTTCTGCCCTTGGTCTTTTCCATCAGGCAAGTCAATGAATGTCATCTGCTTCCTGTCAGTCTGAGCTGGGTTTCCCCCTCTTGCAAGCAAGAGCGTGCAGGTGTCGATGGAAAGTGAATGTCTTGGTGAGAAAATGAATGTCTTTCTGTCAAGTTGCATTGCTCTGTGTTGGCTGGGTTCATAGCCGGGCTGTGGTGGCGGGGTGCAGCTCCAGGCTTGCATGGAGGTGGTCAGCTTGTCTCCTACACTGTCCCCATTTGAGGAGTCCTGCCCTAGATATGAACAGGAATCACATTACAGGGGCAGGCTGGGTCCTGCTGAGGAGATGGCTGTGTCCAGAGGATGCCATTACAGAAGTATCAGGCATGCTCAGATTCAATCCCTTCCACCAGCCCTGGGACTGAATTGCAGCTCCTCGCATAAACCTGCCTACAAAAAAAATAAGCACAAGGACTGGCAGAGAAACACCAGAACTACACGATGCTTACACTGCTTACTACAGAGCAGGGCTTCTCAATGGTGGCGCTGTAGAAATTTGGGGACAAGTCATTCTCTATTGTGGAGGGATGTCCTGTGCACTGCAGGATGTTGAGCAGCACCCCCGGCCCTGCCCACTAGATGCCATAGCCCCTTCTCCCCATCCAGTCTAGCAAGGGAGCCACCAGACAGGTTTAGGCAGATTTGTAACTACTGCTCCCGGCAAGGAGAGAAAGTTTCATAGAAAAGTAGACTTCTGAGCTGACTGTGCAGGAGACTCCAAGACAGGAACTGATACCAGGCATGTGAAGAAAACCTAGAAACATGGCCGGGTACAGCGGCTCACACCTGTAATCCCAATACTCTGGGAGGCCAAGGTGGATGGATCACCTGAAGTCAGAAGTTCAAGACCAGCTTAGCCAACCCCATCTCTACTAAAAATACAAAACCCCATCTCTACTAAAAATACAAAAATTAGCTGGGCATGGTGTCTGGCACCTGTAATACCAGCTTCTCAGGAGGCTGAGGCAGGAGAATCACTTGAACCCTGGAGGCGGAGGCTGCAGTGAGCTGAGATCGTGCCACCACTCCAGCCTAAGCAACAGAGTGAGACTCCATCTCAAAAAAAGAAGACAGACAAGAAAGAAAGAAAGATAAGAAATAAAGGCCGGCCCAGAAACACAGAGGGACAGAAAGCAGCACCAAGACTACACCATGCCCAGAAACCCTAAGACCACAGACAGACTGAACAGGTCCCTTTCCCCTTCTCGCCCACTCCACTAGGAAGCAACTTTCCAGCAAAACATACATCCAATCCCCACTGTCAACCTGAATGTCCTACATCTGATGTGTGTTGTGGCTCCAGATCCATTTTCTCTCCTGATCAGGTTAATTTAGAGGAAGGACGCTGGCGTACGGTTTTGCAGCAATTGATGAAGTGGTATGTAGAGTTAGGGCTGTCTTAAGTATGCAATATCACTAACCAATTAACATCCATTTTAAATCTGTATTCTAACAATAATTGGTTGTTAAAAGTTGCAGGTGAATACTACCAGGAATGACTAGGAAATCATGGCAGGGAAGCACTTACAGCTCCCACATGCATTTGCATGTGGTTCTGGTTCCCAGAGAAAAAAGCACCCTGCCACTTTATATATTCCCTTCTGCTTCCCAGGAGCTCAGAGTCTCAACGCTACAGCCAAAAGAGACAAAGCGCGGAATACCAAGAAGCTGTCCAATTACCACAGGCAGAGAAAACTCACTTGCTGGAGGGGTACAGGGCTTCTCTCCCCAGGGCTCAAGAAAAACAGGGAGAGGCGGGGAGTTATGGATTTCCTCTTCCATCAAGGACTAAGGAGGGACAGAGAGAAAGAAGAAAAGGGGAAGGGAAAAGGTGAGGAGACAACAAGTGGGAGGAAGGAAAGAGAAGAGAGGAAACCGAACAGGAGAGAGGCAAGAAGAGGAAGAGAAGGGGGAAATGACAGGGAGAAGGAATGAGAAGGAGGAGGGAAAAGGAGGAAGAGGAAAGAGAGAAATAGCAGGGGAAAAGGAAAAGGCCAGGGAAGGGATGGAGAGTGTGCGAAGTGGGGAGCAAAGGGGAGAAAGGAAAGGAGAACCTCCCTCCCCCACCCCCGACCTACTAGCCCATCTCCCTCCCTGATGTCCCAGAGGAATGTCCTCATTGCCCCTGATCCTCACACATAGATGCTGGGAGAACAGGTGAGCCAGACAGCCTGAAACAAGGAGCACAGAGGCAGCTTCCATGGAAGCTCACTTCTGGAACCAGGGCCCTCTAGACACTGAACACAGGAATCCCAGTGTGCCAAGAGGTGCACACAGCCTGGGCCACATCTAAGAAACACAGAGCATTGTCACTGAAGGCCGGCCTGAGGGAAATGCAAGTTCCATAAACAATAAGATACAGATGGATTATGGAGTAGAATGCAAACCGCCCCTACTGTCTAACATGGAATGGCAGTCTCCCAAAAAGCACTGTGCCTGAGGTGGCTGGCATCCTGGCAGCACCTGGGAGGCCCATCCCCTTACTCAAGTGTATCTCACTGAGCTCAGTGTCTGGCACGCAGCAGGGGCTCCATAAATGTTAAGTTTTATTTTACTTTTAACTAGCACATAATAATTACACAGAGTTATGGGGCTGATATGGTTTGGATGTTTGTCCCCTCCAAGTCTCATGTTGAAATGTGATTCCTGATGTTGAAGGTGGGCCTAGTGGGAGGTGTCTGGGGCATGGGGCAGATACCTCATGAATGGCTTGCTGCCCTCCCGTGGTCATGAGCGTGTTCTTGTTCTGTTAGTCCACGTGGGAGCTGGTCGCTGGGATAGTGTAGCACCTCCTCCTCTCTCTTGCTCCTTCTCTCGCCATGTGACACGCCTGCTTACCCTACACCTTCTGCCACAACTAAAAGCCTCCAAGGCCTCCCCAGAAGCCGAGCAGATGCTGGCACCACGTTTCTTGTACAGCCCGCAGAACTGGGAGCCAAATAAACCTCTTCTCTTCAAAATTACCCAGCGGCAGGTGTTCCTTCACAGCAATGCAAAATGGACTAACGCAGGGGCACGATGTGGTGTTCTGATACATGTATCCATTTTGTAATTATCAAATCAGGGTAACAAGCAGATCCATCATCTCAAATACTTCTCATGTCTTTGTGGTGGGAACATTCAGAATCCTCTCTTCTAGCTATCTTTAAACACACGACATTATTAACCATAGTCCCCCTGCTATGCATCACCAGTAAGAAGATCACCAGAACTTCCTTCTTCTAACTCACCAGACTCTGCACCTGCTGACCAATGAGTGACCGGGCTGTGCCCCCAGCCAAACCCCTGGGCTTTACTTGCATCTGTGCTAAGTGCACTCAAGGGGCTATTTAAGAGAATCTGAGAGGGACTCAGCATTTAAGGAGGGCCCATGAACAGCCTTTCGGGTCAGAATCTGAACAGAGCGCAGCCTGCCCAGTTCTGGGTTTCTTGCTTCCCACGGGCTGATGCAAAGGGGCTGCGGTTGTCTTTTTCAAACCAGAGGACAAGCCCAGAGGCCATCCTCAGAGCCTGTTTAACTGAGGCAGATGCAGGTGTGCCAGAGTACGGCCCTGGCCACATTCAGAAGGAGGTCCCTGCTCCACCAAAGCTCTCAGGACGAGCTGTACAGGGAAGAGGTCTTATCATATCCTCCTGACAACATGATCTCCCCACGGGAAATGTGGGTTTAAGAGGCATCCCTTTGGGACACCACTAAAAGTAAATCTACTTATTTTTGGTGAAGAGAGTGGGCCTTCTCAGCCTGGATTGGGGAGCACAGGGAGTGTGTAGGTGGCACTCCAGGGCAGGTGCCATCTGTGCCCCATGGAGACCTACTGGGGAGGAGAGTCCATCTGCATGCCAGCCCTGATCAACTACACTCGCCAGGTCTCACTTCCTCCCCTGGATGCGTGAGATCACATCCTAGACCAGCGCCGATCATGAAGTGGGATGGAAGGTCTGATGGAGGTAGACCCTGGGCCTGGCACAGTGCAGTACCCTGAGACATCAATACCAACCTACCTGTGAGGAGACCTTCATGGGTGGATTAGTTCATCTTAGCAAGTTTTTTAAGTTTATACTCTGTCCAGGCAGGGGGTGAGAGCAAAAAGACAAACTATCCTTGCTGTGTCCTTACGAGGCCTCATTCAAACACATCAGAGATGCTCAGTGCGAGTATGAAACTCAATGGTGCCAGGAGGAACCGCTGAGTGCATCCTGACTGAGATTCGGAGGCAGTTCTGCCGAGTGGGCAGCAAGGCTGTCTCAGCCATTAATGGGGCCCTGCCCCCTCCCCGGCCTTCAGGACAGTGTGGTACTTGTGCAGTGCCTATACCTTGCAGAAGTGACCTCCAACCTGCAGACAGTGGCCCACTTACTGCCAGCTTGTGGGTCCCGGTTTTCTGCTCCCAGGACATACAAGCAAGTAAGAATTTTTGCCCAGACTTGGAGCCTCACCTCTCTGGGAGGTCTCTCTTGTTCTGGGGCCCTGCCATGGGGCCCTTAGTCCCTACCTGTCTCCTCAACAGAGTCTCTTTAAAAGACAACAGGCTGGGTGCAGTAGCTAATGCCTGTAATCCTAGCACTCTGGGAGGCCAAGGCAGGTGGATCATTTGAGATCAGGAGTTCGAGACCAGCCTGGCCAACATAGTGAAACTCCAATTCTACTAAAAATACAAAAATTAGCTATGATGGTGGTGGGCACCTGTAATCCCAGTTACTCAGGAGGCTCAGGTGGGAGAACCGCTTGAATCCCGGAGGCGGAAGTTGCAACGAGCACTCCAGCCTGGGCAACAGAGAGAGACTCTGTCTCTAAATAAATAATAACAAATAAGCAAAACCATTCCACACTTTTGAAAAACAACAGCCAGGCAGGAAAATGTCTTTGCAAGACTTCTACTTTTACCACAAATCTCCCTTCAGCTGAAGGAGCAGAAAAGATCAACTGATTAAGACCAGGGAACTCGGAAAAGGAAAATGACTGGGGAATCACAGATCAGTATCTTAGGAAGTTCCTCTTCTTCAGGTTTCTGCTTCTGTAACAGCGGAGGTGAAGATGGGATATGGTGACCACGCTAACAAGGTCCCAGTTAAGCCATGGTTAATTTAACTGGGTGAAAAGAAAATGACTTCCAAACACCATTCTTACTTTTTACTTTCAGTTTTAGAGTCGAGATCTCGCTGTCACCCAGGCTGGAGTGCAGCGGCAAGATCACAGATCACTGAAGCCTCGATCTCCTGGGCTCAAGCAATTCTCTCACCTAAGTCTGCCAAGTAGCTGTGTTTATAGGCACAGGCCACCACACCTGGCTCAAACATTCCTCTTACTTTTTAATACAGTCAGCCCTCCGTATCAGTGAGTTCCGCATCCACAGATTCAACTGACTACAGATTACCAACACTCAAAAAAGTGCATCACTACTGAACATGTTCAGATTTTTATCTTGTCATTATTCCCTAAGCAATACCGTGTAATGACTATTTTACATGGTATTTGCATTGTATGAGGTATTGTAAGTAACCTAGAGATGACTTAGAGTCTACACGTTCTCCTGTAGACTCTAATGCACTTAGGTTATATGCAAATACTATGTCATTTTACACGACAGACTTGAGTATCCTCAGATTTGGGTAATCATGGGGTCTTAGAACCAATCCCCTGCAGACACCAGGAGATGGCTGTATGGTTATTTACGTACCGTCTCATTTAGAACAATGGACATAGCCATTTGGGAGCAGCAAGCGAGTAAGGCCACTCTCAGCAAGGCGGCTGTGAGAGCTACAGGCCAATGCATGAAGTGTGGGCAGGACACCTGGCGTGCGGACCGTCCAGCACCTGTACATGGTCACGTGCTGCCCGCCTCCAAGACAACTCAACAGGAGAGAGGATGAACAAGCTGTCTCCTCTGCACAGCAGCGCACCACTGAACACGGCATTGCCTCCAAGGTGCCATTGTCTCGAAGGTCCTGTCTCTTCCCACAGAGCCACTCCTCCGTCTTCACACCTTGGCTTCCTTCTCAGTGTCCTTCCTGCTGTCTCCACCTCACCTGGCTCCCTCCTCTGAGAGATCGCTACACCCTGGTTGTCATTCAGTAAGTCAGGGACCCTGTTATTCTCTCCCACGTCCACCTTGTGCCCCACCCTCTGCCACCTGGCTCTTCCCCAGCACTTTCAGGTCCAAGAAGGACAGTTAATTACTGCTAAGGTATTTTGCTTCCACTTCGGAGATCCCACCACCAGGTCAGCAAGACTGATCTGACTATGCCCTTCACTGTTGTTATCTCCCTCTTTGTGACATTCCCCATATTTGTAAAGATTATTTCACACTCCTCTTCTCCATTAGAACTTAGCTAATGAGATGAGCCTTGCCCAGGCCCAACACTCCCTTCCCAACCCAAACCAGATACTCAGTGACAACTGTGACCACAGAACAGAAACGAAACAAAACAAAACAAAAGCTGCCAATCTCCATGATGGGCAAACGTGACAGCTCTAACCTCCCCAACCCTTTCCTGATAAACATGCTGGGCAGCCCTCCAGATGGGTCATTTCTGGGCACAGAAGGAGTTAGGAAAGGGAAAGAGGGTCAGGCAGCCCTAAGACACAGTAGAAAGATGAGTGGCCCAAAGCGGCACCGATTTCTTCACTTTGTTAGCTACTTTGTTAGCTACTACCATCTAGTGCAAAACACTTATTTTGATTTTCTCATATAAAAAATAAATATAAAAACACAGACAGCTCACCTGCCACGAGGGTGTGTCCACCTCTACCTATAGACTGTTTACAAAGCCCATGACTTTCAGCTTTCCAAGTAAAAAGTTAAAATCCTGAATATACCTTTCAAAACACACATACACATATGCACGCACAGAGGTGAGCTCTAAGTTTTCTTCAAAGCCTAATACTCAAAGACTTTATGCACTAGAGGCTGCAAAGGTCTCCACCTTAACAGACTTCTCACATTCCCAGGGACCCATCAATTCCGTACTCTGGTCTTTGCAGCTCTCTCTCCCACGTGAGAATATTACCTTGTCACCACTATCAGCGGCCCACGGCAGCTGTGACAATGAGTGATGGGTCAATGAGAGAGTGTCAGAATTCCTTGCAGGAAACATGTTATGGAAACAGGTTCATTTCATAGAGACAAATCTGTCAGGCGCACGCCTCGGTGGTCGGGTGAGGAGCAGCACGGAGCAGACAGAGGCGCAAGGCAGGATGTTGTGCATGCCCCAGAGCAAGTTATTCAACCCACAGAGTCCCAGCTGCTTCATCTATTAAATGGGCATCATGAAAACAGTGCGTACCTCATAGGTTGCTGAAAGAATTAAGCAACAATGTGCATTAAAGAGCGTGCAGCAGAGGCTGGGGCTGCCTACCTGACAGCTGGCTCTCCCACCCCTCCGCTAAGCCTCGTGTAGCCACCCTTGGACTTTGGTTGCCTTCGTGGAGATCCTGTCTCCCCACCAGGTGCCAGACACACTAGGAAAATGCTATCTTGCTCCTTGCAGCCCTGTAGAGCCCTTGGTGAAGCAGATGCTCCATACAGTTTTACTGAACATAGGGACGTGCCCAGAGATATTCTATTCAACAAGGGGAAAATCTTTGCATGTTTCCTTCCAGGTTTAAGGGCTTATCACAAGTCAAGTGGTTATTAGATCACAAAGATAAACTCACACAGTAGCAATGGGCCAAGCATTTCATATGTCATCACACGTGGTCGCATCCACGCTGCAAGGTGGGTAGTGTCCCGTCCCTCCCCCTTGTTCCTTTCTCTGCAGAGTGAGGCTACCTTTACCGCACACTGTCTGCCTTCCCACTAGACTAGTGAGGCTGGTGAAGGTCAGCTCAATGTCAAGTTTGGCTGCCACTGGCTCTGCAGGTGTGGCGCATACCGGGCATATAGCAGGCCCTCGATAAACAGCTTTGAGATGAATAAAGGCTTCATATGGAAAGGAAATTTTAAAAATTCTTCCTATATGGAAAGATAAAGGCAGAGAGGACAGCAGTGACACCTACATCCAGCAGGAAGGAGAGAGCATTTTGCCTTTTCCTATTTGTTTCCACCTACCTCAGGCTTTCCTGGGAGCCCTGAGCATTCCAGGAAGAGCTAGTGGTTGGTGTGATGTGATCCTCAGAATGCCGGGTGGAAAGTTCTCAAGGAGAGAGAGGGAGAGAGAGAGAGAGAGAGAGGGAGAGTAAAAATAAGGGCAAGTGCTCCCCTGGACCGGCCTGGCCTGCAGCACAGGAGCCCACACTGGCTGGGATGAAACTCACAAATCAAATAGGAAATGGCTACCTCAGTCCATGGCCGGCTCTCCTGCCTATCTGGCATACAACAGGTATGACAGGAAGGACCAGGTGTGAGCAAGAGAGAAGGGCTTCAGCCTCAGAATGAGTCCGCTTCTCCCTTAAGTTTGGAATGCTATCTGCTAAGGCGGAGGCTTCTCAGAGCCCACATCATTGCAGCTGCAGTTCCCATTTCTGTATTCGGTCCAACCATTTCATCTTTCTCTACTTAATGAATTCTTCCCTCTCTGCATAGCTACACAGGAAGCAAACATAAAGACAGAGCTGTGGGTAAAAGAAAACTTGAGGGCCCAAGGGGTAAGCTATCTTAAGAGAGAGAATGAAAAGGAAGAGCTGAGAACTGCAAAGCCTGACGTCCAAAAACATTACCATCCTCCAAGCCACCTGAAGCTTCATGCAGCTTGCCAAGATGCTGTGATCTATTATTAATAGAAAAATAATACAGTTTCCCTGCATTACATATATAAATATGCTTAGCTGGATTAAACCTTTAAAATGGCTCAGAGGCCAGGCACAGTGGCTTGCACCTGTAATCCCAGCACTTTGGGTGGCCCAAGTGGGAAGATTACTTGAGGCCAGGAGTTCCAGACCAGCCTGGGAAGCATAGTGAGACCCTGTCTCTTAAAAACATTTTTTTTTTTAAATCATGAGTATTGTGGTACATGCCTATAGTTCCAGATACTCAGGAGGCTGAGGCAGGAGGATTGCTTGAGCCAGGGAGTTCAAGGCTGAAGTGAGCCACGATCATGCCACTGCACTCCAGCCTGGGTGATAAAGCGAGACCCTGTCTCCAACAAAGTAATAATAACAATCACTCAGGCTACGTGATTTTGTTCTGCAGGATGGGGGATGGGAAGAGGTCAAATACTGAACAAGTCTTCCCGGGATACCGACATTCCTCAGGCCAAGACAACACCCTGTGGCCTCTAGGAAACAGAACTTATTCTAGAAGAAAAAAAGCTTTGCTGAAACAAAGCAACCCTCTTTACAAAGGAGATCTAATCAGTTCTGCTGTGCAAATGAAATATTGTACAACAGCCAGCGTTTGTGGTGGCTAGACGCAAAGGCTGAAATTAATCCCACATGGAAGACTGATTCCAATTGTACTTACACTAAAGGTATTTTTCAAAGGGAAAGACTTAAGATCTCAGGTAAGTACACTGACATATTACTTCATACCGATCCAGTAGCTGTAATAGTTGAAGAAAACAAATATGTGAGCTTTTTTAATGTCTACCACACCTTTAGAGACACTTCAGTGGGATATTAAGATAGTGAATCTCAAACCTGTTTGGAAGTCAAGGTATTCAGGGAATAAGACCAAACACCTGCAATGGTATAAACTAGAAATTAACTGACAAATTTAATTCCGTCATATGGAAGTGCCAGAAAATCAAACTCAAATAAAACTGTGTGTTGACTGAGAGAGAAAGAGAAAAACTCAGCGGAACAAGGCAGTGGCTGCGTTTAATTTTGTTTTCCATTTTATTTGACACTCCTTAATCATTTTGTCTCTGGCTAGCGCTGCCGCAGCCAAGCACCAGCAGAGCCTAATGTGTAAGAAGCGCTTGAAACACTTAAAGTCAGGAACTCTCCGGATATTACATTGGTCCTGGGGGTAGAAAAAGGCTGCCATTTATTATTTTTAGTGGCAGAACACACCTCAGCTCCCTCTCAGAATACGGGAACATAAACCGTTTTCAACAATTTGCATTCCAACTTGTCAATGCACAGCACTTCTTGATAGAATCCTCTGAGCCAAATATAATTCCAGATTCTTCCACAATACAAGTAGTGGGGGCTTTGTGACTGCACACAGCAGGGAAATTATCTTAGTTTCTTTGGCATGTAGAAGGAAATTTTTTTTTTTGAGATGGAGTTTCGCTCTTGTTCCCCAAGCTGGAGTGCAATGGCGTGATCTTGACTCACTGCAACCTCTGCCTACCACGTTCAAGTGATTCTCCTGCCTCAGCCTCCCGAGTAGTTGGGATTACAGCATGTGCCACTAAGCCTGGCTAATTTTTATATTTTTAGGAGAGATGGGGTTTCACCACGTTGGCCAGGCTGGTCTCAAACTCCTGACCTCAAGTGATCCACCCGCCTCAGTCTCCCAAAGTGCTGGGATTACAGGCACGAGCCACTGCGCCTGGCTGGAAGACATTTCCCCCAACCACCCCCAACGCAGGCTCTGGGACCCTGACATTGCTCAGACAAGACATGCTGAGATACTGGGCGGCCAGATAAGTTACTGCGAGCCAGCACCTGCTCTGACAACTTTCCAATGCAAACCGTCTCAGCCTGGCTCTTGGATTTGGATCTGGCTTGCTGGAAAATGCGTGTACTGTGGTGGATCTAGAGAGGGCCTATGGAGAAGTCCTGGCTTGGCTGCAGGCATCCCTTTAGCCCGCCATCTCAGGGGTACAGGTGGCTGTCCATGCAGGTGAGATCTTAGTTGAGCTGGGCCCTGCCTTTTGGAATAAGGGCAACTGTCCCAGCTGCTTCTAGAATTTTTTTTTTCTTTGAGAAGGGTCTTACTCTGTCACCCAAGCTGGAGTGGCAGTGGCACTATAATAGCTCAGTGCAATCTCAAACTCTTGGGCTCAAGCAAGGCTCCTGCCTCAGCCTCACCAATAGGTGGGGCTACAGGTGTGCACCACCACGCCTGGTTAATTTTGACATTTCTTTTGTAGAGACAGGATCTCGCTGTGTTGCACAGGCTGAAATACAGGGGCTATTCACAGATGCAATCATAGCTCACTGCAGCCTCGAACTCCTAGGCTCAAGCAATTCTCCTAACTCAGCCTCTAGAGTTGCTGGAAATATAACCAATGCCATCACGCACAACTGCTTTTAGGATTTTTAAAGAACTTGATTCTACCGTCTTTCAGTAACGTGGACTCTCCATAGACCGGGATCTTGTCAGAGACTGCTTTGAGAGCTGAAAACCTGTCAGTAAACAAGCTTCTCTGTGTCTTTGTTTCTTTACCTAAAAAATGAGGGTAAGAGTTTCCTACCCCACAGGGTGGCTACAAGGATTGAATGAGATATTACACAACATACACAAACCAGTAAGAGGTGGCTATTAGTTATTATGTCGGTTTTCGTTAATCACAGTCTATCTGTTCCTTTATTTCGGTGTTACCCAAATATCAATCATTCACAGAGCACCTTGCTAAACTTTGGACTGTTTTCACAATTGTTTATTTAGTAGCATCTTTTAAGCTGATTCATTTCCTTTTCACCTAAAATATATTTTACAAGGGGACTGTATATCACCATGGTAAATGGAAAAATAGAATTATGTGTCATAACTAGGAGGCAAATACAAAAATGAAAAGAAACAAAACAAAACAATCTAATTAACCTCAAGCCTGCTGCCTGCCAAAGGCATTGACTCCAGCCTTCCTGATTTTCCTAAGAAAGATCAGAGGGACATGACAGGTAAGAGAGTGACACAGGGACTTTCTCCTCCAAGGAGCTGGAAGCCATGACGAGCTGAAAAGGGGGGCCCTTCTCCTTGCAGGATGTGGCCTTTAATGGCCAGTGTAGTCCTTCTAAACCCTGACTTGGCACATACGACACCATCCTGCCATCCTACGCACTGGGAGAGCTTGTTCTAGGGCAGCCACTCTGCAGACCTTTCTGTGCTGGGGAAATGTTCTAGATCTGTGCTGTCCAGAACAGGAGCCACCTGCCACGTGCGGCTACTCAGCATGTGAAATGTGGCTGGTGCGACTGAGGAGCTGAATCTTTGGTTTCATTTTATTTATTTTTTTTTGAGACAGAGTCTTGCTCTGTCTCCAGATTGGAGCATAGTGGCACAATCTCAACTCACTGCAACCTCCGTCCCTCAGGTTCAAACGATTCTCCTGCCTCAGCCTCCTGAGTAGCTGGGACTACAGGCACGTGCCACCACACCTGGCTAATTTTTTGTATTTTAGTAGAGACAGGGGTTTCACCATGTTGGCCAAGATGGTCTCAATTGTCTGATCTCGTTATCAGCCTGCCTCAGCCTCCCAAAGTGCTGGGAAAACAGGCGTGAGTCATCATGGCCAGGTTTTTGGTTGGTTGGTTGGTTGGTTGAGACTTTGTCACTCAGGCTGGAGCACAGTCGTGTGATCTCAGCTCACTGCAACCTCCGCTTCCCAGGTTCAAGTGATTCTTCTGCCTCAGCCTCCCTAGTAGCTGGTATTACAGGCATTTGCCACCACACCTAGCTAATTTTTTGTATTTTTAGTAGAGGTGGGGTTTCACCATGTTGGCCAGGCTGGTCTCGAACTCCTGTCCTCAAGTGATCCACCCACCTCAGCCTTCCAACGCGCTGAGATAACAGGCATGAGCCACTGCACCAAGTCTCATTTTAATCAATACAAATCTCTCACATGTGTCTAGGAGCTCTGGTGCTAGATAGCACAGCTCTACTGAGAGAGCTACAGGTCCTGGCTCTCCAATCGAATTTATGTTCACTTGAGGGTTACGCCCTTGGTTTCCTTCAAGAGAAATCTTACAAAACCAGACAGTGACTGCCACAGGAATGTAGTTGAGGATGGTCTACTCTATCGTTTATTATTGTTTAATCTCAAACCCTGTGTGGAAATTTCTTTTACAGCTTCTTTTGAAGAATTAACATAGTTTCTTATTATTAGCAACGGAATTATCCAAATAACCACATTTCCTTTTCACACTGGCTGCCAGGAAGCCCACAGGAAATTCATAAATCAATGAGAGCAACTGTGTAGAATCTCATGACACATACATATGGTTTCTATATTTTCCTTTTAAATCCTTAGTTGACATTTTATCTGATATATTTTTTAACTTCTATGTTATCATTCTTTTCTAGCTATTTCTCTAGAAATTTTCTCAAAATCTCAAAACTTTTTTGGAATTAAATAGCATACTTTTTTTTTTTTTGAGACAGAGTCTCATTCTTATCACCCAGTCTGGTGTGCAGTGGCATGATCTCGGCTCACTGCAACCTCTGCCTCCCAGGTTCAAGTGACTCTCCTGCCTCAGCCTCCTGCCCGGCTACTTTTTGTATTTTTAGTAGAGATGGGGTTTTACCATGTTGGCCAGGCTGGTCTCAAACTCCCGACTTCAGGTGATCCACCTGCCTTAGCCTCTCAAAGTGCTAGGAGTACAGACGTGAGCCACTACACCCTGCCAGCATACTTTTTTAAATTCTAAAAAAAATACTCTTCAACAGTACCAGTATTTTAAATGACTCACCTTCTATGCATTATCATTTATATAAAGTAAAAACATGGCAATAAAGGCTTTCTAAAATGCTTCCAAACATATGCTCTGATTTTGCTCTGCAGGCGCCAATCAGAAGCATCATTTGCTAAAAAGAGAAAAATAACTGCACGCAAGAGACACCACTTCACATCCCCCAACATCAGAGGGTTGCAGAAGGCCAGAGGCTCATGGAGTGAGGTTGCTCCCCATGATGCAGAGCGGCCAGGCCTGCGGCTGGCTGGAAGCAGGGCCGCGCCCAGGAGAGCTTCACACAGTGAAGGACGGGGAGAGAGTGGCTTCACGGCCACAGTGGCCACTGTGGAAACAATCACCCAGGTAACGGCATATTTGCTAAGGTCCATCTCATTTCATAGCTGACTTGCAGGAGCTGAAACTTGCCAGGTTGCTTCATGGGGTGAACGGGGGAAAATGTCAAAACTGAAAGGTCAAGGAAACGTCTCAAGTGATGTCATGTTTTAATCTTGCTCTAAGATAAAGCTATCTGCTTCATGTTTTTCATCCTCCAGGCTACACCTTCCAGTGCTCTCATGATCACAAAGCAGAACTTGAAGGACACTCAAATAAAGAATTAGGTTCTGGGGGGATAAAAGGACAAAGAGAAGAGGATTTTTGAAAATCCATAATATCAAATTCTCTTTTTAAACCGAAGCTGAGAACAACATGAACACACAATATTCTCCTCTGACTGTTGCCCAGCTGAACACGTAAACAAAAACAACCTTCTCATGCCAAAGTCTAGCTCATCTGTCCCTGTGAATTTCAGTAAGATGTACATATTCTGCTTAGACCTGAGACCAAGCAGGTGAGAAATGAATACAGAGTGTCTACTGCGTGCCAGGTATTTCTAATCTCACAATAGTTTTACACAATAGATTACTGTTTCCATTTTACAGCTGAAGAAACTAAGATGCATCTAAGGTCATAGGATTTAAACCAGGGGTTCCATTTTCAAGTTCAGTGTCCTTTCTTTACCACTCTGCTCTTTGGGGAAAAATATCTTATCAGCCAAGAAGATTTCTTCAATAAGTCAATTTCTCACTAAGAAAGATGGCAACAAAATCCAAGGATTTGCAAAGAGCTCATGGGGAATAAAACAAAGCGTAATGACAATTACTTTAGCACAAGAGGACAGGAGAAGCAGGAAGCAGCTGGGGCTCAGCACTGAGAACAAAGCAGTCCCAGAACAAGGGTGCATAAAAGCCTGGAAATCAGAGTCCATGGTAAGAGAGAGGAGAAGGCAGACAGACGTGCAGACAAGGCGTGGGCAGGGCTAAAAGAAGTTTCAGAAAATCAGAGAGAAGATGGAGAACAGGCATCCCCTTGATTGGGCAAAATCACCTCTTACAGACACACGTCTCACCACCCCAGACACTCAATGCCCACCAGGATGCGGCCGCCACTACCCCAAGGAAGCAGAGGCGGTGTCTACACGTTCTGCTTGTCAAGTATCCATTGTCCCTTCTTTTGGAAAGAATTCTCTGGCTCTGATTTGGGGAATCTCCTTTCCTCACTCTCAGACATGTGGTCAGGTGACGTAAACACCCACCCCGGGCCCAGCAGTGGTCATATGAGCTGAATCAGGCCAGTCACAGAGTCCATCACCCAACCCCAAGGTGTAGGAAGAGGCTCGAGATCCAAGACAGACCACTGAGACCCGCCGATCCAGACAGGCTGAGAACCTGGCGCTGCTGGGGTCATCCTGTCAACCCACAGACAGCTAGCCTGAAAGGGTCACCGAGCAGCAGACATAGGAGACGGCAGGAGGTTCCTGATGGCAGGTGCAGCCGTGCTTGAGGCCTGACCTAACCCTGGACTTTTCAGATGCAATGCGAGCTAACCCATCTCCATCTCTGCTCAAGCAGTCTGAGCTGAGATTCCGCAGCAGCCACACTAAGAGGCCTAACTGGCATGAAGAGGCCCACCGTATCCTCCCACTCAACTGAAAGCCACAGACTTCTGCAAAGCCTCTGGGTAGTTAAGATGCGGGTGTTTGGAGGGCCATTGCCTCCTAATCACAGTGCCTCACCACCAAGAGGCAAAGCACCACAGCAGGACAAATGAGCATCTTGCCATCCAGCTGTAAGGTCCACCTGAAAACCAAGCCACTCACCTGATACACGTGGAATGCATTTGCTGCTTTGCCCCGGAGAAACACTGAGGGGATCCAGACGTTGATCAGCGCCCGGTTTGATCTGACCAAAAGAGAGAGACCAATATTGGGCATTTTAACTCATTTATAAAAAAAAAAAAAGAGGAAAGGAGACAATTTTCTCCTCTAAGAGGTACTATGCACAAGCAATTTATGACAACCTACATCACAACTGATAGCAAGCTAAAAGACAAGTTTAAGTCCTATCACTAAACCTCTCCCTCTCTCATATATATGCAATCTGTTCTCCGGAATAAGAAAGTTCTTAGGAAGTGATCTGGCCATAATGTATCGGAACCTTAGTCTCCACATCTGTAAATGAGGATAATAACTGGAAGCCCCAAGGAAGCTATCACAGGAAGTCACACACAGCAATGCCCAGCATTTCTGAAGTGCCCCACAGGCATTCTGCCTCCTCACTGAGCTGACTTTACACCCTGAGCCCATCTTAAGAGCAGACTCCACTAGGGAGCTCAGGAGACCAACACTCATGGCAAAGAGGGTAACAGCTGTTTAGGATAGGAGGAGGGAAGTACAAGAGAAAATAACAAGTTAGAACACCAGGCTGATGGGTACAAATACCTCTCTTTCAACTTTGACCAAAAATGCCATGTATATGGGGTCTAATACAGCAAGGTTTAAGTTCAAATACAAAATAATTTACTGAGTACCTACCATACATGGCTCCATGCTTCTACCTATAATAAAATCATTTATTCCTCACATGGGCTATTTGATGCATGTTTAAGAGGTATTTTGGTTATGTCACTCTTTTGCCTTATGTGATGACTTTAAACTTAACTGGTAAGTCACTAGGTATATACACACATGCCACTATCAAATTTGTACCTGGCTGGATCCAAATTACACAGAGATAATAAGCCGACTGTCCCTGAAACTTCACGATCAATTGTAGTGATTATAAAAATGGTGCTGTACCATTCTGGAAGGGCTGGAAGGTCCCAGCCTTCACCTCTAATTAGAGCTGTTCCAGGGCTAAATGCTTTCTCCTGAGCTCTCCTTCTCTCTAAAGAGCAGCTCATAAAAACTCGCCAGCCTTCTGGGTTTGGAACACAATTTGAGACACCAGTGATGGAAGATTCCATGATTCAGTGTTCTCACAACCTCTAGAGTAAAGACCATTTCATTTTCACAATGAAAATAACGCTTCAGGTAATGGTTCTCTCCTGAAGCAGCATTTCTTCTAATCTCTGAGCTGAGGTGCTGACCTCCTTTGAGGGGTAAATTAAACCCCACTGATCACTTCCCCAGGGCTCAATGCCATTTGTACATTGCAATTCTGAGCCACCAAAACTGGTTTGTGTATCTAATCACTTTCCTCCTGGAAAGGTCCCTGAAATTGTATTAGTGCCTATAACATTCCCCTTTCATTTCTGTGCCAGGCTACGAGGCAGAAATATAACTAGCACTCTGGTTTTTATTAACTTCCCTGGATTGGAGAGGGCTGGACAACCTCCCAGGGTTAGAGCAAGGTTACCCTCAGCCTGGATTATATGGTTCTCTCTTTCAGTGCAATGACCACACTGAATCAGAATTGATTGTTTACATAACCATCTCCTTCCGAGGTGTTAGTTCATTTGTTCATCATTTTGTTTCTTTACTCACTCACTTGTTAAACAAGCACTTACTGAGAAGCTATTACCCTAGGTACTAGAGATAGAGCGGTAAAAGCAGACATTTCCCCTTTCTTCATGAAGCATTCAGTTTTAACATGGGAGAAAGACAAATCTCCATAAAATTTACTCTGTTGTGGGCTGGGTGCAGTGGTTCACACCTATAATCACAGCAATTTGGGAGGCTGAGGCAGGGGGATCATCTGAAGTCAGGAGTTGCCTGGTGAACATGGTGAAATCCTGTCTCTACAAAAAATATAAAAATTAGCTGGGCATGGTGGCACACGCCTATAGTTCCAGCTACTTGGGAGGCTGAGGCAGAAGAATCACTTGAACCCAGGAGGCAGAGGTTGGAGTGAGCCAAGATCACACCACTGCACTCCAGCCTGGATGACAGAGTAAGACTCCATCCCAAAAAATATATAGATAGATAGATATATACACACACATATAAAATACATATATATATATATATATATATAAATATATATATATATATTTTTTTTAACTCTATTGTGGTCAAGGAAGATACTTAGTGTGATTTCAATTTTTAAAAACTTATTGAGACTGGTTTTGTGGCCTAACATATGTCTTTCCTGGAAAGTTATGTGCACTTGAGAAGAACGTGCATTCTGTTGTTATCTGGTGGACTGTTCTATATACATCTGTTATATCTCATTGGTTTCTCATGTTGTTCAAATCTTCTATCCCCTCACTGATCTTCTGTCTAGTTATTCTATCCATTATTAAAAGTGGGGTACTGATGTCAACTCTTATTGTACAACTGTTGTTTTTCCTTTCATTTCTGTTGATTTTTTAGATCATATGTTCTGAAGCTTTGTTGTCAGGTGCATATATGCCTATAGTTGTTACAGAGAAATTGTTTACTACTTTTGTAAGTGTCATCAAGGAACACCGGATCTAAGGAGAGTGACTTCCAGGGCCTGCTTTGGTCTGGGACACCAGAGAAGGCTTCTTTGAAGCAGCAATGTTTGGGCCAGGCTTTAAGGGATATTTAGAGTTAGCCAAGTTGGGGAAGGGAGGTTGCGGCTGAGAAAAGTGCTTCAGGCAGGGGAATGAGCATCTGTGAAGAGCACTGACTCTAGACCAGGACTGCCTGGGTTTGCATCCTGGTTCCATTTCATCATCTGTGAGGTGACACCCGTCTCTGAAGGTTGTTGTGAAGACTAAGTGAGTTAGAACAGTGCCCAGCACAGAGGTGATCCTGTGTACATGAGGGTTAAGTGGATAAAATAATAATCCTAAAGGGAGAAGACCACGTAGGTTAGACAAGTGGAACTGCCAGGGTGGCTGGTACAGGGAGAGGAATGGGAAAAGCTGGGGATGAGTCAGAGGTGAGTGAGGGCCTTCTTCATAACTCCATGAAGGATGTTGATCTCCATGCTGAGAGGGGAATGGTGCCATTGCTGCCTCTGGCTTTAGTGTAGATGAGGAAACTGGTTGGGGGAGGTTCCAAATCTCTGGGGAGAGACAATGTAGCCTGGTTCAGGCAGGGACCATGGCTAATTCATCCCCTCTATCGGGAACCTGCCTGGACACAGGAACCTGCCACAGGACCTGGGTGAATTCTGGCTACAATAATGAGTGCTTCCAGCCTTGTGTCTGAGACTCCCCTCTGTGGCTCTCTCCTGTCTTCCCAGTTTCTTCCCATGGCTGCCCTCCACTGCGCTGCTGTTCCAGGATCCTCATCACACTGTGCTCCCCCTGCCCACAAGCCCACGGCAGGCAGATTCACCTTTGATTTTCACCCCTCACTTCTCATCCACCTCAGTCTCTTCACCCTATCAGCCTAACAGCCGCTTCCAGCCCTGACCCCAGCAGCTGCCCCAACATCCAGTGGTCCTGGGATGGCCTCATGCCTTCCATAATCTCACTTTCATTGCCACCACATACCCTGCAAGGTTTGCATCAGGACCTTCACCTCACAAATGAGGAAAGTGAGGGCCCAGTGAGGATAAATGGCTGGACTGATGCCTGAGATTTCAAGACAGGCCAGCCTGGCTCTGAAGAAATGCTCTTTCCAAAGGCCCAGCCCTGCCAGCTCTAGAAGGGGCTTTTCCTGGGCTTTTCTTCCCAGGGGGGCTGAACCCTATATTTGCCAGAGGTGAATGAGAGAGGAGAAAACTTATCCCATTTTATTTTCCAGCTTAAGTAAGATCTGTTTATCCAAAACCCAAGAAATCCTGAACAAAAATTGGCTGGGTATGGTTGCTCAGGCCTGTAATCCCAGCAGTTTGGAAGGCAGAGGTGAGCAGATCACCTGAGGTCAGGAGTTCGAGACCAGCCTGGTCAAAATGGTAAAACCCCATCTCTAGTAAAAATAGGAAAATTAGCCAGGCATGGGGGTGTGTGCCTATAATCCCAGCTACTTGGGAGGCTGAGGCAGAAGAACCACCTGAACCCGGTAGGTGGAGGTTACAGTGAGCCGAGATCGTGCCACTGCACTCTAGCCTGGGCGACAGAGTGAGAGTCCATCTCAAAAAAAAAAAGAAAAAAAAAAAGGCTGCTGGCCAACTAACCTCTCCCTAGGGGTACTCAGCAGAGACACCACATAGAATCTAATACAATAAAAAATCCAACCAAGGCACTGATGACTGTTGTTTCCCATAACCCAGGGGCCACACAGACAATAAAATGAGTGAAGTTGGTCACTTCCTGGCAACAGCCAAGAGTGGGGACTGTGGTAAACTGGACAGCACATGGCCTGTGCTAAAGGGACAGCTTTTACTCGGCTCCTGTGAACTGTGGCCTTACAGGCACGAGCATCTGATTTTTAAAGAAAATAAAGGAAATCTGAATTTTTATGTGGTATCTTCCAACTTCTAAATGTTGGCCAAACAAAATGTTTTTAAATACCCAAGGGGGAGATCAAACATGTCTGAGGGCCACAGTGAGACTGCAGGAAAACCACTTCCCACCTCTACAAGAACCACGTCAACCCTGTGTACTTCTCAACAGTGATTTCTGTTTCCCCCCCGAGGTCTTCTGCAACAGAAGCCAGCAACACAGTCCAGTTTCTAAAGGACCCCTTGTGAGCACAGGCTGTGGACTTACATTTCAAAATCTGACAAACTCTGGTCTTCGGATGTTTGACTCAAATCTCCAGGCACCTACCATGAGGAGAAGGGAGAAAAAATGCATAATGGTTACCAAGGTTTGCATGATCACAGAAGAATCCTGCCTCCCCATGATCCCTGAACACTTCCTGTTCAGAAGGAAGTGAAAAAGCAGTTACTGGAAAGAAGTAAGAGATGGTGTGGAGGGATGGCTGCAGATGTTGTTGCAGTAATAAAAATATGCCACCATGAGAGATCTCAATTATCTTTACGAAGAGGGACTGTTAATCCTATTGAGATAATCACAGGCATGTAAGAGCATGTAATTTTGGATAAAGGCCCAATTAGGATCTGAGACGCAAGTTATCAGATGTGCAATGGAAAAAATACCCATTGTCACCATGATGAACATTACACACACAGGCACACCCAGTAGGTGAACACAAAAGGCCAATGTCCACCCCCACACCATGGCGCCATCCTTTCCCCTCACGATGCATGAGCAATTTTAGGTAGCAGAATATGGCTTCTTCTGATTCAGAAGGGCCACATGAGACAATGATTATGGGAGAGAAACTCAACTGTGTGGCATGATAAACCCACCACCAGTTCTGCTTAGGGGTACTGACCACACACCGTGGAGGTTGGGGTGAGGGCAAGCAGGCATTCAGAGGTACATGTGACCCTCAGTAGGCTACCCACCCTCAGCTCCCCATGACATAGGAAACTGATACTCATAGCTATCTCAAGGATTGTAATTAGTATGTAAAGCAGACAACAAAATGCCCAGTACTGGTAGATGTTTAATAAATGTTGGTATTTTTCTCATACCCAGGGAATAAGCTTCTTTTTTTGATCTGCTAGAAACTAAACTGGCTAGAATTTTAAGAAGGAGCATCAAGACTAAGAGAAGTGGAACAGAGAAGGGTGAGGGGCAGTGAAGGGAAAAAAGACAGCACTGACTTCACACCTTTTACCTCTCAGGGCTTCCCACCACCCACAATCCTCATCAAGCTTCACAGTGAACCTGAGGGCAGGTATTATTCTCCCCAGTTTACAGATGGGGAAACTGAGGCTCAGGGAGGCGGTATAACTTGCCCAAGTCACACATCTAGGAAATGGATCTGTCCAACTTCAAAGACTTGTCTGCTATAAACCCTCAGCAAACAGGAAAAGTTAGCTAAAAGGTGAAAAAAGAAAGTATGATTAAAGTAGTTTTGACGGCTTCTTCAAGAAGAAATGAACAAACTTGAAGGTTAGGACACATTAGAAAGCTCTCCTTAAACAAGCAGTGGAGGCTGAGTGAAGTGGCTCAGGCCTGTAACTTTAGCACTTTGGGAGGCTGCGGTGGGCAGATTGCTTGAGCCTAGGAGTTCAAGACCAGTCTGGGCAACATAGCAAGACCGTGTCTCTCCTAAAAATAATGGAACAACATTAGCCAGGCATGGTGGCACAAGCCTGTAGTCCCACCTACTCCAGAGGCTGAGGTGGGAGCATCACTTGAGTCCTGGAGCTTAAGGCTGCAGTGACCTATGATCACACCACTGCACCCTAACCTGGGTGACAGAGCAAGACCCTGTCTCAAAAAGAAAAAATTAAAATTAAAAAGAGAATTAGCATTTTGAACTTTTCTGTACTTTCTACAATGAAGACATATTAACCGCATAACCATAAGCAGATACAAATTATTTATCAATTTCAGTGCCTATCAGATTATTAAGTAATCAAATATCCTTTCCACATCATCCAACTCCATACATTTCACTCAAATCCAGAAGGCAAGATGGCAGAGCTGGTGCCTTCCAAACAGTTATGCATCATGGAGGGAAAAGGGCAGAGAAAGGGTTCTGAGGCCATGTCACCTTCTAGACAACACCCATTCTCCCCTTTGTACATCCATGTGGAGACCAGTAGCAATAGCCAGGACGCCAGCATCTTCTCTGGCAGACACTGTGGAGCAGCTCTTGGACACTCCTCTTCTCTGGGTTTCCCCCTCAGCACTGGGGCTGGGGAAGGGCTCTTTTGGGCATGCTGTGGCAATCAAGTGAGCAGGCTGGAGGGGGACTCACAGGCCATCGGCTCCACTGCTACGTACCATCACCACCACCTTTAAATGTAGCCTCACTTCCAACAGGAAGTGAACAGAGTTTGCACCCAGGAACCTCATTCACAAGAACCTCTGGCTGTTATCTACCCCACAAAGCACAAGCAGAAGGCAACCAAAAGGACCAAGGTGAGAGATAAGGCAGGTTTTTTAAGGACAAGCATTTCTCTACAATTACAGAAAACAAAGGGCTTCTTCAAAAATCATTAATTCTGGAACACGGTATTTTTTGGATAGGTAAGTTTCCCCTCAGGGATGCTGACTTTCAGGCAGCATTTTGAACGGTGGATATGAGTACCCAGGAGTTGTTCAATCCTTCTGACTTAGAGGCTTTTCTTCTAATTACGTGGCATTATTGGGATCAGTAAACCAGGAGATTTTGTGCGTCTACATGAGTACCAGAGAGGCTGCTTGGAAAAAGCATTTGGGAACTTTCTAACCTCTGTGGAATATAACTTGATAACAAGGCCAGGCACCGTAGCAAATGCATAATAATAATTAAAGGCCGAGCTTACTCAACAAAAAATTTTGTCTTTTCTTGCTGTCTTTAAAGACTGGAGCCAGATATTAGCTAGATTTGACAACAGCCCTTTACAAAGCCGATTCTATTTTATATTCTGCCAATAAAGAGAGTGTGGAGCAGAGATTATTTTGTAAGAAAAATCAACTTTCTACTGATACTGGTCAAAAACACCCCCTATGACCTCCTGAAGTCTGGGGAATCTTGCAGAGCCCATCCCTGGGATGCAGACTTCTCTTCAGTTTACCCTCGCTATGGGCCACAAACCAGCCATCAGCATACATGGCTATCTCCATTCGCCTCTTCCTGACCCTGCAGAGAAGGTAGCTCACCATCTGCCTGTGGTCTGGCCACTCACGTGGCAGTCTTCAGGTGCAGGGAAAGGCAGAGCCCGTTACTAGAGCAACAGAGCAGACAGCATTCCTGAATCATGCCGGAGCAAACACCCTCAGTGCTGCACACACAAAGATATAAAATGGCAGATAAGACCAACGGGGGATCAAATTCTGGGCTATATCAGCAAAGAAGTTCCCATCATCTCCCCTGACTCAGGATTTTCTGGGTTTTGGAGGCGAGGTGGGGAGCAGGGACAGGTCAGTGGCAACAGCTCTCTCCCTCATCGTGAAATTCTGACCCCAGTGCCAGCATGGAAGTCTGACACAGGCCCACTCTACCACCTTGACTGACACGTCCTCAAACCTGGGAAGATACTAGAGGTTCTGTCAAAAAAAAAATGAAAAGTATTCACTCTGTGCTGAATAAATGTTTATTTAAATAAAAAAGAAAGACAGAAGAGGGAGAGAAAAAGAAAAGCAGCCAATCTGCCAAAGCCATAGGGAAAAAATTATACCTCCTCCCATTGGCAGAATAAGGGTCCAAGCAACAGGGTGGCAAAGATGGACAGTGAACCCTCCCCTCATTGCCGCCTCCCTCACTTCTAGTCCAGAGGGGTGTGCAAGTATGACACCACCACCCAGTATCATCAAAGGCTTGCTACTCCACAAAGCTCTTCCACAGTGAGTGGGCAGACATGTGCCCCTATTTCACAGGCAAGGACAAGATAAATCCCTGTGAATAAACATAGAGGAAGCAAAGATGTCAGGAGCCCAAACCACATCTCTTAGTCTACTCAAAGCCTCTCACTCAGCCTCAGTGACTTCAGGTGCTCATACTTTCTCCAGGTGGAGAAGCCACATGAGGTATTCTGATCGGTCATCCCATCTGAGGTCCCAGTGAACAGCCAGCACCAACTGCCAGACAAATGAGACCACCATCTTGGATATCCAGCTCAGTGAAGCCTTGGCTGACACCACATGATGCAGAAGAACCACCCAGCTGAGCCCAGTCAGCCCACAGACTCATGAGAGATTTTAAAAAATAGCCATTTTTTTAAAAAAGCCATTAAGTTTTGGGCTGGTTTCACACACAGCAATATATAATCCATAAAAGTAACTTGCCGAAGGTCACTCAGCTAGCAGCACAGGTGGAGTTCCAATGCAGGTGGTCGGGCTCCAGAGTCTGCACTTCTAACCGCTAAGCTATACTGCCTCCTGCTACAAAGTCTCTATTCTTTGCATCTTGCCTCTGGGATACCCAAAAGATGAAGTAACCCAAATTCATACTCAAGAGCCTTAGCTGATAAACAGACCTCTGATGGGTGAAGAAACTCTGAAAGGACTCAACTGCTCAAGAGCAGACATACAGATCTACAACTGGGTCTAAAACCTTGAGCCTCCTTAAAGCTTGGGAGTTTTCTGATTTTATTTTGCTGTCACTGCTGCTGCAGGATGACTTAGGAGGCTTTGCCCCTAGGAAGTCCCAGGTCCTTTTCCATCTCTGGGTACACAGGTCAGCTTCCAGATTCTGAGCCAAGTACATAAACTCTCAGGAACAGATGGAAATGAAAATGTTTTGAGTTCTAATCCTGGGCTTCCTCTGATGATTTCAGAAGTCACCTGGCTTCTACAAACCTTGGTTTCTTCCTTGCCTACCTCATGACAACCAGCCTCTGATCACCCTATTAGAAAGAATCAACAAAGGTAAAGGAAGAAGGCCAGCATGTGTTGAACAATTACTATGTACCAAGGATTTAATGATCTCACATTTAGTCCCCAAACAATCTTTGAAGCAAGTACTACTGTAAGCTACTGCTCCCTTCTCCTCTTCCTCAGCCTCTCTGTAAGGTTAGCTCTTCTCACCTAAGACTCAGCCAAAATATGAATTCCTAGGAGGCACCTTTCCATACTACCAGAACTAAACAGCATCTCCACAGCAACCCCCTACTGTTCATGTTCCTCAGCTTGTAATGACTCCACTCTGGTTATCTGTGGATTGGAACCCTCCTTGTGAAGTCAGAGAGCTCTACGTGCTCACCACACCCACCTGTTTACCATAACACACTGCAGCCTGGCCAAGAACCCAGCACATGTAGGCAGTGAATTAACACAATGAAGGAAGGAAGGAAGGAAGGAAGGAAGGAAGGAAGAAGGAATGAACCAATGAATGAATCAATGAATGAATCAATGAATCATAAGATATGCTATGTTTCCACCTTGAAATGCCAAGGGATTTTTAGACTGCTTTGTAGCAAATTCAGAATCTCAATGCATGGGAAGGATAAGTTAGATAAAAAAAGAAACAAAGAGAATCTTATTTTCTTTCTTCTAATTACCAGGTTCTCAGATTCACTGCTCCAAAGAAAAGCAAAAAGGAAGATGCTACAGAGGCAGCAAATCTTTGTTCCAATCATGAAATGGCAGCCATAATTCACGTTTTCCAGACTCCCTTCACTTTCTCACTCATCTCTGTTTTCAAATAGCCTGGACTCAGGCAGTTAGCTCTCCCTTTTTACTGTCAAAAAATGACAACTGTTTTCCATCCCACCAACACTCTTGCTTCGTCATCTCATCTTTTAATAAGGAATAAAATGTGAAATGGCATGGTTCTATCTCTCAGCTTGGTTGGTCAAGCCAAGCAACAGGCTCAGGACTGACGTTCAGATCATAAAGTCGGCCTGGGCTATCCACGCCTTCGGGACAAAGCCAGCCCAGTTCTGAAGCATTTTCAGGGTTCTCTGTTAGTTTTATTATTGGTTTTACAAACATACAACTAGAGGCATCATATTTCTGTGGGTTTTGTTGTTGTTGTTTGTTTTTGTTCTCTGTGGTTTTTAAAAACAGCTGAGGTCAAGGACTCCTTGCTAGGAGTAAAACATTGGCAAATAAGAGCTTTAAAGAGTTTTTATTTTATCCTTTGGGTAGCCCTGAAACCTCACACGAACACAGACTATCACACTTCTGTGAATTAGTTTTTGATATGTCTGTTTTTCCCAAAAAATAATAAGGAGTTGAGGGCAATATTCTCAGAGTCCAAGGTGGTAAGGATAGCTCAGTGAATGTTCCCATTGGATAGATATATAGGCAGATGTGAAAATGGACAGATGGATGAATCAAAGGCTGGAGTAGGGAAGGGGTGGGAGGCAAAAGTCATAGGAAATTATTGAACTTAATAATTTATTAAGAACGGTCATCTACTTTCTTTCCAAGAATTAAGGAGTGATGGACATCATAAGCACAGAGACAAGGAGACAAAGACATTTATTGCACCACTACTTAGGGTAATAAAAGCCTGGAAACAAGTAATGAAATGATTATCTAAAATACAGCACAGTCACAGTCAGCCTGTGCAGCTATGAAAAGAACAGCAGGGATCTCCTCTAAGAAGGAGAAGATCTCTAAGATATAATGTCAAACGACAAGAGCAAGACACAAAACAATGTGTCAGGCGAGCTACTATCCTCATGAAGAAGTAGTGAGTCGGGAGACACATGTCTATGTGCATGTACCATTTCTAGAAAGACACAGAAGAACCCGCCAGCCATGAATGCCTTTGCGAGAAGGCACTGAGGAGCAAGTGTCAGAGAAGAGAGGAGGATTTATTTCTATGTGTAAAATTTTATACCTAATAAATTTTTGCCAGGTACGTGAGTTGTTAATCTTTTAAAAAATATCAACATAGCAATCACACAATTTTAAATCTAAAGAAAAAACCTATCATGTCTATGGTGGAAAGAAATTCAAAATAGTGAATGCCTCAGAGAGAGTGGAGTGGGAAACACCAGGAAATGGCATGAAAGGACATTCTGGGGTGATGGTCAAGTTCTATGTGCATACAGAAGTATTTTGGAAGAAACACGTACTGCTATCTGCAATTTACTATGAAATGCATCCCAAAAAAGATAAAATGATGGACAGATGAATGAGTGGATGAATGCTGGATGGATGCGCAGAGATGGATGGATGATAAATGGACAGATGATAAAATACAGCAAAATCTTAATGGTAGACTCTAAGTGATAGGTATACAGGTGGTCACTGTAAAATTCCTTCATATAACTGCTTTTAAAATTTCAAGTAAAATGCTGCAAAGTTTTTGTTCCACCATGCTGGAAGAATGACTGCATTACCTTTCTATTCTCTGTACAGAAAATGAATTAACAGTACTGTCTTCTAAAGAGGCTATCAGAGTATGCAGCTTAAAATGGTAGGAGAAAAGGGATCAGCGAAATGTGTCTGAGGGTTAATTAATAAAACTATGATGTTTGTTTGGATTCTGTAGTATTTGTGGTATGTATCAGCTCTTTAATCATGGTAATTTATAAGGTTGGGCATGGTGGCTCATGCCTATCATCTCAGTAACTCAGGAGGCTAAGGCAGTAGGATCACTGGAGCCCAGGAGTCTGAGCCATCCTTACCACCTGGGCAACACAGGGAGACCCCATCTCTACACAACATTTAAAAAGTATCTGGGCTTGGTGGCATGCACCTGTAGTCCCAACTACTCATGAGGCTGAAGTAGAAGGACCGCCTGATCCCAGGAGGGGAGGCTGCAGTGAAACGTGATTGTGCCACTGTACCCTAGCCCGTGTTGACAGAATGAGACCCCATCTCTAAACAATAAATAAAGATAACCTGTTGCGATTTATTTCCTCCTTCTAAATAAGTAATTTTTTTTTTTAAGACTGAACAAGACTTGGGTCAGCTGGACCTGAGCTCTGACTCAGCAGTGTGGCTGAGAATAAGCCACTCCACTTCTCTGGGCCTTAGTTCCCTCCTGGAAAACGAGGACAACAGAAGGTGCCTGCTGAGGCTGCTGGGAAGCTCTAACAGGATCCTGTGAGAACCACCCCTGCCCGGCACCTGGCAGAGAAACATTCTGAGCTCGGTGGAAACTCTGCTGAGGGCAAGGTGGTCTGGGTGTTTGGCAGCCCTCACCCAGAGTGAGGGGCTGACTGCTTCATTCCACAAATGCACACTAGCTATTCACATGTTTATTCCACAAATCTGCCTACATTCCACTCAGCAGTCAGACTCTCTGCAGGTGCCAGGGAGAGAGGAAGCCCCGAGAGATATTCTAGGAGCTGTTTCAAGGCTCAGTGGCCATAGCCCTTCCTGTGTTCTCCTATGAGGGTGGGCTTTACTTTGACCCACTCCCCCTGTTGAGTTTTTAAGGAAGAGTTCCCCTTAAAGGATTATACAAACATAATTTTTACTTTTAGAAAATGCTAAACAAATGTTCTTGTATTAGCCTGTTCTCAAACTGCTAATAAAGGTAATTAAAAAGGAAAGAGGCTTAATTGACTCACAGCTCCACATGGCTGGGGAGGCCTCACAATCATGAAGGAAGGCAAGAAAGAGCAAGTCGCATCTTACATGGTGGCAGGCAGGAGAAGAATGAGAGCCAAGAGAAATAGGAAACCCCTGATAAAACCATCGTATCTCATGAGACTTAATCACTAACATGAGAATAGGATGGGGGAAACCACCCCCATAATTCTATCATCTCCCACCAGGTCCCTCCCACAACACATGGGAATTATGGGAGCTACAATTCAAGATGAGATTTGGGTGGGGACACACCCAAACCGTATCAGTTCTCATGCACTATTTCATCCTTAACTCCTGTTGAATACCCAGGGAAACTGAGGCACAGATCAACCAGATGATGCCAAGGAAAGGCACCTGTGCAAAACCTAGAATCTGAACTTGCTCGCACTAGTATTGTAAAATGGGAGTGGATGTAGGATTTCCTAAGATACACTACAATCCGAGGGAAAACTATGATGTAAAAGTTGGCCTGGGACCACCGAGCAGCATTTTACAGCACTGAGAGATATTAAGGATGTTTAAGCAGCAAGTCTGCAGAGCTCACTGCAGGCAGAAGCAGATTTAGATATACCTGGGTTGATCTGATAGTGACACCAGCTTGTAAGAACAAACAAAGGTATCTGCCTTTCCTGCTACTTTAAATGTCTGCCTGCAAATAGAAATCCCTTACCAGTACTACGTTCAAGTGTGTTACTAGGAGAACCCTCCAGGGCAAGGACTTTTACTCATTTTTGCATTTCCAGCACCTAAACCCAGTACCTCCCCATACTCTAAATCAGGGGTCAGCGAACTACGGCTCATGGGCCAAATCCAGCCTGTTTTTTGTAAATAAACTTTTATGAGAAAACAGCTGCACTCATCAGATGGTTGTGCATTAAATAGTTGTATGGGAACACAGTCGCACTCATCAGCTGGTTGTGCACTAAATAAAATTTTATCCTGGTTGTGCATTAAATAAAGTTTTATGGGAACACAGTCACACTCATCAGTTGGTTGTGCAATAAATAAAGTTTTATGGGAACACAGTCACACTCATCAGTTGGTTGTGCATTAAATAAAGTTTTATGGGAACACAGTCACACTCATCAGCCGGTTGTGCATTAAATAAAGTTTTCTGGGAACACAGTTGCACTCATCAGCCGGCTGTGCATTAAATAAGTTTTATGTGAACACAGTCACACTCATCAGCCAGTTGTGCATTATCTATAACTGCTTTCAGGCTACGTTGGCAAAGTGGAGGAACCACGATAGAGACAGCATGACCCACAGAGTCATCTGCTATCTGGGCTATAGAAAATGTTTGCCAATTCCTAACTGATAGCTGGAAAGACACAGAAAAGTTATTTGTAATTTCAGGGAAATCTCATTTGTCTATGTAGGGAGAAACAAATCTTTGAGCTCCATAGCTTCAAAAAAATGGCAGGGGCTTGAGAATAAAACAATGCCCCTAGCTCTGGATAGAGAAGCAATGCTAAGACATTATGGAGTCGGGCATTTATTTGCACCCATTCATGTAATTCTTTGAGCAACCTGTTTCCCATATTCTACAGAGGCTCATAGAGGCTAACTAACCTGCCCACAGACACAGCAAGAATCCAAAGTCAACTTTGGCTGAATCCCAAGCTGTGCTCCTTCTAGAACACCTGCTGTCTCTCCCAGAAGAAACATGGCTGCAGAAAAAGAATCTGGGCTCATCTCCTCTGAAAGAACAAAGCCCTAAACCTTGGCAGTTGCAAAATGCAGTGTCTTACAAAGGGAACTGAAGATGCCCTAGCAAGGAGCCTGTGTACGATGGGGCCATTTGCTGCTAACTACACGCATGCACTGTATTTTCAACATTATAAGCACAATGATTAAATCTGTGGATGAAGAGGCTCTGTGTTTCCTGCTTATTTGCAGATAAAAGCAAAACAACCCTGGAATGTTTCCTCCAGGGTTCTTCCTTAAATTTCCACCAGTCACAAGAAAGAATGCTGCATCCTGGAGGCTGCTTCAAGCATGGAGGTAGGAATGGGGGAGAATGGCCTCAGGAAGCTCTTCACCAATTAGTTTTGGCTACCAAGGTCTCCCAGAAAAGACAGAGGGTCTTAAGGTCAGATGGCTTAAGGTCAAGTAGACTCAGGCCTCAACACCTAACAGTAAAACCTTGAGCCTCATTTTCCTCATCTGTAAAGGTGGGCCAGTACTCACCCACCACGATGCCTGCGATGTCCTATTTGTAAAATGCATAGCATCCTGCCGGGTCCACAACAACAAGCAGTCAACAAAATGGACTTTCTCCCCCTCCCACCCGCAGCCCCTCCCTTTCACATCCCTGAACTAAAAAGGTAACAAATGACAAGGGGGATGTAGTCAGCTCTGACCCTGAGCCATTGTCCCCTTAGCTCAGCTTGGATCGGAACCTGTTCTCCACTTCTAAGACACCAACATTTCTCCTCATCCCTCTCCCAAGGCTCGACAGCTATTCCAAGCAGACTGGAGCTGCAGCCCTGGGAAGGATGGGGCACCGGACCAAGCTGCAGCCTTCTCTCTTGGCCTCTTCTAGGTCCATTTCTTTGTATGATGAGGAACAAAGAGAACTGCCACAGTTCCGCTTCCCGCCCAATCAGTGCTGAGGCAGCAGGAATGGAACTGCTAACTCAGTTTCTATGGATCAGTAATGGGAATCTTTTTTTATTTGTTTATGTTTTAAGACACAGAGCTTAGCTCTGTTGCCCAGGCTGGAGTGCAGTGGCATGATCTCGGCTCACTGCAGCCTCTGCCTCTTGGGTTCAAGTGATTCTCCTGCCTTGGCCTCCCAAGTAGCTGGGATTACAGGCATATACCGCCATGCCTGGCTAATTTTTGTATTTTTAGTAGAGACAGGGTTTCACCATGTTGGCCAGGCTGGTCTCGAACTCCTGGCTTCAAGTGATCCACCCACCTCAGGCTGCCAAAGTGGTGGGATTACTGGCGTGAGCCACCGCACCCGACTTGGGTGTGGCTCTCTCATATTTGCTCTTTCCTCTCTTGTGGAAAAGGTAGCTTTTTTTTGTTTCGTTTTTCACCCTTCAACTCTTTTCTTATGAACACTGGGCGGCCATAGGCACTGCCGCCTGTTTGGGAAGATTCATCTCACGTTGAAAATGCATCTATGGGCTTTCCATTCCCTGCAGTCTCAAAGTTTATTTATTTACATTTTTTTTTTTTTTTGAGATGGAGTTTCGCTCTTGTTACCCAGGCTGGAGTGCAATGGCGCGATCTCGGCTCACCGCAACCTCCGCCTCCTGGGTTCAGGCAATTCTCCTGCCTCAGCCTCCTGAGTAGCTGGGATTACAGGCATGCGCCACCATGCCCAGCTAATTTTTTGTATTTTTAGTAGAGACGGGGTTTCACCATGTTGACCAGGATGGTCTCGATCTCTTGACCTCGTGATCCACCCGCCTCGGCCTCCCAAAGTGCTGGGATTACAGGCGTGAGCCACCGCGCCCGGCCTCATTTACATTTTTTAAAAGCAGGCCCTTTCTCTTGAATGGCATCTTACCAAGAACTCTGGTATTGGCAATAGTGTCACACTTGCTCTCTGAGACAGTGATCTGGTGGCTGCTGGACTGACAGCAGGTGGACAGAGCAGTGAAGAGCGTTGAGGGAGAAGCAGCCACGGGTTCACCTTGTCAACTGCCTCTTCCTAGCTCTGTGACCTGGGCAAGTGGCTCCACCTCTCTGCACTTCTGCTTCCTCCTCCGTGGAATGAATATGGTAATTCTATCTCCCCTCAGTGGTTTGTTCTAAGGACTCAGTGAGATAATTTGCATAAAGTACTAAGACGAGCACCTGAACCACCAGGGTTCTCTGCAAGTGTGACCTTGGCTATGATTATCTGGAAGCAGCACCAGCAAACCAGGCCCCAGGAAGAGTCCTTAGCTGGCTTAAGGGCTGATGAGCATGACCTTGGTCTTGGTTCCAGGAGTTCAGAAACATACCTAGATCAAGAGTTACTGGCTCAGAGAGCCTGGGGGTGAGGGAGGAAGATTTTTTGGTGTCCTGGAATCTCCTTGTGCAGCTAGTCCAAGAAGAGAACTCTGCAGTGATAGAGACATCTGGCCAGCTAAGGCCACCCTTGCCTGAGGACAAGGCCATACATATTAAGCTTGGTTTGCAGACAACATCTTCTGCTCCCAGCATACATCATATGTCCCTCAGTCCTCATCCCCGCTGCTGTGCAGGAGCTGGTGAGGTCTCAGTCCAGGAGGCCACACATCCCATTAGTCCTGGAGAAGGTGGTGCATCTTGCTGACCGTTTCCCAACAATAAATTCCTTCTGTATCCTTTATGTGGGAAAATCCTACAAAGTTACTTGAAAAAGAAAGCCAGTGGCATCTCGTCAGGTCTTTCTGTCACTCTATACCTATTATTGTGAGTGGTTGATACATCTAAGTGGCCTAGACCACACAGGCTTCTCCTTCATCTGCATGTTTATTTGGGAAGGTTTAGGGACAGTTGATGGACACTGGGTGGGAGGTATCTACAGTCCCCTCAAGCCACTCATTAGCACAGTTCCTGCAAATGTCACCTGACAGAGAAGAGAGGCTGCTGGGGCACAGGTGGAGGTGACAGCCCTGAGTACTGGCCTCCTCCTTCCTTCACTTCTGCCCTGCCTTGACCTGGTGTCCTCTTCCCAGAGCCCTAAAGCCCTGAGGAACACAATGTGAACACCACCACTCCTTGAGAAAAACTTCAACTCTTTGAGGATGACAATCAACATCCTCTAGGAATGACTTGCCGGGTACGGTGGCTCACGCCTGTAATCCCAGCACTTTGGGAGGCCGAGGCGGGTGGATCACGAGGTCAAGAGATCGAGACCATCCTGGTCAACATGGTGAAACCCTGTCTCTACTAAAAATGCAAAAAATTAGCTGGGCATGGTGGTGCATGCCTGTAATCCCAGCTACTCTGGAGGCTGAGGCAGGAGAATTGCCGGAACCCAGGAAGCGGAGGTTGCAGTGAGCCGAGATCGCGCCATTGCACTCCAGCCTGGGTAACAAGAGCGAAACTCCGTCTCAAAAAAATAAATAAATAAAAAAATAAAGAATGACTTGTCTTGGGATTCACATCCTGCTACTGGCAACATCTCATCTGGGTTCCTTCCTTCCACAAGTCCCCAGACATGGATCTGTCAAGGTTTATTCTTTCAAAGCCTACAAAGCTCAGGTGTCCCCCAATAAGCAAAGACTTTAGAACTGATAACCGCTTCTCCCCTGTGTCCCCACAGAACTTATTTTTTTTCCTTTTTGAGATGGAGTTTTATTCTTGTTACCCAAGCTGGAGTGCAGTGGTGCAATCTTGGGCTCACTGCAACCTCCACCTCCCAGGTTGAAGCTATCCTCCTGCCTCAGCCTCCCAAGTAGCTGGGACTATAGACATGCACCACCACGCCCAGCTACTTTTGTATCTTTAATAGAGATGGGGTTTCACCATGTTGGTCAGGCTGATCTTGAACTCCTGACCTCAGGTGATCCACCTGCCTCAGCGTCCCAAAGTGCTGGGATTACAGGTGTGAGCCACCACGCCCGGCCTCCACAGCACTTTTTAATGTATGTCCATTATAGCACCACCTACATTGCATGGAAATCATCAGTTTACTTCCTATTGCCCCAGAAGACTGTGGGTCACGCAGACTTTCTAAGAAAGTAACCCCAACAGGCAACCAAAGCAAAAACGGACAAATGGGATCACGTCAAGTTCAAAGCTTTTGCACAGCAAATGAAATAATCAGCAAAGTGAAGAAACAACCCACAGAATGGGTGAAAATATTTGCAGACTACGCATCTGGCAAGGAAAAAAATCTAATAACGGTCCTAGCATAGTGGGTCACGCCTGTAATCCCAGCACTTTGGGAGGCCGAGGTGGGCGGATCACGAGGTCAAGAGATCAAGATCATCCTGGGCAACATGGTGAAACCTCACCTCTACTAAAAATATAAAAAATTAGCTGGGTGTGGTGGTGCATGCCTGTAGTACCAGCTATTGGGAAGGCTGAGGCAGGAGGATCAATTAAATGCAGGAGGTGGAGGTAGCAGTCAGCCAAGATCACGATACTGCACGCCAGCCAGTGACACAGTGAGACTCCATCTCAAAAAAAAAAAACCAAAAAACTAATAATCCAATTAAAAACTAGGCAAAATATCTGAAAAGACATTTCTCAACAGAAGGCATACAAATGGCAAACAGGTATATGAAAAGATGTTCAACATCACTGATCACAGAAATGCAAATGAAAACTACAATGAGATAACGTCTCACCACAGTTAAAATGGTTCTAATCCAAAACACAGGCAAAAACAAATGCTGACGAGAATGTGGAGAAAAGGGAACCCTCGTACACCACTGATGGGAATGTAAATTTGTACAACCACTACAGAGAACTGTTTGGAGGTTTCTCAAAACACTAAAAATAGAGCTACGAAATGATCCAGCAATCCCACTGCTGGGTATATACCGAAAACAAAGCAAATCAGTTTATCGAAGAAAGATCCACATTCCCATGTTTATTGCAGCAATATTCACAACAGTCAAGATTTGGAAGCAACCTGAATGCTCACCAACAGATGAATGGGTATAGAAAATGTGGTACATATTCACAATGGAGTACTAGTCAGCCATTAGTAAATAAAAGAGAGCCTGTCATTTGCAACAGCATGGATGGAACTGGAGGCCACTATGTTAAGTGAAATACAACAGGCACAGAAAGACAAACATCTCATGTTCTCACTTATTTGTGGGAGCTGAAAAAGAAAACAACTGAACACATGGAGACAGAGTAAAAGGATAGTTACCGGAGACTAGGAAGGGTAGTGCAGGGAGGAGGTGGGAGGGGGGATGGCTAATGGGTACAAAAAATACAAAGAATGAATAAGATACAGTATTTGATGGGAAAAAAAAAACAAAGTTGCCATATCTATTTTTTTAATGTTATAAAAAAGTTACTCATCAGGCCATGCGTTGTGGCTCATGCCTGTCATCCTAGCACTGTGGGAGGCCAAGGCGGGTGGATCACCTGAGGTCAGGAGATCGAGACCAGCCTGGTCAACGTGGTAAAACTCCATCTCTAGTAAATATACAAAAATTAGCCAAGTGTGGTGGCGTGTGCCTGTAATCCCAGCTACTTGGGAGGCTGAGGCAGGAGAATCCCTTGAACCTGGGAGGTGGAGGTTGCAGTGAACCAAGATGTGCCACTGCACCCCAGGCTAGACAACAGAGCAAAACTCCGTCTCAAAAAAAAAAAAAAAAACAACTTACTCATCAGCTATGCTATTAACTGTTAATTCAGTGGCCACCAAACTGTAATGTATATAATGAAGTGTTTAATGATGCTTTTTAAAATGATCTTCTTATAATGCTGTGTCTTATCTCAGAATACTCAAGACCCATCCCAGTGCTTGACAACAGGACAATAATCCATGTATGTAAAGATAGCATGTATCTTTCCACCCTGACAGAAAGGTCTGGAAGGATAAAGCTCCAAACTCATCACAATGGTGACCTTGGGGGATGGGAATGGAGGTGAAGGTAATAGCCAAAGAGATGCTTAACTTAATGTGTAAAGGTTCATATTGAGAATGTATTCATGTATTACTTGTATCTTCTAAAAAAAGTTTTTTAAATAATAGCAGCTGTAGTAGGTTGAATGGCAACGTCCAAAAAGATGTCCATGTCCTAAGCCTCAGGACCTATAAATGTGAGTTGTAAATGTAGAAAAAGGGATCTTTGCAGATGTAATTAACCTCCGATTCTTGAGACGACAACATTCTGGATTATCCAGGTGAGCTCTAAATCACATGACAGTTGTCTTTATAAGAGAGATATTGAGAGGCACCAGGGAGAAGCAGGAGAAGTCCAAGTGAAGAGAGAGGCAGAGGTGCATGTGACATGGCCATAAACCAAGGAACCCCTGGAGCCACCAGAGGCTAGAAGAGACTGGGAAGGATCTTCCCCTAGAGCCTCCAGGGGAGCACAGCCGTGCCACTGCGGGCACCCTGATTGCAGATTCCGGCCTCCAGAACTGTGAGTAAATAAATGTGTGCTGTTTTAAGCTAGCATGTTTACAGTATTTGGTTACAGCAGCCCTAAGAAATTAACACGGCAGCTAACGTTGGGTAACTGAATGCCCAGCGCCAGGCCCAGTGTTACGCATTTTTTATACATCATCCTCCTAAGGAGTGGGTATCATGATCATCCTCATTTTTCTGGTGGGGAAGTAGACTCAGAGAGTTGACTTAACTTGCTCAAGGGCACAGGGCTCTAAGTGGCACAATGAGGACCGGAAGCAGGCAGTGTGAGTTCCAGAGTCCACGGACTAGGTTATAATCCAACTCACAAGACCATGGCGGTGGAGTCACATGGAGTGAGGCTCATGCCATGACTGATCTTAATCAAAGTACCTGACATCTGAGCTTTGCTTTTCTCAGTCAGGAAGCAGGGAAATACTACTTCCCTGCTGCTGGAGTCATGATAATACTGAGTTGGGTGTCATACATCACAGGGCCTCACACAGAGGAGGTGCTCAGCAAATACCTCCTGAATGAATGAGAGGCAGGGGTCAGGTAGGGCTGCTGCCTCCCTTGATGTAGGACCTGGTTGTTATTCATTGGCAGGGATGGTCATTTCAAATGGCTGGGCATTGGGAGCTACTTGAAGACATATTCCTCACGATGAACATGATGACTACAGGTACAAATCATTTTCTAAATTCATTTGCACAACCATATCCACTACTCTGTGAGCTCTCAGAAATGCCAGATGGCTGGGTGGGGTGGGTGGACAGATGATGGGGTGGGGGTGAGTGGGAGGATAGATGATGGGTGGGAGGAAAGATGGATGATGGGTGGATGAATGGATGGTGGGTGGCTGGGTGGCGGGTGGATGATGGGTAGATGAATGGATGGTGGGCAGCTGGGTGGATAGGTGGATGGATGAGTACATGGATGGATGGTGTGCAGCTGGATGAATGGTGGGTAGGTCGACGAGGGGTGGGTGGGTGGGTAGGTAGGTGGGTAGATGGATGATGGGTGGGTGGAGGAATGAGGGGTGGATGGACGGATGATGGGTGGGTGGATGGATGGATGATGGATGGGTGGATGGAAGATGGGTGGGTGGATGGATGGTGGGTGGATGGATGGTGGGTGGGCGGATGGACAACAGGTGGGTAGCTGGGTGGGTAGATGGATGATGGGTGGTTAGATAGGTGGAGGGATGACGGGTGGGTGGATGGGTGGGTGATGGGAGGTAAATGAGAACAGTTTGGGCAGGTAAGTGGCCTTCCTCACCCTCAGATTCTCTAAGCCAGTACCCTACTGACCCAGTTTTATTTCTGAACCCCTGGAACCGAGACCAAGGTCATTCTGATCAGCGCTTAAGCCAGCTAAGGACTCCTCCTAAGGTCTCGTGTGCTGGTGCAGTTTCCAGATCATTCCTTTCTGCAACGTTAAGAGATTAGGGCATCGGCAGCAGAAAGTAAGAGGAAATTCTGGGAGTTCTGTCTTCAAACACCAAGAGGTCATACACCAGAATCTGCCTCCTGGACAACTTGCTCTGTGACATTCAATAGTGAAGCCTAGCAGTAATTCCAAAAAAGTATCTTTCAGAAATACTCATATGTAAACGTTAACACATGCCCCCAAACACATGCACCAGTGCCTCCCATCAGCAGCTAAACAATAGTCTCATCACTGCTGGACAGCCCAACTCACTGGCATTGATGACTTAGGAAGCCAATCACCAAAACCGTCAATCAGAGCGCTGACCCGTTCCTCACAGAGAGTAAACCCAAGCAGCAGCCCTGCCAGAGAGAAATCAGCCTCATTTCTAATCTCTTCTGTCAATAAGCAATAAATGACAAAGTTCTGCTAAGTGAAAATGCCAGGCATAGTGGAATTTAACATCCCTTTTATAATCACTTTATCAGTGCTTCCCCAATATCCTTTGGAAACTGATGGCTCTCTGAGAAGATGTTTTGGCAACTGAGTCAAAGCAGACCCACAGCCTGCTCTGCTTTTAACAAGCTGAGTGGCAGCAGCCAAGTCACTTCCCCTACTCTGAGCTTCAATTTCTTCCCTACAGAAAGGAAGACAGCTGGGTATAGTGGTTCATGCCTGTAATCCCAACACGTTAGGAGGCTGAGGCAGGTAGATCACTTGAGCCCAGGAGTTAAAGACCAACCTGGGCAACATAGGTAGATTCCCATCTCCACACAAAAAAAATTTGTTTTAATTAGCTGGGTGTGGTCACAGCTATTCAGGAGGCGGAGGTGGGAGGATAATTTCACTCCAGGAGGGTGAGGCTGTAGTGACTCTACAATGCACCCAGCTTGGGAAACAGAGCAAGACCTTGTCTCAAAAATAAATAAATTCATCATCTATTTTTTTAAGAAAAGGAAGAAAAGACGGGATAGGAAAAGGGGATGGACTATGGCTGTGTGCTGCCCCACCTCCACTCTCCTGTTGCTAAACCCTCCTTCCAAGAGATGTGATCCAAGGGTGAGCACTAAATAACTTCAGCCAATCAGCATATCTTGTCCTTCTGGCCATAGTGACTGGTTCAGGATTGGTCAATTAACTAAGGTGGTTCAGAGCGAATCAGGGGGTTTCTGCTGGCAACCCTGGGCAGAGACTTGCTCTTTCTCTTGAGTCTCAACAGCCTGAGAACACTGTAGCTACTGCTGTTTCCATGAGGGGAGAGGGACTAGGCTGCGGGAGTGGAAGGGAATAGTGAGAACAGAATTAGGCAGAAATGTACCAGGTGTCCACGATATCCCAAGGCCTCTGGGTCACCGAGAAGCTGACACTTGCTTCAATGGTTGGCATGCATGTCCCTTCAAATCTCATGTTAAAATTCATTCCCCAGTGTTCGAAGTGGGGCCTCATGGGAGGCGTGTGGGTGGTGGGGACAGATCCCTCTCCACTCACTACAATCTCTACCTCTCAGGTTCAAGTGATTCTCCTGCCTCAGCCTCCGAGTGGCTGGGACTACAGGTACACACCACTGCACCCGGCTAATGTTTGTGTGTATTTTTAGTAGAGACAAGGTTCACCATGGTGGCCAGGCTTGTTTCAAACTCCTGACCTCAGGTGATCCACCTGCCTCCACATCCTAAAGTGCTGGGATTACAGATTTGAGCCACCATGCCCCGCCTCTATTAGTTTCTGCAAGAGCTGGTTGTTTAAAAGAGAGCATGGCACCTCCCCACTCTCTTGCTTCCACTCTCCCCAATGTGATCTCCACACACTGGGAGCACTAGCTCCCCTCTGCCTTCTGCCATGAGTGGAAACATCCTCATCAGGTGCAGATACCCAATCTTGAACTTTCCAGTCGTCAGAATCATGAACCAAATAGACCTTTTCCTCACAAATTACCCAGCATCAGGCATTCCTTTACAGCAGCACAAAATGCACTGAGGTGCTCACCTACCTCTGGACTTTTCAGTATCTACCATAATGAATTCCTTGCTTTGCAGAGGCCAGTTTGTACTGGGTTCTTTGATTCTTCCACTGGAATTATCCTAACTAACACAAAACCATGATCCCAAAGGTCTCATCCAGCTCCAGCATTTACTTTATTTTATTCATAAGATTTTCTTACCATGCCAAGGTCTGAAAATGAAAACCCAAAAGAAACGCTTCAAACCCTATTGCCAAGGAGAGATTCTGGGCTATTTAGGGCCACAGACCAGGGCACTCTTATCTTTGATCTCCAGTTCAAAGCACAGTACCTACAACTCAGGAAACAGAAAAACTCAACACACATGGGCTAAATGAGCAGCTCAGTAAGACAAAGGTTTTGTATACTTCAGGACCTAGATAAGCTTTAGTTCTCTCATCAGCATCATTCCCATCACCATGGCAACCACGGTAACTATCACCAGCACTACTACCTGCTGAGTGCTTACTAGGTACTGAGTGCACACAGCTCTGCATCTATTGCCTGTCTGAAGCCTCCTAACCCACACATCGAGTGATCAGGACCACTCACAAGTAACTATGCTCCTTTTTTCCAGAAGCCTAGAATACTGGCCCTCCCCACACACCTGCAGTTAGAAGTGTCTGTAAAACTTGCTTTACCAATGAAATAAGAGATGTGACATATAATTTCTGGGTGGAAGCTTTAGTGTGTGCTTAGCCAACATCTCCTGCCCCTCTGCTACAACCTGGGTCTGCAGGTGAGGATGGTGACAACATACAGCAGTGGCCCAGTCAACCCATGAAGGACAACTGACGTGAAAGAGACAGAAATCTATGTGTTTTCTGTTCATACATCATAGGATTGTTTGTTACTGCACTGTAACTCAGCCTACACTGACTAATATACCACACCCTGTTTTACAGATGTGAAAACTGAGGCTCAGAGAAGTAAAGCTCCTTGCCTGAAACCACATAGTTACTGCAGCAGAAAGGCTGATACAACCCTGGAGAACACAGAAAGTCTGGCCATTGGTCCCCAGGTCCTTGATACCCACTTTTACTCCAGGTGACTTGGGGCTTTCCATGTAAGCCTTCCCCACATTCTCCTGGTTAGAAAACTCCAGAACCAGAAAAACCTCTGGACCTCGGAAACCAATGGCCAAGACAGAGTAAAATTCACAGAAAGCAAGTTCCTCAAACCAACCCTCAAGATGTGAAATTACACATATGTGAGAAAATATACAATGTACGATAGAATGGGGCAAAGAGACACAAGGGACAAGAAAGGAAATAAAGCACATTACTGAAGAACAGGCCACAGTGAGTCAGTATGCAGAAATTTCTGCCACAGAACTTTTTTTTTTTTTTTTAATTTTTAGACAGAGTCTTGCTCTGCTGCCCACGCTGGAGTGCAATGGTGAGAACTTGGCTCACTGGAACCTCTGCCTCCCAGGTTCAAGCAATTCTCCCTGCCTCAGCTGCTTGAGTAGCTGGGATTACAGGCACTGGCCACCACGCTTGGCTAATTTTTGTATTTTTAGTAGAGATGGGGTTTCACCATGTTGGCCAGGCTTGTCTTGAACTCCTGACTCCAAATGATTCACCTGCCTCGGCCTCCCAAAGTGCTGGGATTACAGGTATGAGTCACCATGCCTGGCACCTGCCATAGAGTGTCTATACAACCAATCAATCAATCATTCCTACATAATCAATTACAGGGAAGCAGTAATTTTGGCTCAGATGATTTGTGACCAAAGCAGAGTGCAATCACGGTTATAAGACTCACTTTGTCCATAAAATAACTAGTGATTGCTCAGCTTCACCTGGCATTCAGCCTGCGAAAACTCACTCCCGGGGGCTGGTAAAGATGCCAGGTATGTGGCATGGAGGCTGTCTTCAGTGATATTCCTGTGGTATGCAGCCTCCTGAAATGGACCCTGGTGGCTGCTTTCCTGGTCCTCACTTCCTGGGTAATCCCCTGAGTGTGGGCTGGCCCTAGTGACTTGCCTCTATCCTAATGGACAGACTATAGTATAACTCGTGGAATGCCATTTCTCCCTCTTTTTTTTTTTGAGACAGGGTCTCACTCTGTTGTCCAGACTGGAGTGCAGTGGCACGATCTCGGCTCACCACAACCTCTGCCTCCCAGGCTCAAGCAATTCTCCTGCCTCAGCCTCCCAAGTAGCTGGGATTATAGGCATGCATCACTACCACCTGGCTAATTTTTATGTTTTTAGAAGAGATGGGGTTTTACCACATTGGCCAGGCTGGTCTCGAACTCCTGAGCTCAAATGACCCACCCGCCTTGGCCTCCCAAAGTGTGAGATTACAGGCATGAGCCACCACTCCTGGCTAGGATGCCACTTCTAAAGCTTAGACTACAAAACACCCTGATTCCTATTTAGTTGGTCTCTCTCTTTTGCTTTCTTTGGCCACATTGAAGAGCCCTGGGTAGGCAAGAAAGAGGAACTGAGGCCCTCAGTCCAAGAGCCTATAAGAAACTAAATCCCAGCCAGGCACAGTGGCTCACGCCTATATTCCTAGCACTTTTAGAGGCAAAGGCAGGCGGATCATGAGTTAAGAGATCAAGACCATCCTGGTCAACATGATGCAACACCATCTCTACTAAAAACACAAAAATTAGCCAGGCATGGTGGCGCCTGTCTGTAGTCCCATTCCTGTAGTCCCAGCCAGTCAGGAGGCTAAGGCAGGAGAATCACCTGAACCCGGGAGGCAGAAGTTGCCGTGAGCCGAGATTGCACTACTGCACTCCAGCCTGGAGACAAAGCAAGACTCCATCTCAAAAAAAAAAAAGAAAGAGAGAAAGAAACCGAATCCTGCCAACAACCACATGGGTTAGCTTGGACGCAAATCCCTCCCCACGGGAACCCTGAGGTGTCTGCAGCCGCCAGCTGAGGCTGCAGTTGCAGCCTGAGAGACACCCTGCAGATAAAACCAGCTGAACAGCACAGGCGCTCCAGGCCCACAGAAACTGTCACCGCCAAATGCCATTTCTCCTCTCAGTGTTGGGACAATTTGTTATGTGGAGAAAGATACAATCGCTAAATAGTGAGTTTCATTTAGCTATTTCTGGTGTTCTTACTTAATGAATCATTGGCATAATGCCAAATCACTCCCAAGGACTCTATGGGGGCCAAAATAATGAGCTAAAACTTCAATCCATGGATCAAATCTGGAGGAGTGTTCCTCAAACCCCAGTGCATCATAAAGCACCACCAGGATTCTTGCCACACTCACCCCCGGCCCCCCGCTTGCAATGTTGCTGAATAATGTGGCCTTTTCAATCCACTCATTTTTTTTTTTTTTTTTTTTTAAAGACAAGGTCTTACTATGCTGCCCAGGCTGGTCTCAAACTTCTGGGCTCAAGTGATCCTCCTGAGCAGCTGGGATTACATCATCCATCTTTTCTCACTTATAAAATCTACTTAAAAAGGAAAGTATGTATCACTCTAGCAAACAGAAAGCCAGTATTACTAGAAGGCCACTGGATCTGATGAAAGCCAAATGTGATTAAATCCTAAGTGTTAGCGGTTCTCAACCCCAGGAGCATCAGAATCATACAAAAAAAATGAGGGCACCCAGGTCCCATCGGTGAGATTCTCCTGCAGCTGATCGGGGGCTGAACCTTGGCATCAAGGCATCTGGACATTCTGAGCGGAGTCTACTGCAGCTGTGTCTGACAGCTCTGAACTTCCCAGTGGCTGATGGCACCCTGACCCTGAGGCTCACATTCATTTTGTCAGGGGTCTCAAAGAGTTAAAGCTGTGCTAGCACCAACCTGAGACCACATCAGCATGGCCAAAAGGAAAAGAAAAAGGGAGCACCTTCCCCGGCAGAGACTGTATTATTCAACACCTGACCCTGAGCCATCTAACATCATTCTATCTAAGACCAGGGCTATATGTCTCATACTCCACACACATAGACTCGAGAGCTAGACAGACGCATCTCTTTGGGCAACCCTCTGTGGAAGTGACTGATCAAAATAAAGACATTCTGAGCAACAGACACTTGTAGGTTACAGCATCTGGTGAGGGACTGGATTCAGTCATTATAGCTCAGCTCATGCTGTGTCTCCTCCTGAGACTGCAGACTGTTTGAGTTCAGGGTACAGTGACCAAGGCTTGCTCTCTGCATCGCTGCTGCCTAGGTCAGTACCTGGCACAGGGAAGACACTATTGGCATCCAATGAATAAACAGATGAAGTTCATTCAAACTAAATCTTGGGGAATGGGCTAGACACAGCCCACCATCCAGGGAGAGAAGTGTTATTTCAGAGGGGTCCCAGAGCAGCAGGGCCAAGCTTCTGAGAGCCCGCCCTTGCTCCTCCACCAATAGCTTCTCCAATTAAGCCCTGGCTTATTCCAACAGCCAGTGCTGAAGGCACCAGTCCTCTCTGTGACTGACAGATAATTTCATACACAAATTGAAAACCATTTAAATTGAGACATCAGGAAAATCAGAGGCAGGCAACATATGATATCTCTTTATACTTGACAGCAAGTAAAAAATGAAAACAGCAGTGTTGACCATCTTGAGACAAGTAAACTCACAGTCTCTTGGTGATTTGTGGGGCAGGCAGAGAGTGCTTCATTTCAGTCAAATTCACCATGTGTGTTCTGGGCATCTGTAGTCAGGATGCTAACGTGAGAAGTGGGAACTAAGATTCATTCATTCAGCAAATACTTTATACTCTGTATCAGGTGCTAAGGACACAGCCATGCACAAAACGGACAAAGGAGACAGCAAATAAACAACTCTATGCCAAGCAGTGTTAGCAATATGAAAAAAATAAAGCAGGAGAGAGTGCTATTTTAACCAAGGTTATGATATACACTGGTATTTTACTCCCTACTTTGGATGTTTAGACGTATTTACCATTTAAGCTAAACCTCATACAACTCTTTGGTGGGCATTCCTAGTGTCAGTTAAAATGAGGATATGGGCCAGGCATAGCAGCTCACACTTGTAATCCCAGCACTATGGGAGGCCAAGGTAGGAGGCTCACTTGAGCCTAGGAGTTTGAGACCAGCCTGAGCAATATAGTGAGACCCCCATCTCTATAAAAATTTAACAGTTAGCTGAGTGTGGTGGCGCATGCCTGTAATCCCAGCTACCAAGAAGGCTGAGATGGGAGGACTGCTTGAGTCCACAAGTTGGAGGCTGTAGTGAGCTATGACTGCGCCACTGCACTCCAGTTTGGGCAACAGAGCGAGGCCATCTCTTAAAAAAATTAAAAATAAAAAAACTTAAGGAAATAAAGGTAAGGACATGAAGACTCTAAAAAGAGACGTGCCAGCTGCATCTCCTACTAGTCATGGAGACATGGGGACTGGGAGATATAACCTATCTTATCTGTGCCTTAGTCTCCTCAACTCTAAAATGGAGACACAAGAACCTCCATCACTGCTTGCTACTATATGAACAGCTCATGGAATAGGATTTGGTATGTAGTAAGTACTCAGGACACCTGTCTGCTGGTAGGAGTGTAAATGACACTCCCACTTTTAAGAACTTCATTATCTCATGGAGAAGTCAAAGGATACACCCATGTAGCTAGCAGATGAGAGTATTATGAACAAACCATGTCAATTTATACCACCATTCTCACTGCCTAACAGGCCTACCTTCCCGATCAACTCATCCTTCAGAACTCAAGTCAAACATCTCCTCTTGGAAACATTCTGCGACATACCCCGGCAGGTAATTAACCCCACCATTGTGGCATAATTATAGCTGATACCTACATAATTCTATTTCTTACTCACTGCTCATTCTTTCATTTCACCATGCATCAAGAGCCTGCCATCTGCCACGACCTCAACCTCCACTGCAAGGACATTTAGTGCGTCTATGTCTTCCATTACTAAAGACAACTTCTTGGGGGCCAAATTAACTGCGTGTAGCTCAACAGAACTAATTAACTGATGAATAAACAAAGAACAACTAAGATTAGACAAAATGAGCGGTCCAGAGGAGAAAAGGATTACAGGAATTTAAAGAACACTGGAAACATACCTACCAAAACTCAGTATTGACAAGGTCACTAAGGGCTTTCTCAAAGAATGAGCAAGACCTTGAAGGATGGGGAAGATTTGGAAGAGTATGCTTTCACATGTATTCATGACTGAAGAATGCACAGTCTCAAAACAATTTGAACAGTATAAATGATCCCATTTGTGTTAAAAATAGATGTGTGTTATGCGTGTGTGTGTGTGTATATATATATATATATGCCTGCCTATATGTAAATGCATAAAAAATACCTGGAAGGGTATATACCAAACGCTTCATAGCAGGATCGCTGGGAGGGAACACTTGTTTTTCATACTCTATATAGTTTTGCATCATTTATATTCTTTCAGAAATGTATTTTTATATTATTTATATAACTTAGAAAAAATGTTAGAATGTCTTCTAAAAGACAAATGGTGAAAAGGCAGAGTGTTGCAAGTAGAAGGAACAGGAAGAACAAATGCCGAGGGACAGGACTGGGTGGAAAAACAGCAGACGGCAAGAAATGAGGGTGAAGGCAAGAGTCAGGTCCTGCTTTGCATCTGCCGTATTATTTTTAAAACAAAGCTGAAAAATATCTGTGTTGCATTGCAGCACTGGGGGCAAGAGTTGGCTGCGAGCTTTGCTCAAACAGGACAGGGTGGCTATTCCCACGGGAGGCCCACACACTCAGGCTGGCACAGTAATGACACTCTGGACAGGAGAAACTAAAGGAAACCACTTTCCCAGAAGAGAAATCAAAATCTGGCTGGGTGCAGTGGCTCACGCCTGTAATCCCAACACTGTGGGAGGCTAAGGCAGGAGGACTGCTTGAGCCCAGAAGTTTGAGACCAGCATGGGCCACACAGAAAGACCCTGTCTCTACAAAACATTTCAAAAAATAACAAAATTAGCCAAGCATGGTGGTATGCATCTATAGTACCAGCTTCTCTGGAGGCTGAGGTGCAAGGATCACTGAACCCAGGAGTTCGAGGCTGCAGTAAGCTATGACTGCACTTCTGCACTCCAGCCTGGGTGACAGAGAAAGATCCTGTCTCTATTTAAGAAAGGAAGGAAAAAGGAATGGAGGAAGAAATGAAGGGAGAAAGAGAGGAAGAAATGAAGAGGGGAAGGGAGGAAGATAGGAAGGGAGAAAGGGAAGACAGGAAGACAGAGAGGAAGGGATGGAGGGATCTAAAGGAACTAGAGGTTCTTCGAACTTTATCAAAAGCCTTGGCCAACCTCCAATGCCTGGCTGGCAACATCAGTTGCACCCCAAACCACAGTCACCTGCTTTGGGGTGGACGAGGCCCTCCATTTTCTATTATGTGGGAGAACGCCATTTGAACTCTGATCAACAAACTCACTTTCTTCAGAAACCAGGGCGGCAACTCTGCAGACCTCATGGGCAAGAAGGCTGCAGCCCAAGAACACTGGGGTGTAGGTAATACCAAGATGGTGTCTACCCCTCAGGAAGAGGTCATTTACAAAAGAACAAGTCAAGCGGAGCCAATGACTTCGCTTTTTGCAACTAAATCAGAAGTCCCTTTACCAAAACGTATCTATTCCCATCTAATCACATAATGTGCTGGTCGCCCAGAAAAGAGACAGCAATGAATCTAGGCACAATCTGCTCTGGTTCCCACAGACCAGCTGGCCAGGGACTCAAACTCCATGAAACACACAGAAAAACAGCATTGATTTTACTAGGAGATTATATAAATTCATTTCAGGGAGGTGGGGAAGCCTCCTAGAATTTGCTGTGAGATGCCCTTGGTGCTGCTCACTGCCTGGCCCAGGATGCTTAAGTGAATGATGGCCCAGGAGACAAGGAAGCAGATATGGGCCTTTATTTATTTTTTTTCGAGGTGAAGTTTTGCTCTGTCGCCCAGGCTGAGGTACAATGAGGTGATCTCCTCTCACTGCAACCTCCACCTCCCAGGTTCAAGCAATTATCCTGCCTCAGCCTCCAGAGTAGCTGGGATTACAGGCACCCACCACCACACCCAGCTAATTTTTTATTTTTAGTAGAGACAAGGTTTCACTATTTTGGCCAGGCTGGTATCAAACTCCTGACCTCAGGTGATCCACTTGCCTCGGCCTCCCAAAGTGCTAAGATTACAGGCGTGAGCCACTGCACCCAGCCACCTTTACTTTTTAAGAAAGTTTTTGTTTGTTTTGTTTTGTTTCTGTTTTTTGTTTTCTGTTTTCTTTTTTGGGACAGAGTCTCCCTTTGTTCCTTAGGCTGGAGTGCAGTGGTGTGATCTTGGCTCACTGCAGCTTCCACCTCCTGGTTTCAAGCGATTCTACTGCCTCAGCCTCCTTTGCAGCTGGGATTACAGGCACATGCCTGGCTAATATTTACCATGCCCAGCTATTTTTTTTTTATTTTTAGTAGAGATGGGGTTTTACCATGTTGGTCAGGCTGGTTTCAAACTCCTGACCTCAGGTGATCTGCCCACCTTAGCCTCCCAAAGTGCTGGGATCACACGTGTGAGCCACTGTGCCTCGCCTCTAAGAAAGATTTTTTTAAAGAAGAAGAAATCTTTAAAAAATATATAGAATGTCAGATGCAACTTGTGTGGAAGATGTGACTAACCAGAAGTGAACTGTTTTAACGCAGGGAAAGAAATGTACTAAATTAAGGAATAAGTATAATATAGTTAGAGGGCTTGTATGACTATTAATATAATCATGTGATTATTATATATCCCTGGAAATACTGTGTGTGTTAATTTAGCAGAAATTGAATAAATTAAATTAGTATCTAGATGGATGTGTCATGGCCAGTGAGATTTACAAGGTGGAGTTGAGACAGAACAGAAGATGCTGGGAGAGTCCACATTTTTAGGATGACAAAAATGAAATGGTCAAGGACAGTGTCATTGTCTGACCATGTGGAGGAGAGGACCTGGCCCAGACTAGCTTCTAGAGGAGTCTCACGTGGATGCCCCAGGCACAGGAACCCCTTTTCCATGCTCATGACATCATATAAAGATAGGAACATGCTAATAGCGTGCGCATCAGGCAGGAGCAAAGAACCTGGGGTCTTGAGATTGCTACTTGTGGGAGAGGTGAGTGGAGTCTCGGGGCAGTTTCCATAAGAGACAAAGAATAAGATCAGAGGAAAAGCTTACATATTAAATAAGAACAGGCCTTCTTGCACCAATAACGAATGCGCGTCAAGAGCTGAGGATTTTGATGAATTCAAATCTGTGTGCCTGCAGCTGGGTCAGAAAAAATTCAAAGAACAAAGAGAGGTCATTTCAGGAAGGACTGAGTGGTAACTAAAATGGGAACAAGGGGCCTCTGGGCACCAGGAGTATGCTGGTAGCTGCTGCCTGTCACTTCTACAGGTGAGGTTGTGAGCGGCCAACTCAAACCAAGCGTTCACAAACATACGCCGGAGAGGAGAAGACAGGTCGAACAAAGGAGTCAAAAGATGCCTTCCAATCCCAGCTTCTATTCCTTCAGGATCAGTGGCAGGAAAGACCTCAGCATTATCCAAGCAGGACCTCTGTCACCATGCCAAATCACCATGAAGTTAAGCCAGAGAGTCACAAGCCACACAAAATATATTCTGGGCTTTGACCTTCTCAAAGGCAGAGACTATATCTTCCATGTCTGCTACATCTCCATAGCCTGCCTCAACCTGGTTAAAGCAGCCACACAAAACACAAGTGACTGACAGGCAACATAAGCCAGTGTGGAAAATGCCTCCCTCGACTCACAGCTGAAGTTGTTATACAGCACTAAGTTTATAAATCTTGATTACTTTGCACCTTGCCAATGCTTTTTATTTGCATTAACATAAGACCAGCTTTAAAGTTAAGCTTGCGTACACTGCATTTGCCAGCAGACGCGAAACTCTGATCTTCAGGAAGTGTATTTTAAAGTTCCACACCTGGAAGCCTTGGACAACCAGACTCCATCCACTCAAACCCCTCATGGGTCCCCAGGGGAAATCGACTATGTATGGTGATGAGTAAGCCAGGTAAAGGATGAGACTTTAACACAGGTGCATCAGAAAAGAAAGATCTGTTGTTTTAATACTGCCAACTCCCCCCAGGTGCAAGAAGCACCTGCAGGAACAGCAAGGCGCACGTGATCACTTGCGGTGTTTGGCCCTGGTCAGGAAAACACAGCAAGGCCCAAAGAGAGGCTTTTCTTCTCTGGATCTGAGAGGTTTAAAGTGGGTTCCACCAGCATCTTTCCAAATGATTTTGTGTCAAAGACTAATATTTCTGAGTTAAGCCTCTCTGTGAGATATATTTTTGGTAGCCTCTCTTAAATGGCACTTTTAAAAATAATCTCCTTCAAGACGGCAGACGATTAAAACAGGGATGTCCAAGTGCTGAGTTAAAAAGCCTCTTAGAATTTGGAACACGAAGCTTAGCGTTGCCGTGGGACAGCAGACAATTTGGTACTTGATCATTAGCTATGCGGCAAGCGCCACCCGGCAGAAAAATAGATTTCTTATTAAGCTTCCATTCTTAAATAGCATCAGCCCTCAAATGAGATCACTCCCTCTGAAGGTTTTAAAGATACCAAGAAAGTCCCAGGGAGCGTTTTATTTTAAAGGGAATCTTATTACAAAACTTGGGATGGGGTTTTTCCATTTATCTCATCCCTGGATTTGAAATTACTCGTCTTTCTCTCTCATCAGCTCAGGCATCTCAGAGGAAGAAAGGTGCCCCTGGAAACACAGATAGCTCACAGCGAGAACCCATAGGAGGTGTGTTATCGAGCAGGATGGGAAGGCAGCTTTCTGGATAATCGAATGTGCTAGTGAACAGTGTTAGCAGAGATACTACAGGTGCACACTCAGATGGATACATCATATGCTCCCTGAGTGACTATGTTTCCAGGCTCTGCGGAGAGGAGAATGAAGACAACAGTCTCTATCTCAGGGAAGCTCCCGGTCCACAAGGAAAAATTAAAAAGTCAACACCAACTGGTACCGCGGAGTGGCCAACGCCACAGCACAAAGTGCCCCAGAAACACTCATCAGGGGCCGGTCATACGGTGGAAGGCCGGCAATGGCCCACTCCACAGCGACCCTCACAAAACACACAAGTCTTGGATGATGAAGGGGAGATGAGAAGCCTTTGTAGTTTTTCAGGGCAATTGCAATGAACAGTAATTATCATGGCAACATACAGCAACACAAATGTTTAATATTAAACTGGAGACAATGGGAGAGTGGAAGGGGAAGGAGAGGGAGAGGGTTACAACCACAGAGAGAGTGTCAGGCAGGGGGAAGAGACAGACAGACACAGGAAATGAGAGAGAGAGAGAGAGATGTAAAGACAAACAGAGGCAGACACAAGGAAGCAGAGAGAGACACAGAGAGACAGGGAGGGAGGGAAAGGCAGACACAAAAGAATCACAAAAAGAGAAGCACACAGAGACAAAAGAAGAAACAAAGAAACCAAAAGGGAGAGAAACGGAGAGAGTGGGAGAAAATGCAGAATACAGAGACAGCCCAGGTTGCAAAGACCCAAAGTGTCTGGGAAAGGCAGTGCTGTTCAGACCAAACCTGACCAGGCTGGTGAGTGGGTGGGAGGCCAGTTGGACCCAGGAGTAAACACAGGCAGACTCACTGTACCCCACAGCCATGCTATGTCACCTCCTCTCCCCGGGGCCCTGCAGACTCCATGCCAGGGCAGGCTCATGAGATAAAGCCGGCTCTGATGATCTCCCTGCTAGCTAGTACATCAATAAAAAACATGACAGTTAATGGCCCTACTTTTCCCAAACGCACTCATCGGAAAACAGTTCCATGAGCATCTTCTTAGAAAAGATGTTCCCTGGGGAAGTAATTCTGGGAAATGCTGCCATACTTACCCCATCCCTTGTGGAGAGGCATGGAGCACCCTCGTATGTGACCACAGTAGAGAAGACCATCAAACTATCTTTAATCCAACATTTTTCAGGCTTAGTGCATTACAGAACCCCAGCTCCTTTTTTAAAAGAATATATGAACAAACTATGCAAACTCTCACTGAATCACTCTTCTGCTTTTGGGAAACTCTGTCTTTTCTAGATTACAAGTTTCCAAAGAGCATTTTTTTTTGGAGATGGAGTCTTGCTGTGTCATCCAGGCTGGAGTACATTGGCATGCTCTCAGCTCACTGCAACCTCCACCGCCCAGGTTCAAGCGACTCTCCTGCATCAGGCTCCTGAGTAGTAGTTGGGATTACAGGCACGCACCACCACGCCTGGCTAATTTTTGTATTTTCAGTACAGGCAGGGTTTCACCATGTTCGCCAGGCTTTCACCATGTTCACCAGGCTGGTCTTGAACTCCAGACCTCAAGTGATCCACTGGCCTCGGCCTCCCAAAGTACTGGGATTACAGGTGTGAGCCACTGCGCCTGGCCTCAGAAGAGCCCTTCTGATATTAACACCAAGTGACAAGCATGCTAAAAACAACAGCAAAACACACACACCCCCCACACACAAAAAACTCCAGATGTATGAAATAAGAAGGAGAGATAAGAAAGGGAGAGATTTTTGCTTTTCAGGTAAAGAATGGGCATGTTTGAAAGCTTCACCACAGAAGCATCTGAATGTTTAAAACCATCCAGAGTGCTGTGTCTGGAGCACAAAGATGCCAAATTTTGCTTGAAATTGGAAAAAATAAAAGAATGAGCAGTGTGGTGGTATGGAACAAGAGTCCTGGCTTTGCATTCAGGTGCTACTGTGAAGCCCTGTGCCTTTGGGTGAGTCATAAAGCCTCTCTGTACCTCAATTTGCTCAGCTGAAAAGTGGGCCTAATGAAAAAATTATAAAGACTGTCCGGAGGGTGCAAGGAAAAAAATGCAAGTGAAACACAGCAAAGGTCTACCAAAGGGTGGTTCCCCAACCAAACAGACAAAGGAGGGGAATAGTGAAAGAGTGGGGTGTGGGGAAGGAGCTGACAGCGTGGATGCTTGCAGGCAGAGCAGTAGTTCCACAGGCAGCAAGTCACACCAAGCCAGGCCATCTTTTCTGCTTAAGTGGAGGTGATCAGAAATAGGACTAGGGACAGAGAAACAGAGCCTTGCCAAAGGGGCAGAAAAAAAAAAGAGGAATCCAATGTCCATTGTATAAAGTGAGCTCTTGTTTGCATCTGCCATGGGAACAAGCTGCATTTAATCAGTGGCCTCCCCTTGAGCTTTTAGCGCTGTGCCTTTAATTGACCTCTACAACTTGCAGACTTACAAGGTTCTATTTCCCTGTCTCCATTTATTATTCAAACTGGGAGCGGTTCTCCCAGAGTGTAATCAAATCCTGCTAAAAAGTAAAAAAAACTCCAGCATTCATTCACATCTTATACCAAAGGGGAGAAAAAAATGAGAAGAGAGTCCTAAAAATACTCACAGTAAAAAAAAAGAAGAGAGAAAAATTCAACCCTTAATCCCAAACTCCTTTCCCTGAAAAATAAGTGACTTAGCCTAAAAGGATATACAGGCCAAGTCTGCTGGCTCATGCCTGTAATCTCAGCAATTTGGGAGGCCAAAGCAGGAAGATAGCTTGATGCCAGATATTCAAGACCAGCCTGGGCAATATAGTGAGATCCTGCCTCTACAAAAATAAAATAAAATAATTAGCCAGGCTTCGTGGCACACACCTGTAGTCCTAGCTACTCCAGAGGCTGAGGCAGGAGGATTGCTTGAGTCTAGGAATTTGAGGTTACAGTTTGAGCTATGATGGTGCCACTGCACTCAGCCTGGGCAACAGAGCAAGACCCTGTCTCTAGAAAGAATAGAGTATATATAATGATACAAGTTAAACATTCCTAATCCTAAAATCTGAAATCCAAAATGTTCCAGTGAGCACTTCTTTTGAGCACCATGCTGGCACCCAAAAATTTTTGGATTTTGGAGCACTTCAGGTTTCAGATTTTTAGATCAGGGATGCTCAACCCACTAGTATAATAAAAATATTCCAAAATGTAAAGAAATCTGGAACACTTGTCGTCCCAAATATTTCAGAAAAGAGCTGCTCAACCTGTGTTATAAAAAGATACTACTGAAAGGAAACTAACTTTGCTCATCTCGTTTTTATGAATTATCATTTGGTCTATGCACTCATCCTCTGCTCTATGAATATGAAGTTATCATGTAGTAAACACTTACTGAGCACCTACTACATACATGCCAGGCATGGTGCTAGGCACAGGGGATCAGAGTTGAAATGGGTCACGAGGCCAGCACAGAGAGTACCATTTCACTGGTGGAACCTTCAAAACCTCGTGCTATGGCCAGCACCATGTTTATTCCCAGCAGCTAGAAGAGGAGATTTGGGTTTCTACCTAAAGCAGAGAGTCCTGACCCTGAGTCACTCGAATACCCTGGGGTCTGGGAGGAAGCCTAATCCAGTGTGGTCAAGGATCCAGGCCCAATGGAAAGGAAAAGAGAAAACGCTGAGATTCCAATAGTAGATGCCTCTCCCAGTGAAAAGCCAGAGCAAAAATCAAAAGAAGACTCCAGGAGAAAAACCGAGCTGGAAACAGCCTTCTTCCTTTTGCCCTGGATGTCTGACTCTGGGGAGATGACCAAAGCAAGTCTGAGTTAATAATCTGGGTGTCCCCTGGGGATCCTGGTCCAAGTGGCCAGCTCTTCCAACAGCCTTCAGGCCCTTAACTACCATTTTACTTGCTCCTCCCTTCTGGCCATCACACCTTGCGGGAGGAAAGGATCTGATGACAATTAGAGCTGCCTTTGTGTAAATGGCTATCTCTGTCCTGGAAGGCATCAGACTTAAGCAAGAGGAAGCATGGCACACAGGAGAGATGAGCTGGCATGGCATGGGGGCTTACTGGTGACATTCACCTACTCATTCACTCAATGGGTCAACCCACATTCACTGAACACCTACCATGTGAATCTCTGAAACCCAAACGGAGCAGAAACAAACAAAAACCTGCCCTTGTGGGCATGAAGAAAATAACACTGATCAGTGATACTTCAATGTAACATTACATTAAGACAGGAAGGGAGAGACACTTATCAGCATCATAGTCAACACGGAAAATATGACCTTGTCAGAGCATCAGGGAGGGCTCCTGAGGAAGCATTAAGCTGATATGCAGCCTGGCACTGAGCAGTATTCCAGGCCAGGGAACACCAGGAGTGACAGCCCTAAGTGGGAGGCAGCAAAGGGCATGAGGTCCAGTACCCTGGGAGAGTATGAGGAAACACTGGTGGTGGGGGAGAGGGGTACAGCAGCCGAAATCCTTCTGCAACTCAACTGCCAAATTCGTAAAAGAGGAAAATACTTCGTTTGTATGCCCAATGCATTGTTGGAACTACATCATGATCTCCTAAAGGATTATGGGCCTCAAAAAGGATATTCCTGCAGCAGCAATATTCTGTATTCCTGGTGGAGGAGGTTGAGAGGAGGTGGTCATCCTTTCCAAAGCCCAAAAGTCCTGCAGGGCAAGATCTCTGGGTTTTCACCCAGTCTAACTGAGCCCGGTGGACTGCCAGCCAGCCTTCTAGTCTAAATGGAGGATTTCATCTACATTGAGGATTTCCACCCAGGATGCTATCCCAACATTACTGTAAAAACAAAAATGGGAAACCATGCAACATCCAACAGGAGTCTGGTGAAATCAATTATAGTTTTGTCAGTTAAAGGGAACAAGTTCAGTTCTTAAAATGAATGACAATTCTACTTGTGAAATAAAATTACAAGATCTCTAAAGCATACTGTTAAATGAGGAAAGGCAGGACACACTACAATGAATTCAGCAGGCTACTCGTTATTAAAATATGTAGGCATGTGTAAGCAGTGTGCTGAGGTATCACTTCTATGTGGAAAGAGAAACCCAAGACTAGTAACAGTCACTGCCTCCGGGTAGGAAAATCAGGGGGTCAGAGACAGGAAGAGATTTGTTTTACCCTTTTTTACTACTTAACTTTTTAGCATGGGGATACTAAGGCTTGTCATAAGTCTAAAAACTTTGATACTTTCCAACTGTTAAAAGCAAAAATATTAGCATTAGTATATCTTATTGTACAATATGAAAAAAATTTTTAAGGAAAAAATAGGGCCAGGCGTGGTGGCTCATGCCTGTAATCCTAGCACTTTTGGAGATTGAGGAGGAAAGATCACCTGAGGTCAGGAGTTTGAGATCAGCCTGACCAACACGGAGAAACCCTGTCACTACTAAAAATACAAAATTAGCTGGACATGGTGGCACATGCCTGTAATTCTAGCTACTCAGGAGGCTGAGGCATGAGAATCGCTTGAACCTGGGAGGCAGAGGTCATCATAAGCCGAGATTGCATCACTGCACTCCAGCCTCGGCAACAAGAGCGAAAATACAACTCAAAAAAAAAAAGAAAGAAAAGAATAAAATTTTTTAAAAAACTAATTTTTTACATCAGACCCAGAACTGCCACTTCTCAGTGTAGGAGTCTGGGAGAGTTACAATGTTTCTGAGTCTCAGCTTTGTCTTCTGCAAAATGGGCACCATAATGGTAATAACTATTAGGGCATGTGAGGATTAAATGAATTACTAACATTCAAGAGGGAAGCCAAATTTTTTACTGAGATCAATTAATAAATATTAGCTATTAATGTCAGCAGTTATTCATTCGTACTGGTTAATTGTTTGTTTTTATTATCCACCATGAGAATGATGCACTGATGTTGCTCTCCAAAAACGTATCTGCAGTAACAACAGTCACCTACCATTTACCACGTGACACTCACAGGGTCAAACTGAACTGTCCTATGAAATGGGACCACTGCTGGGTTGCTGAGTGCCTGCTGGGCCCCTCTCTTTCAAGGCTAGCCTTGGAGTAGGCTGGGACCCTTGGTGTTGGGCAGGCACGAGGGAGAAACTGGCCCACCTTGAAGATCTACCCCACTCACACGGGAGACAGGTCAGGGCCAGGTCTCCATCTCCACATCCCATAGTCCTTTCTCAGAGAAGGTAGATTAGATGCTGCCCAAGTCTGTAATGTGCAACATGGGTGGGAGGGCCACTGCAGGGATGCTGGAACCTTCCCTGGGGGAAATGGGTAACACAAGGGGCCCCCTCTCCCCTACCTGTTCCCTGCAATTCCCTAGAGCTGATGTAGCTTGGAGAAAGAAAATGGGCTTTGTAATTCAACCTGAGTTTGAGTTTGAATCCAGGCCCTATTACACACACACTCACAGAATGACTGCAGGTTTCTCTGAACCTCAGTAAACCTGTAAAATGGAGCTGATATCACGTCCCTGAAAGGGTTATTAGTATACAACAGGTCCTTCCTAAATATGCTTCCTCTTAAGGAATCTCCTAACTATCTAAAGAAATTCACAAAAACATGTACAAAGTCTTGGAGCTGTCAGGAATTAGGGAAGCAAACCTCGTCAGGGACTACAGTTACACTTTCAATATGGTGGGGGCGAGGGTGCGGATTACATTTGCACACTGGTCCCACTGAAACAAATGGGGTCTGGTGTGAACTGGCACCTCCAATAGTGCTTTCCTAGACCAACGTTTATAAGCCTTCTGATGGAGACACACACCACCACCTGTGACACCGTTATGGCAAAAAACCAAACCTGAAACTTGTCAAGCCCCCAGAGTGAATGACCAATTTAAAGGAAAGGTAGGGGACAGAGGAACATGACAAACATCACCATACAGTTGCAATTAGCAAAATCTTCACCGGGAAAACCTACAGTTCAAGGAGCCAAGTGTCTTCCACAATAATGACAAAAAAGACGAGAAAAAAGAGAGAGACAGCAAGGGAATCTACAAATTAAAAGAGCCTGAACAGGTGCATCACCCAAATGCACTATGTGAACTTTATCAGGGTCTTGATCAACATGAAGAAATTAAAACCTCTTTTGAGCTAAGTGGAGAATATTGAACACTGGGTATTTCATGATATAATGAAATTATTGTTAAAAATATGTGTGAGGCCAGGTGTGGTGGCTCACACCTATAATCCCAGGACTTTGGGAGGCTGAGGTAGGCAGATCATTTGAGGACAGGTGTTTGAGACCAGCCTGGCCAACATAGTGAAACCTCATCTCTATTAAAAATGTAAAAATTAGCCAGGTGATGGCAGGCACCTGAAATCCAAGCTACACAGGAGGCTGAGGCACTAGAATTGCTTGAACCCAGAAGGTGGAGGTTGCAGTGAGACGAGATCACACAATCTTTCTCTGTTGCCCAGGCTGGAGATCTGCACTCCAGCCTGGGCGACAAAGATTCAGTCTCAAAAAAATACATAAATAAAATAAAAATAGGTGTGATAGTGGTATGTGAATATATTTTAGCAGTAAGTATTGAGTATTTATGAATGAAATCATTAAGATGGATTGGATATACACCCAAATAATCTGAATTTAGAAGTAACTGGTAGAGTATGAGCACAGCAAGAATGACCTTAAGTTGATTATTAATGAGGCTGAGTGACAGGGACACAGGTTTTTGTTATGTAATTCCCTCTGCTTTTACAAATGTTTTAAATTTTCTACTTTTATTTAAGGTGAATGAAGAAGTCACAGGCTAGGAGGGGATAATACATGTAACTGCAAAGGAGACATAAAAACAGTGAGGAGGCAAGAAAACCAAATATCATGCATTAGAAAAATGACGAAGGCTGTGAGAAGTCAGATGTGGAACCCAGGATGGGGAACAGGCAAATGAAAAGAGGGGTAACCTCATCTGTGGTCAGGGAAATGCAAGTTAAAGCCATCTCATGCAAAAAGGCTTTGGTGGGTACACGTGGGAAAACATGAACCATTTTCCCCCTGCTGTCACGCCACAACCATTAACAAAGACGACTTCTTAGGACAGAATGTGGGGGGTTTCTCCCTACCACCCAACAATGAGTTCTGCAGCAGATACCAGCAGCTGGGTATTCTCTGATTCAGTTCTGACACATCTACCTGGAGGTAGCATGGGATCCCACAGGGTGAGGCTCAGTCCCACAAGACTCCCCCTCACTTCTGAGGCCAACCACAAGCCCAAGGTTGTTTCACCTGTGCTTCTGACTGACTAGCGATAAACCGCAGCTCTCACAACCGTTTTCTTGGGTTCCATTAATTTGCTAGAGCAGCACACAGAAATCAGGGAAACACATTTTCTGATTGATTATAAAGGATATTCCAAATGATACAGATGAAAAGATGCATAGGCCAAGGTATGGAAAGGAATGTAGAGCTTCCATGCTCTCCCCGGTATATCAGCCTCCAGGAACCTCCACTTGTTCAGCTACCTGGAAGCTCCCTGCATGCCATCTTCCTGGGCCTTTTATGGAGACATCGCTGGATAACCAAGATTAACAATGATGTGACTGGATAAAAGGGGCATGATCTAAGACTAACAGACTCAAGTGGGGAGACCCTGCAAGGTCTGTCTCTCCAGATCTTTCTTGGAATCTCTGGGCAGTATTATTTCCTCCAGGGTGCGAGGCTGGACCACTTCTGAAATGGGGGATTTGTGACCTACAATCAGACAACGTGGGTCAATTTCTTTAAGGGTAGCAGGGGATGATTAGAGTCCTGCCTTGGGTAGAAAAAGGAACAGGTGAAAAGCGAGCAGTAGAAGGTCAGAGAGAGAGATTCTGTTTTTTGAGACCTTCTTCTGAGGCGTAACATGCCTCCAATATTATAACAAGGGCTATTAGAGTTATGGCCCAGGAACAGTGGATAAAAACAAGTATATAAAACATCACAGCAGAGACGTAAAAGTGTCAGCAGGAACTTTTGCACACAAACAGAAGGATAATAAATAGGTTACTTTTACTTTATAAAATGGTGAAACTCAGTCAAGTTTGAGATGCCATATACTAAAACCCTGAAGTTTCACACTTAGGTACTGACCTTAAAGAAACATTTGTGTAATGGACCCAGGAAGTGATAACAGATGGCTGCTGATATCACAAAAACACATCAGGCATTATGCATCTCCCGACAGAAAACATCACCCAATAACAGTTATATAATCAGCAAAATTAAACCTGAATCCAAACCTTTAATTTAAGGAAACACAGGAAATAAAGAAGCACATCAAATCACAGTACAGAGATACCATCAGCAAAATTTAGGTGGTGAAAACTTCTGTAAGGCAAATCTAGTGTCTCCAGTAAACAAATTACGAGACAGAAGGGGAGAGAGAGAGATGAGAGCAGACTCTATGGAAGAAAAGAAACCTAAGACAGTAGCCAATTCGTAGAGAAAGCAAGTAGAATGATGGTCACCCAAGGGCTGGGGGAGGGAGGAATAGGGAGTGAGTGTTTAATAAGGATTTCAGTTGGAGAAGATGAAAAAGTTCTGGAGATGGATGTTGGTGATGACCACACAATGTGTGAATACACTTAGTACCACTGAACTGTACAGTTAAAGATGGTTAAAATGGTAAATGTTATGTTAGGTATATTGTACCGTAATTTTTTTTAAAATTTATTTATTTAACTTTAGGTGCATACTATATCTGGCATTTCTCCCCATGTTATCCCTCCCCACCCCCTGCTGTCTCTCCCCTACCCCCTCCAACTGCCCCCAGTGTGTGATGCTCCTCTTCCTGAGTCCACGTGTTCTCATTGTTCAACATCCACCTATGAGTGAGAACATACAGTGTTTGGCTTTCTGTTCTTGTGTCAGTTTGCTGAGAATGATGGTTTCCAGATTCATCCAAGTCCCTACAAAGAACACGAACTCATCGTTTTTTATGGCTGTGTAGTATTCCATGGTGTATATGTGCCACATTTTCTTTGTCCAGTCTATCATTGATGGGCATTTGGGTTGGTTCCAGGTCTTTGCTATTGTACACAGGGCTGCAGTGAACATATGTGTGCATGTGTCTTTATAGTAGAACGATTTATAGTTCTTTGGGTATATGCTCAGTAATGGGATTGCTGGGTCAAATGAAATTTCTATTTCTAGATCTTTGAGAAATCACCACACTGTCTTCTACAATGGTTGAACTAATTTACACTCCCACCAACTGTGTAAGAGTGTTCCTATTTCTCCACATCCTCTCCAGCATCTGTTGTCTCCAGATTTTTTAATGATCGCCGTTCTAACTGGCGTGAGATGGTATCTCAATTGGTATTGATTTGCATTTCTCTAATGACCAGTGATGATGAGCATTTTTTAATATGTTTGTTGGCCTCATATGTGTCTTCTTTTGAAAACTGTCTATTCATATCTTTTGCCCACTTTTGAATGGGGTTTTTTTCTTCTTGTATATCTGTTTTAGTTCTTTGTAGATTCTGGTTATTAGCCCTTTGTCAGATGGGTAGATTGCAAAAAATTTTTCCCATTCTGTTAGTTGCCGATTCACTCTAATGATGGTTTCTTTTGCTGTACAGAAGCTCTGAATTTTAATTAGATCCCATTTGTCTATCTTGGCTTTTATTGCCATTGCTTTTGGTGTTTTATTTTACCGAAATTTTTAAAATTTAAAGGAAAAGCAACATAGAGATGTATTAACCAATTACAATGTGTGGGTGTCATGTGGATCCTGAATCAAAAAAACTATTCAAAGGTAGGAGGCAATTGGAAATTTGAACAGTGACTGTGACAACATAAAGGAATTACTGGTAATGGAGTGATAAGGATATTGTATTTATTTTTTCATATTTTTAGAGATAAATACAAAGATGTCTATAGATGAAACGATATCCAGCATTTGAATGAAATGATATAGGAAGAGGAGGAAGCAGATATAGACAACCTGAAACACAACTGGCCATGACTGATAATTGTTCAACCTGACAAAGGATACATGAGCATGCATTACACAACCTGCCTAAACGTGGACATTTTACGTAATAAAGAAGTTGTAAAATGAGGAAGCTATTATATGTTTGCACAAAAGGGCAAGTGTTAGATGCTCACGGCATTGAGGTTTGTAACAGCAAAATAGTGGAGACATCCTAAATGCTGACAAAGACAGGACTGAATAAAAAATATTGTGCTATTTCATTTCACAGAGAACTACAGAGCTAAGCAATTAAATGATGTCGATCAGTGGATCTCAACCAAGGGTGATTCTGCCAGGTTCTGAAATCCAGAGGACATGTGGCAATATCTGGAGACATTTATGGTTGTCACAACCTGGAGAAGTGAAGCTATTGGCCTCTAGTGCCGGAACCCAGGGATGATGCTAAACATCCCATAATGCTCAGAACAGCCCCCACAATAAAGAATTATATCATCCAAAATATCAGCAATGCTATGGCTGAAAAGCCCTGTACCGGATGTACATGAATTACTCCTCAAACCATAATACTGAATTAAAAACAAATAAACAAAAACAAGTGGCCAACAGATATATACAAGAGTAATACCATGTAGGTAAATGTTAAGAACACAAAACCAAGACTGTTTACTGCTCATGGAAGCTTGAGCATGCAGTAAAGTATGAAAAGATGGGTGGGGACGCTATATGCCAATATTTGAATAAAGATGACTAGAAGGAGGGATGACTAACAGGAAATGTTGCTTCAACAGAATTTGTAACATTTTACTTATTTTACCCCCTCTCCACAAGAAAAAGCAAATGAGGCAGAGGTGAATGTAGGCGAATCTGGCCGGTGGGTGCATGGTTGCTTGCTCTGTTAATCTCTGGGTTTTTCTATGGGGCTGTGTGAGGCAGAGTCTGGATGGACACCCAGAGTTGGGGCAACACTCACCGGTCCCCGGAGATCGATGAGCTCCTGTCTCATCTGGGACACGAGGGCTTCCTTGGCCACCAGGGCCCTGTGCAGGCGCTCGTTGAACTCAATCAGCTCGCCATGCATCTCCGCCACCTGAAACATAAGCACCAAAAGGTGAGGCTTAGAGGCAGACATTCTCCAGGGACCGATCCCACCTTCTCTGGACTCTCCTTCCTGCCATCTGTCAACAAGGCATCTGTAGGCTGTTGGGGTTGGAGTCAATGACACTGCTTACCTGTGAACCATGCAATCCACCCGAGAGGTCAATGTGTTTTCACCTGCTTCACTGTGACACTTCAGAGTCAACAGTATAACATTTAGGGTCAAAATAGGATAGTATCAGATCAAGTTTGGACCTTGAGCTTTTTCTTTTTCTTTTTTTTTTAAACACAAGGTGTCGCTCTGTCACCCAGGCTGGAGCATAGTGGTGCTATCTTGGCTCATCACAACCTCTGCCTCCCAGGTTCAAGCAATTCTTCTGCCTCAGCCTCCCGGGTAGCTGGGATTACAGGCATGTGCCACCACACCTTGTATTTTTAGTAAAGACAGGATTTCACCATGTTGGCCAGGCTCATCTTGAACTCCTGACCTCAAGTCATCCACCGTCCTCAGACTCTCAAAGTGCTGGGATTACAGGCATGAGCCACCACACTCGGCCTGATTCTTAATGAATAAATGCTGTTCTGGCAAAGGCTTTCTTCCACATCTGACTTGTGCCTATCAGGAATTTTGCTAATGGCACAACAACAATAACTGACCATTTGATTCACCAAGTCCTCGACTCAGAAAGTCAAGAAAACAGAACCAGAGCTTTATCAAGGATAGTGACAACAATGGTGACAGATGAAATCACAGCAGTGCCGCTATCCTAAAGTCACTGTTTATTCCATGTCAGGCTAAATCCTCCCAGAGCGCTCTTCACAGCTTCATCACACTGCCTCTGAGGCAGATGTTATTACTCCCACCTTACAAAAAGAGAAACAGTGTCTCAGGAGTGTAGGGGGCCTGCCCAAGGTCAAACACGTAACAAGGAACTGACACAAGAGCCCTGGCTGTGTGCTACGGTCCTACCACTCTACTCTGCCCACATACAAGCCACGTGGGCCTGCTGTGAGCTGCTCAATTCTTCCATACCGAATTATTCGATATTCTCAGCTGATCCCCAATAAATACAACTGGAGGTGGCTATCGACGGTCTACTGTCAATGCTATCGACGGTCTACTGTCAATGCACAGACTATTCAACTATAATTTACTTAAGCATTTTAGAGAAACGTAAGATGTAATCCTGCTATGCTCTTAAAGAACGCTGAAGGAAGAATCCTGCAAGCATCTTTTAGAGAAGTCCCCAGAATGCTAGGTCAGGCAGATCCTTATCTAGTCCCCTGGCTCCCTGCCCTTCCCAAGAGATCACCTCTTCAATGCCCCAGATCTCACCTAAGCACTAACTACACTGTATGCGGAGTGTAAACAATACCAGGCCATTTACAATAAGTACTTTACATGAGATATAGAAGACAATGTCAGAATAAAGGAAGGATATAGGGAGAAGGTTTCTGAAAAAACATGGGGTAACCAATGTGTGTCTCATCTCAGGAGGAATAAAAGGGAGCCCTCCTTTTTTTATTGTTGTGATAAGGGTAAATCACATAAGAAAATGCACCAAGATATGAATGACAGCCAAGGAGGCATGTTTCCTTCTCATTCTTTCTACTTTTCTTTATTTCAGCTCCCATTCATCAGTGAGAGAAGCCACTTAGACTCTTTATAAAGAATTAAAATTCTTCATCTGAACTACAAGAAAGCCATTGTGCAATCAACATGAAATATACCATGCTTCCATTAACTGGCTCTGTGAGTTCCCCTCCATAGACACCCTCTCTGACCCAGAAGTACAGACACTTTCAAACCAGAGTGAAATACTAAGTGAAAATGACACAAAAGATACTGCAAAGAACCATGCAATTAACAAAGGGAGAATAAGTCACTGAGCCTTTTTGCCAGCTTTTTTCTTTGTACAGATGTAAAATTAATATTCCTTTGTTGCCTTACTCCTTTTGGATAAGAAAATCTTGAGTCGATCATCATTTGGCCTTTAACAAACAAATACAGTATTGCTAATAATGCCTATGTGCCCCCTCCACACAGAAATCACATAAAACCTCCACAAGCTTCCTCTGGGCTGTGAATCCATTCACCACACAGCAAGCTGGAAATCCACAGCTGCCGATATTACTGCTAAATACCTGCCAATGCGCCCCCCAAAAATGTGAACCTTAAATAAATGCTCCTGTCATTTCCAAAGCAAAGCAGGGTTTTGTGTTTTGTTTCTGTTTTGTTTTGCAGTGGAAGCCAGAGTGTTACTGCAATTTTCCATAAATGCAGAAATTATCGAAACATCCCAGCTCCAAGTGATGTTTACCATAAGCTGTCAAAACCCTGGTTCTCTTTTGCAGCCAGAAGAGCAGAACTTGACCACATCAGGCAAATCTTTCATTTCCCTAAGGAATGAAAAGAAAGAATCCGATGCAACTTAAGAGACAAAATTTGATTAAAATAACAATAATAATTTCCAGCAACCATTAAAACTATGACATTCATTGTTACTAAGCTAATCTCTGAAACTCTGAGTTTTTATATTACACATCCCTACCTACAGCCATTGGTATAAACAGCTTTCATCTTACATAAACGATACTGAGCTTACAGCTCCTCGAATAACTATTTCCAAACTCCAGTATAACTAGAAATAAATTCAAGACTCAGAGCCTCGGAAGAGAGAATGTGAGATCACAAATAGTTCCTGTTATCATAAAAATAAAAGCAGGCTGCACAACCACTGCCTCTTGGAATTTTTATTAGGCTTTGAGGGCACTTATGGGTTCTCATCTGCCCTTCTTATTTTTCACCAGCCACAGAAAATAGGACAGAGAGCGCCACCCTCCAATCCATTCTCCCTCAAGCAGGCACAACGATCTTCCCAAAGTAACATCTAATGTTGTCACCTGCTGTTTGATACCTTCAGCGCTTCTACTGCTCTAAGAGTAAAATCCAAACTCCTTTGAGATGTTGTCCTAGCCTTTCTCTCCAATCCCCCTTCTCCTTTTTGGGGTCTCACTAACTCAGTCCCCACAGGCCTTCTCTGCTCCATAAACATGCTGAGTGCTGGGAGGTCACCCTGCAGACAAGGAAGAGAAAGGTATGACCAGTGGAGGAAACTATAGGTACAAATGCTGGCACCAGAGGCTGGCAGGGAGGAGGCAGAGAGAGGTGGTTCAGGCGTCAGGACTTGATGCAAGATGGGCCTGGGCTTGATCAGTTTCTAACAGTGTGTGTGTTCCAGTGAGAGCTTCAGGCTGTGCGTCCATGAAATGGGCATTAAAAAGCACACCCATCTCACCAGGCCATGTGGGGATGGCAGGAGATGCTGCACTTGGCAGGTTTGGCAGCATATCTAGGGCAGGGTAAGTGCCCATTGGATGTGATGGGTGACCATGACAAGAGACATGGAGGAAGTGGCAGACAAGTAGGTCTCCAGGGGCCAATTGCAGAAAGTCCACGATCTGCCACACCAAGGAGCTAGAACTGCTGTGGGGAGCACTTAGTGTTCCCCAAAGCAAGAGCACCACAAAATTGCTAACCATCTTCCAGTCACAGTGCTAGGATCTCAGGGAGGATCAAGGACAGCCATCCAGTTCACATCCTTTGACATTTGGTAAATTATGATAGAGTGACTTGGGAAGAAGACAGGAAAGGCCCACCTGCTCTAAGAGTTAACATTTGGGAGTCACTTATCTAATGAGCCTTGGCACATGCCAGGCAGCCTCCCATGGCCTATCCAAAACCCCCACCAGGTACGTGTGTCATCATATCATCAGTTTGAGAGTCTGATGGGCTTCCTTCTACCCTGTTGTCGTACTTCGTGAAAATTAATCAATCTGCAGGTAGTTAAGGAGGAGATGCCATTTGACAATACTATGACAATGACAAATAAAAGCAAACACCAGGTGGAGATACAATGACCAGGGCTGACACAGCCCCAAACCCAGCCCAGCATGGGACAGAGGACCAGGAAGGAAGCCTTGATTCTCCGAAAGGCCCAAGGATACCACCTGGCCAGTAGAAGTTGTGGTTCTGAACTTGTGACACAACTTATCAGTTAATTAGATGCAAAGACTATGCTTCATCATCTGGGATTCACATTTTGAGCTGGAGAGAAGGTAGAATATTCAAGAAGTTCAAGTAACATGGCTATTTGGCAACATCTATCAAACTTTTTAAATCACTCGCTTTTTATTTCACAAATCACGGCTGGGCAGAAATCCTGCCTCTCTACCTGCATGTGAGCTCAAAATACAACTTTAGCTCCAAATGGCTGGGATCCACCTAAATGCCCATCCAAAGGGGACTCGGTGAATATCTCAGGATTCCACTACTCCCCTGCCAAGACAGCACCAATCAATCGCTGCGCTCCTTCCTCAAGAAGATACCTGGGCAGCCATAATCAATCAATCAGTGTGTTGAACAGTAAGATGATGCCTATTTGGTAGCCCTGGCCTAAAAGATGGGGGAAAGCATCACCAAGAAGGTGACATTTGAGTTGGGCTTTGGAAAATGATGTCTTCGGAGTTTTGGGAGACGGAGCAATTCCTTCCAGCTGGAGTATCAGGAAAGATGATCTCCAAAAATAATGTGGCTGTGAGAAAACTTTTAAGTCTGTGAAAATACTAGGAATTATCCTAATTACCTGCCAAATGATGAAAGGATTATAAATTTTTCAAAAATGCCCCTGGTATTTCCTTTCATACCAGAATGTTCCCTCCACCTAATCACATTCAAGTAAATCATACTTTATTTGAATGTGATTAAACCCTCCTCCAGCTAACAAATTAGATGCTTCTTGATTAATTACATCAAGACACACCCCCTAGATTCCAACAGTAACTGAGGCTCTTTGGGTCACATACTCAGACTCTCCAAGATTATTCACTTCGATGTCTTACAATCTGTCAGTTTTAAGAAACTCACAAGCTGTTTACTGGCCCTGTTACTCTGGTTGTGGGGAGGGGCCTGAAGCCTCTTTCTGTGATGATGAAATTGCACCCACCTAGTTAAAAAGTTTACCTAGACCGTGCCCACTTTGCATTCACACGCTCTGGAGTACCAACCAAGTATCAGGCCTCTTATAAGCATTAGGTGCTCCAGCTCATGTAATCCCTGGAACCCCACTGCAGGGCAGGCATGCTTTCCTTACCAATGAGGCGCAGGGAGGTTGGCTTATAAGCCTAAAACGTCAGGGTAAGGAAGTGACAGAGTAAGGATTTGAACTCATGCCTTGATGGCCCTACTATCTGTGCTGTTTGCACTCCATCTTGGGATATGATATCTTTGGTGGTTAAGGACAATCAGTTTGTACTGCAGAGTAAAGTGGCATGGTTTGGACCTGTGGCTCCCAACCCAAGCTGATCACTAGTCACTGGGAGAGCTTCCGAAAAATGCAGATTTCTGAGTCTTGGCCTCTGAAATTCCGACTCAGTTGACTGAGGGGAAGGAACGCAAAGAAGTACTTTTTAAAGCCTGCAGTGACGGTAATGGTCAGTCAAAACTGAGAACCACTGGTAAACACAGAGGGAGCGATTCAGTGTCAGCTTTGAACGGCAGTGGGGCCATTCCCTACTTGCAGAAAGTGGTTTTCCTGTTCCTCATTTGTAAAACAGGGATGTCACAGAAGCTCCTCCACTCGTCAGCTCTCTACCTCTGGACTCTCGCTGATGCGAACAAAGCCACAGCCAGAACGAAACAGCATGAACCCTGGCTGCCTACAACAGACGGTGGCACAGTCATCCCTCAGTATCCGTGGGGGACTGGTCCCAGGACTCCACACGGATGGCAAAATCCACGGACACTCATGTCCCTTTATAAAATGATGTAGCATCTTCAACAGAACCTACACACCTCCTCCCATATACTCTAAATCTTCTCTAAATTACTTACAGTACTTAATATGATCTAAGTGCTATGTAAATAACTGTTATACCATATTGTTTAGGGAATAAAGACAAGGAAAAAAAGTCTGTACATGTTCAGTACAGACGCATTCTTCCCGCCTGGTATTTTTGCTCCTCAGCTGGCTGAAAAACAGATGCAGTCGCAGATACAGAGGGGCCAACTGTAATTGTCACATGCAGTGTTGCTACCTCAGTAATGACACAGCCAGTGCCACACACATACTGCAAGTGTGTCTATGACAGTGATATGCACAGGGTGGCTGACAAACTGGTATGGGTATGCCACCTGTTTTCTACCAGTATGAGACCAAAGGAGCAAAGAAACTGAAAGCTATCATTCAGATACTTTTCAAGCAATTTCAAATTGCCATGAAACACTGGAGTTTCAGGATTTTTCTAGGTTTTTTTTTTTTTTGGTAATTTATAAAAGTATCAGTCTGCAATGAACTGAAAGTTGTTTTTTGTTTGTTTGTTTGGTTGGTTTTGTTTTTGGTTGTTTTTTTTTTTTTTGAGACAGAGTTTCGCTCTGTTGCCAGGCACCAGGCTGGAGTGCAGTGGCACGATCTCGGCTCACTGCAACCTCCGCCTCCTGGGTTCAAGCAATTCTCCTGCCTCAGCCTCCCAAGTAGCTGGGATTACAGGCGCACACCACCATGCCCAGCTAATTTTTGTATTTTGTAGTAGAGACAGGGTTTCACCATGTTGGCCAGGCTGGTCTCAATCTCCTGACCTCATGATCCACCTGCTTCAGGCTCCCAAAGTCCTGGGATTACAGGCATGAGCCACCACGCCCAGCCTGAAAGCTTTTTAAAAAAGAAAACTGGTTCTTGCAGTCTGAGGAACATTTATCTGTAACTGCTGTGTTTGAGGCAATTTCTTGCATTAATAATTATGAAAAACAAGGATAAAAAAATAATGAAAAGAAAGCAAAACTACAGCCAGATTTGAATAAAATTCAAGCAAGTTAAAAAGAAAAATGAGATAAAACAAATGCTATCAACACCTGTCATTCTTTCAAATGCATACACAAGTTAAGCATCCCTTATCTAAAATGGTCGGGACCGGAATTATTTTGGATTTTGAATTTTTTGGATTTTGGAGTTACTTGCATTATATGTACAGGTTGAGTATCCCGAATCTGAAAATCTGAAATCCAAAATGCTCCAGTGAGTATTTCCTTTGAGCATTATGTCAACACTCAAAACATTTCAAATTTCAGAACATTCTGAATTTGGGACTTTTGGATTTGGGATGCCCAACCTGTACATTGTCTTACAGTGCCCATTTAGCCTTGAAAACTAAGAAAACCAGAAATGTTAATGGAAATAATGGGTGTCTAGATCTAGCACCAGACACAGAGTCACAGGAAATCCTCATGGAATTCCTTCACTCTCTTTGACCTTGGCATTGTGGGTCCAGGGAGTGATAGTGAAATCTGAATCCCAGTTATTAGGGCTCCAAAGCCCATGCTCTTCTCATCACATGGCCTTTCAGGCAACAAATAAAAAACCCAGGAAGAAAAACACTGTGTCCATTTGAGAGTAGGCGAAATGTGGGCATGGGGAGGCAAAGGGCCTGTCTAAAGCCACACAGTTCATTTTCTCTTCTAACAGAGCCACGACTACACACTGAGCATCCCGCTTTTAAATCAAGGTTCTTTACTCCTCTACTGGGAGGCCAGAAGACTTTTAAACAAGCTGAGGAACGGGGAAGTGTTCTGTAAACTGAGGGTGCTCTCTTCCTGGAGGAGCGAGGTAACAGTGTGGAGGGGTGGGCAAGCTCAGGGGGCACTCCCTGCACACTAGGAATGTTCCACATCCTCTCCAAGCAGTAGTCACCTGAACCCTACAACTCCCCTGGGAGGCGAGTGGTGTTACTGTCCCTAATTTTGGAGCTAAGAAAACTGAGGCCAGAAAGGGTGGGCAACTTGCCCAAGGCCACACAGGAAGTAAGCAGCAGAACTGAGATTCGGATTTCCCAGCCTGTGTTCTTGGCCACACTGCTCTCTCCTCCCTCTCAGCATACGCCATCACTGTGATGCTGAGCTAGTGTCTCAAGGCACCAGTGAACAGCAGAGGATCTGGAACGGTGATGAGCCAGGGATGGAAGACTGACAGCATCCTGAAGGTAAGGGACACTGTCATGCACACACATGTACACACACACACACACACACACACACACACACAGCCCGGGAAAGGCACCACCAACCCCATAGTCAGTGGCCGCCATCAGCAGGCAGAGGGGCACATAGAGAGCCTGGCAAAGGCACCACTGACCTCACAGTGAATGGCTGTCATCAGCAGGCAGAGAGGAAAAGCCATGTGGGCTCTGGCTGCTCCCACATCCCCCTCAGTGAAACCCTAGCAATAACCTCGGCCAATGCAAGGCCAAAGGAGACTCTCAGAGAAGAGTCTAGGAGCTTCCCAGCAGCCAGGGTAGGCCTTCTCCAGAATGGTTTTTGCTTCAGGTGAAGGCAGCATGGAGAACAGCTTCAAACAAAAATCCCAACATGAACACGTTCTTAGGACAGGCAGACATGACTTCTGGATGTTCCATGTCAAGGAGAAAAATTAGGCCCCTGGAAGTCAAATCCAGGTCCTGTCTACTCACTGCTAGGTGACCTTGTGTAAAGAATCAAACATGTTTGATTCTTGGTATCTTATTTTTTTTACTTTTGTTTTCCATAGACAGGGTCTTATTCTGTTGCCCAGACTGGAGTGCAGTGGTGCAATCATGGCTCACTGCAGCCTAGACCTCCAGAGTTCAATCAGTCCTCCTGTCTCAGCCTCTCGAGTAGCTGGGACCATAGGCATGTGCCACCATGCTCAGCTAATTTTTAAAAAAAATTTTTTGTAGAGATAGGACATGACTATATTTCTCAGGCTGGTCTTGAAATCCTGGACTCAAGCGATCCTCCTGCTTCAGCCTCCCAAAGTACTAGGATTACAGGCATGAGCCACCGCACCCAGATCTAATTCCTGGTATCTTATTTGTCAAATGATGATACTGTCACCTATTGCACAGGTTTGTCATGAGGTACAAAGGGATGAAAGAGTTCAGGCAGTTACCAGTACCTGCCACGATGAGGACACGGATATAACAGAATGAGCACCTGCTATGGGTCTGACAGGGCTCTAAGTGCTTTATACATTAGCACACATTACGAGCCTGGGAGGTGGAGATTTACTCCCATTTTACAGATGAGGAAAACCGGGGCTCAGAAGGGTGACTCGAATATCCCAAGACACGCAGTCTGGAAGGGAGGGAGGTGGTTAGAGCTCATGGTCCTGCATCTCCTCTTTGGAATTTCTCCTGTTTCTTTCTTCCTTCCAATCCAGCTTTTGCTTGGGTTCTGCTGTGCAGAGGGCTGGCCCCAGGAAGTTATTCACACTTGTCCTGATGAGGCAGGCGCTCTGGAATCTTGGGACTTATCTTCTTCAAAGCCACATCATAAAGCCACCATGAAATAAATTCAACTGAGACCTGTGGGGCAGATCATCCTGAAGTACCACCGAGATAGTGCTGTGTGGGCTCTGTCTGCAGAGTCACTAAGTAGAGGCTTGTAAGTAACCCTGGTGATAACTTCTCATTTCAAAGGCTCCCAGGATCTCCTCTGCAGCAAGCCCCTCCACACTCAGAATGCTGAGCTGGCAAGAGGTAATGCTTACATACATTAGGCTGGGATTACAGCTGAAGAGGGAAAACACCCATCACTAACAACAACTCAATTAGTAAGGGACACAGACATAACGATGTTACAGTAGCAGCTGACACCTTCCTGGTGGTTGTTTGAGACAAATGAGCAATGACAGAGAAAATAAAGCAAAAAACACAACCATGAGCCCCAGCCCTCTGCTGAAAGGTGTGTTCCTCTAAGAAGAACATGTGAGAGGCACTGATGCAGCTGTGAGAGTCTTTAAGCAGGCTCCCGATTCACACCCATCCTGTGAGAGCAGTACCAGGAGAGGGTGTGCAGCGTGGGTAAAAGGCAGAGCCAGGCTGTTGGGGTTAAAACCCACCATTCCTGACTTCCTAGATGTGACTTTGGGCAACGTACCTTCACTTCTCTGGGCCTCAGTTTCTCATCTATAAAGTTACATTAATAACAATGCAAATTTCAAAGGACTTTTGTGAGGTTGAAATAATAAAAGAAAGACATGCTTAACTTAGGGTTTGGTATACATGAAATACTCCATAAATGTTGATTACCATGATTACCCATTTAAGAGGCACCAGCAGAAGTGTCCACTACCACTGGTCCTGTAGAATCTACATCCTTCATCTCTCCCATGTCTGTCTCTGCTCCTCCATCCTCATTCCCAAACCTACATTCAGAAGCCCCCTCCCACCTAGACAAACACCACTGCCTCCCTGCTGCCTCGGCGCCAGCTGATGCTCAAATGATCTTCCTAAAACCCAGGATCACACCCGTTTACTACTTAAAACCCTTCAATAACATTTACAAAATAAATTGCAGGATGCCTACAACTTGCTTTGAAATAAAACTGGGAGTGGCGGGGGAGAATGGGACTGGCTTGTGTGGGTGGCTGCTGGAGCTGGCGGGACTGTGTGCTGGGCACACAGAGGTGCGTTCTACTATTCTGTCCACATTCACATTTGTCCATAATCCAGACTTTAAAAAAAAAATCTTTCAGTGGCTTTCCACACATTTTCTTGGCATGGCATAAAAGCAACTAGTGGGAGAAGAGGTGGGAGGGGAGCGGAGAAAACATTTCAAGAGAAGGACCGACATGGATGGAATGAAAATACGGCTGCACACCCACGTCCCCACCATGCATACATCCTAAAATTCTATCCACGCTTCAAAACGTCACTCAAATCTCAGTTCATTTCCTTGCCCAACTCCTTTGATCCATTCATCCGCCTCCTCCAGAGATCATCCCCCGGTAGTAGTGGCAACAATAGTTACTGTTTTCTGAGCACTTACTACATGTCAAGTACATCTGGCTTGACATAAAGGCTCTTTTGTGCAATAAAAAGGAGTGCCCTGTCTGGCCACAGCCCCATGGGACCTGAGTTTGGTGAGTGGAGCACAGCTGGATAGAGCTTCCACTGGTCCCCCCCAGAGCCATAAGCTGTTGTGCAGTGTACAACCTGCACAACTGCACACAGAGGCCTTAGACATCATCCTAGGTGCTAGTGTTGTTCCTGTTTTACAGGGGAGAAACTGAGGCCCCCAGGGACTAGAACACTTGCCCATGGTCACATGGAGATGGCTGCAGTAGCTAATAGCCAGACCCATGTTCTCTCTGTTACATGAAGCTCTCCCAGAAAAAGGTACAGCATGCACTTCTGCAGACGGTAATGCTTCCTGGGCAATTAACAGCTCTAGCACAGAGCACAGGATCTTACCCAACTCCACGTGTCTTGCCAGGGGATCAAGGCCAAAGCCACTGACAACACCAGACACTTGGAGGGCCTATTTCTGCTGGATCGATCATGGGAGGAACAATGGAAAGGGGCAGATACCTCTTTCCATTAATGTAGCATATGAGGTGGTTTACCTGGCACCACACAATGCGTGTAATTATAGCCCATCACAAGCACAAAACAAACACAGTGCTCAGCAAGGCATGTGAAAATGGGACTGGAATTACTTTAAAAGACTCTGCTGGCCTCTCCTTTCAAAAGCACGAAGGTTACAGCCTGGCGCGCAGAGGACGGCTATTGATTTCCCAGGACCTGGAATTTGGAAGGCAGCGCAGCGTTGGCCTCATCTCCTCCCCAGCACAGATTGCTGGGCAGGCAGCTCAGGAGGAGAAAGAGGAAGAGGGGGATATGGTGAGGCCACTGTCATTAAGAGCAAACACTTACTAAGCATTTGACACCAAACACAATCCTAAGCCCCATTCTTGTGTTAACTTATCCATACAAGGCAAGTCCATGGTTCCTTCTCAAAAAACTTATCTTCAATATCTGAAAATTCTCAGATTCATTCATTCATTCTACAAACATTTATTGAACAGCTACCATTTGCCAAGCCCTGTTTTAAACACTATGGATACAGCAGCAAACAAGAGAAATTATTGCCCTCGTGGCTTCTGTATTCTAGCTAATGGTTCCATCTGTAGATTGAGGAAACGGAGGCTCACGTGGGTTTAATCCTAGGCAAAGCTAACACTAAAGGCCATGGGATTGGAACCAGAGTCCTTTCTCATATCACCATGCTGGATAATCTCTCTCTGCTCTGGGGTTATTTTATAAACCCTCTCCTCTGCGAGGTTGTATTAGTCTGTCCTCATGCTGCTGATAAAGACATACCCAAGACTGGGTAATTTATAAAGAAAAAGAGGTTTAATGGACTCAATAGTTCCACATGACTGGGGAGGCCTCACAATCATGGCAGAAGGTAAAAGGCATGTCTTACATGGCAGCAGACAAGAGAGCGAATGAGAGCCAAGAGAAAGAGGAAACCTCTCATAAAACCATTAGCTCTCATGAGACATACTACCGCACGAAGAGGATGGGGGAAATTGCCCCCATGATTCAATTATGTCACACCAGGTCCTTCCCACAACATGTGGGAATTATGGGAGCTACAATTCAAGATGAGATCTGGGTGGAGACACAGCCAAACCATATCAGAGGTCAAATGCACCTCCCTCCCTGCATAGGCCTGGAATCACTAATTCATTTGCTTAGCCGGTCATTCATGTTTCTTCATTCATTCAACAAACATTTATTGAGCAACTGCATGCCAGGCACTGACCTGAGCTTTGGCCATCAGTGTCACAAGGACCCTGCCCCTGACCTCACAGAGCTCCCTGTCTCGTGGGGATCAAGGTGGTCAATGATTCCCAGACAATGTGGCCAGTGGCACAGCAGGAAGACTGAGGTCCCTGGGAACACCACGAGGAGGCAGCTATCCATCCTGGGGCATGTGATACTAAGCTGAGGCCAGAAGCAGGAAGAGGTCAGCTGGCAGCAGGCAAAACAGGTTCATACCCAAGCCCTGTCATACATCCACTCCCATTTCCCTGGCTATAAAGTGGGGCTCCGTCCTGTCCAGCAGGATTTTCAACAGGGTTAAGATGTAACTTCAGAGCAGCCAGCCAGGCACAGGGCATGGGGCAGCTTCTTATCCCTGAGAATTGGTTGCTGGACCCAGGAAGTTACTTAATACCATGAGGCTAACACTAGCACAGCAATTCAGAAGCTTTTCTGGAGAATACTTCACCCTCAAGTGCTGCTTTTCCATTTATTTTGCAGGGTGCTGGAAAGCACAGGCTTTTATATAAAGATGTAATTCTGAAATTATGTGGCTCTTTGTCATATTCTAATATCTTGAGAAATCAGTGGAGGCCAGTGTGCGTTTTTAATCATATTCCTTTCGAAGTAATACACAGAGACCTCCTGAATATTTCAACCACGGGCTCAATAAATTATGTCCAAGTTTCAAGAGAAAAACAGTAAATGTAAGAACATTACATTTTATGAGCATCAAAATGTTGTTTTCCTTTGAGAGTGTCTTTCTCATACCCAACAGCACTCACACAAAGCTGCCAAGAGTTTCCTCCAGGTAACAGCTGGCTTGCTCCTCCCAGAAAGAGGTACACAGCCATTGGTTCCTGCCAAGTGGTAATTCGTGAACACCAACACCTGTACAAAGTGAAGACTGTGATCAAGTGTGAATGAGCAGTGTGGGGTAGTGGTCTGGGGGATGAACTTGGAGCTGGATGGCCAGGATTCTGTCCCAGTCTGCCAGTAACTTGCTGGGTGACCGTGGGTAAGTTATTTGACCTCTCTGGGCCCCAGTTTCTGCATCTGAAAAATGGTGGCCATAGGAGCTCTTACATAATACAGTTATTATGAGGATTAAATGAGCCAACAAACAACTCATGCTTCATAAATAACATGAGGTTCTGATTCTCACAGCTTTGATTAACACACAGAACTCTGCACATCCCTATAACTATAACTTCTACCCTACAGATATTACAATGGAAAAACAAGATGGTATAGTTTAAAACAACAACATGGAATTTAACAACAGACAGACTGGGTTTGAATCTGGACCACATTTTACTGGCTGTGTCCCATGAACAGGGGCAGCTATTGTTTCTGTACAGTTCTGAACATCCCTAAGCCTCATGGTTTCACCAGCAACATGGAGACTGTAATCTCTTCTCTCCAAGGGACACTGAAAACATGACTGAGACTGAACCCTCGTATGTTAAAGTGCCAAGCATAGTTTTGCCCTCAGCAGGCATGCAGCAGACATCTGTGACTTTTCTTCCCTTGCAGAGGTCAACGGGCAGTAAAACTTATTCTCTGGGTGACTCATATCCCCATGACATACTCAGTGAAGACAGTGCAGAAGTATCACAATGCTTCCAGGCCTGGCCACCCCCACCAGAGTGGCTCATCAAATGTGATCTTCTTCTGTTTTCTGTTCAGCAGTCAGCATTACAAGACCACATCTACCTCGCAGAATCTGGGAGAGGTAAAAGAGTTCATGTTCTCCACAGCATCTATGAAGCTTCTTTACTTCCTGGCACAATGTACTGTGCTGGAAGTGACCCGGCAGCTACTATCCCATAGCTGCTCTACACCCTACAACAGGAATGTCGTGGAGACAAGTGGGTCCGAGTAGCACAGATACTGGTGCTCACCTACCTGCTCCCCAAGCTTCCCAGCCCCTTCTGCACAACAGGGCACAAGCTTTTGACTATTCTGGCCAACAGGCTCCAGGCGGAAGTGACAAATGTTTCTACTGAATCACAGTGTACGACTGATGGCGTGCGACCCTGCACTATCCCTCCCCCGTCACACTAGGTAAGGAAGCCATGGTGTAGCTGGAAGACAGGAGCCTCTATCTGCCTAGATTTCTGAGTCACTATGTGGAGCAGAATAATCCCACTGTTGCCCTTGAGCAACTGGACACATATTATGACAGGAAATATGTTTTTGCTTTCAAGACTGAGATTGGGGATTACTTGTTACTGGGGCAGAACCAACCCTATTCTGACACGTGTCAACCTGACAACCCTGTATCTTCCTAGCTGTCTCACAATGGGCCTGAAAGTCTCAGACACATTAAATCATTTGTTCAAGGTCATACAAATAACAAGTAGTGAAGTTAGAATTTGAACCCAGGTCTATGCACAAGGCTTGTATTCTCTCTACTATATGGGCCCAGGCAGTACTTTGTAATGAATCTCTCTGTGAAAGCCCCAAATACAATTCAAATCTCTCCTTGGACTCTAATAATAATAGTAGCCAAAGGTTGGATGCATTCCACAGGCCAGACACTCTTCTGGGTCCTTTATCAATATTCCTTCACTGTACTCATTATGTCTCTTCAAGGCATTATGCCCATTCTACAGGTAAGGAAATAGGGGCTTAAAGAGACTCTAAGATGAGTTCTCATAACCTGATGGTGACGTAAATAAAGGAAAGATGCCAATGGTGACAGACTAAGGATATGGGTCCCTTCAGTGGATGTAAAGCAAAGACCCCACATAAATGGCTATAAAGCAGGACACCGAGGAATCCTCCCCACTGGAGGATCTCAGGCCTTCAAGAGCCCACAAAGATGCTTCAATGCCCAAGATACCACATGCTCAGGGTGAGCTAATCAGACCCTTAGAGATGTCTGCTGCTAGGATTATCAAAGAGATGGGGGAGATCATCCCTTCTGGTCCTTCCCAGCTGTTCTCACAGTTCTAGCCTCCTGTCTACCTGGCCACCAGGCGCAAGTTACTGGTAATAACCTCACAATGGCCCCAAGTGGTCACTCTGCTCCAGATGACTCACAGACCAACGTTTTCCAGAACTGCAAAAACACATCTGCTGATGCAGATGATCTTTCCATTCTGCCTCCCACATCCATCCGTTCACCCATCCATCCATCAACCATCTTTACTATTATGTGCCAAGCTCTGTCTAGACACTGGGGATACAACAGTGAACAAAAAGACAAAAGCTCCTGCCTCCTTTGAGCTTGCAGCCGCCCAAGGTTGGAATGCTTATTGACTGAGGGACACTGTCTTTATGCCTCGTTACAGAGAAAAGGACTTCAAACAAAAGGTCAGGCTTCCATAGAAATTCTGCTTCCTTTGCAAAGTCCTGATTCTGCACCTGAGAAATTTACCAGGATTTCTACCGCTACATTCCATTCTAGTTAGTTTCTCCAGGGAAGGAGAAAAATAAGAGGATGATGGAGGAGATGATGAGGAGGAAGAGGAGGAAGACGATGACAAAGATGATAAAAGCAAATTTTGGCTAAGAAACTAAACCTGATCATTAAGTCTTGGATTTAAAGAAATCTAAGATGTGATTTTCTCCAATTCCTCATTTGATGCTAAAAGATCCTTTTTCAGTTGCCGTCATGGTAAACATCTCTCTTTTTCTCTCTGCCCCAGATTTATTCCCCCTTTTTCAGTGAATGGAATCCTGCTTCTTCCTAAGAAACCACCTCTCTTCCCAGTGGTCTAGGGAAGCTGATCAAACGCCCCCACTGCCTGATGGGCATGTGCCCTGGCCCTGCCAATCAGTGTATTTCATCCTTTGGCCACAGTGACTAGTTCAGGGATGGCAGAAGACTCATCAGGCCAATGAGGGTCAATTCCAAGAATCTTGTTAGAGCTACTGGGAGAGAAACCCTCTCTCATAACCAAAATTGCTAAACTCATAGGACGTAAGGCCAGAGCTGCTAGGAACCATCACATAGAGAGATCCTTCCAAAGAAAGAAGACCACAAAAAAGAAAGCAGAGAGCAACAGCAGGAAGGCAACATCCACATTCGCTCACCTGACCTCTGGATGCAGCCCTGCCGAAGGTTACACCAGTCCCTGGATGTCCTGTTTTCACCAATCAAAAAGCTTCATATTTTGTTAAGCCCAGTTTGAGTTTTCCATCATTTGGATTACATTCCTGACTCACAGAGCCACCAAGTCCTGCCCAGTTTCTGCTTGAACATCTCCACTCACGATAAACTCACTATCACTCATTTTTTTTCTTTTTTGAGACAGACTCTAGCTCTGTAGCCCAGGCTAGAGTGTAATGGCATGATTGTGGCTTACCACAACCTCTGCCTGCCAGGTTCAAGCAATTCTCCTGCCTCAGCCTCATGAGTAGCTGGGATTACAGGCATGTGCCACCACACCTGGCTAATTTTTTTTGTATTTTTAGTAGAGACGGTATGTCACCATGTTGGCCAGGCTGGTCTTGAACTCCTGACCTCTGGTCATCTGCCCACCTCAGCCTCCCAAAATGCTGGGATTACAGGTGTGAGCCACCATGCCCAGCATATCACTCACCATGAAACAGCGATGATAGCGCATTTCTCTTTCCACTGAATTCCCACGTATCTCTGTGTAGTCCCAGGACAGCCCATGAGGACCACAGGGGGAACAAGTTCAACCTCTCCCTCTATGGGGCATTCCTTATTAAGCTTCAGGGAAGCATCATGAATCCTCCATCTGGAAACACTGTTCTGGTTTGGGGCCATATGTTGTTAAGCATGCTTCTTTCAATCAATAAATATTCCACAAGGGCCTCCCATGTGGAAGGTGGGTCTGAGGGTGGGGATGGGGGCAGTGGGCTGCAGAGAGGGACTCTACAGAGTCTCATCTCCCAGGACCCTGCCATCCAGGATGGCAACAAGCCAAGGGTGATGTTATCAAGCCAGCCATTTCTGATTTGCCCACGGGAGTATGGGATGGGCTATGGGTTCTGGGAGACCTGGTATGAATGCTACTGTGTGACATCACACAAACTACATGGCCTTTCCGAGATTAGTTTTCTCATCTGCAAGGGGAAATTTTAATGATATGGATTAGCTGAAGCTGTGAGGAAAATGTGACAAGCCTTGTGGGGCCTTATGCACAACACCTGATACAAGGTGAGGACCTAAGAGGAGATGAGTTTCCTTGTTCCTGGGAACACCTCCCAGTGGGAAGGCAGCCAAGGAAGGCAGTTCCTCTGCTGGCCCGGTCCAGAGGAGCTTCCTTATTTACCCCCATGGTTCAGAAGAAAGTGTACTTCCCTTCCTCACGCAACTCCAGGGCTCATGATTTGCTTCCACACTGCTTAAGAAAGTTCAGTGGACTCCAACACATTCCTTTTCAAAGAAAACAAAAGCCTTGCCTTCGACAAACTGCAGAGGCAAGGTCTGGCCTGAACAATTGATCAGCCTCCCACCTCCCTAATGACTCAGCCCCAGAAAACACTGATGACACATTAGGTAGAAATCTACTTATACTAAGAAAATAAGTCAAACACCTATTTCAGGATGCACTGACTATCTCCAAATGCAGGCTCCTCTGGCAGCTGCTGCAAAGAGAACCTAGATTCAGCCCACAGACCGCAGCCCTTTCAAGTTGAAGCAGCTGTGAGAGGGCCATGGAAGTGTCACCCAACCGTTCCTCAGCCACAAAAACTTCTATTTGCAATCTGTATGCTTCTTTGGAGCTTTATACCAGGACCTAAAGTGGACCATCCCAGACTTGAGATGATGAGGGAGGATGCTGACAATGGCAGCAAAATCTCAGGGTTTCTCCATGAGGCCATTGTCCTCACTCTGCCAGGGAAACCACCCCATCACCATCACTGAAGGACAATCCTTCCCTTCATCAATAAAAATTTGGGACAAATGGGTTAAATGTTAGCAAGTATTCTTCCAAGTGAGATTTTTGACCAGGTGCAATGGCTCATGCCTGTAATCCGAGCGCTTTGGAAGGCCAAGGCATGTGGGTTGCTGGAACCCAGGAGTTCAGGACTAGCCTGAACAACATGGTGAAACCTCATCTCTACAAAAAATATATATATATAAAAAATAGCCAGGCATGATGGTACATGCCTGTAGTCCCAACTACTCGGGAAGGCAAGGCGGAGGATCACTTGAGCCCAGGAGGTCGAGGCTGCAGTGAACCGCGATCGCACCACTGAACTCCAGCCTGGGTGACAGAGCCAGACTCTGTGTGCAACAACAACAAAACACCCATCACACTGCGTACCTTAAATCCACATAATTTCGGGTTACCATTCATATGTGAATAAAGCTGAGAAAAGTTAAAAAAAAATTAAAAGATCTACCTCCAGCAACTCTGGAGTCAGTGTGACATGAATAGAACTTCCGGAGGGAAGACAAACCTACTTTTTCCTCCCAGCCCCATCATCTCCTAGTCGGGTGCCTTCAGCAGGTGACACCATTTATGCAAACTCAGTTAGTTGTCTGTAAAAGAGTTTACACCACCTGCTGCCTAAGATGGTTAACTTAGAAATGATCAAACTGACAAAACACTTCCCATGCCAGGCCAGCGCTGGTGCTCAATGATGCCCCGTCCCTCTGCCTTCCAAGGCTTCTTGTGGTGTCTCCCTACCCGCCCCCTTTCTTTCTTTCTCTCTTTTTTGAAACAGGGTCTTGCTTTGTCTCCTAGGCTGGAGTGCAGTGGCACCATCATAGCTCATCGCAGCCACAACCTCCTGGGCTCAAGTGGTCCTCTCATATTAGCATTCCAGGTAGCTGGGATTACAGGCGCATGCCACCACACCCAGCTAATTTTTGTATTTTTAGTAGAGAGGGGATTTCACCATGTTGGCCAGGCTGGTTTCGAACTCCTGGCCTCAAGTGGTGCTTCTGCCTCGGCCTCCCAAAGTGCTGCGATTACACGTGTGAGCCAATGTACTTAGTCAACAGAGTCCTCTCATACCTTGATTTTCCATCTCTCAAATGGAAGAACAGGTGACTTGTCACTTGCTAACCCTTCAGAATACACAATAAAGTACAAATGTCATCACTCCAAATGCAAACCCTGAATAAAGAGAAAACAAGGTATTCCACTTTGTTTTCTCTGAGAGGATGGAATTTTAAGGTATGGGCATGACTACAACACAGACCATCCAGTGAAACGTGCCAACAAGTCCAGGCCGATCTGAAAAACATGGTGACAGACACAGGGCAGTGAGGACAGAGTTTCACATCACCTGCTACAAGATTTTTGTTAAATTCCTGCCAAGAACTGCTCTGCCGTTAAATTTATTTATGACTCCTGTGTCAGCGCAGGATGCTGAGCATAGAGTCTATTCTGAATACCTTGGCTTTAACTGCTATAGTGAGCTCCAAACCACAACTTTCTCCCTACAAGCTGGAAGAACCGCAATATCAAGTCATTTCAACCTCCTGTTAGCTACTCTGAGAATAATCAATGTCTCTGGGTCTGTGGTGATGGCCTAATTTATTTAAAAATGTAAATATTCTATTTCTCTATGTCACAAAATGCCAACTGTTTCTTCTTCTGTGATTTAATAAGGGTTTCATACAGACATCAAGTGCCAGGCCACTGTCACAAGCACATCCCCAGACGGACTGTCTTCCTGGATGTGCCTTGACCCACAGGAAGCAGAAGAGGGTAGCGGTGGAGGTGAAGTCCAATTGCCTGGGTTCAAATCCTGATCCTGCCAGCTACGGGCTACATGAGCTTGAGCATGAGGTGATCCTGGCTGGGCCTTGGTGTCTTCATTAGTAAATGGTGGGGGGATAACTAGGGTACCCATTTTACAGAGTTTTTGTGAGAAATTCACTGAAATAACCTGGTAAAGGCACTTAACACACTGTCTAGCACATAAGGAAAAGCAAAGAGCACGCTGCTCTCTTAATGACCACTAGCTTCCCCAAATCCCCCACCAAGACATGATGTCACTCTGACACCCAGTCTGCAGTGCAGTGGCACCATCAGAGCTCCCCACAGCCTCAAACGCCTGGGCTCAAGAGATCCTCCCACCTCAGCCTCCTGAGTAGCTGGGAATACAGGCACATGCAACCACGCCCAGCTAACTTTTTTAACGTTTTGTAGAGATGAGGTGGGGGCAACTTCCTATGTTGCCCAGGCTGGTCTTGAACTCTTGACCTGAAGAGATCCTTCTGTCTTGGCCTCTCAAAGTGCTGGGATTACAGGTATGAGCCACTGCACCTGGCCTCATCATCATCATTAAACATCATTGATTTGAGGTTTTTTTCACTTGATGAAATGAATTCTTATACTCCCGGTAGCAAGGGTTTCATTTCAGGTAAAATTAAAGAATCTTTTCCAAGTCTGGAAGACTCCTCTCTCTACCTCCCTCCTGTCCTGGAGTCCAAGGCCCTCAAAGATCTGTAACCCAGACATCTAAGGCAATAGCAAGACGATGATCCGCCTTCCTGGAGATGGCCAAAGCGGCCACTCTGTCTGTCCTGGGACACCACTCTGGGAAGTGCTGCTAAGAGTCGTGCTCACATCTCCCTGGCTGCAGTTGACATCATTTCCCACAGGAACAGCAGTGAAGCAATAGTCAACCTCCCCTTGCATGCGTCTTGGCAGGGTTTGTTTCCTGATGCATATTTGCTTCTGGAATGATGAATGGATGACAGGCACAGAGGTTTGTATATGACATCAAATTTGAAAGATTGTTGCTTTTTTTTTTTTTTTAAGGCTCTGGGGCTGATAACTTAAGGCAGAAGGGGCCGACACAAATGCCTACAGGGACCAGGCAGGAAAAATAAGAGAGAAACAGACAGGTGGGGACAGTTTCTCAAGAGAAACTGGAAATAGTGAACTTTATGGGAAATGGCCTGATTGTTCGGCATTGTCAATAAATTCAATCCTAAAGACTGCATTAGCCAAATCAAACAGATCTAAAGGCTATATGATATGTGGCCCAGGATGCCAGATTACTATCTTTGATTTAAAGGAGTCCCATAATTATTTCATCTTTGGAGGCGGGGAACAATACTTTGTTATCAGAATAGCATCCCTGTATCTATCTGTTTTATGCATCAGTGTTAAGTCAGATTTTTCATGCAAACTGATTTGTACAGTGCCGAATACAGAAGAACATTTGAATGCAGCCAGGGATGATTTTTTTCCCCAAGGTGAGACTCACCTACACAGGAAGACAGAGCTTCACAAAAGCAAAGCACCAGACCTCCCAGTCTCTAATGTTTGTCTATCAAAGGACCTACCAACAAATAGCTGCTGTGAAAGTTGCCCCAAGCTAAGCGAGTTCCTTGGTGGTGTGCTTTGTTTTCAAACATTCTATCCCAAAGATCTCTAGACTGCTTAGGTTTTCAAATCAACATTTGCTATTTTACTGTACTTGTCTTCACTCAAAACCTCAAAGACCTAAAGTGGTGGCTTCAGAGGTGACAGTATCTTTGAAGTGATTCCCTAAATCTAGCTCAAAAAAATCAGCCATGTTTTCTCTTCCCTACAAAGCCATCTAAAAATTAAACAACCCAGATATTCAACAAACAGACCCATTAGCCACAGAGGGAGAAAACGAACATTCCCTTGAGGTTGCATTCATCGCAGTGAGATGGCAAAGATACATGCAGGACATGGAAACGCGGGATGCATCTGCCTGGCAGCCCCATCTGACACTCACCATTCAGGTCTCTGAGAATAACTGAAATGGCCTTGGCTTAACACGGCCTTTCTTAACCTGGTCATCCTGCAGGGTAGGACCCTCCTTCGTACCCAGTCCCCAGGACACAGGCTCTGTGAGAGAGATAGATAATGGCTGAAATAATAAGACCTCCTCATCTGCTTAGGAAGACATTCTTATCAGGATCCATGAACAGATGAGAGAGTATGGACTGGGAGCCCTGGGGAAAAGAATATCACACCCTCTTGATCACAGCTACAAGCCCAGCACCTGCACAGCACCAGGCCCATCACAGGTGCTTGACAAATGCTGTTGAATGAACGAATGTACACTGAATTCAACACATCCATATTGATCATTGATCAAATGTAATTGATCAAATTATATAATCTCTAAGATTCAGATTTCTTCTCTTTCAAACATGGCAAACTACCAACATCCGAAGAGTTGTAAAAATTAACTGACTGCAGAGGGGCTCAGTGGCTCACGCCTCTAATCCGAGCACTTTGGGAGCCAAGGCAGGCAGATCAGAAGTTCAAGACCAGCCTGGGCAACACGGTGAAACCCTGTCTCTCTAAAAATACAAAAATTAGCTGGGCATGGTGGCACATGCCTGTAGTCCCAGCTACTTGGGAGGCTGAGGCAGGAAAATCGCTTGAACCTGGGAAGTGGAGATTGCAGTGAGCCAAGATCACTCCACTGCACTCCAGCCTGGGTGACAGAGCAAGACTCCCTCTCAAAAAAAGAAAAAAATTAACTGATTGCCTATAAAACGTAATACCCAGCATCCCATGAATGAGCAAACGTACACTGCTGAATATTCAGTGTGCTAAATACTCCATTCCCTCCTCTCTTTCCTCCCAAGTATCACCATCAGAGCATCTGTGCACACACACTAACCACATGAGCAGGGGTGGCCAAGAGGGTCTCGTAGTGGGCCCAGGAGAGGAACAGGCTTGGAGGTAAGGCTTGACGGACAAGGGCACATGGAGTGAGGAAGGAGGAGGGCAATGGCAGCCAAGAAGAAATGACAGAGGAGCAGACAGGACTGTGAGGACTGACGAGGAGAGCAGAGGCCAGAAGAGCCAAGGGTGGGAATGGGAAAGCGCTAGAGATCACGCTGGGAGGGTAAGAGAAAGACAGAGGTGCCCCTGGTGGCGGCCAAGAGCTGGGATGTGGGTGGACCTAGAAGGTGGGTCTAAGGACAAGGCTCTTGAGCATCAGGAGCACATGCCCATGGACCTTGGGGGAGCCCACAACCATCCCACCCAGCACTGGGTCTTCCTCAAGCTTGGTGATCATGGCCTTCAATACAACGAGGATGGGGGAGGACAGTCATCACTTTAACAGGCAAAAAGCATGCACAGAGAGTAACACATTTTTAAAATACCACCAATAAAACAGCTTTAACAAGCTTTCCTAACAGGCATGACTAGCAAATGAGCAACCCAGCTAGATGCCAATGTTAATTTGCTCAGAATCCATGGAAAATTATGGAGCTTCATGCAGGGGAAAGCCAGATGCAACCATTTGGCAACAAGCTGAGGACACGCATACGTGCATGCATACGCCTGCATATGCCTGCACACACACCACACACACACACACACACACACACACACACACACAGACACACATGCACACACCATATGCACACCTGGCTCCGAGTCAGGTAAAAGTTCATTTCCATGACCATCAATTTTCTTCTAAGATAAGGGTAATAGTAATAATGTTAACAACTGCATCAGTAACAGCAAAAATAAGTAACTCTCACACTGTAAATTATTTTATTAATTAATTAATTTATTTATTTGAGATGGAGTTTTTCTCTGTTGCCCAGGCTGGAGTGTAATGCCGTGACCTTGGCTCACTGCAGGGTCCTCCTAACTAGGTTCAAGTGATCCTCCTGTGTTAGCCTCCTGAGTAGCTAGGACTACAGGCGTAAGCCACCACTCACCTACTGAAGTTCCTGGGGTCTTCACTGTGCTTGACAAATTGTTTGATTCTTAAAACAACATTATGGCCAGGCGCGGTGGCTGATGCATGTAATCTCAGCACTTTGGGAGGCCAACGCAGGCAGATCACCTGAGGTCAGGAGTTGGAGACCAACCTGGCCAACATGGTGAAACCACCTCTCTATTAAAAATACAAAAATGAGCCGGGCATGGTGGCACAGGCCTGTAGTCCAGCCACTTTGGAGGCTGAGGCAGGAGGATTGCTTGGACCCAGGAGGCAGAGGCTGCAGTGAGCCAAGATGGCTGCCACTGTACTCCAGCTTGGGTAACAGAGAGACTCCATCTCAAAAAAAAAAAAAAAAAAAATCTGGAACAGGTCTTCTATTGTTCCTGTTTCACAGGTGGAGAAATTGAGGCTCAGAGGCATTAAGGAACATTCCCACAATGACACAGTGTATCTGATATAATAGCTCATGTTCTCAGCACCTACATATAAGCTATGCTACTTCAAATGCTTTTTGGAACAAGACAGGGTATAAATGAATAAAAATTAAATCAAGTTTTAGACAGCTTCTGTATCCTTCTCTGGTACCAATCTAGGCCCAAGAAATTCATGACCAAGGGACCCAAGTGGAACATGTAGAGAAGGTGCTGGCTTTTGATCTCTGTATAGGAGTTTCTGGGAATGAAACCGGGCAGCCAAGCCCAGCAGCCTGGAAAGTTGGGCTTAGACAGCAGAGGCTGAGTCTCAGGAGGGCCAGTGAGGCCTGCCAAGTTCACAGCAGCCAAGGATTCATGGTAGGAGCCTGTGGGGTGCAGCCACAGCCCCTCTTCCAAACACAGACACAGGCTCTGAAGCAAGGAACTGCAGTTGGCTTCCCAAGCCCAAAGAAGATGAGAAACTGAACTGCTCCCAGTGTGTGGATCTAAGGAAGCCTTCGGGAGTCTGTAAGCCAGGGGGCTAGCATGCCTGGAGCAGACAATCGTGTTCTGTGTCAGGATTCAGCCCCAGAAACCTTCAGAGGCAAGTGCAGTGAAGACCAGCTTTTCCATCTGAACATGAAGCGGCCCCCAAACTCCTCCACCAGCCAGACCCACACTGGGCAGCCGAGCAACCAAACAGAATCTAGGCCTAAAAATATCTGACGTGATTTTCTAAGAGCAAAGATGTCACTATCAGCCCTGAAACCTGCCACAAGTGCCGCCAGGACTCGTGTGCTGGTTAAGAACCAGAGCTCTGGGGTCCGGCTGCCTGGCTCTGCTACCTGCTAAGATGTCACCTCGGCCACTAAACCCACTGGGACTCAGTTTCCATGTTCTGTAAAAAGTTGACAATGGTGACCACGTGTCATCCAGAGCTGTTGGGAGGATTTAATGGTTCATGCATGGAAAGCCTGGCTCACAGGTGAATTGCGTGAGTGTTAGCTATCATCACTCATGACCATCAAGCCCATTTCAGGCTGGAGTGCGGTGGCATGATCTCAGCTCACTGCAACCTCTGCCTCCTAGGTTCAAGCGATTCTCCTGCCTCAGCCTCTGGAGTAGCTAGGATTACAGGTGCCTGCCACCATGCCTGGCTAATTTCTGTATGTTTAGTAGAAACAGGGTTTCGTCATGTTAGCCAGGATGGTCTCAAGGTGAGAAAAGAGGCTCAGAGAGGTTAAGTCCTTTACTCAAGGCCACAAGAGGGCCACCATTTCCTGAGCATATCTCTGCACCAGGCACCAGGCCAATTCATTTCACGTCACTGTTCCTGAGCCTCCTGCAACAAAAGTAACTAATACATAAGCTATAAATTATTTAATTCTCAAAACAACATTCTGCAATGGGTCTCTGTTATTCCCATTTCACAGATGGGGAAACTGAGGTTCAGAGATGTTGAGAAGTGTGCCCATGATGATGCAGTGTCTCAGACTCAACAGCCCAAGCTCCTGCACCTATCTGTAAGGACCACCGCTCAACTGCTTTCTGGAACAAGACGGGGTATAAAAAACTGGTAATGCATCTTAGTCCCTTCAGAAAAAAAGAGCCGTTGTCAAAGAGGAAGAGCGGTATTTGTGCTAGTCAAAGAACAGGTCTGAAAAATACATTCAATGGAAGCTAAAAAGAGAAGGGACACTTGGTATGTGTGCAAACACCTCAGTCCCACCCGAGTGATCTAAAGCAGAAGACTCACTGCCAGTGAACTGTGAATCAACGCATGCCAGATAAACGTACTCAGCAGCTGGCATGTGTAGGCACCAAGCTAACATACGCTGTTTATTGCATAGGGCTGTATGGGGTACAAATCACTCTCCAATCATTTATGCCACTGAAAGATACAACCATAAAAGCCATTAAGAGGAGGGCTAGCTTGCAGCAAGGATCCAAATTATCTTCACCAGACAACACTGTTCAATCCTGGGGTTTATGTGCCAGGCACCATGCAAGTGGTTGGGATGACAAAACCCAGTAAGCCAGCACCCTGCCTGTGGAGGGTTCAAGTTGACACGGCTGCTAACAGCAACCCAGCATCCATCCAGGTCTTTGCCTACAGTTGCTGAGCTGCTGGGATGGAAGCCTAGGGCTGCTGGGGGTATTTTTTCTCTTTTTTTTTTCTCCTTGAGACAAGGTCTGGGCATGTTGCTCAGGCTGGAGTGCAGTGTTTAATCATGGCTCACTGCAGCCTTGAACTCCTGGACTCAAGAGATCCTCCTGCCTTAGTCTCCTGAGTATCTGGGACCACAGGTATGCATCACCATGCCCACCTCAACTTCGTTTTTTATTTTTTGTAGAGACTGGGTCTCTCTACGTTGCCTAGGCTGGTCTTGAACTTCTAGCCTCAAGCCATCCTCCTGCCTCAGCCTCCCAAAGTATTGGGATTATAGGCATGAGCCACCATGCCTGGCCAGGGGGTTACTTTGTCACTGTAAATTAGAGGCTCCCTGAGGATAAAGCCGAGATAGGAAACCAAGCTCAGGGAATCATGGAGACAGCCTCCTGACATCACATGGCTCCAGCTCCCACATCCAGCCATACCTTCAGCCAGCGTTCTCAGAATTGTCTCTGGCATGAACCAATCAACTCCATCTTTGCCTAAGTAATTCACAGAAGCATTTCTGGCAATGATAACGAAAAAAAAAAGTCTGAGTAAAACAGGGAGAGATATGTAGATGAAAATGCAAGGCTTAGACTGTAATAGAAACATGTTCAAATTTAGAGGACATTCAAGTGAAAGGATTAACAACAATTCTTTTCCAAGAAAGATTTGAATGCGGTAGGACAGTGGAGGTGACCGAGAACTCAGAGAATCAAGGCCTCTAGGGACAGAGAACAAGGAATCCAGGCACACAGGAATCAGTCATGTTCCAGAAGTCCCGCTCACGGCCTCACCCTGGCTGAGAGTCAAGTGCTTTGAGGTGGAGGTCATAGCCTGTGCTTCTAAGAGTTGTTAACAGTGTGAAAAATATTGTCACCAGGGATATGAGGCAGCCAAGGGCTTTCTGTTTGTCACATAAAATAATTTTCTTTACTTCTAAGACACTTGAAACCATAAATGCATCACTTTTCAAGTTAGTTGCTATCAAAAATAATCTACAGCTGAAAGGCCAAAGAGATCAACAAGCTAGAAACATGTCTGGCTGAGGGTAATACAAACGTTAGCAGTAAAATAATTAAAGCAGTGGCTATGACAAAAGAACAGCTAGTGTTTATTGAGGTATACTCTACGGGAGGCACTGTGCCAAACGCCTCATATGCAGATTCTTCATAAATCTTCCCAAGACTGTAAGGGAGAGGTATGTGCAGCTCCATCTTACAGATTAGCAACCCAAGGATCTGCAAAGTGGTGACCAGCCTAAGCGGCCTTTAGAATCCCACAACAGCCTGACTTTGGGACACTGCTCATGCCACCAGGTGACACTGTCTGAATATGGTCTCTGGGTGGGGTCAAACTGCACAAAAGGAGATTATGTGGAAATCCACAGGACGGTGCCATGAGCAGGATGGTGGCAGGAAAGGCCCTGTCTACCTGGCACTCAATAGAATGATGCTCAGACCTAATCCCAAATGGTCGCCTCATGGGAGTGAACTCAACAGGTGACCCAGTTTAGTACCTTTCCTGCCTGTCCTCCCTGCAGGCATCAATAGCCTCACTTCCGGTTTCCTCTCTCCCCACCCCCTGACTCACAAGCTCTGTTTCCATGTGCCAAGCAACTCTATCTCTTATAGGGTGAACTATGTCACCTTGTAATTCACATGTTCAAATCCAAACCCCTAGTATTTGAGAATGTGACCGTACCTCCTAACAGAGGCTTTAAGGAGGTAACTAAGGTTAAGTGAGGTCGTTAAGGTGGGCCCTAATCCAACATGACTGCTGTCCTTATAAGAAGAGATTAAGACATAGTCATGCACAGAAGAAAGACCACAGGGGGAAGATGGCCATCTATAAACCAAGGAGAGAGGCCTCCAAAGAAAACAGCCCTGCTGACACCTAGATCTCAGTCTTCTAGCCCCGAGAAGGTAAAAAGAAACATTTCTGTGATGACACCCAATCTGTGGTACTCTGTTAGGGCATCTCTAGCTAATGAATACACCATCCAGTCACCTCAAATTAGAGGACGTCCATTCTGCTACAAAGGCTAATGTCACTTGGAGGCTTAAAAAGACCCCATCACTAGAAAGGAAGCTTCATGGGGGCTGCGATTTCACCGATGCTGACCAAGACAGTAACGTGACTGACACAAAAGACATGAAATCAAGCCGGGGGACTTACAGGGGGAAGAGAGAGGTTGTCCAACAGGATATAAAGGGACCCATGGAGATGGGTCATGTGGTCCTACAGGATGAACCCTCTGATTCTCACAGAGCAACTCAGCATCCCATCAGCCCCTTCAGTCAGCCTCATCAGTCAGTCTCACCCAAAGCCTTAAGGGTTTCTCTCTACCTGCAGCAGCTGTCCCCACTCCTAATCCAGTCTTTCCCAAATGCCTCAGACCTTGGCCCACAATAATATAAAGTACCACGTTCCAACCAAATGGGGCTACCCCCACATTACACCTCCTGCAAGGCCCGGTGGCCCACGCCCCACCACACTGTCCCAGCCTCAGTGGCACCCGCACCACAGTACCACGAGGCTAGGTGCTAGTATAATATCCCCTGTATTCCAAGAGTACTCCAAGGCTCATTCATTCATATATACGTATATGATATGCATATGTGCGCGCGCACACACACACACACACACACACGGCTCTTATATAATATATACGTATAATATATATGTATAAAACCCCCTCCTGGGATACAGGGGATATATATAATATGGTCTCTGGGTGTATAATATCCCCTATATCCCAGCAGGGGATTATCCCCTGTATTCCTTGACCTCCTTGGAATACAGGAGATATTATCCAAGGTCTCAGTCTGTCGCCCAGGCTGAAATGCAGTGGTGTGATCGTAGCTCAGCTCTAGCAATCTTCCTGCCTCAATTTACGCCACTGATGTCACTCAAAAGCTCAAGCAAGCTTCTGAGTGACATTAGTAGGAGGAAAAAAGCTCCTGAGTAAAGTCACCCAGAGCTTGTGTCCCAGTTGAAATGTTGTTTTTATTGCTGCTGCTCTAATTTCCCTGGGTATCTTTCATTACCTGGTAGAGTTTTGGGGCTTCACAAGTGGATGTCTAGGTAGACTGGGAAGTTTCGGTTTCAGCAACCTCCCAGTCTCCTGAATAGTTGAAACTCGGGTACATGCCCCCACACCCAACTAATAGCTTTAAAAAAATATTTTTTTTAGAGGCAGAATCTTGCTATGTTTTCCAGGCTGATCTTGAACTCATGGCCTTAAGCAATTCTCCTGCCTTGGCCCCTCAAAACACTGGAATCATAGGCAGTGAGCCACTGTGCCTGGCCAAAAGTTATATTTAAATATAATCCAGCTGATAAAATAAAGAGCAAATCTACTTCTCTGTATATTCTTTTGTTCTCAGAAATTGCCAAGATGTCAACCTCATACAAGATAATAAATAACAAGAACCAGCAAAGTGCTTCCAAATATTTAATTAATGCATTTTATCTGCTTCACTACCTGGGAACAATGGGCCACAGGTTGCAAGAGCAGATCTAAACCTCAGCATTGAGTTCTTGCTTTTGTAAAATGCTTGTCACAACCTTAGTATTACTTAAATGTAGTTTTTTTCTGTTATTATTAATTAGGTTCCCCTAAAAGTCGGTATCACAATTAACCTTCAAAGAGGAGCTGCCAGAATGCATTTGAATAATTTTCGCAAAGCAAACCTCTTCCAAATCACCTTGCACTGGCTTTTCAATCCTTCCTCTTAGGCAGTTTCCTTGTCAAATTAAAATCTGTTATGATACCATGCAAATAAATGTCTTTGACATTGCAACAATGTGCTCGTTCTTAAAAATGCCTTTCAGAGGGGACAAACTCGAAGGGCTATAGTCAAAATGCAGACATTTGAGATTTCTCTTCTTTCTTGCCATTTAGGAGGGGACTGCGGAAATACAGATAGAAGATAAATTGCTAGTGAAGGGAAATTTTTGCAAAGGAAAGTCAGTTAAAAACTGGGGACAGTTCCGTGTTTTCTGTCTTTCATAAGGCTCTTGTTTTGCAAGACTGCTGTAATATACCCATCACTGTGGAGAATTATATAAAGGGCCAGTGGGGGGAAAAAACCCTCCTGAGTAAAGTCACCCAGAGCTTGTGTCCTGGGTGAAAAACGTTTTTATTGCCGCTGTTCTAATTGCCCTGGGTATCTTTCATTACCTGGTGAAGTTTTGGGGCTTCAGAAGTACATGTTTAGATAGTCTGGGAAGTTTCAGTTTCAAAAAACTCCCAGATCAATGGATTGCTGGGTCAGGAGGCCCATTTGTCAGCTCTGATCTGTGTTCATAGCACTGTTCAGCAGCAAAGGGACTAGGAGATGGGCTAGGGGCCAAGACTAGAGCTTTAAAGTCAACAATGTGGGGAGCAAGAGAGAGGAAGGGGATCAATTCACAAATGGGCTTAGGCCAGAGGCTGCAAACAGGTTTTGCTCACCCAGCACAATTTTAAGAAAAAGAAAACATGGCCAAGTGCAGTGGCTCCGGCCTATAATCTCAATACTTTGGGAGGTTGAGGCAGGAGAATCACTTGAGCCCAGGAGTTCAAGACCAGCCTGGGCAACATGGTGTGACTCCATTTCTAACCCTCCCCAAAAAAAAAAGGCCAGATGCCAGCACTGAAAATGCCAAAAGCATTTCCACAGGGAGAGAATCAGCTGGAGAGGAGAAAGGCCATCCTCTCTGGACACTCCTGTCTTCCTCCCAGTTCTCCTGGGACCTCATGTCTTATTACACCACTGGCCTGGAACTTGCTGGCATTGAGTTGCCTTTGCAGCACCGAGAGACCAGAGGTGATAGGCTGCTCTGTTTTCTGAGGCTCCAAGGATGCTGTCCCTCAATGTAAACTCATGGGACCCCAAAAGACCATGGAATGGCCCCCAGAAATGCCTAGAACAGGGCCCAGTCTCATGTGAAAGTTCATAATCACGTAAGGAAAAAACCCCACATACACTGTGATGGTCTAATCCGGGTGTCTGCAGACTGGCCGGATCTGAGGCCCCATGGATAGACTGAGAAAGTTCGCCAAATTCTTCTCTGGGATCAATTTGCTCAAAAAACACTTAAAATCAATCTCTGTATTTTCAAACTGAAAATATTCCTTTAAAAGTCTGAAACAGTTTAAATAACAACTCAAACCAGTAATAATAAAAGTTAGTACTTAACAACTGCATGAAAATACTGCTGCATCTAATCCCAACATACCTGGGAAGCAGGTCCACATCGTAGATGAAGAAGACAAGGCACAAGGAAGGGATAAAAACAGATCTCACACTCCAGTCCATCTCGCTTCAGCGCCCACACTCTTAATTACCCCCCAGTATTTTCCTAAGCATGGAACTCAGAACCCAGGATCGTTTTCTGTGGTGCCTGGACAAGACAGTGAATGATGCTGAATTCCAGACAAACCTTTACTGTTTCTCATGCCTTCTCAGTCTTTCGGGTCAGGGCTGATCTACCATTGGCCCACTAACCTTTGCTCACTTTAAAAAAAAAAAAAAAAAAACAAACAAACAAAAAAAAAACACCTCTAGGCAGAAAACAGTGGCTGACTAGAAACTAACCACTGTATTCATCACGCTACTTTTGAAATTATTTTTCTATTGATGGCAAATGATGCTGGTTTTTTTTAACAGATGAGTTCACTGTAGGTAAAAAGTGAGAGAAAATTTAAAGAAAATATTAAATCAGTAGTGGTGGGCAGATAGCACAACTCATGACTGAAGAAAAGGAATGACTCAAAGTAATGCATTAAAATGCCAAGGCGCAGGAATGACTCCAGCTTTACTAACTGCATCCTGACAGGGGTCCCCAGTGACTCCAGTGACAGCATCCTGACAATGGTCCCCAGCAACTGCATCCTGACAGTGGTAGCGACCGCAGTGGTCCCCTAGTGACCACATCCTGACAGTGGTCCTATAGTGACTCCAGTGACTGCATCCTGACAGCGCTCCCCCAGTGACCACATCCTGACAGTGCTCCCCCAGTGACCGCATCCTGACAGCGCTCCCCCACTGACCGCATCCTGACAGCGCTCCCCCAGTGACCGCATCCTGACAGTGGTCCCCCGGTGACCGCATCCTGACAATGCTCCCCCGGTGACCGCATCCTGACAGTGCTCCCCCGGTGACGGCATCCTGACAGTGCTCCCCCACTGACCGCATCCTGATAGTGCTCCCCCAGTGACCGCATCCTCACAGTGGTCCCCATCTCAAGCATCCTGACAGTCCAGGGTGCTTGAAATGATCCCCAAGTTACCCAAAGGAGTATTAGAATTCTAATTTAGATTAGTTTTTATTCATCATCTTTATTAAGTTCTCATTTTTGTTTTCTATATTATAAAGAATCTATGTATTCTGCAAACAAACAAATGTATATTGCAGTGACTCACAGTTCTTTTTATCAATTGGCTATGTGATCAAAGAAGTTTCTCAAACCCAGGACTAGACTCTGTACTTTACACAGGACAGAATCCCAAGAGATCTGTCATGAACACTGAGGTGTTGGAGTGGCTCCCGCCAGGGTCCCCTCCCTGCCCTCTCTTACGATAGCTCCTGATTTCCACCAGAGACCTCACGAAGTTCTGGGCAATCTGACTCCTCCAGCGTGGAACACAGGATGTAGGTTAAGCCAGTCAGGGAGTTCTCCCCACTCCTGTCACCACCATGACTGGCATTATGGGTTGTACCTCAGATCCCCTGCTGAGGAAGCAGTGACAAACACCTGTTCTCATCCTGCAGGTAGGGAGAAGCCTGGCTCTGTTGGAGCCATTTTTGCTCCAGTGAAGGGAACCAGGAAGGGCTGCGTCTCGCAGACACAGCACTGGGACCCTGGCCACAGCCTGAATCTCCTCTGAAGCCTCTCCTTATCTGGACTTCACCATCACATAAACCACAATAGGTGCTTTGATGTTTGAGTCATCCAGAATTGAGGCCCTAACACAAACACCAAAGCTCATCCAAGCTGAGCCACCTTCCTGACACAGCTGTGATGTTCCCGCTTGCTCTCCTTCCCACCCCACCATGGAAGTCAGGGCCTCTGCTCCTTAGAGTGGGTGGCAGCATGTGTTTTGTCTTCTCACAACTAGATCTATGACCCTCAGATACACCATCCGTTTGAGCCCAAGTTTCTTCTCCCTGGGGCCCTGGAGGACCTGGGTATCCAGGGGTGGCCAGAGGCCCATTTACTCACTCACTCGCTCACTCTAGCGTGCATATTCAGCCCAGCGGGTATCCAGGGCTGGCCAGAGGCCCACTTATTCACTCACTCGCTCATTCCAGCGCGCACATTCAGCCCAGCTCTCACTGCCCTCTCAGAACTCTTCTGTTCACTAGAGCTCATCTTCTAATCTCTCAACCACCTGCACAGCCCCAAAAACAAAGCACGCCTACCTTGGCTCTCTCAAAGGCTCTGCAACAACACTCCATGGAAGAAAGAAATAGTTATGACATACGACGTCACATGGTCTTCACGTAAGTCACCAGGCCTTCCTCCCAGGACTGACCAGGCAATCACTGCAATTCCAGAGGTCAAAGTGTGGGGGCTAAACTCTGAAGGGCCAAGATGTTTCTTAGCAACTGGGTTGGCCTGGTTTGGAAGTCATTCCTCCAGAACACAGTGAGCAAACGCCAATGGAGTGTCCTTGTTCTGAGGGGGAGGGTGGGGCCGCTGGGAAAGACAAGATGGCTTTGGTCCCTGCATGGGGAACTAAGGGGGACTACGAAGTGGATATGGTGGAAACAGAGCAGGGTGGCAGGTGACAGGAGGGACCCTCTGGAAGTCATGGGGAAGCTGAGACCTAGGGGAGGAAGCAGAGGCAACCAGGATTGCGGGGAGGACCTCCTGGAGGTGGTCAGATGAGGAGGGTGAGAATTTTCTTTAATGGGTTTTGCTCAGGCGTTAACTCCTCAGTCTTGACGTGCTCTATGCCCAGAGAAGGAAAAACAAATGTGGTGCTTTTTTCTGTTCTTGCTTATCAACATTAAAATGCTACCACTAACCTTTTAAGCACAAATGTGGGTCCTAAGGTAACCTCAGGTCCCAGATTTGCTTAAACTCCCATTCACCTTTTCATCTAAACAATCAGAACACCATTCTGATTAGATCAGGACTCTGAGACAAGAGTTTGGAAGAAAGTGTCACTGTCCTTTTGTCACACTGGACGGTGATACTGTTCTCTTACTGGCCTCGTTTGTCTAAGCTGAGCTCCCTGAAATTGGTCTATGCTGGAATGATCTTAGTTTCCCTAGTGCATGACACAGTATCTGGAATGCAGTGGACAATTCAGAACATTCTAGAAGGAATTAGTGAGGAATCACTCACCATCCACATACACAGTGATTAGTGAGGGATCACTCACCACACACACACAGGGATTAGTGAGGGATCACTCACCACACACACACACACACACACACACACACACACACACAGAATTAGTAAGGGATTACTCACCATCCACACACACAGGGATTAGTGAGGGATCACTCACCATACACACACACACACACACACACACACACACAGAGGGATTAGTGAGGGATCACTCACACACACACAGGGATTAGTGAGGATCACTCACCATCCACACACACACACACACACACACACACACACACACAACAGATTAGTAAAGGATCACTCACCATACACACACACACACACACACACAGAGGGGTTAGTGAGGATCACTCACCATCCACACAAGGATTAGTAAGGGATCACACACACACACAGAGATTAGTAAAGGATCACTCACCATCCACACACACACACAGGGATTGGTAAGGGATCACTCACCATACACACACACACACACACACACAAACAGGGATTAGTAAGGGATCACTTACCATACACACACACACACACACACACACACAGATTAGTAAGGGATCACTCATCATCCACACACACACACACACAGGGATTAGTGAGGGATCACTCATCATACACACACACACAGGGATTAGTGAGGGATCACTCATCATACACACACACACACAGATGAATTGGTAAGGGATCACTCACCACGCGCGCACACACACACGGTTAATCTTGAGTATTTTCGGTGAGGCTGCCAAAACAGTAGCGTGTCACTGTTCCCAGCCTCTGACCTCTGGTTCCTACGACTCAGGCTGATGATGGTGGCTGAGCATTTCCTGCCTTCACATTTATTCAGAACAAACACAGATAAATCCCTGCTACATGCCAGTCCCCAGGCCGGGCACAGGCATTGCAGCCAGAAGATAGGCGTGGTTCTAGCCCTCAGCAACTCTCCTGCAATCCTTTTCAAGCTCCTTCCAACCACAGGGTCTGTGCACAGGCGGTGCCTTCCACCTGCTATGCACCTGCCCAAGCCTCCAGCTACCTGGCCACTTCTTACCCTGAAGGTCTGAACTGGAAGGACACCTGCACAGAGAGACTTCCCCCTGGGAAGTCAGGGTCATGCCCTTCACTCTCTCTCTCAAGCCCACTGTGTCTTATTACAGTAGTAATTAGTTTGTTCATTTCTCTCTCTAGGGCCCATCTCTGTCTGCCTCACTGGAAGGTGACTGCAGAGAGGAAGGCCAGGGACGAGATGTAGCCAAACCCAGCCCAGGAGCTGTCAGGCAAGGCTTCCTGGAACCTGTGTTTCCACAACCCACTCTGGTTTCTTTCCATGTGGGAGGTTGAAGAAACCTGCCACCAAGAAACTAAATATGGTTGAACCCAAGCAGTTCTAGCCTTCCAGGAAATTTCCAAGAGAAAGGGTGTGTATCCCTCCCACTTCCTGGTTTGATAACTCCATAGGCACCCAAAGTCAGAGCAGCTTTGGCCGGGACAATCTTCTCTCCTCCTGGCAGGTCAATTTCCTGGTCTGTGAAACAGAACCTTGTGGTCTCTACCTCACTCCTTGCTGGGACGATTTAATGCAACATCACAGATCAATAGTCTGGCTCACAGCCAACAGGCACTCAAAAAATGACAGCTGGAAACACTGTATTTTTATATGAGAGTCTCTCTGAGAGGTGGGATAGGAGTCCTAATTTTTCTTTTTTTAAGACAGGGTCTGGCTCTGTCAGACCAGGCTGGGGCAATCATAGCTCATCACAGCCTCAGTCTCCTGGGCTCATGCAATCCTCTCACCTCAGCATCCCCAGAAGCTGGAACTACAGGTATGCACCACCAAGCCCAGCTAATGTTTTTACTTTTGTGGAGACAGGGTCTTCCTATGTTGGTCAGGTTGGTCTCAAATTCTTAACAGGACCCGTTTAGGATTAAACAAGTTTTATTGGGGGTGTGATGAAACTCCCCAGGCCTTCACAAACAAGTTTACTGGGGGTCTGAGGGAGCTCCCCAAACCTCCATGATTTAGCAGGAGACAAGATAAGGGTAAGCACCTCACACCTGGACCCATTTAGATTAAGTAAATTTACTGAGGCTCCAGAGAAAGCGCTTCAGGACTCAGACCTTAGTTACAGATTAGAAGAAGCTAATCACTTAGGTCTTTAGATGAATGCACACTTACACGTAGACATATAGCTTAGAAGGTATGTAAGCTCTGGAAAACTTTGTAATTTTGAATTGGTCTGTGGATAATTTCCAGCCCTTCTCCCTGTACCCGATTACAGAAATAAAAACTTTCTTCTCTCCCAGTTCATCTGCATCTCATTATTGGGCCATGAGAATAAGCAGCCCAACCGCTGGTTTGGTCCGGGAACAGGATTACATGCATAAGCCATTGCGTCGAGCCAGGAGCCCTAATTTTTAAACAGCTCTGACTACTGTTCTGGTTCTACCTGTGGGGTGCTCAGTCTTCCCTGCCAACAGAGGATGGGAACAAAGCTGCCGGGTTCTGCCCTCCTAAATAACACCTCCCTCCATGCAGAGTTTGTATCCAAGTCACGTTCCCATCTCTGACCAGAGGCAAAAAGCCAGCACTCTCTACCTGCTGGTTTCTATCCAACAAACGAGGCATCAGCGAGGAGGCAAAACATCCAGAGAAAATTAAGAGTCCCAATGCCAAAGGGGCCTCTAGGCAGAAAAACCTACCTGATCAAGGCCACTGCTGCTTATGGTTCACCAAAGCCTGCTGGCTGCAAAATCTACTAGAATATGCAGGCTCCCAGGTGTGTGCGAGCTCGGAGCAAGATGTGAATTTCAATCCCAGCTCTGCTGCCCTCTCTAAAAGAGGCTCACTCTCTCGCAGCCATGGTGGCTCCTCTGTGAAATGGGTCAGGGATGTTTCAGTTACAGCATTGCTGAGAGTCAAGAACACAAAGAGCCAGCATGGGGCCGAACACAAGGTAAGTCCTCCATCGGCGGCGTGATGCTGGCATGACGACCACTGCCTCAGCTCAGCCAAGGCTGTTATTACCACTCCTATCCAAACAAAGCGTGGTTCCCCCAGGCTGACAAAAACACCAGATGCTGGTAAGTTTCAGCTCTCAGTCAGGTCCTGGGCTGAATGCTTTATGTGCATTATCTCATTTCAACCCCCCAGCAGAGGGAAGGGTGTGTCATTATCATCACCATTTTGCAGATGAAGAGACTGAGACTTGGAGAGGTTAGGGAACATATTCAGGGTTAGGGAACGTACCCAGTTAAAAATGTTCATTTTGTTCATTTTACACTCATTTCACAGTTTGTCTGTGTCTGCCGGCCACCAGGCACACCATGGTGCGTAAGTACACTTAGTCCCTGTGAAGCTGATGTCAGGTGTTAATTAAATGCACAATGAATTGCTCACAGGGTGAGGAAGTGAGACTGTTAGGTGGCAGGACATGGAAATTTAAACCATGTTCTTTGTGGCTTTGCAAGCAGCACATTCCCATCCTTGGGAGAAGGGAGGCCACTGTGGGTCTACAGACCGAAGAAAGGCTCAAGGAGTGTGGGCAGGTGGGCCCTAGGTCCTAGGGTGACTTCCAGGCTCTCAAGTCACCCTAGGACCTGTGGCCCAGCTGCCCAAACTCAGCATCTCTCGATAAGTCATTAAGCCCCACTGTAAGAACAGCTTATTTGTGAGGGTTTCAGGGAAGAGCCAAGACAGAGAGGGACACAGAGAAGACAGAAGGGAGACAAGGGGAGCCACCTGCTCATACTGAGTTCTGTGCATCTGGGGCCTGCGAAGGTCCCTGTGCCCAAGTGTGGCTCCAGAGGGAGTGACAGCCAGTAGCAGAGACTTTAAAGGCCCATGCATGGGCACTGGAGCAGCTTCCACACGGACTGTTAACCTGAAGACAGTCCACCACTCCCTTCTCTGAGGTCCTGGGTGCCTGCACAATAAGAAGATGGAAAAAAAACTTCCGGGCGAAACATCGCCTGTGATTGGATTTCCTCTCACCTGGGCAGATAGGAGAAGAACTGGAAAAGAACAATTCATGTTACATTCCATTTAACAAAGGAACCACTAAATGAGAGGTTTCTAGACCCCTGTGACGGGCTACTGCCCTAGCCACCACTGTATCATCTATTTTGAATCCAGTAACCAGAATGCAACTTTGAAACCCTGTCTCTACTCAAACCCCTCCAATAGCTTCCCACAAGGTCTCAGATCTCACTTTCTGCCACCTTCCAGGCTCACTGTGCCCCAACCTGGAGCTCATCGTTCCATCACTGGGAGGGCTGCAGAAAAGAGCCAGGAGGGAAGAGGATGCAGAGAAGCCAGGAGCAGGAAGGAGGGATGGGAGAGAAGGAAGTGTGCCTGCTCTAACCAAACCCACAGCGAGTGGGACCTTAAGATGTGGAATGGGGTAAGGGCGGGGGGACATAACAAGGACCTTGGAGGGCATAGAAGGATTGGGAGGGAACTCCCTGAGGTGACAGCAAGATCCCGATTTGGGTAAAAAGAGGCCTTTTGAGTGTGATACTAGTTTAGATATATGTCAGCTCCACCCCTGGGGAACCTATCCCAAATTCTTCCAGCCCCACTGGCTACAGCCAGTCCCTCCCATCTGCCAAGCTCTCCTGCTTCTGGCCTTGACTTGAGCTGTCTCTCTGCCTGGGATGCTCCCCTCCTAGATCTTTGTACTCCAAGCATCATCTCCTCTCCCCAATCAGCAGTCACCCAATCACATGACCCCATGTCTTCTTCAGAGCACTTAGCTGTATCTGAGAACAGCCTGGCTACACAGTTGCGTATCTGCTGACTGTCTATCTCGCTCACTGGAAAGGACCTTCCACAGGAGCAGAGACCTGATGCAGTTCACCCTGTTACATCTCCAGCACCTGACCCAGAAGAGATGCCTACTGACTTATTAATAATATTGACGGTCTTTTAGAGCAGGGTGTAACAAACTCTCTACCATGAGTCAAATCCAGCCCACCAACCATTTTTGTAAATAAGTTTTATTGGAACTGTGTGAGTCTGTGGGGGCTGCTCTAACAAAATACCACAGATGGCTGTTCAAACAGAAATGTATTTCCCACAGTTGCAGAGGCACAAAGTCCAAGATCAAGGCACCAGCAGGGTTGGTTTCTCCTGAGGCCACTCCACAGCTTGCAGATCACCATCTTTTTTACTGTGTCTTTACATGGTCTCATCTCTGCATGCACACAGGCCCCACCCTAGTGACATTTTATCTTAATTGCCTCCTAAGGGCCCTATCTCCATATACATTCACACTGGAGGTTAGAGATTCAGTATGTAAATTATGGGGGCAACACAGTTTCATCCATGTAACAGAACACAGCAATGCTCATTTGTTTACATAGTATCTCTGGCTGCTTTCCTGGAATGACAGCCAAGTTGACTGCTGGAAGCAGAGGCGTTAGAACCACAAGGTGTAAAGAATTTACTTTCTGGCCACCCTTTATGGAAGAAGGATACTAATCCCTGGTCTAGACCAAGGTTCCTACTGTTGAACACATCACAACAACAGTCATTTTCTGCATCACTTTCAACTGGGAGACCCCCCTGAAGCCCGGTCCAATGCATCTGGCTACTCTCATTTTGCTTTGCAATTACCAGCAGTTCTATCATTCCCCTGAGATAAAAGGAGCCAGCGAGGCCTCCCACGATTTCAGAGGATGAAACCAGAGATTAAAAAGTACAAGCCCACACAGTCATAATTAAGATATACACAGAAAATTAGGAAATAGAATTTCCTGTCAAATGCCAGCCCCAGAGCAATTTTGTGGAACTCGTGGTTTGCTAATACCACGTCCATTAATAATTCAGAAACCACTCAAGGATTATTGAGAAGACGAGAACTTGGTGCCACAGGCCTCCTGGTAGGAGACAGATGACACCGTGTGTGTCATGTTTTAGCCACCGAGATCTATCAAGGGCAAGGACTTGACGGCTTTTATTCCTCCTGCTGCTTGTTTCTGCTCATCCACAGTTTCAATCAGAACCAATTCAATTTAGCACTGCAACTGCTCAATATCCCCCAACATCCTTTTTGACTTTGTGCTATGAAACCCATCAGGTTGTTGAATCAAAGATCCTCTGTTGCAGAAGTTTACAGGAAAGACGATGCTGAAAACACAGTTTTAAGTTTTTAAAATAAAGACTTACCAGGTGTTTTCTGTATATCAGGATCCATTCTAGCCTATTCATAAACATTAATTCATTTAGCCCTCACAACAAACCATTATTAAGACCTTCATTTTACAAATGAGGAAAAAGACGCAGAAAGACTAGGTAACTCAGCTGAGGCCACATGGCCAGGAAGTCACCGAGGCCAGAGTCCAACCCGGGCTGTCTGGCTCCAGAGTCCGCACCCAACCACCACTCTGTGCTTCCTCTCTTTCAGGTATAAACTATGTGCATATGTTACATCTGCAGTCCATTCATCCAACAGGTACTTCTAGAATTAACAAGCTAAACATAGTGGCTCATGCCTGTAACACCAGTACTTTGGGAACCCAAGCAAGAGAATTGTTTGAGACCAGGAGTTTGGGACCAGCCTGGGCAGCAAAGAAGGACCCCAACTGTACAAAAGTTAAAAAAAAAAAAAAAATTAGCTAGGCCTGGTGATGGCATACGCCTGTGATCTCCCAGCTACTCAGGAGGCAGAGGTGCGACGATTACCTGAGTCCCGGAGTTGGAGGCTGCAGTGAGCTGTGATTGCACTACTGTGCGCCAGGCTGGGAAACCGAATGAGACTTTGACTCTAAAAATAATAAAAAATAAACATAAGTGGAAAAATGACTAGTTTAGAAACCAAAGAACTGGACTTGAATCGTAGGCCTTCCACTTAACAGCCAGATGATTGTTTTTGAGCCTCAGTCTCATTAGCTATAAAGCAAGGATCATAAATACTCTCTACATTATAGGAAGCCATTGTAACAGGATTCAACTGAAGTGGCTCACTGATCATCCATCACATAGAGAATCAACACTCAACTGATACCAATGGGGCAATTAAGACTCCACACTGGGCCCTGGGTGAGATGTGGGAGATGCGACAATGAGCAGAATAGAGACATCCCTGCCCTCATGGGGCCCTGAGTCAGCTGCTGTAACACATGTGAAATAAACACTGACAAGAAGAACCACAGAATTCAGAGCTGGGATGATTCTTTAAGGGATGGATGGAATTCTACGAGAAGTCTGATGGAAACTGCCCCAGTTCATACTGCCAGGTCATGGAAGGGCACTTCTCACCTGGAAGGATGTTATCAAGCCATGGTGGCAGGGGCTTTCCCGAAAGAGAGAAGTGGAGGTACAAAGGCCCTGGGATCAGCCTGTGGTTAGGTACCACCGTTTTACCCATTCTGCAACTCAGGAGGTGGGCATAATTATCAGAGTCATCAACCAAGCTTCTCAGAGGTTAAAAAAAAAAACCAACAGGCAAGCTCTTCCTGTAGATAAACAGGTTTTCTCAAAAACAGACCCTCATTCTCATCAATGGCCCAGAGTTAAGGTAAAGTCTCTACAGTCCACTTGCCAGCTTTTCAACTCAACCTCTATTAAGCATCTATTATACCCCAGGCTCTGGCTAAGCACTGGGAATTCAGAAAGGAACAAGCCCTGACTGAAGGACAGTGTGATAAGTACTGTGTTAGATGGAAGCCCAGGAGGCTGGGATGGGGACATTCATTCATTCATCAAATAGGAATCAACCACCTCAACTGCTAAATATCCCCAATATCCTTTTTGCCTTTGAATTGTAAAACTCACCAAGTTGTAGCTGGACACAGGGCTGCAAGATAAAGACTACATTTCCCAGTTTCCCTTGCAGCTGAGCAGCCACCAGACTAGCTAAGGTCCATCCAGCAGGATGTGAAAACTAGGGATGCAATCAACTTCTGGGTCACACAGCCTTCCCACAGGCCAGTGGAGCAACAAAACCGAAAAAACCTGGGCCTCAGTTTCTCATGGAAAAGAGCTGCCTACCTACCCCACACCTACTACTTCATGCTTTTATGCAAATAAAGGAATAACTCTATCTTGTTTAATCCATGATAAGCTATGTTGAGTTAAACCAACACTCTCATTAAAACAAGTCCCAGTTGTGTGGTTGCCATCCTCCTCCAGGTGCCAGAGACACAGCAAGATGTACAGAGATGCCCAAGGTCTCTTCCTCCAGCAGCTGACAGTTAAATTGGCAACAGACAACATACAAAGAAACAAGTAATTCAGACCGTTTTTCCAAAGGAAGTAAGCAGGGTAAAGTATGGGAGCTGAATCTAGGCATGACCACGCCCTCTCAAGGAAGGGAGAGCTCAGACCTAAGGGCGGAGGAGCCTTGAGAAGAGTGTTTCAGGCAGAGGGGATGGGAGGCGCCAGCGTGGTGCAGTGCAGCAAGTAGAGGGAACCACGAGCCAGTAAAGGAGGTCAGAGGAAGGTGATGAACCCTACCTGGGAGGTCCCTACGGGTGGCCCAGAGAAAATAACACCTGGACGCGGGCGCAGATGAGGGCGTGTTTTGAGCAGGGGCTTCAATGCCTGTCTCCTTTGTAATGGAACCTGGTGGGAGAGACCTCAACCCATTCCAGAAAGCTCTGGGAGGAGATGCACTGAAAGGCTGGAAAGAGGTTTCCTTACCTGGGGTAGGGGGCGGGGGTTCAGAAAACAACTCCCTGAAGTCCCCAACAGGGTTTCAGATAAAGAGCTTAATTTCTCAGCAATGCAGCTCCACCCTATAGAGTTGATTAGAAAGGACTGGCCCTCGCTTATAACTTTTTTTTTTACAAGAAGCCTTCTACACTGTCTTTTTATTGCCATTTTTAACTAGGTTATGGTCCTCCCAGGGAAATCCCATCTCATCACTTACCTCCTACCCTGCTTCCACAGCTGTTGTTTAGGAAATAACAAACTTCCCCTGTGGGGGATGCGCTACTTGTTCAGTTATTTTGCCCTGAATTGATGCATTTTGAGTCCTTCTTTACTACAGCAGGGCACTGCTCCTACGCGTCAGGATGCCCTGGGCAGTTCCCACCTCACCTTTCTTGTTGTTGTTGTTAAGCTTTATTGAGATTTCACCGAGAGTAGAGTGCACATATTTAAAGCATACCATCTGACAAGTTTTGATGTTTGTGAAGCCCGCACCCCAATCAAGACAGAGAACATGTCCATCGCCCCCAAAGATTCCTTCAGACACCTGGTAACGCCACCCTCCCATCCCTGTCACCAGAAAGCCAGTAATCTGCTTTCTGTCTCTATAGATTAGCTTGTATTTTCCAGAGTTTCCTACAAATGGGATCATAGAGCAAATGCTCTTTATGGTCTTTTCTTCCCTTGGCATAATTATGTTGAGATTCATCCATGCTGTTACATGTGCCAGTGGTTCATTCCTCCTTGACACGACTTGTGTATCTCTTCACTGCCAATGGCCATTTGGCCTTTTCTAGTTGTTGGCTAACACAAAGTTGCCTGAATATTTGTGCACAAGTCTTTGTGTGAACGTCTATTTCCTTTTCCCGCGGATAAAACCCTAGGAAGGGAATGAGAACCTTGCCTTTGAAGGTGGAGTATTATCTCATTGGTCCATCCTTTTTTCAGGGTCAAGTATTAAGATTAGCATTTCAATGAGTCTCTCCAAATGCAGTGCATGTATGATCTCTGACACGAGAGAACTTCAGCTCCAACTATGCCTTGTGTATGTTATGTGTGTGTGTGAGTGTGCACATGTGTATGCGTGTGTGTGCATGTGCATGTGTGCATGCAATTGTGTGTATGTGTGCACACGTGTGTGTTTATCTTGGTGATCCTGCTTCTGATTAAACTCTGCTGCATATTTAGCTCAAGAAGTATGAAGACAAAATACAAACTAGCACTGAGCTGGAACTTCAACTACAAAGTTGAGAGGATGCACATAGACTTCGGGCCAAGGGTAGGGGGATGGTCAAAGGCACCGCATGACAGGTATGCAGTGCCTTCAAATCCACTGCCCTTTCTAAGGAAAACCCTTCCAATTCCTCCAAAACACTCAACACCTGCAGCCAGATACTAACTGGAGGGAGAGATTTAATAGTGTTGAACATATTCACTTGAAGTAAGCAGTGATAACCCACCTTCCTCTGAGAATCACTGTGAGCATTCATTCATTCACCACGTGCTCAGGAAAGACCTACTATGCGAGAGGTATCACAGTAGACTCTGGGACACCATGGTGTAACTAGTCAGTCTCTGCCCTCAAGGAGTAGACAAGCTAATGGAGAAGCCAGACAGGACACAAATAAATGTCTCTGCTGGGTGCTACCAAGAAAAATCAGACAAAGAGGGGCTGAGAGAGCAACAGATGGGAGAGGACAGGTTATCTTGTAGGGGGATCAGGGAAGAAAGGCTTCTGCAGGGATAAATATCTGAGCAGAGACCATGCACTGCCTTCAGCACAGCAAGCCCCTGTAGGCTGTAGGCTACTGTTACATTGGGAGGCTAGAGCTTAGGTAGCCCCGTATCTGTCCATCTCCCCGACTTGAGCACCAAAAAGGCAGAATGAGGGATGGGTCAGTGGCTGACACAGCGCTCTGTCCACACCAAAGGTTGTTTGTGCTGAACGCAACTCAAACAGAGCCTGACTGCAGAGGAAGCCCACCTCTGTTCTTCCCTTTCTTGCTGTATACAGAAATCAGAGCAGAACTGCAGAACACCCAGATAACTCCCAAACACACTGGTGCATAATCTTAGGGCAGTTTCTGTCAATGCTAATGGCCCAAAGACAGACAACCTTTCCATCACGTCTCTCAAAGTAAGGCTTCCTTTTTAACAGTCTCTGCCATAACCATTTATGTTTGTCCCATTAGCCCCAGCTGGTCGTGACCTGCATTGCCCCAACTCGTTCTCTCCTTCCTACATGCGACAGGCTTCTTGCACTTTTTGATGTAACAGACAGCTTACATAATCACACTTGCATCCACCGGGACTTGATAGCATTCTTGTTGCTTGTGCTCATTAGATAAATAAATCCTTACATGTTGTCAAGACTCTCCAGCTGAGAAACTGATGGACTCGTCTTTAATTTGTACCCATGTAGAAATACCATTTATGTGTAAACAGCAGTAGAGAATATCACACAGGCATTGCAACAAGCTGCCTTATACCTCAGAAGTCCAGGATTTTTCTGTCTTGCTTCCTGTTTATCCTTGGCACTCGAAGCAGTGACTAGCACACAGCAGACACTCAGGAGGTATTTGCAGAACAAAGCAACAAATACGAAGTAGGGGTGATGATGGTGCCCACCAGGAATTAGTGATTTGAGGATTAATGACAGTATCTGTAGAGGGCTCCAGGGAGGGCCAGGCCATAGCAACAATCCAGCACGTGGCCGCTATTAGAAGGTTGATCCCAGCCAAAGGGATAACAGGCAACCGGAAGCCTGGATGAAATCTGTAAATACCCCAGGCCCTATGGGGGAAAGGTGCACATTACTGAACAATCAGAATGATACACAGCAGAGGCTGTAGGACCCAGAAGCCACCATGAGCAGGCAATTCCGTGGGATGCCACCTGGTGGGGCCAGATAAGCAGCAGGCATGTATGTGCCTGCCAGGTGTTGGCACCACTAGCGAGGTGCCATCTCTGCTGCTGGTTGGGAAAAAACCCTCAGAGCAGACACCATGCACTGCCTTCAGCACAACAAGCCCCTGCAGGCTATAGGCTACTGTTACAACTGGGAGGCTGGAGCTTAGGTAGCCCCGTATCTGTGCATCTCCCCCATTTGAGCACCATGAAGGCAGAATGAGGGATGGGCTCAGTGGCTAACACAGCGCTCTGTCCACACCAAAGGTTGTTTGTCCTGAATGCAACTCAAACAGACCCTGATTGCAGAGGAATCCTACCTCTTCTCTCCCCTCTCTTGGTGGGCTGGGAGTTGAGAAGATCAAGGTCAGTGGAGAAGTAAAGGTCAACATGAGAGGATCTCAGAGAAGCAACACTTTGCTGACTGATGGAGGTGTGTTTTGCGATTTTAACGAACAACACAGCTACGTTGGTGCCTACCAGCCAAGGCTGAGCCTGGCGGAGGGCATCTGGGCCTTGGCCACTGTACAGATGAACAGGCCTCAAGACGGATTCTCCAAGCTATTCTGGGCTCCAGCAGATCCAGGACCATACATGATCCTGCGTGCTCTCTACATTCTACCACTGACAACTTCTCCCCTCTTCTTGGCCTAGGCATTCAACAGGCAAATGTTTGACAACTATTAAGCTTCCAAACTCTGTGCCAAACTCTGAATAAAGTGGGTAGGAAACTGTACCCAGAGCAGCCCTGCATGAAGGCATCCATGCCCCATTCAACAGTCACAAATGTGTCTGATAATTCCACACATCTGGCACTGTCCCCATGATGTTAGTGACATCACCTCAATTAATGACAGGAACTGCATTCCTCATTGTATACTGGAGGATACAGTTCCCTCTATGGGCTTAACAATCTGATTCGCCATCTTTCCCACACCCTCCCTCGGCCAGGCACCTGCATGTACAATCATTCATCCTGGAATGGTGATAATATGCAGTTGGCATCACCATTCCACATGAGCAACAAGAAAATGTAGACCCGGTGTGGTTAAGAGTACACAGAATTTCAACACAAATCTTTCTATATCAAAGCCATTATAGTTGACAGAGCGCATTCTGAAATCCGCGGCTGAAATAGAATACCCTGTTGACAAACTGTTTCAGAGGGAGACGAAGGTTCGGAGGAGAGGGGCCTGATTCAGGTAACTCCTCTCCCTTGTAAGGCCTGTACTGAGCATCTAATCGCAGTCCCTCCAAAGGGTGACTCTACTTCCCTCACACAGGTGTAGACAGCCCTGAGGCTGTGTTCCTGCAATCACCAAAGCCCTCTCTTACAGCAAACCTTTGAAAAGCAGCCACTGCCCACCTCCCCCACAGGCAAAGACTGCCCAAACTAGGGGACTGGCCACCAATGAGTTACACAGGACAGCTCGGCTAACAAGGTTATCCTTTGCTGTCGGATTCTTAGTAACTTTTCTGAAAAATTTCTAAAGTGCTGAGGAAGCAATATTGAATATTGTCCCCAAAGGCCATGCCACTGCAGCAGGAGCGCTGCCATCAGCAGGGGCCTAACTCAGAGCAATCATCATTAAACTCTAAAGTTGCCTTCAATTTCTGCTGGAGGGAATGTAGTTAGAAAGGCAGTGAAACATGCATTCAGAGACATTTACAAGCTCAGCCCCGGCCAGAACAGGACAAAGATTCCAAAGGCTCTGTAATATGCGAATTCCCCAGCCAAAGATTCTATTTCAACGAACTGCAAAATGAATTAAATATCTGTTTTCCATCTGAAAAGGTAATAGCTCGTCGGTACTCCATCTTGACGTACAGAAAAGGACAAGGGCTTTGACCAAATTCTAAGTGGAAACACGGTCTTTCCCTATTCAAAGCCCAGAGTACTATAATTAAAAATTGTAATTAGGAATGGCACCACTCAGAAGTTTTCAGATTCTGAATGGGTGAGGCCCCAGCATCTAGGTGCAAAATTTAAGGAGGTGGCAAAAAGCTAAGTAATCACAATAAATAATATTTCCATGCAAAGTTCTGAAATATCAAAATGCTAAAAAATGTATCTATGGAGAACAAAATAGCAAAATTTTAAATCAGGCAGAAGGACAGGCTTAGGACCACTGATTTTTCCTCTGGCCTATGGCTCTGCTGCTCCTTCTGAAGATGGTCAAGTGTGCCCAGAAAAGTGAAGGGACCTGTCAGTGTCACAGTCACTGATAGCTAAAATGCCTAAGGCTTGAGGCCCACAGTGCTGTGCTCTCGGGTCCCTGTCACCTTGGGCAGGGATTACTGCCCTAGCCTGGCCCTGCTCCAATCCTGATACAACTCCGCAGCCTGGGGGATCTTCACAACACCCAGGTCTACCCTTGTCACACCTCTGCTGACACTTGTCAAGTGGTTCTCCCAGATCCACGCAGAAAAGCAAACAGGTGGCCAGCAAGCTGAATTTGGCAAGCAAACATGTTTTGCTTGATGCCCAGAGTGCTGGGTTTTAAAAATTAAAATCAGTCGCCAACATTTTAAAATTTTATTTTCAAATAAAACCCTGATGTGTGACTTGTACAAATAAAGGTTTTGATTACACTCGGCCCACTTTCCCGCAGAGCAGAAATGGCTGGAGCTCAGGGGTTGAGAAAGTATGACTCTTCTGTTGGCATCAGCCACCATGTGCTGGGCACCATCCAGGTGCCCAGGGGACAGTGAAGAAAAGCAGCCAAAACACCTGCCCTCATGGAACTGATTTCCAGTGGGGACAGCCAATGATGAGAGCAGGCAAAATACACAGTAAATGAGAAGACAACTAACATGGATAAACCAAAGCAGAGAAAGGAGACAGACACTGAGGTTTAGGAGGGGAGCAGGGAGTTTTAACACCGTGGTCTGGGAAGGGCTCTCTAAGGAGGGGATGCCAGAGCCATGACCTAATGAAGATGAGGGAATGAGACTTCCTCAAGGAATGTATTCAGCTGCTGCATGCCTCAGCTTTCTCATTTATGAAACAGAAATTATAAAAATTACCTTCCTTGGTAGGGTTAACATGAGGATTAAATGAGATAGTATATCCAGAGTGCTTAGCAGAGTCACTGGCATACAAATGCTCAACAAATGCTGAAACCAGCATCACCACCTCCACCACCCCCTGCTTTATCACCTCCCAACCTCCTACATCCCTACCCCACTACCATCTCCTCCTCCATCACTTCCATCACTACCACCATAAACACCACCATGACCATCACCTCCATCACTTCCTCCCCTACTACCACTACCACCGCCTTCTCCTCGTCCATCAATAACACCTCCATCACTACCACCTCTTCCTCCCCCTTCATCACCTCCACCAATAAACCCCTGCCATCACCACTGTCACCTCCTCCTCCATCATTAACAGCTTCATCACAACTTCCGCCTCCATCATTTCTATCACCACACTCCTTCCTTCCCCTTCATCATGATCTCCCCCCTTCCACCACCACCACCTTCCACCTCTGTCAATAACACCCCTGACACTACCACCATCAGCCCCTCCTCCATCAATAACACCTCCGCCACCACCATCTCCATCTCCTCCTCCACTACCTTTTCTAGCACCTTCTCCTCTATCACCATGAGGATAAAGATGAAAAGAGAGGTGAGCCCGTTAAACAATTTAGGCTGTTTCAGGCCTTCTTAGATCGTTCCTCGTCCCACTGCACTCACATGCTGCCTCCCCGACAGCTGTGCTACTTCCTGGCACAGAGACTGCTTCACAACTCCTTTCTAGCTGAGGTAAGAGACCTGTTCTGTGCTGCCCAAAGATTCACCACTTTTCCAAAAAATACCCACTTACATTCCTGTATTTCACATTTAACTAAAAGGCAGAGACTCTTTTCCCAGCATTCTGCACATGGCAGGCGCTGGCTGGCACATGTCTGGAGAACTGAACTCTTTCCACTGCGACCCACCTGCCTCTCCTTTCTCACACTCCTCAGCTATGAAATCATGTATGAAATGCTCACATGAGGGACTCAAAAGACCTATATATACACAGAATGCACGCACCGACTCGCAATTCTAGTTCCCACAGATTTCAAATAATCAGAAAGCTGAAATAACCAGATTTTTATAGTGTCACACTATGATAATTGATGTTCCTAATTATGGCCTTGAGGCACAGCACGCTCTTTAACTGCCTTCTAAATTATCGAAGATCAAATTATGTTCAGTTGCATTTTACCATTAAGTGTATTTTAATTATATTCTCATTCTTGGAAAATTAGTAACACGCACAGCTGAAATAGATGATCAAGGCAGCTCTGTGAATAAAACATTCTGGATAAAGCCCAGCTTTCCAGAATGTTCTCGCAAAATCATATTCTGCCATCATGCTAGGTAAATGAAAGTTTATAATTTATATCCTCTCTTTTTAGAAAAAGAATATGGCTACTTATATAAACAAGTGACTTATGGAGTAATATTCTTAAGTGAAGTGAGGAAATAAAATAGGAGGAGAAGCAAGAAAATAAATGAAGCTGGCCAGGCGCAGTGGCTCACACCTGTAATCCCAGCACTTTGGGAGGTCAAGGCAGAGGGATCAGTTGAGGTCAGGAGTTCAAGACCTGCCTGGCTAATGTGGTAAAACCCCGTCTCTACTAAAAATTAGCCGGGCATGGTGGCATGCACCTATAATCCCAGCTACTTGGGAAGCTGAGGCAGGAGAATTGCTTGAACCTAGGAGGCTGAGGTTGCAGTGAGCCAAGATCTCGCCATTGCACTCCAGCCTTGGAGACAGAGCGAGACTCCATGTCAAACAAAACAAAATAAAATAAAAAAAAAAAAAAAGAAAGGAAGAGAAAGAAAGTAAGTGAAGCCAACAGTAAGGTTAGAACCAAAAACCAGACGTCACAAGGTCTCCACTTTTGCTAAAGATGAGCTCACATTTCCACCAAGCTTCGTAGAATTCAAGGCCAAAAAAAAACAAACAAAAGAAACCACTAGTGATAGGATTCCCAGCAACCAAAAGATCTTACTACTTGGTCAAGAGAATCATTCCTGCTACTTACGCTTGGGAAAAATTTCACTCACGTACAAATCTCTCCTATTACACACGGTATGAATAAGCAACAACTGCTTTACCAATGTGTTAACAGAAAACATCATGACAATTTTCAACTGGATGTATCCCGTCACATCCCAGAGCCAGAGGTTCAAACCTTAAATGCCACTGAAAATGGGTGAGATTGGCTGGGCCAGGAGAATAGGACAGAGAGAGTACAGCTAAGCACTGTGACAAGCCAGAAGGTACGTGTCATTCTCAGGGACGCAGCTGTGACTCCACCCAGCCAACCACTGCTATGTGGAAATAATTGGCCCAGTGCTTCCAGAAATGCAGTTTTTAAAATTATAAAACATTTCAAGCATGCAAGAGAATAACACATATCTACATACAGGAAATGAGGAACCATAATTAGACATATACTTGTGTATCACCTGCCCATCTTAAGGTATGGAATCTTCTGGAACTTTTGAGAACCTCTCTTCAATGTTAGCCCACTCCCATGATCACAATCTTTCGATATTCACTTGGGGTGGCTGGCAAAACATTATGGAGAATATTAGGGAAAGTTATAGATTATAGTCTCAAACCTTTTGGAAGACTGAAAGGTTTTACTGGGGCGGGCAGAAGGTGGCCTGCCGGTCCATTAAGTTAGGGAGAATATAGGGACAGTAAGAGGCTTTTCCCAGGTTACGTCTGTTTACCCCACATTCCTTTGTCTCTACTCGGTTTACTCATGTAAACTTTGTGCTGGATGGCCCTCTCAGGGGGTGATCAAAGGGAAATCACTTGTTAATAGCGTTTACTCTGGGCCCAGGACCTAAACCTAAAGCTTTTATCATTCCTAAAACAACTCTTTTAACCACGTCAATTATCCACAAGTGTGTTAACTTAGAACCTCCGTTGTAAAATCTTGACTGAGTAAATATAACGGTGGAGAGGGAGTCTTAGTTGATTGGTCACATTTTGCCCTCTGAAAGCAGCCGAGGGCCATCCCTAGTCCACTTGAATCACTGTAACAGTGTGAGAGTGCATTCATTCATCCACCATTGTGTCAGGGTCAGCATGCCAGACCTCCACAGGTGGTGCTCAGTGTCTCCTCAACAACCCTACTTTTTATGTTTACCATGCCTTTGCCTTTCTGTATAGCTTACAAGTGTGAATTCTTAACCTACCTCCTATTCCATTCTACATTTTTCTGATTGTCTAATGCACATGTTAGGCTGTAACCTGCTGTCTCTGAGCCACATGATTTCCATGAGATCCATCCAAACTAATGTGCACAGCTGAAGTTCATCCATTTTCGTTGCTGTGTTGATTTCTATGCTGTAGCACACTTTTTTTTTGAGATGGAGTCTCACTCTGTCACCAGGCTGGAGTGCAGTGGCGCAAACTCGGCTCACTGCAATCTCTGCCTCCTGGGTTCAGGCAATTCTCCTGCCTCAGCCTCCCGAGTAGCTGGACTACAGGCATGTGCCACCATGCCCAGCTAATTTTTGTATTGTTAGTAGAGACAGGGTTTCGTCACGTTGGCTGGGATGGTCTCGATCTCTTGACCTCATGATCCACCCACCTCAGCCTCTCGAATGTAACATAATTTTAAAAAATCTCCTCTCTTATTGATGGATATCTAAGTTGTATGGAATGTTTTGCCATCACAAGCGAAGCCGTGAACATGGCTATGTGTGTTTTTCCTGGTGCTCATGGGCAAGTGTTTCACTAGGATGCGGCTAAAAATCTGTATTTTAATACTGGTCAAACTAATTATAATTTTTTAAAAAAACAAAAACAACTATGTGGACCAACTCCTACCTCTATCAGCTCCCAGCCTACAGCCTGCGACAGACTGACAGCTTCATGGTAAATTGCAAATGAATATTCTCTGAGCAGCAAGATGGTTCAGGCTGCATTCCTTCTGGTCTTTTATCTAACTCAATTCAATAACAAAAGAGTCTCATGTTGACAGATCACATGACCTTGTCGCAGTTGTTTATAAATATCATTTCTCGAAAATTGGCTTTTGAAAACTTTTAAACAGTGAAGAGTTTGGGCTTCTCCTCACTAACACAAACCCAGAGGCTCCTAAAGAGTCAAGATGGATCCTCTTAAACTGGAAGTGCTTTTAGAAAATGTGTCCTGGTGAGATTTCTTTTAAAATGCCTTCACCCTCACAATGTGGCCCCTAGACACTCCACCGTGTTTTATAAAAGGTCTTATCTAGCAGGAAGTTTCCAAAAAGACAGAACAAGAAAAACTATGGTCTGAATGTGTGTGTTCGTTCCCTCAAAAACACACTGAAATTCTAACCCCCAAGGTAATGTGTTAGAAGAGCAAGGCTTTTGGGAGGCACTTAGGTCATAAGGGCAGAGTCCTCACGAATGGGATTTGTGCCCCTATAGAAAAGGCCCCAAAGAGACCCCTTGTCTTTCCATGATGTAAGAACACAGCAAGAAGGCACCCTCTATGAACCACTAAGTGGACCCTCACCCCACCCCACATCTGCCTTAACCTTGGCCTTCAGAACTGTGAGAAATACAATTCTGTCGTTTATAAGCATCTCAGTTTATGGCATTTTGTTAAAATAGCCTGAGCCCACTAAGATAGTACAGAACTCAATCAATAACAATAAAGAGAAAATTACAGCATTGTGCAAAAAACATAAAAGTGTGCCTGTATAACTGCAGAAACTGATTTTCATTTTTGGAAATCGGTTTCATCAACTTTGACAGAACGTGGCTACGGCCATTTGCTTATACTCAGCTGTTTCCACGCCACTTTGGCAGAGTTGAATAGTTACGACGTACATCCCACCCACAAAGCCTAACAAGTCCACTCTCCAGCCCTTTACAAAAGAGGTTTTCCCATCTCTGTCTTAGATCACTGGGTAATACACATATCCTAGATTCCGATAAAGAAAGGACTGTCAGCACTGGTTCTTTTCCTGCACTGTGAATCGAGACAGAACTAGGTTCTAAGTACATTATCTTTCTTTTGTATATAATTGAAATTTACCTTCAGGATTAATATTCTTTAAACATGGTACAAGGGATGACGACCAGCAGCTGCAGTGTTAGATAAGGAGGAAAGTGACGGTGTGACTGTCAAGTATATTCAGGATGATACCTGTAAAAGAGCTTGGACTCTGAGGATTAACATCTTTCTTCCTCTGTCCTCAGGGCAGGGTAAACCGTGACTAGAGTCCTCCCAGAGAAACACCAAAATGTCCCTGCCACAGTCTCTTAGTGCCTATCTCATGCAAAGTCCATCCTCCAAGCCAGGATTCAAAGAGAAGCACGGTAAACACGATCCCTGCCTTCCTGCAAGTTACATTCTAGACAGGAGATGGGCCATCAAGAGCCAACAAAGATGTAAACTAGAAGACTAAAGATCCTGCTATTTCAATCAAGAAAATAAAACCGGGCAACATGGTGGATTAACCTGACGCAAGGCACCATGGGAACAGATTGGACTATCAGGGAAGGCCTCACTGAAGTAGTGACACCGAACAGAGACCTGGAGGACATGAAGCCAGCCATGCGGAGATGTAGGGGGAGAGGGAATATGGGAAACACGTGGGTCTGGAGGGTGAAATGACCCTGGCCCTTCCTAGGGGGAGGGGGAAGGGGCTCCAGAGTAGAACAAGGAATATGGTGACAGGTGAGGCAGGAGACATGGGCACACACCAGAGTGTGAATGGATTTGAAATCAGCTCGCAGAGTCCTGGAAGGAGTCTACTGGTAGTACTCCCTGCAAGAGTAAATGGCAGGTTAGACTTGTGGTAGCAATACAGATAGAAAACAATGGCTGGCTTTATGAGATATTTCAGAAGGGACTATATAACTCAATGAGTGACTTGATGTACACAGTGTGGAAAAGAGAAATCAAGGAGGACTCAGGCTGTTTAACTTGACTAAGTAACTGAATGGAAAGTGGTATCATTTAGAAAGATGGAGAAAACCACAGGACAGGCAAATCAGGAGGAAGAACTGGGTTCTATGCTGGCCTCATTCAGTGTGAGATGCCTTTAAACCAGTGGCCCTCAAAGGAGGGCATTTTTACTTCCAACAGCAGACTAGGCAATGTCGAGAGACATTTTTGGTTATCACAACTGGGATAGGGAGATGTCATTGGCATCGAGTAGGTAAGACTGGTGGGGAGATGTCACTAAACACCGTGCAATGTGTGGGAGAGCCTCCTACAGCAAAGAACTACACCATCCAAAATGTCATTAAGGCCGAGTCTGAGAAATCCTGCTTCAGACAATCCATGGCGATGTCACGAAGGCACCTGGAGCAACGTGTGTCTGGAACTCAAAGATCAGTCAGGGCTACAAGCCGACATCTGGGTTTTCTCAACAGCTTGTTTTTCTTGTGTTGCTATTCTCTCTCATCATTCTTTTTTTAGCTGCTCTGCTGGGGAAAGGCAGTTATACAGGAATTAAAAATGGATTGAGGTTAACAGATCTAAGGAAAAAGTGTCAAAACTATTAAGTCATTCATAAACACTAAGGCAAAACACAATGCCAAACAACGGAAGATAAAAAAAGTAAAATACACAGATCTCACTCTACAGTGATGCGAGGTAGACAAATCACCAAGCTGATCACTGAGGATCGATGCTATTAGGGTGCTGTTTCCAAAGCAGTATGGAGACATGAAGGGAAACATGATCAACTCTGCCTTGGTGGGAGAAAGTGGTGGAAGAAGGGAGACAAGAAATGGTTCTTTTCACTCATATCAGAGAAATGCAAATTAAAACTACATGGAGATTACATTACTCACCTATCAGATTAGCAAAACCTCATAAGAAATTGTATTTATGCCAGCCAGGTGCAGGGGCTCATATCTGTAATTCCAGCACTTTGGGCAGCCGAGGTGGGCAGATCATCTGAGGTCAAGAGTTCAAAACCAGCCTGGCCAACATGGTGAAACCCTGTCTCTACTAAAAATACAAAAAAATCAGCCAGGTGTGGTGGTGTGCACCTGTGGTCCCATCTACTCAGGAGGCTGAGGCAGGAAAATCTCTTGAACCAGGGAAGCGGAGGTTGCAGTGAGCCAAGATCACGCCACTGCACTCCAGCCTGGGTGACAGCAAAACTCCACCTCAAAAAAAAAAAAAAAGGAAAAAAGTTTTATTTATGCCATTAAGAGATTTCTCACATGAGAAAAAAAGACATAAATATTAAATGAAGTTAAAAAAAAAACCCATAATTCAAAATTTAAATTAGAACTACCTGTATAGATCATAATATGTATTCTACTAAAAAACAAGGGATGAGGTGGGGGAAGGGAGGGAAGAGGCAGGTGGGGAAGAAGAAAGAGTAAGATTTTCTAGCTGTGAACACTGAATTGAAAAGGCCTAGACAATAACCAACCCAGCAGCAATGAGCACCCACACCACCTAGATTATGCTGTATAAATACCTCTTCCAAGTCAAGGAACCAGGACCACCTGGAGGAAAAGGTGCTTCCAGGTCTAGGGCATGAAGTACAAGAAGGGCCTAGAATACCTTAGTTTCTTTGCTTTGATGTCCAGTGTGCTGGCAAAAACTAACTCTTGAGGACTCAGTAATCAAACTAAACACTGCCCCATGGGTCGAAATAGGACAACTTGAATATCACAAAGAAAAAATACTGTGATGAACTGGAAAACATCAAATAGGTTTAAATACATAAATTTGCAATGTTCTTTTTTTTTTTAAATTTTTGAGACGGAGTCTCGCTCTGTCACCCAGTAGCATGATCTCGGTTCACCAAAACCTCCATCTCCTGGGTTCCAGCAATTCTCCTGCCTCAGCCTCCCGAGCAGCTGGAGTTATAGGCACCCGCCAAAACACTCAGCTCATTTCTGCATTTTTAGTAGAGACAGGGTTTCGCCATGTTGGCCAGGCCGGTCTAGAACTCCTGATCTCAAGTGATCCACCCACCTCAGCCTCCCAAATGCTGGGATTACAGGCATGAGCCACCACACCCGGTCTTTTTTTTTTTTTTAATGACTCACTGGTCCTCTCTGTAGGAGAGAAAGGAAGCAACTCATTATCATGAAAACGGATAAATAAAATCAAGCCTTGGTTTCCCTGGCTTCCACATTGCATTATGATGAAGTTAATGTAGGTAACAACTGGAAATACCACCAGGCACATGGGACTCATGCCCCATGTGAAAGCAACTGTGTCTGCTGTCATTATACCCACATCATCACCCCTGGGTCCTTGGGGACACCCACACCCAACCATCCTTGGGTGGTGAAAGGCAGCAAGGGTCCTCCCAGCCATGGGAGGCAGCAGAGGATGCCTGGTCTATTCTAGAAAATAAAGTAGGAGAATATTTTCTGTCTCTTATTGGCAGGAAAATCTAGAAACACACAACATGCATATATATTGCCCTTCCTAAGGGCCAGAAATTCTTCTAAATGTTAGAAACATACTAAGTTATTCTTCACAGTAAGACTAGGAGATAGGAACTATTACCATTCCCATTTTACAGATAAGAAAAATTGAGGCTCAGAGATGTTAGTAACTTTCTCATGATCACAGACTTGTTCATGGCAAGAAAAGGCATAATCTGTGCAGGCCTGTTCAAGATTCTGCGAAGTATGAAACCTTGACAAAGGTGATAAATATCAGCCCTGCAGAAAACCATCCAGGGGACGAGGAGTCTAGGGAAATTATCTGTGTATTATTATCGTCACTATCATCATCATCATCATCATCATCATACCAGTTATTCACTGAGCATTCACTTTGATTTGATCATTCCACATCAACTATGCCATAAGAGGAATGCAACCTCCAATTCCTGGGTTCAAGCAATTCTCCTGCATTAGCCTCCCAAATAGCTGGGATCACAGATGCTTCATTTGTATTTTTAGTAGAGTTACGTTTCTTCTATGTTGGCCAGGCTGGTCTCGAACTCCCAGCCTTAAGTGATCTGCCCGCCTGGGCCTCCCAAAGTGCTGAGACTACAGGCATGAGGCACCACACCCGGCCCATAAATGCTATTATTATTCCACTTTCTGGAGGGGAGAAGTGAAGTTCAGCAAAGTTGGGAAGGTTTCCCACAGTTGTTAAGTGAGACACAGGTAGAGCCACACTTGGAAGCCAGTCAATGACACTCCACAGCTCACATGTTCTCCCAGCTTTACTGAGGTACAATTGACGAATAAAAATTGAATGTAGTCGAGGTATACAAAGAGATGATTTGAAGTATCTATACACTGTACAATGACAACTGCAATCAAATGAACACATCCGTCACCACCCACAGTTACCATTTTTTAACTCTGTGGTCTTTATAACCCTACAGGTGGTGCTGAGGACACTTTAGATCTCTCTTAGCAAATTTCCAGTAGGAGAGGCCAGGAGAAGGGAAGGAAGCCAGGGACACGGAGGTGAACAGCAGTGAATACACACACGAAGGCAAAGAGCACTGGCTTGGGGGCAGTCATTTCTGTGTAGAACAAAACAAACCAATATTTTGTTTTGTCAGCCCAGATTTTGACATTTAGACATGGTACATCCTACTGGCATTGGTTGAAAATCACCCCCTTGCTTTGGCTGTGCATGCAAGTGGGATTTGACGCCCAGAACCCCCAGGGCCTCAGCTCACCACACACTGCTTCATATGCAGCAGTGAAACCCGGGCCCCAACAGGTGTCATGGCCCCTGCCCCAGTGTGGCTGCTGGTGTGCTCTGCCCCTGTCTCCAGCCTCTGACCCCTAACCCTGTCTTCTCTCTGGACAAGGGGGAAAAAGGTGGCATATTCTAGAGGCGTGGTTCTCAACCAGCAGGGATTCTGATGCCAGAGACATCTGGCCACATCTGGAGACGTTTGTGGTTATCACAGTTGTGGGGAAGGGGGTGCCACCAGCCTCTAGTGGGCAGCAGTCAGGCATGCCAAGAAACATCCTACTGCACACAGGACAGCCCCATGACAAATGATTCTGTGGCCCAAAATGTCAATAGTGTTGGGGCTGAGAACCCTGGCACAGAGCAAGTCACCTGACCTAGCTGAGCCTCACTTTAGTCCTTTGTTAAGTGGCGATAACCATGTTTACCCTTCATTAAAGTGTTTATGAAGAGTAAATCTATCTACTGCCTGGCCCATGACAGGCACTGAAGATAGGAGCTGATTCTAACGGCATAACCATCCCTGTCAGCATCACCACCATCGTTAAGTAGGAGCAGTATCTGCATTAGGGACTGGCACACTGTGACCTGCTGGCCCCCTGTCTATTTTGGTCAATAAAGTTTTACTGGCACACAACCATGTTTACAAATTGTCTTAGGCTGTTTCAGTGCTCCAGTGGTAGGGGACCACATGGCCCACATCACGGAGAGATTTTACTAATTCATCTCTTTATAGAAAAAAGTCTGCTGACCCAGGAATGATCAAGAAATATGAAATGCTATACAAAAAAAAATGGTTATAATTCTGATGTGTCAAAAAATTGCCGGAAATTTCTTTCTTCCCCCCACATATATAAGGGCCATGGGCACAAAGTTACAGGTACAGAGCCTTCTAATTGCTGAAAGCCAATTTTATCCATTCAATTTTATCACTTTTCATCAAAATTGACTGTCACTGTGCTTTAAAATATACTCCATCAAAGCAGTTCAAACCTTTTAACACAAGGAAGGCTGTTGTTACAATATTTACAGAGAAACTGGTATCTCACTCTCCTCCCGAGCCAGAGCACAGGAAGCGGAGAATTTTCCATTAATTTTAAAAGCTTTTTACCACCAAAGGAAGAAAATTTTTTCAAGAAGACAAAAAGATAGTATTTTAGCATTTAAATCTAGTTTTCCTCACAAAGGGAAAATGATTTCTACATATTACAAAGTAGGAAGTGGGTAGTTACCAGAGAATATATTTCATTTTGAGGAGAAGAACTGAGTTTAAAAGATTCATTTTTGGAAACGTTAATCTCGAGCTCCTGGAGATGAAAGCACTGGTGCACCGAAGTTGGTCTTTGTCAAAATACAGTTTGCAAGTTTTTATAAGACTCATCTCCCTTCTCTACCTTAAAAATGGATTTTTAAAAAAATCCACTTGAAGGGAGTTGGGGGAAAAAAGAAACAGAACCCAATTTCAATATCCTTTGCTAAAGAAATAGTCTTAGCTCAAAGCAGTGCAGCAAGTTGCCTCTGTAGCCCAGAGAAGTCAGTGAATTGAAACTTTTCTAAAGTACTTGTCACTGTAAAAGAGTTGCTGAGCATTTGCCCTGGCAAAGCTGAGTTTTCGGTACTGAAAATGGAATCTGTGAGTCACTACAAGAAAGCCCAAGGAGACAGGGTTCCAGAGGTAAAATGCACCTTCGTCAACAGAAGCTGCAGAAAAAGCAGGATGCTGTTGGGAAAAAATTAGCCACAAAGGAAGTTGTGAGAGTTGTTTTCTGAAAAACAAAACTAAGAAATCAGTGGGTGACCTGGCAAGCAAAAGTTCTTGGGTTGGTACGAAGAGAAGGAATGTTCAGAGATTCTGGAAACTTATCCTGAAGCAAGAGGCTGGCTTCACTGCCCCACAGCGGAGTGTGCCTATCCTTAAAGGGAACTGGTGACCCCAACGCCAGTCATCCTAGGAAAGTCAACCCTGAGACGAGGAGAAGTGAAAAAGCAAGGACATGGGATGTGATACGATTTGGCTCTGTCCCCACCCAAATCTCATCTTGACTTGTAGCTTCCATAATTCCCATGTGTGTGGGAGGAACCTGGTGGGAGATAATTGAATCCTTGGGGCGGTTTACCCCATAGTGTTCTCTTGGTAGTAAGTCTCACGAGAACTGACAGTTTTATAGCGGGGAAATCCTTTCACTTGGTTCTCATTCTCTCTTTGCCTGATGCCATGTAAGATGTGCCTTTCACCTTCTGCCATGATTGTAAGGCCTCCCCAGCCACATGAAACTGTGAGTCCATTAAACTTTTTTTTTTAAATAAATTACCCAGTCTTGGGTATGTCTTTATCAGCAGCATGAAAACAGACTAACACAGGAAGGGACAGTCATCTTTTCCCTGGGGCTCCCTGCAGCTGCATTAGGCCTGGACACAAAGGCCCAGAGAGGTCCAAGGCAGCTCTAGTCCTCGGCCAAGCAATAGCAAGCCAGGAAGGAGGCAGGGAGCCAGCCTGGGGACACGGGCAGGTCTGGGCTGTGACTGAAAGGACATGAACCTACCCAGAGAGGAACTGTGCTCCCCGCTGAGCACAGGCAAAGGGCAGGGAGCCAGGTCAGCTAGCAAGGAGCCATGATGGTGGTTACACAAGCCCACAGTTGCCCAGATCCCTGCATACAGACAGCAGAGGGAGGTGGGTAACTGTGGACTTCCCAGGCCTGGGAGTAGACAGGGTGAGTCTTTAGAAACCAAGAAGGCTCATTCTCCCTGAGCAAGCATGCCGGGACATTTTCAGCCCATCGGAGGAGGGAGGCACCAGACAAGACTTCCAGCGACCCTATGCATAGCAGGGCTCAGGGCTGTTCCACTGAAAGTGACACTGTCTGTCCCCAAAACAGGTAAATGAGACAAGAGGGTCCCCCTCTGCAGCAGGCACCACACCTGAGAGATGAGTGGGGACAGGCCATGCATACAATTCCCCATACTACACATTGGAAATGATGATTTCCAGGCCATAGATGCAGACATTTGAGGCTCACAGAGGTCAGGTGATAGGACCCAGTCATGCGCCCAGAGCCAAGATTTTGATTCTCACATTCTGACCAACAGTGGGGACGGACCATCATCTCCTGGTGTTTGTATTTGAAGTTCTCTTCCACAGAGAGTGGCTGGGAGCTTTGGGTCTGGAATCTGAGCACCTACGTGACCTTGACTATCAGTAAGCTTATCACACCTCAGTTACCTCCTCTGTATAAGGGGGATAAGAGTAATACTACCAGCACAGACTGGTTATAAGGATCACATGAGATAAATAAGGTGCTTAGGAATATACTTCGCACTGTATAAGCACTGAATAAATGCAAGCTTGCCAGCCTGATAAGGATTTTAACAATCACTGAGAAAGATATCTGTAGCTTTCCAAAAGAACAGAATGGCTCAAAATTAATTGATAAAAGGGTTCTTTGTATTTTATTTTTTTAATCCATTCAAATATGCCCCCAAAGTGGATTAAATAAAAAAGTTCAATATGTTCTTTCTACCAAGCTATTAGATTAAAGCATATTATTAGCTGAGCTAAATAATTCATTCAGTTAAGTTGCACTGTAATAAATCAGGAGAAGCTACAAGACCTCAAAGTCATTCCAAGTCCAATTTCAGGTCTCTTTCAGCCTTTAGAAAAGTCTTCCACTAGAAGACAGTCACAAAATGTATCAGGATACAGAAATGGTGAGCTTAACCTCCACCACAGGCTAGCTAATCTTTGAAAACGAAAACGCTGTCTAAATGGCAGGAAATTAGGATCACAGTCACTGTTGTTATCAGAACTGGGTCCAAATATCAGCTCAGCCACTTTCCGGCTACGCAACTTGAGATCCTCTACTCAACCTTTCTGAGCCTCGGTATCCACCACCACTACCTCACAGGGTTGCCGTGAAGATTACATGATGCATATAATAGGGCCAGGTGGGGTGGCTCATGCCTGTAACTTTAACACTTTGGGAGGCCAAGGTAGGAGGATCACTTGAGACCAGGAGTTCAAGACCAACCTGGCCAACATAGGAAGATCCCATCTCTTTGAATATATATAATAAAAAGATACATATGATGCCCCTGCCCAGTGTTTGACACATAGTACATGTTTATCAAATGGTGTGAATTATATTAATTTGGATTTAAATAATGTATCTATTCATTATTAATTCATTAATAAGAGAATGAACTACTCTGCTGAAAATTTCTATTTATTCTACATAAGAAAGTTGTTCAGCTGGACATTAGCAACAATTCTTACATAAGAGCTTAAAGTTAGGGAAAAACCTCTGATCCTTACAAGACTAACAATAGAATCACTGTGCCCTGTATCAGCCTCACAGGAGAAGAGAACAGGCAGGGGACAGAAGGTTTTAGATCCTTCGAATGAAACAAACAATAATCATCACACTATTAGAAGCAAAGTCCTAAGTCACACTATTATACATCAGGGGATGTTTCTAAAATGACGGGGCAGCTGGAGGCAACGCTTTTTACAAGATGTCTTCCAAGCCAAACTGCTACAAGCCATTCAAGCTTAAAGTCTTCTGGCAGTGTCCCTTACCATTAACTAGTAGAGTACCTTTAAGAAACAGAAGACTCTCAGCACCACTGACTTGCCTGACATAACTCAGTCTTCCTGAATGGGTCTGAAACAACTGGCTGGGACTTAGGAAAAAAACTCCTGTCCAAGGGCCAAGAGTGACCACGGGAGGAAGGTGCAGCTATCCCCATGCACCTGTGTTAGGGAGAATCAAAACAGAACAAGACAAGGAAAAGGGAGAACTTTCCAAGCCTACCATTTTCAGAAAAAGAAACATTAATTGTAGCATCTGAAACCTAAAAGACTCTCTTCAGAAGGAATGACAAACAGTGCTAAAAAAGAAACTACGGAGGCGTTTTGCCTCTGTCTCACTCTATGGTCTATCAGTCAGTTGTCACCTGACACACCCAGGTGGTCAAACCTTCGCACCTGCTGTTCCTGCCATCTGGACTGCCCTTCCCCACCCTGTCTCACTGGCAAAGTCCTATTCTACCTGCAAAGCCCGGCTTCGAAATGAACATTTCTGCACTATCTTCTCTAACACCCCACACCACAACCCCTCCACCAGCAGATCTGACAGCACCAATTTCCCTCTTCTTTTCAGACTGCTTGCTGCTATAAACTATTGTTTTATCATGGTAACTCCACTAGTAGGCTGTGAGCCCCCCAAGGCAAGGGAGAAGACTGATTAACCAATATATCCACTGATCTGGCTCTCACTCACTCTTCACTCACTCATCCATTCATTCACTCACTGAGCACTAAAGTGAACCTTGGTTTTCTGCCACCATGGCATGCGCTTCCCCTAGCAACAGTCCCAGTTTTCATCTGAGGATCTATCCCTCTCCCCAACCTCTCTTCTCCATGTCTCAGTGGAGCTCTTCCCTGTCTTAGCACCAGCAAGATCCTATGATCAGCTCAAAGCAGAGAATGGAACCTAAGCTAATTCTATAGAGTAAATATAAGTTTTTTGACAGGAATGGAGAGAGACTCACTTTTTCCTATCAGTGTGAACCTGGAAGAAAACCTGTGTGCCCAGGGGTGATCACAGCCATCTGTGACCCTGAGGAAGAAAACCTATTGATACGGTTTGGCTGTGTCCCCACCCAAATCTCACCTTGAATTATAGCTCCCACAATTCCCACATGTCCTGGGAGGGACCCACTGGGTGGTAACTGAATCATGGGGGCACGTCTTTCTTGTGCTGTTCTCGTGATAGTGAATAAGTCTCTTGAGATCTGATGGTTTAATAATGGGGAGTTACCCTGCACAAGCTCTCTCTCTTTGCCTGCCACCATCCAGGTAAGGTGTGACTTGCTCCTCCTTGCTTTCTGCTATGATTATGAGGCCTCCCCAGCCATGTGGAACTGTAAGTCCATTAAGCCGCTTTTTCTTCCCAGTCTTGGGAATGTCTTTATCAGCAGCATGAAAATGGACTAATATACCTACCAAAAATGATGTCAACCCAGAAAGGAGAGAGGAAAGCTCTAAAGAGAGAGAAACAGGAGCCTGGTGACATAGCTCAAGTATCGAGCATTTGCCACAGCTAAAGCCACCTTTCCCTTGGGCCAAGGGATTCCCTTCCTGGAGATCATCACGATAGGCTCGACTCAGTGGTAATAACAAGTTGAACAGATACCAGTCAATTCTTGCTCTTACAAAAGTCTATAGTGGATCCAGCAGCACAACAGGGCAACTCTCCTCCAAGCAGTGACTCAGGGATCCAGGTTAGTGTCATTTTCTAGCTATGCATCATGGAACAAATGGCTTCCAGAATCACCATGGCAGGGGAGCAAGAACCAAGAAAACTCATGCCCACTCTCCTATGCCTCAGTCTGGGACAACACTTATCACTTCTACTTTCAGCCCAGTGGTCAAAACTAGTGACACAGTCCCAAACTACCCATAAAGGAGACTGGGAAAGGCATCTGTCCTATGTGTCTACAAAAAGAAAATGAGACAGGCCTTGATAAACAACACAGTCTTTTTCACAGACAGCTTGAGCCAAGTTTTTTTTTTTTTTTAACTCTGCAACCAAAAAAAACCCATTAAATGATACAAACATCAACCAGGTACCAGAAGTCATGAGCGAAGATGAGACCACAACAGCGAACAAGACAGCTCAGCAGCTGCTGCTGTGGAATGTAAAGCAGAGTGAGAGAACATGGGGAAAGAATGGCGGAGATGAGAACACACATTAGTGAGGCACATTGATGACACTACACTAGCAGGGTTAGGAGAGGTGACACAAAGGACGTGATGGGACATCTGGGGCAAACTGAAGTCTTCAGAAGTGCTGTGCTGTGATTAGAGAAGGCTGCCAGGATGAGATCTGAAAGATCAGAAGTCAGCCAGGGAAAAGGAACAGGAGAGAGTTCATAAAAAAAGAACAGGGTTCCAAGTGGGAAACCTGCCTGTGTAAAGGTCTGCAGTGAGAACACATGCATTTGGGAAACTAAAACATGCTCAGAGCAAGATGAGAAGCATGAATGAAGAGGAAGGCAAGAGCAGAGCCAAAAGGTTTAACATGTGAACACGTTACATTTAAAGGAACCTAAGGGCAAAAGTGAGCCACTGGAGAGTTTGAAGATGAAACAGAAATGCCCAAGCAGACTGGGCCAGGAGTAGTTTGTCACTGTCCATCTACATGCATTCAATGCAACAAGTCCCTCCTGTCTCAGCGTTCTCCACTCCCCCTACACCCCCAGTTTCTCCAGCTCCACACTGCCAGTGACAAGCCCTTGATGCTGCCAGCAACAAGCCCTTGATGCTGCCAGCAGGCTGAGCTCATGCAGCATTCAGGACAGCCCTGTCCCTTCACCAGATGTATTCTGAACTCTAAGCCCAACCTTGACAGGACTAGATCTCTTTCACTCGCCTCCATCAAGTCCATATGACTCCTTCTGGGGACCCAGCAGTGGCTTCTTGAAGCCACTTCCCGCCTCAAAGAGGAAAGCAAATATAAAACAGGCCCAAAATAGTGTGGGTCTGAAAAGCTGAAAACCAGCCACTATAATTACAAGTATTTTTATCTGTCGCCCAAAAAGGAGTATTGGATCATTTTCCAAGTGTTTCTCTAAAGGAAGTTCATCTGTTCATTCGCAAGTACTCCAGACTTCCAGATTAGAGACACAACCGGAAGTGAGGCTTCAGCAGAAATGGAAGCGAAACAGAAACATGGGGTAGAGAGACGGCAAAGATCAGGACCCTGGTGCCGTCACGAGAGAGAGTGGTGACCTCACCATAAAATGGGAAATGAATATCCAAGGTTCTGTAACAGAAATCAAAAGATCAGCAAAGATAAACACTACAAGGCTGGGGGCGCAAGCATGCCTGCACAGAGGCACGACTGTCCCTGCACCTTAACACGCCCCAGGCAAATGCAAACACGTAACTGAGAGGCTAAGGGAAAGGGGGGAAGAAAGAAGAGCCCTTAGAAGACGACTCTGCCAATAGTGGACCCTTTTCCTCCTGCTGCACGGCAGGTAACCTCAGCACACAGGAGTACAAGAGGCATCAGAACCAGCCTACCGTCCAGGCCAGCACATGCAGCTGTTTACCCGGTAAGTGCTCACATCAGAAACTGTCACCAGCTAGAATCTGTTTCCTTTCTCCCTCCTCATCTCTTCCATCATTCCCCAGTTCTTGACAAGCTAATAGCCAGCATGTTTGTCACTGCATTTATTTTCCTGGCTCCACTTAGAACTAAAAGTCAGAGCTAGCAGGCAAAGGCAGGCCCAATTCCTGTTTCTAGGAAGGCACAGAGAAGGACACAGAGGGCGATGGGAAGAGTACCAACTCTGGTCAGTCAGGGGGTCAAATCTTGCTTCCACCCATGCTAGGCCCATGACCTTGGATAGGTGGCTTAGCCCCTACAAACCTCGGCTTCCACATCTGTAATGCAGAGAACAATTAATCACACACTCCATGTAATGCAATTAACACAGTGCCTAAAAATAGAACAGCCCCTCGATTTACATTAACTGCTATTACCTTCATTATCTTTTTTTTTTTTTCAGACAGGGTCTCACTCTGTCACCCAAGCTGGAGTGCAGTGGCACCATCATAATGATGAAGGACAGATGAGCACCAAAGAAGGGCTTAGCCTGCAAGGGTTCTTGGCTTTGCCCAGGAAAGAATTCAAGGGGAAGCTAGAGGTAGAAGAAAACAGCTTTACTGAAGCAATGGTGTCACAGCTCCAGTGGAGTTACAGCTCCGGGATTGCTCCTGCAGAGCACGGCAACCTGTAGGCAGAGGGAGGCAGTTCAGGGCAGTTTTGCAGTCACATTTATACCTACTTTTAATTATATGTAGAATAAGGGGTCGTTGATGCAGAAATTTCTAGAAAGGAAGTATTAACTTTTGGGTCATCAGGTCATGGCCATGGAAAAGGTTCGGAACTCCTGGATGTTACCATGACAATAGCAAATTGACATGGCACACATGGGCATGTCCAATGGAAAGCTGCTTCCACCCCAGCCCTGTTTTAACTAGTAGTGAATTTGGTCCAGTGTCTGAGCTCTGCCTCTGGGGTCAAGTCCCATCTCCTACCTCAGTAGCTCACTGCAGCCTCGACTTTCTGGGCTCAAGCAATCCACCCACCTCAACCTCCTGAGTGGTTGGGACCACAGGCACACTGCTGTGCCCAGCTAATTTGAAAAAATTTTTTTTGTAATTACAGGGTGTCGCTACGTCACCCAGGCTATAACATCAATATCTATAGCTGCTTTACATTACACGTCACAAAAAGCCTAACAGGTCACAGAGTACCACACACATAACAGACTCTAAAAAACACTGGTGGGAGAAATTCTCCAGGATCAACGACCCAGGTTCTTCACCTAATGAATGACAGGTAAGGAAGAAAGGGAGAGGCAGGAAGACACAGGTGACAGAATGCAAAGACTGAAAGACACTGAAAAGATCCATCACCAATCATGAGGTAGGGACCTCACTGGGATCCTGACTCAAACACCTGTTTAAACTGCACATTTAAACACTCATCAGATAGTTGACAATACTAAGGAATTATTGCTAACTTTTAGGTGTGAATGATACTATGGAGTTTTTTTCTGTTTTAAAAAGAGAGCCCTTATACTTTACTAGCAATATATTCCTAACTACTTAGGGGTGAAATCAATGTTGTGCTTTGGATTCCCTACCAAATACTATGTAATGCTGGGGAAACAGGAGGGTAAGCGGATAAAACAAGACTGGCCAAGAGTTGGTAACTACTGAAGTAGGGTGATGAGTATACAGAAGTTATTTATGTTCTTCTGTCTATTCTTTACCAGTATAGAAGTTCTTTATGTTCTTTTGTCTACTCTTTACCAGTAATAAAAAAAAATTTTTTTTTTTTTTTTTGAGACAGAGTCTTGCCCTGTTGCCCAGGCTAGAGGGCAATGGCACATTCTCAGCTCACTGCAACCTCCGTCTTCCGGGTTCAAGCAATTTCCTCAGCCCACTGAGTAGCTGGGATTACAGGCACCCAACACGATGCCCAGCTAATTTTTTGTATCTTTAGTAAAGAAGAGGTTTCACCTAATTGGCCAGGCTGGTCTCAAACTCCTGACCTCGTGATCTGCCCACCTCAGCTTCCCAAAATGCTGGGATTACAGGTGTGAGACACTGCACCTGGCCCAAAAATATTTTTCTAAAATAGAGACAACTGTGAGATACAGCCTGCCTCTTTCTCCTTCGGAGACCTTCGTTAGGGAACTAGCCCATTTGTAAAGGAGGCCACACTGGAGGCTGGAACCGATACACTAATAAAGACTGCAGGCTGTGATCACACCTCCTCATCTCCAAATCCCTCACCTTCCCAGGGCCCGTGCGGCTGTGCTGCTGACATAAGTGCATGTGTTGTTAACTGAAGTCAAGGCAGACAGCCAAGCAAAGGGCACAGAGGCAAAACAGCTCCAAGCTTAGCCATGATGCACAAATGAAATGCTCCAGTTCCTTGCTCGGGAAGTTGGGGAAGAGAGTGAACCAGTGGCCTCCTAAAAGACCTTCTGTTATAAGAAGCTCCTCTCCCTGATACTTCAACCTGAGGATCACGAGGACTAGCACTGGCCTTCTTTAGCAGGCTTTAAAGTGTGACTATGGTATTGCAGTAATGTGTGGTTTTTAAAAGAACTCTTATCTTTTAAAGATAGATTCTGAAATACTTAGGACTGTAATGATATGGAATCTGAGATTTTCTTCAAAATTCCAAGGGGTCTGAGGTTTGAGGGGTGGAATGGGATACAGATGAAGCAAGATTGGCCAGGAGTTACTAACAGCTACAGCCAGGTGATGAGTACATGGAGGCTCATTATTCTAATTTATTTCCGTGTATGTTTCAACTTCTACATAATAAAAAGATTTTCAAAACTCATCAGAGGTTTAGCCCTGTTAGTCATTAACACTTCAGTGGGAATTACACCTATCTTACTTGAAACAATAGCTTCTTACCCTTTTCTACTCATATACAGGAAGCACTTAAACACTCAGTTTTGCTTGGTATTTAAACTACATGAGGTAAGAGCCTGATCTGAATATACTCAGCTTCAGGTGATTATAAAAAAAAAAATGTCTAGACATGGTGGCTCGCACATGTAATCACCACACTTTGGGAGGTGGAGATGGGCAGATCACTTGAGGTCAGGAGTTTGAGATCAGCCTGGTCAATACAGTGAAACCCTGTCACTACTAAAAATATAAAAATTAGCTGGGTATGGCGGCACACACCTGTCATCCCAGCTACTACAGAGGAGGAAGCTGGTGAACTGCTTGAACCCAGGAGGTGGAGGCTGCAGTGAGCCTAGATAATGCCACTGCACTCCACCCTGGGCAACAGAGAGAGACTCTGTCAAAAACAAACAAGCAAAAACAAAACAACAACAACAAAAAAAACTCAAATCAAACCTTTCAAGTATCAGTGTAATGTAGATCCCAGCTTAGAGTTTTTCACCCTGCATCCTTATACAGAATCCAGTATTTTACAGAAAAGCGCAGGCTGCTCTTACATAAAAATGACTTCTGGATACATGAAAAGTGTTGGAACCCATCAGTGCCAGTTTATGAAGCAAGCACTGGTGGTGTAACTGCTCCCAAGGTCCTGGCTGCTTTAGGAATTTTTACACTTTATTAAAATGATGATCACATTCACAGTTATCTACAGCATGTGATTATGAGTGTATTTTTTACCAGCTTGATGTTTAAGCTTACTTTTCCATTAATAGCAACTCTGCCATTATAATGAGAACAAATGTGGCTAATACACCATTTATTTTACCCACGAGAAAAATTTAGGGACTAACTACACTCAAACAGTAAATGATAAGTATCTTATAATTTTAAAAATCAATCAACGGCTAGCTGAGCCCTGCCATATGGAAGGAAGTAAAGTGCTGTTTGCAGAGGACGGACTGGCAATACTGAAGTAGAAGATACACAAGTGGAGCAAACAGCTGGAAAACGGTGCCGGTAAGCAAGACTTGGGAGAGCCAGAAGGCAGCATGAGAGCGCTAAGCCCTGGTAAACAGTGAGTAGAAGGAGAAATGAAGGAAAACGACATCTACTGATCACATACGGATACAAAGCTTTATATAAGTCAGGGTGCCAGTGGTAAGCACAAGAAACAGATGCTAACCTAAGCACAAATAGAATTCACTATAAACAGGGAGGAAAGTGGGGAAAACGGGCTCAGAAAAGAAACTGGGGCCAGGCATGCTGGCTCATGCCTGTAATCCCATCACTTTGGGAGGCCGAGGCACGAGGATCACCTGAGGTCAGGAGTTCAAGACCAGCCTGGCCAACAAGGCGAAACCCCATGCCTACTAAAAATACAAAAAATTAGCAAAGTGTGGTGGCGGGCACCTCTAATCTCAGGTACTTGGGAGGCTGAGGCAAGAGAACTGCTTGAACCCCGGAGGCAGAGCTTGCAGTGAGACAAGATTGTGCCACTGCACTCCAGCTTGGGCAACTGAATGAGACTCTGTCTCCAAAAAAAAAAAAAAAAAAAAAAAGACAAGACAAGGAACTGAAAACAGAGCAATTACAGCAAGTTCAACACAGAAAACAACTAGAGTTTTATCCAACTCACTGCTATTTGTCTATTGGATAAATGCTTATTGTTAATTGCTATTGAATAAATGGCCTCCCAAGGACTGCTGCATTCTTATATGACTCCAGAGTTAAAGACCCCATTGGCCTAGCTCAGGTCATGTGCCCAGCCCTGAACATAAAACAGGGCAAAGTACTTGGACACACTGTTCCACCCAGACAGCAAGCTATGGTGGAGAGGCAAGCCCTCCAAACAAGTCAGGACAGAAGGGAGGAGAGGAAGCACAAAGACACCTCCTCTCTACTGCAGGCACTCCTCTGGGTTCTTCATGTGTAATTCCCAAAACAAACCCACTAGCAGGTATTACTGGTTGCGTCACACTAACACAGAATGTGAGGCTCAGAGAAGTAAAGGGGCCTGTCCAAGAACATATGGCAGTAAGTGGCAAATCTGAACTCAGTCTGACATGTGATACATGTGCTTTCCAAGTCAACAGGCTGCAGAAGGCAGCAACAAAGTGGTGAAGTCTCCAAGTCCGAATGTCACCAACATGTCACACTGTTGTGAAGGGAACTGCAGAAAAAGAATAGAAAATCTCTGAAGATAAGTCCAAACCAAAGGAAATGTACTTCAAAGAAGTACAGAAGCAAGAGTCTCAGAAGAGCTCTATCTTGGATGTGTCCAGTATCTTTTATCTTCAAAACCTTGCTGAGAGCCAGAGCAATCAGGCAAGAAAAAGAAATAAAGGGTATTCAAATAGGAAAGGAGGAAGTTCAATTGTCTCTATTTGCAGATGACATGATTGTATATCTAGAAGACCCCATCATCTCAGCCCAAAATCTCCTGAAACTGATAAGAAACTTCAGCAAAGTCTCAGGATACAAAATCAATGTGCAGAAATCACAAGCATTCCTATACACCAATAACAGACTTAATGAGAGCCAAATCAAGAACAAACTGCCATTCGCAATTGCTACAAAGAGAATAAAATACCTAGGAATATAACTAACAAGGAACGTAAAGGACCTCTTCAAGGAGAACTACAAACCACTGCTCAACGAAATAAGAGAGGACACAAACAGATGGAGAAACATTCCATGTTCATGGTTAGGAAGAATCAATATTGTGAAAATGGCCATACTACCCAAAGTAATTTACAGATTCAATGCTATCCTTATCAAGCTACCAATGACCTTCTTCACAGAACTGGAAAAAACCACCTTAAACTTCATATAGAACCAAAAGAGAGCCTGTATAGCCAAGTCAATTCTAAGCAAAAAGGACAAAGTGGGAGGCATCACGCTACCAGACTTCAAACTATACTACAAGGCTACAGTAATCAAAACAGCATGGTACTGGTACTGAAACAGAGATATAGACCAATGGAACAGAACAGAGGCATCGGAGGCGACACAACATATCTACAACCACCCGATCTTTGACAAACCTGAAAAAAACAAGCAATGGGGAAAGGATTCCCTGTTCAATAAGTGGTGTTGGGAAAACTGGCTAGCCATATGCAGAAAGCAGAAACTCGACCCCTTCCTGACACCTTACACTAAAATTAACTCCAGATGAATTAAAGACTTAAACATAAGACCTAACATCATAAAAACCCTAGAAGAAAATCTAGGCAAAACCATTCAGGACATAGGCATAGGCAAGGACTTCATGACCAAAACACCAAGATCATTGGCAACAAAAGCCAAAATAGACAAATGGGACCTAATCAAACTCCACAGCTTCTGCACAGCAAAACAAACAGTCATTAGAGTGAATCGGCAACCAACAGAATGGGAAAAAAATTTTGCAGTCTACCCATCTGACAAAGGGCTGATATCCAGAATTTACAAAGAACTAAAACAGATTTACAAGAAAAAAACAAACAAGCCCATTCAAAAGTGGGCGAAGGATATGAACACACACTTTACAAAAGAAGACATACATGAGGCCAACAAACCTATGAAAAAATGCTCATCATCACTGGTCATTAGAGAAATGCAAATCAAAACTACATTGACATACCATCTCATGCCAGTTAGAATGGCGATCATTAAAAAATCTGGAGACAACAGATGCTGGAGAGGATGTGGAGAAATAGGAACACTTTTACACTGTTGGTGGGAGTGTAAATTAGTTCAACCATTTTGGAAGACAGTGTGGCGATTCCTCAAGGACCTAGAAATAGAAATTCCATTTGACCCAGCAATCCCATTACTGGGTACATATCCAAAGGATTATAAATCATTCTACTATAAGGACACATGCACATGAAAGTTCAGTGCAGCACAGTTTACAATAGCAAAGACCTGGAACCAACCCAAATGCCCATCGATGATAGACTGGACAGGGAAAATGTGGCACATATACACCATGGAATATTATGCAGCCATCAAAAATGATGAGTTCATGTCCTTTGAAGGGAGATGGATGAACCTGGAAACCATCATTCTCAGCAAACTGACACAAGAACAGGAAATCAAACACCGCATGTTCTCACTCATAGGGGGGTGTTGAACAGTGAGAACGCATGGACACAGGAAGGGGAGCATCACACACTGGGGTCTGTCGGGGGGAAATGGGGGAGGGACAGTTGAGGGTAGGGAGTTGGGGAGAGATAGCATGGGGAGAAATGACAGATATAGGTGAAGGAGAGGAAGGCAGCAAATCACACTGCCATGCGTGTACCTATGCAACAATCTTGCATGTTCTTCACATGTACCCCAAAACCTAAAATGCAATAAAAAATAAATAAATAAAATAAAATAAAAAAGAAAAAGCACAGGTCACCAATGCTCTTGCATGCTTCTATTTTTCCCTGGGTGTGTCTTCAACCTTGGCTAAATAAACTTGTATTCGTTCTGGAAAAAAAAAAAAAAAAAAAAAAAAAAACACCTTGCTGAGAACAATTATTTCTCTTCTGATGTGTTAGAATTTCAAGAAGGATGGGGAAGTTTACAGAATAAATTCTGAGCATCATCACTAACAGTCCCTAAGAAGTGGGGAGGAATTATCTAAAGAAGCTGTGGTTAGGTGCCGACCTCTGCAGAACTGCTGTCGAAGACACGGCTCCAGGCCTGTGGGTAGTATAACCCTACCTCTGCACTTCAATCCTCTGTCCTGACCATCAGAACAGGTGTGTTTGCCTCACCCACAAGACGGCAAGTCCCTAAACACAGGCACTGTGTCCCACTCATCTATGTAACTTAAGGCCACGTTCGGCATGAGGAAAAGCTAACGCAATTCACAGAGGAAACATCAATGACTTTGCAACCAAAGTCACTCTGCAAGTCAAGACAAAGAAAAAAAAAAAACTCCACAGAGGGAAATGAATGCCACTTCAGGGATGTCTCTGTTTCAACCTCACAACTTCCTTGTCTCATCTCCCACAACCATCAACACTGCTGCTCCCAAGGTAGGAAAAGCCACAAAAGAGGAGAAAAGAAACAAAGGGCTGGATACTGAGAAGGTGCTCAGTGGATGTGCACAAACTGAGTTGGCATCATTACTCAATGGCCTCCCTAGGCTCTCCAAGCTATGCTTCCTGTTAACATTCAGGGCCAGAGGAAAGTTTGCCTCTTCTACAGAACCCGCGGCTCTTACTAGATATCTAATCCTTTCCACTTTTTTTTTTTTTTTTTTTTTGAGATGGAGTCTCACTCTGTCGCCCAGGCTGGAGTGCAGTGGCGTGATCTTGGCTTACTGCAACCCCACCTTCCAGGTTCAATTGATTCTCTGCCTCAGCTTCCCAAGTAGCTGGGACTACAGGTGCGTGCCACCACGTCCAGCTAATTTTTGTGAATGGAAACAGATTCTAGCTGGCACATACCATTTCCCCATGTTGGCCAGGCTACTCTCAAACTCCTAGTCTGAAGTGCTGGGATTACAGATTTGAGCCACCACATCCAGGCCCAGCACTGCTTCTCAGCAGCTAAGGACTCTTGGCGAAGTTACTAAACTTCCCAAAGCTTCATCTGTGAACTGGAGACAGCAAGAGTATCCTCCTCAAGGAACTCATCTGAGGAACACACATGTTCATCTTCATAAAAGCCCCAGCACAGTGCCTTCAACTAACAGTATGCACCTAACAGCTGCTGCTAGTATCACAGGGGCTGTGACATGACTAGTGTTTTACCCTTGCCAGATTAACTTACACCTGCCAGAATTCTCCTGCCCTCCTTGTCTTCCAAAGTTAACAATCTCAGAGTGTCAGGAACAATTTTTATACCTCCAGCCCTTGGCGCAAGATGCTCACCAGCCATTAAAACATGGCTTTACAGCACTAGCTTTAGGTTCTGCGCTGTCCAGGACACTGGATTCCAGATCAACAAGCACAAATGTGTTGCATGTATGTGCAGATAGGTGAGCTGCACATACACTCAAAGACACCTACATAAAAAGTGCTCAGAAACTCCCTTTGCACTGGGATGAATCACCATGTTTAAGGTGTTCCAAATACCCTTATTATCTAAAATGAGATGGACTGGGCATGATGGCATATAGTTGTGATCCCAGCACTCTTGAGAGACAAAGGCATGAGTACTGTTGGAGTTCACAAGTTTGAAATCAACTTGGGCACCATCACCTCCTCCTTTATCAATAACAGCTCCTCCACCACCTCCTCCTACATCAGCAACAACTCCATCACAACCACCTCCTCCATCACTTCTACCACCATCACCTCTTCCTTCCCCTTCACCATGATCGCCTCCTCCACCACCGCCTCCATCAGTAACACCCCTGACATTACTACCATCATCTCCTCCTCCATCAACACCTCCCCCACCTCCTGCTGCTCCTCCTCCATCAAATAACAGCTTCATCACAACCACCTCCTCCATCATTTCTACTACCATCACTTCTTCCTTCCCTTTCACCGCAATCTCTGCCTCCGCTACCACCTCCATTGGTAACACCCCTGACATTACTACCATCATCTCCTCCTCCAACACTTGAGTTAGAATGCAAGATGTTTCTAAAGCCACCTTCCTTCTTTAGAGTCGATTTAGAGACCAGACACAACAGATAGTAAGATTGGCAGCCTGAACCAGCAATGAGCTTAGAGGGTCCCCTTCTAGGGCCCTGGGCCTCTGAAACCCACCCAAGCTCAGGCATGACTCTACAGCAATGAGTGAGTGTTTTCCCTGTTATAAAAATAAAACTCACTGTAGAAGATTTAGAAAGAACCGAAAAGTGTATTTGTATACTGAGCATGCGTACATACGTACATACAGACATAACTATTTTTTTTTTTAGAAGTGAAAGTTCTCACATATTTATTACTGAACCCAGCCAACCAAAGCCTTCTTTTTTTTTTTTTCAACATGAATAATGGAAGCACTGAGGGTTGTACCAACTAATGCCTTCATTACAGATCCAGAGAGGAAACTCTGTTCAAATTTCTCCAGATAGCAGTGACATTTTTCAGCTCGATTTGCTAACATGATTGTGACCTTCAGACAGCGTAAATATGTGTGCCATCTCATGTGTAATTTCTTACAGACCCAGCTTGGTTCTTCTCTAATGTCTCCTTTTAGCGTTCTACCTGATTTTATTACCAGTTTTCATCCAAATCCACTGGGGAATGGGACGATTTTGCTTTTGTTTCTTGGCCAGGAATCGCTTAATCCTGAAAGTCTTGTGAGAGGACATGGCGAGAAATGGAGTAAAGCACACACCACAAAGGCGGAGAAAGGAAGAGAGCCAGACATAACTTAGAACACCACCAATGGACTATTACAACATGGACACACACCTCATCACAAACATAGCTTCTCAACTTTCCCATCAAGTATGCTAATCAGTGATGGTTTCTGAAAAACCCCTTTATCACATCCAAAAATTACCTTTATTCCTTTTATGAAGAATATTTTCTATCACTATCCATACAGTTATAAAATGAGTTTTCATTACCTACCAGGATTTGGCTTTCCTCTTTGAGCCTACTAATGAGATGACTTACATAGATGAATTTCCTGATATTAAGTCATCCTTGCAATCCTAAATAAACCCTATGTTTTGTGTACACTGTTCGTGTAATACGCAATTGAACTTTAGTAATAACTTTCTATAATTTTTGTATATCTTATACATAAATGATTCTATTTGATAGTTTGCTTTTTTACCCTATCTTTGTCAGGATTTTTTTTATATCATGGTAATGCATACCTGAACCAAGACAGAGATGTATAAAAACCCTCTCAGGAAATAGAAATAGCAAAGGACTCTTTGTGTATTGCCTTGAAGAGTTTCCTAGAAATCACCATGAAACCATCTACGGTTGCTGTCTTCTAAGGAAGCAGTTCTTCAGTTACTTGTGCAACTTTATTCCCAAGTGTTTTGGTCTTTTTTTTTTTTTTTTGAGGGTGATGGGGGGGCCCCTTCAACCAGTCTGCCTCATCTTCAATTAATTCTGATAATGAATGTTTTTCCGGAAAACAATTCACCTCATCCACATTTTCACATTTAACAGCACAAAGGTGCAGGTGACATTCTTTCCTGTTTTAATCTCCAAATCTGAGCTTATATTTGTTTTATTTTTAATGTTACATATATATGTTTTCTCTTATTTCCTTTTCTTAGGTGCTAGAAATTTCCAATAACTAACTGACATTTTTCAAACGATCAGCTTATACATCTCTTTCTAAAGCACACTGGTTTTGTCTTGTTTTGTTTTGTGGGGCTGAGGGGTTCCTTGGTTGTTTTGCTCACGTGTCTTTAGAACCGCCTGGGCTTATCCTGGAAAGTCTCCAAAGCAGCCAATATCAGAAACAAAGATGCACAGACTCCACCGGCCTTACCTCGATGAGCTTTCTTTCATAGGAGCTTGCAAGTTCTTCAGCAACTTCTCCCGGCTTCTGTTCAGTGACTGTAACTTCTCCATCAACACTCCAAAGATTTGGCACAACTTTAGAGAAAGGAAGACATGTCATAAATACTTTAACAGTATCAGAAATTATTTTCCCAGTAAAAAAAAAAAAAAATCTTCTTTCTCAAATGAATTCATATTGAAAAAGCACTGAAGAAACACACACACACACACACACACACACACACACACACATATACACTCTCTTTCTTTCTCTCTCTCTCTCTCTCACTAATTACTTCAGCACTGGGACATTTTCACCTAAGTACAATAAAAGGAGTGATAAGGCCAGGCATGGTGGGTGGTGTACACCTGTAGCTGCTTAGGAGGCTGAGGTGAGACGATTGCTTGAGCCCAGCAGGTCAAGGCTGCCGTGAACTACGATTGTGCCACTGCTCTCCAGCCTGGGTGACAGAATTAAGACTTTGTCACTTTAAAAAAAAAGCAATAAGCTGTATTTTTAAAATGCAAGAACTGTCATGAGATAGAAGCACAGGAGTAAGGGAATAACCTTGACACTAGTTTCCATTTCAGGAGAAAACTGGTAAGATGTAAGAACCTCTATTTCCTTTTTTTTGGGGGGGTGGGGGGAAGATGGAGTCTCCTCTGTTACCTAGGCTGGATTACAGTGGCATAATCAATCATAGCTCACTACAGCCTCGAACTCCTGGCCTCAAACAATCCTCCTGCCTCTGCCTCCTGAGTCACTGAGACTGCAGGCATATTCATGCTGTAACAGGCTAGTTCCTTTTTTGTTTTGTTTATTTTAGTTTTTGCAGAGACAAGGTCTCAATATGTTGACCAGACTGGTCTCAAACTCCTGGCCTCTAGTGATCCTCCCCTCTCAGCTTCACAAACTGCTGAGATTACAGGTGTGAGCTACAGCATCTAGTCCACTTCTATCTTTTATATTTGCCAAATTTCTTTTCCTACAACAAAAAAGTTATCCAGTGAGGTAGTGCCTGCCCACAGCCAGCTGTAGAGCACTAATGGGGGTCAGAGCATGTGTAAAACCAAGGATTGGCATATCAACTATACTTAGGATAATAGCAAGAAAGGCTCTAGAAAACCTCGAAAACCTACATAGAACGTCAATGCCAAAGACATGTTAAAAAGACTGGCTCCCACATCAGAGCAAGCACGCACACAGGCGGCTCTGAGTATTACTTCCATGATTTCGTATATACCTGCTTTGTAGAAAAGAACAAATAAAGAAGAACTGGGAAAGAACCAGACAGTTCCAAGAAAAGCAGGAAACAAGAACAGGGAAGATCTCCTACACTGATGGCAAAGGAAAAGATTCACGGCGTGTTTTAAGAACGTGGATTAGTCTCAAGCCTCAAAACAAACATCAACAACGCAGGATAAGCTTCCTGTGTGTTGTGGGACAAGAAGCCCCTTGGATGCTCTATCAGCTGTATGGAGGGGGTAATGAGGCTCAACAAGGATCTGAGACTAGCCCCCACAATGATGGGGGCAGCTTTCAGCCAGAAGGTGAAAGTCAGGAAGGCTGAACAAAACCAGGAGTCAGAACCGAAGCCACTAAGCCTGGCAGCCAAGTCTCCTCGGGCCACACTTAAAGCCATAAGGCCCTAAGTGACAGCAGGGAACATACAGAAAGAAGCCCTAAGTCCTGGGCCATGAATGCAGGGAGTGGCCCAATCACAGCAGATAACCTCAAATAGTTACAGAAAGAAAAACTGTGAAGGACTTCCAGTTAAAGATGAGAGCCTCAACACAGTAATTTACACTCACATCCTCTCAAAATCCCATTAAAATGTCAATTAAGGTCGGGCACAGTGACTCACCCACCTGCAATGCCAATACTTTGGAAGGCCAAAGGGGGTGGATCACTTGAGGTCAGGAGTTTGAGACAAGCCAGGCCACCATGGTGAAACCCCCATCTCTACTAAAAATAGAAAAATCAGCTGCATGCACTGGCACACGCCTGTAATCCCAGCTACTGGGGAAGCTAAAGGAGGAGAATCACTTGAATTAGGGAGACAGAGGTTGCCGCAAGCATGCCACTGCACTCCAGCCTGGGCAACAGAATAAGACTCTGTCTCCAAAAAATAAAAAATAAAAAATAAATAAATAAAAAAAACAATTAAAATGTTTCCTATGAGGTGATGAGGAATATGATAAGTACCCTGATTTGATCATTAAATTCTGTGTACATATATCATAGTATCACATACTACCCCACACATATGTACAATTTGCACAATTATTATGTGTCAAAAATAATAAAATCAAAAAAGGTTTTTGTAAAGACATCGCTCAAAAAAAAAAAAAAAGAATTGGAGAAAAAGTAAAAATCTGATGAGAACAGAAGGATTCACAAAAGGCTAATGATCTGTTACCACAAGACATCTCTGGAAGTGAGGGTGTACACAGGACTAGAAAGTAAAGGAAAGGTTTCAAAAGTCTGTTTAAGAAGCAATTAGCAGAATACATGTGTTTAGTCTCTGGAGAAGACACGGTAGATCTGCACTGATTTGAGGTTGGGGTGTCCTACTGGAAATGGAGAGATAAAAGTCACACACACTGAACTTCTCAGTTTCTCCCATTCTTCTTCCCTCTCCCCAGCCCCAGTCATTCCCAGAACAGCAGGCAGCCAGCATTTGCCTCTAAGCCAGGGAAGGGAAAGACATTTTCCCAGGAATCTAATACAACTTTAGAGCCCAGGAGCAGGGGAGTTCTCCAGTGGTATGGCACAGCCAGATCACCCCAAGAGGCCCAAAGTCAATGTTCATAGCGCTTCAAAACAATTTCTAACCCCAGTCCAACACCTGAATAGATATCTTGAAATCACCTCCCATTTGAGAAAAGCACCTCAGATGAAAGACTGAGACAGGAATAAACAGAAAAGCAACTTGCAGGAAAGAGGGACTATTTACGGAAAATACTTCAAAAGCAAATTGTTGGTAATATTTCCAGAGAAAGAGGAGGAGACGGTGTAGTCATGAAATAAGAATAGGGAGAGATTTAAAAAGAAGAAAAAAAAGAAGAACACAAAGCACACAAAAGCCCTTTTACAGAGCGAAACGATGACAGCAGAAATAGAACAGTGACTGTAAGGGAAAAGGTAGCAAAATTTCCAGAAAATAGAGGCAAAGCAGCCCAGGCAACATGGCAAAGCCCCATCTCTGCAAAAAATACAAAAATTAGTACAGTGTGGTGCTGCACACCTGTAGTCCCAGCTACTCTGGATGCTGAAGTAGGAGGACTGCTTGAGCCTGGGAGGCCGAGATTGCAGTGAACTGAGATGGTGTCAGTGCACTCCAACCCGGGCCACAAAGCAAGACCCTGTCTCAAAAAAAAAAAAAAAAAAAAAAGGCAGGCGTTGGGACAGAAGAGAGAACTGTAAATACAAATTCGAAGAGATCAAGCAAGGAGAAAAAGATAACACAGAGAAGAGGAAATCAAACAAATAATTCAAGAGCGTCCCAGAGCCAACAGATACGAGGGACAGGATGGAAGAGTTCAAAGAATGTCCAGCAAAATAGAGAAAAGCAAGTTACACCCGCAGACTTCAGAACACAGGGGACAGAGAAGAAAGGCTACAAACTTTTGAAATGGACAAATAATTTTCACAAAGGATAAAAACTAGAAATGGCATAGGATTTCTCAACAGCAACACAGAAAGCTAGAAAACAATGACGAAATATCTTCAACGTCCTGAAGAAAAATTACTTCCAGCCTTAAATGATATACCAAGGCAAGCCATGAGAGAGGCAGGATGAAGGCATTTTCAGACATGCGACCTTGCAGAAACTTTACCTTGTACCTAAAGAAGGGAAGAAATCTAGGAATCGTAATACATACATCGCAAGATATACGGGATCCCACACAAAAGTGAGCCAGGGAATTTTTCATAATAACCAAAACGCAGACACAACCCAAATGGCTATCACCTGATAAGCGAACAACATGGGGTCTCACCATGCAAGGAGGTTCAGCCATGGGAAGAATGGAGAACCAATTCATGCTGCAACCTGAACAGACCAGCAACGCATTAAGCCAGTGGAAAGAAGCCAGATCTGAAAAGCCGCAGATTACCCAATCCCACGTACATGAAATGTCCAGAGAAAGTCTTGGTTGCCAGGGTCTAGAGGAAGGAGGAATGAAGACTGACTGCTAAAGGGTAAGGGGTTTCTTTGGAGCATGATAAAAATGTTCTGGAATTACAGACTGGCAATGGTTGCACAATACAGAAACCACTGAGGGACAGACATAGTGACTTGCAGCACTTTCGGAGGCAAGGTGGGTGGATCATCTGAGGTCAAGCGTTTGAGACCAGTCTGGCTAACATGGTGAAACCCCGTTTCTACTAAAAACACAAAAATTAGCCAGGCATGGTAGCATGCGCCTGTAATCCCAGCTACTCGGGAGTGTGAGGCACAAGAATCTCCTGAACCTGGGAGGCAGAGGTTGCAGTGAGCCGAGATCCCACCATTGTACTCTAGCCTAAGCAACAACAGCAAAATCCATCTCAAAAAAAAAACTAAAATTATGTACTCTCAAAGGGTAAAGTGTATGTTATGTGCATTATATCTTAAGAAAGCTGTTAAGAAAAAAAAGTGAGTTGAAGAGTGTCGGCCCACGAGCAGCAGGCTTCTGACTGGAGTAGGCTGGAAGGCACCAGGAGAGACTGCCTTGGGTGCAAGTGAGAGGTGGCCTAAAGTGCCTGAATATACCAGGGGATTTACAAACTGAGGGCAAACTTAGAGTTGAGTTAGTGATGAGTATATGGAAAACCAAAAATACACACACACACACACACACACACACACACAGTATTTACACCAGAGAAATCAAGAGATCATGCAGGAAAAACGATCATGCACCTCACAGCTGTGGATAGCAGTTTCAGTTATAATAATGTAATCTCTGAATATTGATCTAACCAAAATGATGATACGACTGTGCCAGAGGATGGGGAGCTGTGTGTGTGTTTTCTGAGGTGGAGCAGTCAAAGACAGTTACCCTTCCTCTTCCACAATGAGAAATAAATAACCCCCACAACTGAAAAATTAGGAAGTGTCAACAGGCATGTTGATCAGAGCTATGGAGGCGACAACCCAAAGCATCACTGGAAAAGTTTCCAACAGGGGTTTCTGAAGGGAGGGAAGTGGGAGACGGTGACAGCCAGAGGCCTTTTGTCTTTTGTAATAAAGCTAAAAGAACTAATGACTTTATCTATGTACCTGCCAAGTTTTGATTTAAAAACACAAACAAAATTACGTGTAAACTATGATTATATATTAGTGATATGTAAACTATGTAATTAGAATTTGAGGGGAGCCTGAACTTAGCAATGCAACTTAGAAAAGTCAGGTAAGAGGGCAGTGGAGTCCGTCGCCAGGGCAACCAGGACACAGATACCTTAGCAGTCACCACACCATGAAGCTGGCTGCAGGTACTCAGCAGAGCCTGGCACTAATACGTACCCAAGATGGAGAACTCACAGCCCTGCTCTGCCCCTGACCTCCAAATGATCCCCTATCTTGGCTGGGCACAGGCTGCTTCCCTCTGCAAAGAGGTCCTCCTCATCACTATTCATTCAACCCACTTCAAGTCCAAACATCTCAGGAGCAATCAAGCAATTAGCCTGCTGTCCCAAGGCACCAGTCCCTCTGGGACTGTATTTAAGAAGAATCAGTAACCTTCAACACTGGTCAGGGGGTTAGGGAGGCAGATAAAGAAATCAGCTTATTGACCTTCAAGGTCTGGGAACAGACCCTGTATAGTCATGAATTCATAGAAGTTCTCTTAGCAACTAGCCGGTCAACCTTCCCCTACAACTACCTGACTTCCTGTTGCTCTGGTTCAGCTTTAGCAAGCATACCAAAAACTTCAATTTCATGTATGAAATAATACAAAATTAATCCTAACTATATCATACTTTTCCCATCAGTAGGCAGCTTCAAAGATGGACCCCAGGCAGGGCACAGTGGCTCACGTCTGTAATCCCAGCACTCTGGGAGTCTGAGGCGGACAGATCACTTGAAGTTACGAGTTCGACACCAGCCTGGCCAACAGAGTGAAACCCCGGTCTCCACTAAAAATATAAAATTCAGCCAGGCATGGTGGTACACGCCTGTAATCCCATCTACCTGGGAGGCTGAGGCAAGAGAACCACTTGAACGCAGGAGGCAGAGGTTACAGTGAGCTGAGGTCACGCCACCACACTACGGCCTGGGCAACAGAGTGGGACTCCATCTCAAAAATAAATAAATAAATAAACAAAGATGGTTCCAATCCCGCCAGCCCCCTGGTAGTCACATACTTGTATAATCCCTACCCCTTGAGCATAGGCTGAACTTACTGACTTACCTCTAATAAACAGACTATGGCAGAAGTGATGGGTTTTCACCTCTGAGACTAAGTTATAAAGACTGTGGCTTCTGCCTGAGGTGGGCTTTCTTGTTCTTTTTTCTTTTTTTTTCCTGAGACGAAGTCTCACTCTGGTGTAGGCTGTACAGTGGTGCAATCTCAGCTTACTGCAACCTCCATCTCCCTGGTTCAAGCGATTCTCCTGCCTCAGCCTCCTGAGTAGCTGGGACTACATGCACACACCACCAAGCCCAGCTAATTTCTGTATTTTTAGTAGAGACGGGGTTTCACCACGTTAGCCAGCCTGGTCTTTAACACCTGACCTCAGGTGATGCATGTGCCTCGGCCTCCCAAAGTGCTGGGATTACAGGCACGAGCCACCACGCCCTGCCTCTTGTTCATTTATTTATATGAGCTACGTATGGAGAGAACCTCATGGAAAGGAACTGATGCATGCAGTCCATAGCCCCTGTAAGCCACACGAGGGGCAGTGCACTCTCCTCCAGTGGAGCCTTGGGACAACCGCAGCCTCCAACTGACACGCTGATAGAGCCTTAGGAAAGACCCTGAGCCAGGCAGGCAGCTAAGCCACACCCAGACTGTCCTGCCACACAAACTCTGAGACAGTAAATGTTTGATGTTTTAAGCCATTAAACTGTAGGGTAATTTGTTACACAACAATAGACATCTAACTTAGAGTCTTTAACCATTCCATAGTTACTTCTTGAGAGACTTTATTTTTTTATTATTTTTTTGAGACAGGGTTCTGTTACCCAGGCTGGAGTGCAATGGAACAATCTCAGCTCACTGCAACCTCCACCTCCTGAGCCATTCTCCTGCCTCAGCCTCCTGAGTAGCTGGGATTACAGGCACAGGCCACCATGCCCAGCCTATTTTTTGTATTTTTAGTAGAGATAGGGTTTCACCATGTTGACCAGGCGGGTCTCGAACCACCTGACCTCGGGTGATCCACCCAACTCTGTCTCCCAAAGTGTTGGGATTACAGGCGTAAGCCACCATGCCTGGCCGAGAGACCACTTTAAATTAGACTGAGTTTGACCATGGAGTTACACAGATGGTGCTATCACCCCATGTGGATGACATGTACAAAAAACAGAAACAAAATAAAAAACTAAGAGGCAAATGTGCCATGTTGCTCCACAGCATAAGGATTAATATTTACAAAGTGAGGGAAACAACCGAATAAGTTAGACGTCTCCCACCTCTTCATTGCCTAAGGTGAGTGAGTATGTGGGATCAAGGCTGAGAGGCCATTCACCCCATTAGGCTAAGTTCATGCAAGTACAACGTCGGACTTATTTTCAAGTCAGGAAGTTCATTTGCCTTGGGAATAAAAGAACATCTGGGTATTCAAGGAAAACAGCACAATTAAAGTCTGAGTAATGTCAAGTCATTTGAAAGACAAAAACAACAGATGACACCACCATTCTACACGCTTTGCACATCCCCCCCATTAAACCAATCAATTCGTAAAGAATCAATTGTGACTAAATTCTGAAAGTCAAATCTAAACAATAAATATAAACATTTGCAACTGATCAAACTAAAACTTTTCTAAGTTGCATCTTTCCTGAGGGTGATCTATGAGTTTTAAAACTGAAAGAATGGGGCTGGAAGTGGTGGCTCACATCTGTAATCTCTGGGATCTTGGGAGGCCAAGGTGGGTAAATCACCTGAGGTCAGAAGTTCAAGACGGGCCTGGCCAAAATGGAGAAACCCCATCTCTAATTAAAATACAAAAATCAGCTGGATGTGGCAGTGTGTGCCTGTAACCTAGCTACTCAGGAGTCTGAGGCAGGACAATTGCTTGAATTTGGAAGGCAGAAACTGCAGTGACCCAAGATTGCACCACTGCACCCCAGCCTGATAATTATTATCAAAAATAACAATAAAATAAAATAAAATGGAAAGAATGACAATACCCCAAGAGAAAAATATGCTTCTCTATTCACGTCAACGATAGCTCACAATGACTTCCAAAACAGAAGGCTTCAAGACACTGGTAAGCAACGAAATCTTCAACCAAAAATTTAATCATTAATTTCGGCCCATATTCCAAGTTACCTTGACAGTGTTCAGAACTTTATATTTTGCCCTGGTCAAGGGCTGCATGAAAAGTACAGCTGCTGGAATCCAAGAAGACAGAAACTTTCATCTACATGGCTGGATATTTCCATTGTCAATCAGAAACTTACATTGTGCTTAAAAAGCTCAAATAGAAAGATCAAAAAGCAAAAAATAGGGCTATATTTAATTTCAAATTTTCTAATCAAAGTTTGAAAACTATAATGGGTTGTCATAGAAATCAAAATAATGATATTGCTTCAATTTATATAGCACTGCAGATTACACAGTGTTCTCAAGTCAGAATCTCCCTGGAGCCTCCAAGCAGGGTTCAGTCTGGCCATTTTAATCTCATGCCAAATGTGAAGATGGTGATGCTATCAACTGGGATTTCCCATGGAGCCAATCAACCTAGTTAAAATCTACCTTGTTCACGGGAAAGATCCACACTCTAGTTACTTGCCTGTACTCTGAATAGTCAGCAACTTTCCCCGTGTATCTCCCTGATGGCATAATTATAGAAGTTCCAAATGTGAAAACAATGATTTGG